>NC_064923.1:599844351-600551851 GCF_023897955.1 Schistocerca gregaria | reverse complement strand
GCACAAATTAAGAGTGCGAGTTTTGTCACCATATTTTAGCTTACCTGTGACTGCAGCTCAGCTTGGTACATACTAAATGTTACTATTGTTAATTGTTCAGAATCATTTAATTCGAGTTCAAACTTAAATCTCTTATTTCTAAATTGCGTAGATACAAGTAGCTTTTGAAATGATTGTTGAGGTAGCCCAAGACTAACCTTATTTTATTGAATTTCGTAGTGCTTCAGAAACAAAGTTCACTATGAATTTCAGTCACTAAATTAACTTTCAATTTTCCAGTTTTATTAATTCTTTTGTCAATTAAGTCAGAGTGTAGCGAAATTTATTAGTTCTGACAAACATTCAGTTTTCACACAGCACTTGTCAAACTTCAGCTGCCACACTTTTAGTGCTAATTATATGTGCATTAATCTTTCATTTTCAGTTATTCTAGTAGTTGTCCATAGGACTGGACACCGCAATTTTCCCCAAATCTCAAATATCTAATTAACGCCAATTAATTGTTAACATAACGACCGCACATTTACTTTCTTTATTAATTTTACCCTTTTCTCAAAACTAATTTTCAACCATTTTCAATTGCATTTTTCCTTTTCATTTAGATGTAACCCTTTCCTCCCTCTTTACCGACAAATTAACTCCGGTGACGATTGCTTTTCCCATATTTTCATTAGGTGAACGCGGTTTAGTTTTTCACTGTCATTAAGGTCGATAAATGAGGGGGAGATTACACGTGGCGACCTGGTGACAGGATAATCTGCGGATTTGAGGTTGTTCTGGACATGAATTTTGCATTGTGCAAATCTCGTAACAAAGTACTGGTTACGAACAGGTCGTTCCGTCAGCGGAAAAAAGTAGTAGGAGGAACCCTAATTAGATTTGAGATTTGGCATTTATATTGAAAATTTGTAAATCGAGTGAAGGCAACAATTACTAGAATTTGGTAGACTTAGGTACGGAACAATCCGTCGAACAGTGGGAAACGCGCACCGCGGAACCCTTTGTTCAGGGGCAGGCGGCTAGCATGAAAGACGCGAACGCCGAAACGCAACAAAGAGCTGAAATAGAATTCCAAACTTTAGAAAATGTTTCACAATCGAAAGTGAAAATCAAATCTGAACCCCTTGACGAATACGGGGGGACAATTAAAGAGGAAGCCGCTACGGAAGTAAAACCAGTAGTTTCCTGGAATTTAACTGATTTATTGAATGTTTTGATTAACGAAATCGAGAGTCAATCTCCAGAAATTAAAGCTCAGTCTGCAAAGCAAGAAGATCAGTCTGAAAAATTGACAGGAAGCTAGACAATCAGAACAAAGCTATTAATGTTGTTAACAACAATGGAATGTTAACACAAAAGTTGATAAAATCAAAGAAGATATTGTTGTAATTAATACCGAAATCTGTAAACTTAAACAGGAAAAGATAGGCGTCCAGGCCGAAACTGCGAGCATAAATACTCGTTTTGATTCCGAAATTAGTAGAATCGAGAAAAGTGTAGGAGAGGCAGTTGCTCAGAAAATCGAGAATAAGGTGACGGAATAAATTCAATTAGTGAAAAAAAGAGGATCAAAAGAAGGTGGTAACTTTAAAGACTTTAGTATCCGAAGTAGGTACTAAAGTGAGGAAACAGGCTAATACCTGCGAAGAGAAAAAGAGGAAAGTGGAAATGCTTGCGACAACTACTTGCCAAGTAATTAAGAGAGTTTCGGAATTGGAAAAGAAACTTGACAAAAAACAGAGCTATGTGCCAATCTGTGCACATAGTTTGGAATTGTTGACGAAAGAGAAGCGGTTCAACCCCTTCAAAAAAGGTGGTATACACGCGACGGATTTCATTAAAAATTGTGATAGAGTTTTACCCAGATCATGGACTAATGAGAGAGAAATTAATGCGGATATTGACATGTTGGCCGGTGATGCCAAGCGTTGGTGCTTGAACCTCAACATCACGAACCTGACCTTCGACGAATTTAAAAATTTGTTTCTGGCTGAATACTGGTCAGAGCAAAAACATCAAAGTGTCTGGCGCGAATTGTCATATCGAGGCCTTTCGATGCGAATTCGCGTAGCTCGATGAAGGGGTTTTGTAAGGGCTGGATACGCAAGTTGGAATATTTGCGTGATGGCCGCACGGGATCCGAAATGGTCTGGGAACTCTACAAGAAGCTTCCAGATGATACAAAACACTACGTAGGAAGCAATTACAGGACAATCAATGATTTCCTGGAAAGAGTTGAGGACGAGGACAATTGGCGCAATAATCGCGACAGTGGTAGAGGCCGTGGTAAAAACAACGGGTACCACGACAACGATAACTATGGGAGTAATGCATACCGCAACCTTGGCAGCAGTAACAATAGTGGTTCGGGCCGTAATGACAATCGGTACAATGCAAATAATAACAGGAATGAAGGAAACCAGTATCATACTAGCGTGATACGGGCTTCGCAGAATAGTAATAACGCCAGAAGGTGTGATCAGCCGCCTCAGCTGCATCTGGGGAGCGGACCTGCTGGGACGAGACAGGGGAACCATTAGCCGCGCCGGTGAGGGGCCGACCGGGCATGGAAAAATTTTGGCGGCCCAATAACAGGAGAAAAACCAGGCGTCGTCGTTATGAAAATTCCGCATGGAATAATCAACGGCGGGAGAGTGTGCCAGTGTTAGGAGAAAGGAGTGCGCCCACAAGTAGTAGCTCAGCTGTAGACACGGCTGTAGAAAATACATTCACTGTCAGTGAGGACAATTTAAGTAGTGTCCCCTGAAATCGATTATGAAGTGGCAGCTGTAACGCCCACAGCAAAACCGGGGATTGAGTTTAAGGATGATTCGCAAGTGTTGACAGCACATCAGATGTCGGATAAAACGTCCGTCATCGAGCGAGAGGATGCAGAGAGGGATGAGGTCTGGTTAAGGCAATTCGGTCGCTTATACGACGAACTAAGAAATTATAGGGGCCTGTATGGGAGAAGTGTTTATGGGGAGCGCGGGCAGGATCTGCCGCGTATCGTCCCGCAGGAAGATAGTGTTTGTGAAGTGATAGAAAGTTCTGGCCCTAACCGGCAGACCTTACCGAAAGTTATAGTGGTAGAAGTAGCCGACCCATGCGACGCAAAACTCTAGTTTAAACATTAAGAGTGTATTAAGGAGAAAGATTACGAAAATTTTAGTGATAGCCGGACACGATTGGTAGAAAAGCACGTAGATTACGGCGTGTATGAGGTTAGAGCTGACGTTATACGGTCGGACAGTAGCAGTGTGTGTTGCGCAGATCCAGAGGAAGTAATTGCAGGTACTGCTGGGCACATTCTTCCAGGTAGATTGGCAGATGAGATCAATCTGACCAAAGAGGAATCAACGAAGGTGACAATTAGTGAATTGATAACAAAGCAACACTCACTAGTTGACGAGTTACAGGTAAAGGTTTCGGTATTGGAGGCGAAGCTACAGACTAAGCCTCAGGACAAACAAGTTGAAATTAAAACTGTATGTGAACAGAGGCTGAAAAAGCCGCCAGATAAGCCGGATTTAGAATCAAAGCCGGATGGTTTTTTCTGGAATGACCTGGATATAGACGAGTATTTATTGTGGGAAAATAAAAAAAAAACTGTCGAGGACAAGTGTAGACAGAAAACAGTGTCTGCTAATATGCACGACCTACAACTAAACGCGTTGATTGACACCGGGGCAGAATTGAGTGCTGTAACAGGGAAAATATTTGCGGTACCGAAAGACAGACCTGGTACATTAGTTATGCCAGTAACAGGAGTGAAAATTATCGGTGCTACTGGGAAGGCCAGTAAACCAGTCACAAAACAGATTTTTGTCAACTTCGAGATATATGGGGCACGATTTGAACAAGAGTTTGTTGTCGTGCCAGACTTAACTACGGAAGTAATTATCGGGTTAGATTGACTATTAAAGTACCGTGCAGTGATTAATTGCGAAAGCAAAACTTTGACATGTACGTCACAAGATAAAACAATAGTAGTTAGTTTTGACGAGGCAGGAGACGGTGTGCATAGGCAATACCAGCCTATAGACATTGTTAACTGGCCGGATGCTATTGACATTGGTATGAATTTGAACTACTGTAACGTGAGGAATCTCGGCATTGACAATAGTGTAGAAAGTGAATTGGAAAGTATTGTAGACGGTGTGTCAAACGTAAAACACGAACAAAGACGAGGCCTGTATGACGTAATAATCAGGAATAAGAGTGTGTTTTCAGACAAACCTGGACTTGTGGAAGGATATAAATGCAAGTTGCATGTAATTCCGCACGAACCATTCTTCGTGAGACCGTATGCTATACCGCTGTCCAAAAAGGAAGCGGTGCAACAGGAGATAGATAAGATGATCGAATGGGGAGTGATTGAAAGAAGTACGAGTCCATACAAAAACGGTTTGGTTATTGTAGCAAAACGGGATGGTAGTGTGGGTATTGTGATTGACGCACGCACGTTGAATAGGGTCGTTCAACGCGAGACAGACAGACCAGAGAGTATGGAGGAGATTTTGCAGCGTTTTCATGACGTTGAATTCATGACAAGGCTCGATCTGACGGCTACTTACTGGCAAATAGAATTTGAAGAAGAATCTAGGCCATACACCGCCTTCTTGTTTGCGGGCAGGTGTTATCAGTATAGAGCACTGCCGTTTGCATGTAATATATCTGTGTCCGTATTCATCAGGGCCCTAGGTAAAGTGCTAGGGCCGGCTTTGAGTTCAAGATTAACTGTATATGTTGACGACATATTGTTGGCCAATGCCACTTGTCATGGCCATTGTGACCTGTTAGATGAAGTTTTTAGAGCATTGCGCCGTGGCGGAATGACTCTAAAGCTAAAGAAATGCGAATTTGTGAAGCAGGAACTGAAATTTTTAGGGCATGTAATTACCACTGCTGGTATTACGGAAGACCCAGAGAAACTAGAGGCAATAAGGAATTGTCCCCCACCCAAGTCTAGGAAACAGTTAAAAAGTTTTCTAGGGCTCACAGGATTTTACCGTGAATTTGTAAAAGGACAAGTGTCTGATGATGAAAATTTGAATAACCTCTTACGCAAAAGTGTTCCGTTTGTGTGGACTGACGGATGTCAGCCGCTTTAGAGAGATTAAAAGACGAGTTGTTAAGATTTAACATACTATTTCATGCTGATTTATCGCTACCCTTCCATCTGGGAACGGTTTCGTCGAATTACGGGGCGGGGGTAGAACTGTTCCAAGAAGTTGGTAAAGGAGAGGATAAGGAACACCGGACGATAGCGTTCGCGAGTCGAACTTTATCAAAAAGTGAGCGAAACTACACGATTTCTGAGGAGGAGTGTCTCGCTATCGTGTGGGGATTCAAGAAGTTCAAGGGTTACCTATGGGATCGTAAGTTGATGATTCATACGGACCATAAGGCGCTCACTTATCTGAAGTATTGTAAACTACTTCACGAAAGACTGACTAGGTGGTCGCTATATTTACATCAATTGAACTATGACATCTGTTACGTAAAAGGGACCGACAATTGCGTAGCTGATGCGCTGTCGCGGTTGCCCGAGTCCAATCAACATGTATTGAAAGATGAGTCAGATGGAGTGGTCAAATTATACTATTTTAAAGAAGTTGAGGGACGTAAATTAATAGTGAACATCTGTAAGAATCTACGTCGTCATCAGAACGAGGACGGATGTTTAAATATGGTGAAAACCCGATATGACGAAAGGAGTCCAGAAGGAGAGAAATTAAGGAAGTATTACAAGATATACGATCATATCTTGTACATACGTAAGGCTGAAGATAGCAATATTTGGCAGTTATGCTGGCCCACCAAATAAGTCACCGAAATAATAGATTACTACCATTTGGCGTACGGTCACTGCGGACCAAAGAAATGTACGGAAAAGCTGAGTGAAGTATTGCATTTTAACAACATGTTAAAACGCGTTACTGACAGAGTGAAAACTTGCGATTTATGTCAGAAGGTGAAGATTACCAACTGTACGAGTCGTGGTCCTATGCAAAGTGTAAGGCGTAACGACACCTTTGAATTACTGTGCGCGGACTTATACGGACCTTTGCCCAAGTCATCAGGAAACTTTACCTGTATTTTAGTAGTGCTAGAAGCTTTTTCCAAGTTCATCAAACTATACCCGATTAGGAAAGCAATAGCCAAAGCGGTCTACAGCAAGCTTGTGAACGATTATTTTGTTTATATTGGTAAGCCCAAGGCGATTCCATCAGACAATGGGGCACAATTTACTTCTAAGTTGTGGAATGAAGGGATGGAAAGTAATGGGGTCGAGGTGATCCATATTTCACCTTACTGTCCGGCTGAAAATCCCGCTGAAAGGTATATGCGCGAGCTAGGCCGACTTTGCCGTACCTATTACACCACAACCATAGGGCATGGGGAAAATATGTTGCTGAATTTGAGAGAATTATGAACACCTTGAGACATGAGTCTACGGGATTTTCTCCAGAGGAAATCCTGTTAGATGACAGAATTAAAGGTTTAGTAGAAGAGATAATCAAATTCCCTCCACGGATTGACATTAGTATTGGTGTGAAAAAAGATCGTTTCCGAGAAATAATGAAGCTAAAAGCCGATGCTCGCATACGTCCTCATGACGCTAAAGCGCGTTTTCCTAAGTTTGCAATCGGAGACTTAGTAGTTGTAAAAACTCATGAGAAATCGAGCGAGATAGACAATGAAATCCCTAATTTAAGTTTGTTTATAATGGACCATATAAAGTCATTGGTGTACCTCACTCAAATGCTTATTGCTTAGAGTATCCAAGCTTTGGAAAACCATTAGGTATACGGAACATTGTAGACTTGAAATTGTACCAACCAAGAATTGATTAATACCACAGAATGAGTAACTTGTACAGGATGTAATAGAGTGTAAGATTTAAGGATTTGCCAGGTTGCCATGCTTTTGCCCGACCAAGAGGTCATTAAAGACGTTGTAATTAATAAGTAATTAATTTTGACTAAATGATTTAAGAGTAACTGATTATTAATCAATTGAAAAATCCAAGCTGCTAGTTTAAGTTATCAGCTGAGACACATTAAGGAATGTAAATATGATTTTGTAACTAGCTGTAAGATTTCATGAACATGTGTTTTACTAGTCATTGCCGATGTACTTAGACGCTGTTTTAAGCTTCAGGCTAGTACATGTGTGTGGTGATGGACAGTGTTGAGTTATCCACTGTGATACTGTTAATGGACTTCTTGAGATTACTCGGGAGTGAGTTTTTCCGAAAGAATTCAGTGAAACAGACGTTCTGGAAATGCCGTTACACAGGCGAGTGAGATCAAGCGTGCCGCACAGGCGGACGCAACAATACTGGTGCCGGCCGCGGTGGTCTCGCGGTTCTAGGCGCGCAGTCCGGAACCGTGCGACTGCTACGGTCGCAGGTTCGAATCCTGCCTCGGGCATAGATGTATGTGATGTCCTTAGGTTAGTTAGGTTTAAGTATTTCTAAGTTCTAAGGGACTAATGACCCCAGCAGTTGAGCCCCATAGTGCTCAGAGCCATTTGAACAATACTGGTGAGGCGGAGCCGCTGTCGGCTTTTATGCCGCTCTCGGCATTCTTTGTACTTGCGGGTCCGGAAGGCGGAGTTGTTTTTCTTCCCGGACAGCTGAAGTGAAAGTATTCTGCTGTCAATATTTTTTTCTTTCGATCTGATGTATATTATTTTCTTGTTT
Organism: Schistocerca gregaria; assembly: GCF_023897955.1. Lineage (NCBI taxonomy): Eukaryota > Metazoa > Arthropoda > Insecta > Orthoptera > Acrididae > Schistocerca > Schistocerca gregaria. The sequence goes on along the minus strand of NC_064923.1, from coordinate 600,544,140 downwards.
AGCGTTAAGTGGACTCTCATAACGAGAATATTAATTATGAAAAGGTTATATAAAAATGTGTATCCTATGTAATTAATTATTAATTTGCGTATTTTGATCTACCTGTTTCCATGACCATGTACTCTGATTACTTTTGTAAATAGTATTCCATTTCTTGATACTGTTAGGAATTTTGCTGATTTTAGAATAGCTAAACCATTTTCTATGTTTTCTATGAATTTTAATATGTTGTCAAAATGATTTCTTTTGTGCAAGATGACAGAGTGGAATAAGGTTAGGAGTGTCTCCACTGAATTATTATCGTCTGAAAATTTGGTTTATGATTAATTAGCCTACTGCTAAAATTTCTTAATGTATTGAGCATATGCATTTCCGCTGCTTTTTTTCGTTTTTGGGACATTTTCTTAGTCTGTTTAGGTTACACGAACATCCTCAGACAATGTGGGACACGTGTAACGCCGAAAATGCATTTCCTCCTATATCCATCTATTGTACACTAAATTTTTTTCTTATTTTGTTATCTGAAGATATGACATATCTGTGTCTATATATATATATTGTAATTGTTTTGCTATTTGTATATATGTATATATATTTATGCATTTATGTCGATGTATAATTGGTTTGTTTTGTAAATATTATTTGTATTTTTACACTAGGTCTGGCCTAGGGAAGGCTATTCTATCGAAAGACTACACCGATAGGTCGTGTGGAGAACCAAAGTGTTTAGGATCTTTGGTAGTGTTAACTCTGCCACATAGAACGCGGGCAGAGGGAGTCTGGCTGGAGTAGGGTGGTGGAGCAGGTGTGTTGTGTGACGCTCCCGCGAGTTGCCGCACTTTCGGGGTTTGGCAGCATCTAATTGCGCTCGACTAACTATGATAGTTTCTGACACGGTGTCGCAGGCGGGAAGCATTAGCTGGCGCACACCAAGAGCCCGTTTCGCCTGGTGACCGTGTCGAGAAGAAGGCGGCCCAACATCCAGCTTCTACAACAGCGACGGCCGACAATGAGTGACTGTCGCCACCTCCTCGATAGACGGCTTCAAACCTTCAATCAACCAACTAGAATGACTGGAAGCACGTAAAGTTTTACAACTGTATGGCAGACCTCAGTTTTTCAAACTGTTCCATTTTCATAACTAAAATTACAGCAACTTAGCATGAACATTTGTTGTCATTATCCCAATTGCATTACCAACCAAGGTCCCTTCCTTTCCCGGAATAAACCCGAGTGTCGTTGAAGTTCAAACGCCAGCATTAAAGTAATATCATTCCATTTCACTGTCTTAATTTCAAATTTCAGTTAAAGTATTCATAGCTGGCTACAACATTTAGATTACACAAGCACAAATTAAGAGTGCGAGGTTTGTTACCATATTTTAGCTTACCTGTGACTGCAGCTCAGCTTGGTACATACTAAATGTTACTATTGTTAATTGTTCAGAATCATTTAATTCAAGTTCAAAGTTAAATCTCTTATTTCTAAATTGTGTAGATTCAAGTAGCTTTTGAAATGATTGTTGAGATATCCCAAGACTAACCTTATTTTACTGAATTTCGTAGTGCTTCAGAAACAAAGTTCACTATGAATTTCAGTCACTAAATTAAGTTTCAATTTTCCAGTTTTATTAATTCTTTTGTAAATTAAGTCAGAGTGTAGCGAAATTTATTAGTTCTGACAAACATTCAGTTTTCACACAGCACTTGTCAACCTTCAGCTGCCACGCTTTTAGTGCTAATTATATGTGCATTAATCTTTCATTTTCAGTTTTCTAGTAGTTGTCCATAGGACTGGCAATCGTAATTTTCCCCAAATCTCAAATATCTAATTAACGCCAATCAATTGTTAACATACCGACCGCACATTTACTTTCTTTATTAATTTTACCTTTTCTCAAAATTAATTTTCTTCCATTTTCATTTGCATATTTCCTTTTCATTTAGATGTAACCCTTTCCTCCCTCTTTACCGACAAATTAACTCCGATGACGATTGCTTTTCCCAAATTTCATTAGGTGAACGTGGTTTAGTTTTTCACTGTCATTAAGGTCGATAAGTGAGGGGGATGTTACAACACACACACACAGTAACAATATTCTGAATATTTGCAATCTTTCTTCCTCATTTGATATCTCAGTTATGTTTATTATGCAGATAGGAAAAAATTTTATCTGTACCAATGGAACATATTTTCAACTAGTAACTGCAATATTATAAAACAAAATCACTAATGTAAATAATATTTTTCTAGTGTAGAACATTATGTAATGTCCCCTACAATGGTAGTTGGGGAGGTGCATCAGTACTGAAAAATTTCTAACAAATTAGATGATGATTGTTCCTTTTTTATACCTACTGTTGCTTGAAACTTATACAACCCTCATATCACAGCCTGAACTATCATACAAAATCTGCGAGTTTCACTTGCAATATAGTGCCTTAATAGCCTAAATATGTAGTATATAGTAAGCAAACAAACCATTTTATATTTTACTCACAAATACGTAAAACTCGCTAAAAAATATAGTAAAACGAAAATGGGTTATTGATTTCACTGTGGAAATATCTGTAACTTTTTCGTTGCAAAATGTTAAAATACGAAATAAAGTTACCATCTTTTTGTGAAGTATACTAGCTTAACATTCATCTATTTATGCACATACTTATCACAATGACTGTACCGAAAACAGAACATCTAACAAAATGAGCCAACAAAATCTTTTAAAACAGCTCACAGTATGAAACTTCATGGCAGACAGCGAATACCAGGCCAACACTCAAACCTGGCCTCTTTGCCTTTCCTGTGCAAGTGCTTTACTGGCTGAACTGCCTGACCATGAATCACGACCTGTCGACACAGCTTTACTTCCGCCAGTACCTCATATCCTATCTTCCAAAGTTAACACAAGCTGTAAGCATGGGTCGTGAGTCGTGCTTCGATAGTACAATCAGTAGAGCGCTACCCCAAGAATGGCAAAGGCTCTAGTAACGGTCCAGCATACAGTTTTGATCTTCCAGGAAGTTTCTGATCAGCATACACTCCGCCGTAGAGTGAGAAATTCCTTGTTTTCCACTATTTCAGGCTTACCGGGTACGGAAAATGAATTTACATCAATGATCGTATGATATGTCTGACGCCATGCTGCCATTCATACATTAGACAACCTCAGACACCATTGGACAAGAACGATGCTATACATGCCAATTCTTCACGTATGACACTCGCTGATAAGCCTATTTCCAAGAAGGAGTCTGCATTTAAAAAGGAGTTGGAAAATATGATTGGAAGAGCTCACATGGCTGTAAAATACAGAGTTGTTGGTGGGGTAAATACGTGAGTTGGGTTAGAAGCACTCGAACTTGCCGATTTCCAAAAGAGAATGCAGCTTAAGAAGGGGGTTGTGAAATATGATTGCATGAGGTGATTTAACAGTAAAATATTGAGCTGTTATTGGGAGAGGTAAATATTTGTTATAAAGTTGGCTTAGAATCTCTGTGATTGGTCTGTTTCCAAAAAAGTGGAGATAACTTAGTAAGAGCAAGGGGATTAAGGCTAGGAATGGGTCTGTAAGGGTAGTTGGAGGCTAGGGATGGAATGGAATACATCTACATCCACGTGATTACTCTGATATTCACAATAAAGTGTTTGGCAGAGGGTTCAATGAACCACCTTCAAGCTGTCTCTCTACCGTTCCACTCTCCTATGGCACGCGGGAAAAACGAGCACTTAAATTTTCCTGGGCGAGACCTGATTTCTCTTATTTTATCGTAATGATCATTTCTCCCAATGTATGTGGCTCTCAACAGAATGTTTTCGCAATTGGAGGAGGAAACTGGTGATTGAAATTTCATGAGAAGATCTCGTCGCTACGAAAAACGCCTATGTTTTACTGATTGCCACTCCAACTCACGTATCATGTCTGTGACATCTCCCCTATTTCGCAATAATACAAAACGGGCTCTCCTTCTTTGTACTTTTTCGATGTCACCCGTCAGTCTCACCTGATGCGGATCCCACACCGCACAGCAATACTCCAGAATAGGGCGAACAAGCGTGGTTTAAGCAGTCTCTTTAGTAGATCTGTTGCACCTTCTAAGTTTTCTGCCAGTGAATCGCAGTCTTTGGTTTGCTCTACCCACTATGTTATCTATGTGATCGTTCCAATTTAGGTTATTTGTAATTGTAATTCGTAAGTATTTAGCTGACTTTACAGCCATCAGATTTGTGTGACTTTTCGCGTAATCAAAATTTACCTGTTTTCTTTTAGTACTTATGTGAATAACTTCACACTTTTCTTTATCTAGGGTCCATTGCCACTTTTCGCACTGTACAGATATCTTATCTAAATCATTTTGCAAGTCCTTTTGATCATCTGATGATTTTATAATACGGTAAATGACAGCATCATCTGCAGACAATCTAAGACGGCTACTCAGATTGTCTCCTATGTCGTTAATATAAATCAGGAACAAGAGAGGGCCTATAACACTTCCTTGGGGAACGCCGGATATTACTTCTGTTGTACTCGATGACTTTCCGTCTATTACTACGAACTGTGACCTTACTGACAGGAAATCACAAATCCAGTCGCACAGCTGAGGCGATACTCCGTAGGCAGCAGACGCTTGTGAGGAACGGTCTCGAAAGCCTTCTGGAAATCTAAAAATATGGAATCAATTTGACATCCCCTAACGATAACACTTATTACTTCATGAGTATAAAGAGCTAGTTGCGTTTCACAAGAACGATATTTTCTGAATCCGTGTTGACTATGTGTCAATAAAACGTTTTTTTCGAGGTACTTCATAATGTTCGAATACAGTATACCTTCCAAAACCCTACTGCAAATCGACGTTAGTGATATAGGCCTGTAATTCAGCGGATTACTCCTACTCCCCTTTTTTGGTATTGGTGTGACTTGAGCAATTTTCCAGTCTGTAGGTACGGATCCTTCTGTGAACGAGTGGTTGTATATAACTGCAAAATATGGAGCTATTTTATCATTATACGCTGAGAGGAATCTTACTAGTACACAATCTGGACCGGAGCCCTTGCCTTTATTAAGTGATTTAAGCTGCTTTTTTACCCCGAGGATATCTATTTCTATATTTCTCATCTTGTCAGTTGATTGGAATTCTGGAATATTTACCTTGTCCTCTTGGGTGAAGGAGTTTCAGAAAACAGTGTTTAATAACTCTGTCTTAGTGGCGCTGTCATCAGTGACTTCATCGTTGTTATTCCGCAGTGAAGGTATTGATTGCATCTTGCCACTGGTGTGCTTTATGTATGGGTTTTCTGCCAGATTTCGAGACAGAATTTCGTTGTGTAAATTATTAAAAACATCACGCAATGAGGTAGGTGCTATATTTCAAACTTATGTAAAACTTTGCCAATCTTGGGGATTTTGTGTACTTTTAAATTTGTCATGCTTTTTTCGTTGCTTCTGCAACTACTATCTGACTCGTTTTGCCTACCATGGGGGGTCAGTACCATCGCTTATTAATTTATGTGCTATATATGTCTCCACTGCTGTCGATACTATCTCTTTGAAAACATTCCACAACTTTTCTACACTCATGATCAGATCGGAAGGAGTGAAGACTATCTCTTAAAGAGAGCTTTTTTAAATAGATACTTTGCGTTTCTTTTCGATGGTTATAGGTGTTACGGTATCAGCCTAGCAGCAAATGCCTTGGGGTCGCTAATCCCTGTATTTCTCACAATACTCATTATTTGTCCAGGATTATTTGTTGCTAAAAGGTCAAGTATGCTTTTGAAATCATTTACGCTTTGCGTGAATTCATGAACTAATTGTTCAAAATAATTTTTCTCAGAAAGCATACAGTGCAATTTCGGATGACGTTTTATGCCTGCCGCCCGTTTTAAACGTATAATTTTTTAAGCGTATCGAGGGTTGATTAATTGTGTGAGCGGGGTACTCAAGTTTTGTTGGAACTGTTCAGCAACTATAGCTTCTGAGTCGGAAGTCGGGGGGGGGGGGGGGGGGTCGGTAAAACGATCCAATTAATAGTTTAGTCCGATTGTTGGCTATAACCTCTACCCATACTATTTCACACGAACTATCTACAAGGCAAACTATCTCTGACAGCAATAAATACTCCACCACCAACTGTATTTAATCTATCCTTTCTGAACACAGTTAGATCGTTTGAAAAAATTTCGGCTGAACATATTTCCGGCTTTAGCCAGCCCTCTGTATCTACAACTATTTGAGCTTCAGTGCTTTCTATTACGTCTTGGAGCTCTGGTTCTTTCCCAATACAGCTACGACAATTTACAACTACAATACCAATAGTTTCTACAACTACCTCAATGTGTTTTACCTCAGAGACATCATCAGCCACAGATAACGCCCAAAACCTGTTCGTCAAAAGAACCAGGGAGGCCCTGCGATTGGCCCCTCAGACGGTTTTTTCCTGCCTGTCAGATTTTGGAATGATCTCCCACTCGACCACAGGTGAGGGTTCAACCTCAGTGAAGGCAGTATCCAGGGATCAGGGATGTCACAGCAGTGGACCGATAGGAGGACATGTGGGACATGCTCGACGTCCCCTGTATCCCCATGTCCTATCCCCCACAGTGACGCCCCTTGGCAGCAGCCTCAAGCTATGTGACGGAAGCCAATGCAGCCTGGAGCTGTGAGCGACGGGGTGCCAATTCAGCTCCCCATCTGTACACAAAAATCACAGTTCCTATCCATTCCTGCAGTCACTGCTGTTTTAAGCTTAGGGACGAAGACTTGTGGTGAAGGTGAGTGTGAAGGGAGTGAGATGTGATGGAGGTCAAGGTCAAGGTCATGGTAAAATTTGGTCCTCAATGCCTGTTCTTCTCTTATTTATGTAAACACTTTCATTGGTAGACTGAGCTGTCCAAGCACACCATCACTGTTTCTTTTCCACCAGTACTACTTCCCTATTATTCAAACTCATCAAAAGCTCTGCTTACTCCACAGAGGCACACCAGGTATTACCTGACTGATTGTTGAGTACATGCTACCCAAGATAGTGTGCCGTTTTCAACCCATCTACAAGTATTCGATTTATTCAGACAGCCAAGTTGACATTGGACAGAAAAGGTAACTAAAACTGATTACTGCAATAATATCAATAGCAATAGCAAATAGAAACTTTTAGAAAATAAAAAGAATTTGTCATGTTTTTATTACTGAAAACAGTGGTTTTAAGCTGCACAGAAATTGTGTATTATTTGATCAGTGTTTGGGACTAGTCCCTCACCTGGAATTGTGCACTAGCATTAAATAATCTAAATTGAATTTCAGGGTAAAAATTTGAAAAATATAACCTTGTAAATGTATGGTATCATGTTAAAATTACATAGTGCAATAAATTTATTTTGGTGCTCTGCAATCAACATATGTATTCAGTAGAATTCATCAGGAGGCAACACACACCACAGAGCACCAGAACCCATGCTTCTACTGAAGCTAGAATGAGCTGTTCATTGTACCTCATGAATTTAACAATATACCATATATTCAGAATAGGCTTACTTTCTGTATGTGTATTGCTGTTTCGATTTGAAAATGACCATTTGGGCAACATGACTGATTTTTAGATCTCTTAAACGGTAATAATAAGTTACAATTGTAATTCTGTAATGAAAATATTACAAAGCAAAAAAATTAATCTAATTATAACACAAAAGTTGTATAATTTACCATATCTAATAATTAAAGATTAACCTGTCTTAATAGACCTATCAGTTCAGTGTCATATACTAAAGCAGATCTGCATGCTGTCACTTTATGTTAACTCTAATATATTATTAATTAATGTAATCATAATGTTATATTTTATGTTATTATACACTGATATAATAAGTTAATTTTAATACAAAATGAATGCCTGCAGTTACATTTCACTATGTGATGTGAAGTGATTGTTCCATTAACGCAGGTTACTGTGTGACTGTGAGATATGTAACACAACCATTATACTGCACTTAGATTCTTTTTTTAGCTTTGTTATATTGTAAACACAGGATTAGAACTCAGTTTTAAATTATTATTATTGCTTACGATCTGAAGGTGGTTGGCATTGTCAGAAATCCATCATTCTTAAATGAAACAGCTATGAATAGGCACAAAAAAACCTATTTTGTATAAATAAGCTTCATGGGTAACTCTGTGTCACAAATATGTCCAGTTTTGATATACCATATAGTTATATAGTTTACTCTTTCAAGTTGTTCACCTAACAAAACGAATACTGGCAATGGAGATACTACACAAGATGCCAATTTCGATGTGATTATTACCAGTATAAGATTTATGGTGTTTGGCCAAATACAAAACTGTGAAACAGTATTGTTAGAATTTAATGTTCTTTCTTTGTTGCAGTGATATCCAGTTGGTTATGTGCTAGTGTTTGCTGTGCTCTTAAACCATTCGGTACTGTAATACCTAAGTGCCTGCAGAATTCTTGCATACCTATTTCTAAGTCTTTGTGTCAATGATTCCTAGTATCCTTCCTCCACTCCACGTCCATATAGGCCATGTACATCATACAGATCAGGACAGTAATAGCAATTCCATGTCCATAAAAGACCACTTAGTTATGTTTGTGTCACTGTTCCAGTTAACAGTTTATTTATATGTTGAAGACGTTTCCAGCTAACCTTTATAAAGATTCGTGGCAACTGAATATCTTAAGAAACAATAAACCAGCATTCTTTGTAGTTACCGATGCCCCATCTTTTATTGCACTCATATATGACAACAAATCGATGCCTTCCCCTATGCTTAACCTGCCCCAGCAAAATCACGAATGCAATATGAAATGGAATGAGCACGTAAGGATGGTGGGAGGGAAGGAAAACAGTTAATTTCGCTTTATAGGGGGAACTGTAGAAAAATGTGTTTCGTCTGCTAAGGAAACCGTTTATAGGACGCTACTTCAATCCATTCTTGAGTGCTGCACTAATGTTTGGGATCCCCACCAGGTTGAATTAAAGAAAGGTATCTCAGCGATTCAATGATAGCTGCTAAATCTGTTACCAGAAGCTTCGATCAACATTTGAGGATTATGGAGATGCTTTGTGAATTCAATTGGGAATCTCTGGAGGGAAGATGACGTTCTTTTTGAAAAACACTAAGGAGAAAATTTAGAGAATCAGTATTTGAAGCTGACTTGAGAATGGTTCTACAGCTGTCAATGAATATTTCATGTAAGGACCATGATGATAAGATACAATAAATTGGGGCTCATGTAGAAGCATATGGACAGTCGTTTTCCCCTCACTCTCTTTGTTAGTGGAACAGGAAAAGAAATTACTAGTATCGGTACATGGTACTGTCCGCCATGAACCATACAATGGCTTGCAGAGTATGAATGTAGAAGCAAATGTAGGTGTTTAGAAAAAAAAAATTATTTTGCTATGAAGCATACTAGGTCAACCCATGCATTACTACATGCCACTAAAATTGTGTGCTAATATTGTGGTTGTCCATTGTACACAAAATCGGTATTAATGACTTTATTGTGGCAATTCAATTGAATAGATTGAAACATTTTGTGCATTCACAGGTCTCGAGTGGATAAAGAGTTAAAAATATAATGTTCTTTAAAATAGCTCCCTGTTACCTGGTCCCACAGCCTAGGCACCCCTTTGTAATAACAAAGCTTTTAATGTCGTTCGAGCACTCCCCCCAATTTGACAATCCAGCCTTTAATGTTTCTTATACCCAAAAATTATTAAACTTTCAGTCTATAACCAAATAATTCGTATGCAGCTTAAAAGTGCTGTTTACAAAAACAGAACAAAAAACTGTATTTCATCAGCTGAGGAGCTCCATGTATCGAAAATATTCATATTAGAAAATAGTATGCAAAGTGTCACAATTAATCAAAAAATAAATAAACACCAGATAGTGGTCAACAACTTTTGATGTCTCAGTGATATATATATATATATATATATATATATATATATATATATATATATATATACGTAGACCAAGGGTGTCGTATACATCGAATGTATTCATAAACTGTATTTCTACAATGCAGGTTGCGTAAAACCGCGCAAGCCGTTCAGTAATTCACTGATCTGACGTATTGTGTTCCCTTTCCTTCACGCATGCAGCTGTTACATAGGCGCAGGTTCGTAATCTGCCTCATACACAAACACCGGACCACAAAGGGCTGAGAAACTAGGTCTGCAATGCAGTGTGCCACGGCAGTCCTTCAACACGGAGGACAACCCACCGCCCTGCAGATATGACCCCGCCGTGTTGTTTGTTCCTGTCGTTAGAAACGCGCAGGCGTGTCTATGTCGTTGGTGGCACAATGGGGCAAGTTTATCTGGCTCACCGGCAGTGTCTGCCACCGCAAACTGTGGCTGCCATTTTTTCTGCGATCCTGTCGTAGTTATGCCAGCGGCCTGTGGCCACGTGTGGCGGCTACTGGCGCGTGAATCAGCTTGGAAAAAGGGGAAGGGGGAGGGAGCTGGAGAGGGGGATGGGCGAGGGGGACGTTCTGGTCGGAGGTCAAAGCACACGCGCTCACACACTCTCACAGTGCCGTAGCGGATGTTGCGGTCCCGCAGATAAGGCCACAAATTACGGCGAGCGAGCGAAGCGCGCGGCTGTTCAGAAATCAGCGGCCCGTGTCGCAGGCGAAACCGCAGAGGCAGCGGCACCGGCTGCGGCGCGCACAGCAGCACCACGACCCCGGCGATCGACCGGTATTACGCAAATGAATTAATCCGCTCTCTCCACCTTACCGCCCATTGTGGCAATTTCGCGCTTCATTACACTGTCCGCACTTGAGTTCTCGATATTCAGGGGGATTTCAACTGGAAATGTCTCTCTGATTCCGAGTGTCATGACCGTGGTAATACTGATGGCTCCGACAACTGCATTGCAACACAGTGCATTGTAAATCATCACTCGTTCATAAATTATAATAACCGTCTCTCTAGAATATACTTAGGTAGCTGCTTAGGATATTCAGTTTTGTCCAGGATTTCGTACTTACGGTTCTGTTCAACTATTGTTTGAGGGTGTAACATTTCCACTTGCCCATTTATCAGTTTACTCTCCAGGTAATAGTAGGTGACATACTGTTATTAAAAAATTCTTTAACTCTGCCAGTCAGTATGCCAATCAGTGAGAACCGTAAGGGCCTAAAGCCAATGTAATCGATTTTGAGATTCTAGTAGGTGTGGATGCTCCTGACGTCTGTTGATCTAATGTTGTAGCAGCTTTGTCTATGTCTGTAGCTCTAAATTGTATATACAGGATGGTCCATCGATCGTGACCGGGCCAAATATCTCACGAAATAAGCGTCAAACAAAAAAACTACAAAGAACGAAACTCGTCTAGCTTGAAGGGGGAAACCAGATGGCGCTATGGTTGGCCCGCTAGATGGCGCTGTCATAGGTCAAGCGGATATCAACAGCGTTTTTTTAATTACATATTCGTGTAGTACGTTAAGAAATATGAATGTTTTAGTTAGACCACTTTTTTCGCTTCGTGATAGATGGCGCTGTAATAGTCACAAACATATGGCTCACGATTTTAGACTAACAATTGGTAACAGGTAGGTTTTTTTTTTAAATTGAAATACAGAACGTAGGTACGTTTGAACATTTTATTTTGGTTGTTCCAATGTGATACATGTATCTTTGTGAACTTATCATTCCTGAAAATGCATGATGTTACAGCTTGATTACCTGTAAATACCACATTAATGCAATAAATCCTCAAAATGATGTCCGTCAACCTCAATGCATTTGGCAATACATGTAACGATATTCCTCTCAACAGCGAGTAGTTCGCCTTCCGTTATGTTCGCACATGCATTGACAATGCGCTGACTCATGTTGCTATCGTAGATCACGATAGCAAATATCCTTCAACTTCCACCACAGAAAGAAATCCGGGGATGTCAGATCCGGTGAACGTGCCGGCAATGGTGTTGTACCTCGACGACCAATCCACCCGTCATGAAATATGCTATTCAATACCGCTTCAACCCCACGCGAGCTATGTGCCGGACGTCTATCATGTTGGAACTACATCGCCATTCTGTCATGCACTTAAACATTTTGTAGTGACATTAGTAGAACATGACGTAGGAAGTCAGCATACATTGCACCATTTAGATTGCCATCGATAAAATGGGGGCCAATTATCCTTCCTCCCATAACGCCGCACCATACATTAGCCCGCCAAGGTCGCTGATGTTCCACTTGTCGCAGCCATCGTGGATTTTCCGTTGCCCAGTAGTGCATATTATGCCGGTTTACGTTACCGCTTTTGGTGAATGACGCTTCGTCGCTAAATAGAACGCGTGCAAAAAATCTGTCATCGGCCCGTATTTTCTCTTGTGCCCAGTGGCAGAACTGTACACGACGTCAAAGTCGTCGCCATCCAATTCCTGGTGCATAGAAATATGGTACGGGTAGCATTCTCAACACCGACATTTTTGAGATTCCCGATTCTCGCGCAGTTTGTCTGCTACTGATGTGCGGATTACCGCGACAGCAGCTAAAACACCTACTTGGGCATCATCATTTGTTGCAGGTCGTGGTTGACGTTTCACATGTGGCTGAACACTTCCTGTTTCCTTAAATAACGTAACTATCCGGCAACGGTCGGGACACTTCGATGATGTCGTCCAGGATACCGGGCAGCATACATAGCACACGCCCGTTGGGCATTTTGATGACAATATCCATACATGAACACGATATCTACCTTTTCCGCAATTGGTAAAGGGTCCATTTTAACACGGGTAATGTATCACGAAGCAAATACCGTCCACACTGGCGGAATGTTACGTGATAACACGTACTTATACGTTTTTGACTATTACAGCGCCATCTATCACAAAGCGAAAAAAGTGCTCCAACTAAAACATTCATATTTCTGTACGTACTACAGCGAATATGCAATAAAAATGGGGGTTCCCATATTTAAAAAAAACGCAGTTGATATCCGTTTGACATATGGCAGCGTCATATGTCAAACCACCACCACCATCTAGTTTCCCCCTTCAAGCTGGATGAGTTTCGTTCTTTGTAGCTTTTTCGTTTGAATCTTTTTTTGTGGGATATTTGGTCCGGTCACTATCAATGGACCACCCTGTAAATGAACATTCACGTAAAAAAGATGTCTCTCCTACTTCTGGGATATTCATTTCCAAATTGGCAAAAAGCAAAAATTACAATTTTGTTGCTGTGCACTGATCAATTATCTAGGGCGCCCAACATAATTTAGTCTGCTGGCCGCTGGTGGCCGAGCGGTTCTGGCGCTACAGTCTGGAACCGCGTGAATGTGGTGCATTTAGCATATGTTCGCTACGTTGTCATTTAGTTTCACAGTACGAGTAACTATAAAAAGACATTATTATTTCTACCCTACACATGGAAATTTTGTGAATTAACATTAATAATAAATACAATCTTAAATATTAATTAATATGTCATTATATGAATTGGGTAAATTATTTTTCATAGGAGGCGTACGATGTTGAGACTCGGAAAAGAAACTATTCAGACCTATGAAACTAGTAGTTTGTCTACAAATTTGATTTTGACAAAGATCCAACTCTTGCACAACTTTCTTTCTGAGCTATGGCCCTTAAGTTTCTCAGTGCCTCAATTGAATTTTGTGTAGCTGGATGTTCACTACTGAAGTTTACTGCTTGATTTGTCAACACAATCTGAACATCACTGGGCTATTTTATTATACGATCAATTTCTGCGACACCCAGTTTGATAAAAAAAACAATACTAATGTGAATACTGTGTGTCAGATTATGATAGACGAATCTTCCTTTCTTTCTTTTGCTACTGCTTTTATCCCGAGTTGTGCGCAGGGTCGGCTGGGTTAAGTACGGATTGACATGGTTAATTTGTAACCTCCCCACAAAATAATTTCCGTAACCTCCCAGCAGTAAGAAATATAATTGTTTATAGCATTCAGCGTAACCTCCCACAGATAAATTCCTTAACCTACCAATAATACAATGCGACTAATCTCTCAATAAAATTGTCCCTCACTTATAACCTTTCAATAATTGACTGCCAATTTAACCTGGTAAATTTTGGACGTCAGCAGTGCTGCGTCATGGCCCTGATACATCTTTCTGAATAAACTGAAGAATCTTACCTTAATTAGGTCACCGGATAACGCGTATATATCTGCTCCTATAAGAAAATTTTCTGGCGCAGCTAAGTGCAATGCTGGCCGATAGAGTTGTCTTATGTAAAAGGAAAGAACTGATTTTTCTTTTCAATAAATGGGATGACCAAGGATCGGAGAAATTAGTATATTCTTTAAATTGAAATGAATGATTGTCAAAAGTTACTTTTTATGAGAAAGATTCTTACTAAGCGATATTTTTAAAAAAACATTTACATGGGACTTGATATAACAATACTACATATGCGCGAGGCTGCTTTTACCTTATCCTACAACGCTCAGGCTCTGCCATCGCTGCACACGACCGGCCCACCCAACACGATGCACCAGACTGCTAGCAACTACTTACTTCTACTGCTACACAGTTCCTACTGCAGTCAACACTGCTCTTTGGTCTCAGATTCTCTTATAGCTTACATGTCGCAGGCAGCGCGTGGGCAATACATCGAAATTACATCTGCTCGAGTGCGCTAGCAACATATTCTTTAATCATGGACCTCTTACATAACCCTCCACTGGGGGGGGGGGGGGGGGGGGGGGGGCAAAAATTTGGCGGCGATGGTGAGTCAATTGGACTTGCCATGAGCAACAAATTTTTCTATAATCTATTTAGTTTAATAAGGCTACAGCACAGAGTATATACATTATTGATAAGTGCAGAACATATTAAGAAATTAAATAGAGTGCACATGCACTGTATAAGTCTTAGCATTTTTTACAAGAACTGAATACATTAACAAATCAAATAAAGTGCACAGGCACTGCAAAAATTTATCATTTTACAAGAATTTAGACGCACTGTATAAGTCTTTACCATTTTACAAGAACTAGGAAAGGAATGGGAAGGATTGCATCACGGTTGTAGCACAGTAGGTTGCACGTAGCTGCACTGAAAGTCCATATGTTTCTACAGAAGCACAACACCAAGTGAGACAATCTGAAGTTCTCTTTCCTGATGTATTTATCAATGTAGCCAAGACACTGAAATGTTGTATTAATATTAAATGTTATCATTTTGGTAGTACATTATGTGCACCAAACAGTAGGACCATAATAACATCTCCATCGTTCAAGGTGGTGGACAGCTTGATATGTCAACACCATATTCTTGTAGAATCCATACTCTTACAGCAACATATAATTAGTGCAAAAACCAATATAGTGCTCCATGATCATGAGGATGGACAGGATAAACGGATGTTGCAGTAATTGCTGGTAATTAGGTCATAAGGTGAAGGACACATTAAGTCTTATGCTAGTCATCATAGAATTACACTAGTGTATCAAAAGATCTGAATAATTATTGGCATTCATTGGCTATTTACACAGCATTTAAGTAGTATGTTTGGAGTATTATAGAACATTATTCATAAGTCATCTAATTACAGTAATAAGTGGCATTCATAAGACAATTCATGACGGTGATTTTTGACATTCATTGGCTAGTTACAAAGTATTAATACAGTGTTACAAAACATTATTCAGTGTTATTCACAAGTCATCATTTAAAACAGGAGCTAATGAGTGTAGCATCAAGTCACTGGTGTTTATATACGATATCATGTAAGTGACATAAGACATATTTAAAAGGTAAGACATTGGAACTATTACTCGAGGTCGGTAGTCCAATAATACATAGACATAATGGAAACAATACACAGAAAATTTGCATTATCTTTAGGACTAAAAATATATCTTAACCTGGTAGCATTATTTAGTTGTATACTGGTAATAGTTGGGACTGGTTTTTATTGTGCTAGCAATGCATTGCGTTGGGATCGATAGTTGTGGGGAATGAAAATATTTGCTTTTGACTTATTGCTGGAAATAAGGATTAATAACGTCATTCATCATGAGTCAGCTGTAGCAAGATTATGAAACAAGCAGAGTATATGTGATCACATTCATAAATGATAGACACAAATGGGTAAAAAATGCAAGTATTAGACTAGGTTTCATAACTAAGTGTTTATAGCATATTAATATCATGAAAAGCTTCTCCTGGAAAAATTACAAAATGGTTTATTGAGCTGAAAGAAAAAATGTATATTATGCTGAAAAATAGTGAACTTCGAATTAACAGGTAATGAAACGTGTACTTAATATGTATGTACTCTAGCTGTCTTTTCCAAAACATTCAGTCATTATACTATGCGACATAAGACATGCTGTCAAAAGGAACTCCAACAATTACTTAAATAGCTATATAGCATCTCTTAACTAATAGTAAATATATTAACTTCATCATTATCATCATCTGCAAAAAATAGACACTTCATTATTCACATTCACATTACCATTTACTTCATACAACTATTCATAGTATAGAGTTTCTTATTTCTAGCATATTTCATCACTACAATTAACATGTGTAACTCTGTCTGACAGTCTGCATCAATCGCCTTGTATTCTGAAAGAAAAATAATTAGTCAAGCCTGCTATCATACAATGTGTATAGTATAGTCCGGTTAATGCTTGTTAATTCCGATCCATTTACTCTTTATGACAAGATATTGCATTTTCTTTCCTTCATTCTGATGGTAAAATTTTTATTTCATAGTAAACCACTGTGGTTGTCTAATTCATTTCTTTTACACAGTATTGCTTTCTGAAAAATGATGAATATGGATTAATATCTTGCATTTAATCACATACTCATTAAATGAAAACTTGTTTCTAGTGATATAATTAAGCATACAGCATAGCATGACAGAAAACATATTAGGTCAAAAACATAGACAGTTTTTAAGTGCATAAAATATACACACAGTATCATACTGTAGTAGCAAAAAAACGTAGAATAGTTAAGATGTTGAGATATCATAATACAAAATGTCAATGTCAACTGGTGTTTCTTACATCTTAAACATTTCATAGCGCATACAGACAAAAATTCTACTTTCGATAGGAAAACAATCATACATACACAAAAAATCGAAAATGTGCACGGTCTGATATATAATGACAAGAAAAGCGACCTGCTGACCTTATCTTGCCACTCACTTGCCAAGAAAAATATAATCATCATCAGTAAGTAGTCACATAAATATAATTGCATATGTGGTCATATATATATCAAGAAATGGCATTACAGTGTGATAAATCATAAAGTGTGTTCATTCAATAAAGGGTTTAATATTGTAAATATGGTGATTGCCCTTGCTTTTTCTGGTTCTCAAAGTTTCGACGTGTACCACATTGGGATGAGGAATGCTGCAAATTCTGTATGGACCTGCGTATAGAAGTTCAAATTTACTGCATCTACTCTTTCCTCTGTTGGATAAACAGTGTGTGCGTACTAATATCTTCTGTCCAATGTGGAAGTCACGGCGTGTACAAACCTGTTTTTGCTGTCTTCTCCGGGGCTATGCGGCACGTTTGATGTTGTTGAGCGCAATCTCAATTATTTCATGGTGGCGTAGTCGACGAGATGTAGGAAAGGATACTAATTCTTTAATTTTGTTAGGTGGTTCAACATTTTTCAATATAACAGTCGGAGATAGCACAGTACACTCCTGGAAATGGAAAAAAGAACACATTGACTCCGGTGTGTCAGACCCACCATACTTGCTCCGGACACTGCGAGAGGGCTGTACAAGCAATGATCACACGCACAGCACAGCGGACACACCAGGAACCGCGGTGTTGGCCGTCGAATGGCGCTAGCTGCGCAGCATTTGTGCACCGCCGCCGTCAGTGTCAGCCAGTTTGCCGTGGCATACGGAGCTCCATCGCAGTCTTTAACACTGGTAGCATGCCGCGACAGCGTGGACGTAAACCGTATGTGCAGTTGACGGACTTTGAGCGAGGGCGTATAGTGGGCATGCGGGAGGCCGGATGGACGTACCGCCGAATTGCTCAACACGTGGGGCGTGAGGTCTCCACAGTACATCGATGTTGTCGCCAGTGGTCGGCGGAAGGTGCACGTGCCCGTCGACCTGGGACCGGACGGCAGCGACGCACGGATGCACGCCAAGACTGTAGGATCCTACGCAGTGCCGTAGGGGACCACACCGCCACTTCCCAGCAAATTAGGGACACTGTTGCTCCTGGGGTATCGGCGAGGACCATTCGCAACCGTCTCCATGAAGCTGGGCTACGGTCCTGCACACCGTTAGGCCGTCTTCCGCTCACGCCCCAACATCGTGCAGCCCGCCTCCAGTGGTGTCGCGACAGGCGTGAATGGAGGGACGAATGGAGACGTGTCGTCTTCAGCGATGAGAGTCGCTTCTGCCTTGGTGCCAATGATGGTCGTATGCGTGTTTGGCGCCGTGCAGGTGAGCGCCACAATCAGGACTGCATACGACCGAGTCACACAGGCCCAACACCTGGCATCATTGTGTGGGGAGCGATCTCCTACACTGGCCGTACACCTTTGGTGATCGTCGAGGGGACACTGAATAGTGCACGGTACATCCAAACCGTCATCGAACCCATCGTTCTACCATTCCTAGACCGGCAAGGGAACTTGCTGTTCCAACAGGACAATGCACATCCGCATGTATCCCGTGCCACCCAACGTGCTCTAGAAGGTGTAAGTCAACTACCCTGGCCAGCAAGATCTCCGGATCTGTCCCCCATTGAGCATGTTTGGGACTGGATGAAGCGTCGTCTCACGCGGTCTGCACGTCCAGCACGAACGCTGGTCCAACTGAGGCGCCAGGTGGAAATGGCATGGCAAGCCGTTCCATAGGACTACATCCAGCATCTCTACGATCGTCTCCATGGGAGAATAGCAGCCTGCATTGCTGCGAAAGGTGGATATACACTGTACTAGTGCCGACATTGTGCATGCTCTGTTGCCTGTGTCTATGTGCCTGTGGTTCTGTCAGTGTGATCATGTGATGTATCTGACCCCAGGAATGTGTCAATAAAGTTTCCCCTTCCTGGGACAATGAATTCACGGTGTTCTTATTTCAATTTCCAGGAGTGTAGATTCATTTGGTATGGAGTTAATTACATCCTGGAATGAGATTATGTGTGTATCCCAATCAATATGTCTTTTATGGCAGTACATTCTACACAGTTTACCAATTTCTTTCATCAGTCGTTCACAATGGTTCGAAGAAGTGTGATACTTTGATATATATATATATATATATATATATATATATATATATATATATATATATATATATCAGAGAAATGTTGATAGCTCGTAACATACGTGTCCATATCGCAGATCGAAATTGTGGTCCATTGTCGGAAATTACTTTCAATACATGACCTACATGAAATAAAAAATGTTTTACAAATGCATTCGAAATAGATTTAGCAGTACCTTTGCGCAACGGAGTGAAGGTAACAAATTTCGAAGTGAGTTCAACAGCGACAAAGATGTAGCAAAAACTTTTATTAGTTCTGGGAATCGGACCAAAAATGTCTACAGCGGCCATGTGTCTCAATTTAACAGGTACAATGGGATGTAACGGAAGAATATGTGAAGTCATGTCTGATTTAGCTTTCTGGCAGATTTTACATGACGCTAAAACTCGTCGAATACGTTTCTCCATGTTGGCAAAATAACAGTTCTGCCTCAGTATAAAAAAACATTTTCTGGCTCCATAATGTGCGTAACTTAAATGAGTATACCAAATTAATTTGTTAACAAGCTCGTCAGGAATACATAATAACCAATTGTTGCTGTCAGGGTGAGAACGGCGAAACAGAATGTTATTGCGTACCGTGTGATGGTTTCTAATGCTAACATTATTCTTATCTTGCCAAAGGTGTTTAATTTCTTTCCATACGTTGTCTTTACTCTGCTCTTGTGCTATGTCTCGTAATGACGATGAAATGAAATTTTCAAATGCGACATGTTGAATATACATTACGCTAGAATTTGCTTGGCAGAAGTTGGTTGCGATGTCTTCCTGACTATTGCTGAGAGAGCGGGATAGCGCGTCTGCTACAATATTTTGTGTACCGGAAATGTGAACAATTGTAAAATTAAATTCCTGTAAATAAAGTTTCCATCTGCTTAACCTGTCGTGTGTAAATTTAGCGGAAAGTAAAAACTGGATAGCTCTATGGTCTGTGTAAAAGGTAGCATGTCTTCCATAAAGAAAATGCCTAAATCGGGTAAATGCCCATACAACGTATAATGTTTCAAGTTCTGTAACAGAATAATTACGTTCAGCAGGTGACAGAATGCGACTTGCAAAGGCGATGTTTTTAATTACTGTATTACCGTCTTCTTCAATTTCCTGAATAACGTGTACGCCTAAAGCTGTGTTAGAACTGTCGGTGGCAATGGAAAAATTTCTAGTAGGATCTGGGTGTGATAAAAGTGGCGCGTTCAACAAAGCTTGTTTCAGATTGACAAATTCAGACTGCGCTTCGCTATCCCAGGACCAAATAGCGTTTTTACCCGTCAGTTGGCACAATCTAGGGGTGTCTAAAGCAGAGTAATGAATAAATTTACGGAAAAAGTTAATTAAACCCAGAAAGCTGCGTAGTTGTTTCTTCGTCGTTGGAACAGTAATGTCACGTAAAGCATGAAGTTCTTCCGGGTCAGGCGCAATGCCTTCTGCTGAAATTACATGTTCAAGAATTTTATGGAAGTTCTGCCAAAGTGCGATTTGTTAAGATTAACTGTGAGTCCTTGTGCACGAAAAGTTTGCAGCAGTTGTTCCAGAATCAGATAATGTTCAGACCAGTTAGCTTCTGCAATAAGAATGTCGTCTACATACGTTGTAATTCTGTCTTTTAATTTTGTGGGAAATACAGTATTCAAACCACGAATAATTGCAGCTGAAGAAATTGTTAAACCGAACGGTAATTTGCAAAATTGATAACAGTCACCAAAATAGAGAAATGCTGTGTACTTTCTGCAGTTCGGATGGAGCTGAATTTGCCAAAATCCCGATCTCAAATCTAATGTGGAATAAACAACAGTACCATGAAATTTCTGTAGGAGTTCTTCTAGTGTCTGTGGGCGATCTGTTTCATTAATAATAATGTCGTTGACATGACGCGAATCAAGTACGAGTCGAAGTGATCCATCCTTTTTCTTAACAATATGGGGCGGGTTTATGTACAGACTAACCACCGGTTCAATAATACCTAGCTTGCAATTCTTTCTTAACTTGTTCTCTGTGAATATACGCAATGGGATTATGTTTGGCTTTAAATGTAGCGTGCTGTTTAACTTGAAATTCATACATGAAACCGGACATAGTACCAGGGACGTTGTCAAAAACTGGAGCTTGCTGTAAAAGGATATTGCATAGTTGAGTACGTTCAACGTCTGTATTTGCACTACTTTGTTTTACTTTCTCAGAAATCATTTGCATAACGTCGTAGTCGGCTTCGTCTGGTGTATTGTAGTTGTGTACGAACGTATCTGTGAACATTGTGGAATGACAGTCTATGTTACGCGATGTAGAAAAGACCTGTGTTCGGTTAATTATTTGTTCTTCTGCAGATAAAGAGTGCTGAAATTCTAATGCCAGTTGTACATTTTCATCCTTTAACATTAAATAGGAATTTTGAAAGTCAATAATTGCGTCGTGTTGTACCATAAAATTCGTACCTAAAATAACGTCTGTTGTCAATAAGGGAAGAGTCCAAAAATTTGAGTGGAACGTATGACCTGCAATACAAAATGATAAGTGTGTCTGTAATTTTACATCTACTCCTTTACCAAATACTGCTCCTTTTACTTTAGTTTTGCCTAATGGTAACGTAGGATAAATATTCTCTTCGTTACATTCGTTGAAAGTTTCCTCATTTATAACTGACACAGGTGATCCAGAATCGATTACTGCTGAAAATGTATATGATCCAATCTTTACTTCAATGACTGGGTGGAAAATGGTTTTTTGAATAACTGGTTTTTCATGCAAAACAGTGTCTCGGATGTCGTCAAAAGTAATAACATTTTCGTGAACAAGAGTCTGTGTATCAAAAGCATTGCTTACATCGCTGGAAGGTTCAATCTGTGCTGTATCTAGTCAAATTCTATCTGACGTGCTGTTATTTGCGGGAGGATGCTGTGGCATTTCCACTATTTGTACTGTTCTGTTATTTCTCCCTGACGTATTAAGTTCGGTATGATATCTACTGTTTGGTTCATTCATGATAATCTTTTGTTGCCGATGATTCTGCTGCTCGTAAGACCGAGTGTTATGCTGAAAACTGTGCTCATTACTTTTATGTCTGTCATAATAATCATTGCTATACGGTGCGTTGCGATACGAGTTGAAATGGTGTGTTTTCTGTACGTAGTGATTTCCTTGTTGCTGTGCGTTACTATTTGGTGGAGCCGACGCTATACGTGTAGGCGGCGAAACATTAAAGCTTGGTTGACATGGCAGACTACATTGTTGGTTAGGTATGCTAACCGACTGGTTTTGTTGATGATGTGGGGAAAAGCGTCTATTGTTGCCAAATTGTCTTTGCTGTTGCTGATAACTATGGGGATACTGATAATTAAAATTTTGTCTGTTCGTAAAGTTCTGGTGGTTGTCATTCCTGGACCGTCTATCACCTTTGCTATTAAAATAGCGTGGCTGATCGTAATTTCCGTATGCTTGTTTGCCTTGGTTATGATGTGAAAAATTTTTGTTAATGAAGGAATAGTCTGATTGCTGAACTTATCTGTAACAGATCTCTGAATGCCGAAATATTTTCTTTCTGCTGGCCTGTTAAAAGTGATACTCTTAACGATCGTGGTAATTTAGAAATACATAATTGGACAAGTGCTGATTCACTGTATGGCTCACATAAGTATTGGTTTTGTTGGACCATGTGTTCAAAAAATTGCGTGGCAGTGGTAATATTGGAGTTCTCATAATTTGGTAAGCTAATTAATTGATCCTCGATTCCGCGCTGTGTCGTCTTCGACCAATACGCTGACAGAAAGGCATTCTGAAATTCTTCTACAGTAGCACTGTCTCGCGATCGGTCTCATACGAGTTGCCGGTTCGCCTTCCAAAAAACTGCAAATAAATTCAAGTTTGTGTGTCACGGGCCAAGTTGGTGGAAAAACAAAGCTAAATTGTTGTATCCAATCCAAAGGGTGAATCTGTGTTCTGTCATTTTTAAATACCTTAAATTTCCTAACGGATAGAAAGTGCTTGTAATCAAAATGTTCGTCTCTGAATGTCTGAACAGGTTCAGGATTGTATGATAATCTGTTTGTCTGTGTCTGCCCGGAATCCAAGTCAAGTACTCTCTGTAAATTACCTAAATTATACTGGCTGTGTGAGTGTGAGAAATGTTCGGAATGTGGCGTATGCTGTTCCGTGTTAGAGGCTCAAACATTTTTCAACTCTGTCACTTCTTGCTGTAAAGACGACACTTTTCTACGCAATGTATTATTGGACGAACCTATCTCACTGATTATCTGCTGTAAATTTTGGAATTCGGGTGTTTGATTGAACGAAACTGGTGACGTATCGTCTGATTTGGTATCATTATTATTTTCGATAACGTCAATACGACTGGCCAATTCATCAAATTTTTCAGTCAGCGCTTTTACCTGATCGTCATTTTTAGTGTCACAAACATTAATTTGTTTTTGGAATTTACGGGTGGTTTTGTTCAATTTCTTAACGTCTGCTTTAATAGCATCAGGATCCTGTATTAATTCCAACTGTTCGAGTCTACTGGTCATTGTCTGAGTGTCTACTGTATGAGTGTCTGCTTTTGTTTTAAGAGTGGAGATTTCATCATGCAATTCAGTGTTCAGCTGTTTGATTTCATCTGATACTGTAGCAATGTTGTTGTCTACGTATGTTTTTGCTTTCGTAAACAACTTTCGCTTATCTTCTTCTCTCTGTGCGGTAATTGTTTCCATGACTTGTTTCCTTACTTTGTTCTGTCCCTGTATGAATTTACGGTAACGCGTTTCATTGTTTTGTAGGTGGTGATTAAAACGTTCGTCAATTAGGCTGTTCTGTTGTTCGAATTTCTTGTCTGCTTTCGCATCCAGTGTGCGTGAAAGTTCTGCTGACATTAATTTAAACTCGTCGCGTACTGTTGTTTAGCGACTGCACTAATTTAACCTCTAAGTAATTTAGTTGTGGCTGCATGTGTATTACTTAATTCTTGGGCCACAGATCTAATTTCTTCACTACTGTTCCTAGCACAAGCCTTAATTTCCACACGTAATTGTTCTTTAGTATCACGACATTGCACGGCAACGGCTGTAATCTGTTCACTATGTTGTTTGGAATTGTTGTCTAATTTTTTCATGAAGTTGTTTGTAATTGTTGTCTAGTTTTTCATTAAGTTGTTTGTAATTGTTGTCTTGTTTTTTATTCGACTGTTTGGAATTGTTGTCAAGTTTTTCATTAAGTTGTAGCAATACTGCCATAACTTGATCCATGCCAAAAGTAGCGACTCTATTTTCGATGATGTGTGATGGTGTATCTGCATGTGACACGTTTTGAATAACCATTTGGTCATTGTCTGATTCACGAAAAGGTTCGCTAATCGATGTGCACTGTTGGCCACTAGAGCGGAATCAAATAAATCTGACGTGTTTTGTGTATGTTGTTCACCTTCGTTACAAACAATTATCTGTTCGCTAAGTAAATTTTGCAAATCAGGTGTGCCAAACTGGAAAGCGTTCATTGTAACGGAAAGCGCCGCGTCATCAATTGTCGTTAAATTTACAGTGGACACAATTGAATTTGTTTGCTCATCATTTAGATTAGAATCATTACTGTGATCGGCACGCACTGATTATCTGTAATTAGAGGATTATCACTATTACACTGAGTGTCGCTAGTGTAATCGGTCAAATTATTCGAATCGGCTTTAACACTCATTCCACATCGCGATGAACTGTTAGCAGTTCTTCGCGGCATTTTCACAGATCAAAGCTAAGCACAAAATCAAACAAGGACAAAGCAAAATGAAACAAATATAATTACAACAAAGAGCAATAAATTGCCGATGATCTGTGAAAGAAAGAGTGACACATTAGTAAATGCGTTGCGCCAGATGCAAACTACTTTTAATATTAAGTAAATAAGAGCAGATATATAACTGACTACTTCTCAGAAATTCACAAAAATACGATCCGTAACCTCCCCACAAAATAAAATAATATGAATAATATTCTCATTTAGTGTAACCTCCCCACAAAATAATGTCCGTAACCTCCCAACAGTAAGAAATATAATTATTTACAGCATTCAGCGTAACCTCCCACAGATAAATTCCGTAACCTACCAATAATACAATGCGACTAATCTCTCAATAAAATTGTCCCTCACTTATAACCTTTCAATAATTGACTGTCAATTTAACCTGGTAAATTTTGGACATCAGCAGTGCTGCGTCATGGCCCTGATACATCATTCTGAATAAACTGAAAAATCTTACCTTAATTGGGTCACCGGATAACGCGTATATATCTGCTGCTATAAGAAATTTTTCTGGCGCAGCTAAGTGCAATGCTGGCCGATAGATTTGTCTTATATACAAGGAAAGAACTGATTCTTCTTTTCCATAATCGGAATGACCAAGGATCGGAGAAATTAGTAAATTCTTTAAATTGAAATGAATGATTGTCAAAAAAAGTTACTTTTTATGAGAAAGATTCTTATTAAGCGATTTTTTTTAAAAAAACGTTTACATTGGACTTAATATAACAATACTACATATGCGCGAGGCTGCTTTTACCTTATCCTACAACGCTCAGGCTCTGCCATCGCTGCACACGACCGGCCCACCGAACACGATACACCAGACTGCTAGCAACTACTTACTTCTACTGCTACACAGTTCCTACTGCAGTCAACACTGCTCTTTGGTCTCAGATTCTCTTATAGCTTACATGTCGCAGACAGCGCGTGAGCAGTACATCGCAATTACATCTGCTCGAGTGCGCTAGCAACATATTCTTTAATCATGGACCTCTTACAAATTTTAAGGGGTGGCCGGATGCCCTTTCTGCCGCCACCCTATACCCCCCGGACGAAATTAGTGTGCCCCAGCTGTCTGCATCTAGTGTAAATCGTGAAATAGTGCGAATGTGTTTCAAATGTATGTGAGTCGTGTAACTGAGGCGGGACGTGGGGACCAGCACGGTAGGATGTGGAAAACCGCCTAAAAACGACATCCAGGCTGGCCGGCACACCAGCCGTCGTCGTTAATCCGCCGGGCGGATTCGATCCCAGACAAGCGCGCCTACCCGAGTCCAGGAAGCAGCCTGTTAGCACTCCCGGCTACGCTGTTGTGTATACTATTATAGACGAATATACGGTATGAAGTGATTTCTCAGGTTTTTGGGACGTAATAGATTAGTGGTGTGCATCCATGTGTTCAACCGAACTGTTGTTACCACTTTGTGCCCAATATTTCGAAGACCGACACCCTCGTCTTTTGCAGGCGTTGCGAGTTGTGCTCTTGTACGTGCTCACTGCGTGGACTCCAACCAGATTGTGGACTATTGTCGGTCCCGCGCCCCTATTTACACCTAGGTTCGAATCCAGACCCCCATTACAAGTTTTGATCTTCTTTTAAGGAAGGTAGGACGTCAAACGGGCCGACTTGGAGCAGGAGAGGCGCCACAGGACATTTTATTTTCTACTGTCT
This sequence comes from Schistocerca gregaria, assembly GCF_023897955.1. Lineage (NCBI taxonomy): Eukaryota > Metazoa > Arthropoda > Insecta > Orthoptera > Acrididae > Schistocerca > Schistocerca gregaria. The sequence continues at coordinate 600,517,394 of NC_064923.1, read as the reverse complement.
ATACTTTTACAAGTAAATTCATAAAACTTTGTCAGCATGACCAGGAAGGAACTGAAGAAACGATTTCAGCGTGTTCGTCGCCATAAAGATGCAAACGAACTTCGCTATGACAACGTAAGGTTACACACAAGCCTGCGCACCCGAGACGAGCTCACAAAACTGCAGCCGGCCGCTGTGGGCGAACGGTTGTAGGCGCTTCAGTCTGGAACCGCGCGACCGCTACGGTCACAGGTTATAATCCTGCCTCGGGCATGGATGTGTGTTACGTCCTTAGGTTAGTTAGGTTTAAGTAGTTCTAAGTTCTAGGAGACTGATGACCTCAGACGTTAAGTCCCATAGTCTCAGAGCCATGTGAACTATTTGAACAAAACTGCATTGGACTGTTCTTCAAAAATGGTTCTTAGCACATGGGACTTAACATCTGAAATCATCAGTCCCCTAGAACTTAGAACTATTAAACCTAACTAACCTAAGGACATCACACACATCCATGCCCGAGGCAGGATTCGAACCTGCGACCGTAGCGGTCGCGCTGTTCGAGACCGAAGACCCTAGAACCGCTCGGCTACCCCTGCCGGCGACTGTTCTTCCTCACCCACACTACAGCCCGATCTCGCACCTTCCGACTTCCGGCAGTTTGGCCCAACGAAGGATGTACTCCGTGCGAAGCAGTTCGTGGATGATGGGGAGGTTATTGATGCAGCAAGACGTTTGCTCAGGCGTCGATTCGCGCAAACAGGCCCTCCCTGTAAGATGGTGTAAGGACGTCGGATTTTACGGAGATTAAGTTAAAAAGTAGGGTTCTGTAGCCAGAATAGTGGGGAATAACATGGTGCATCAGAATTTTGAATTAAACCAACCTGCTTTCAGATTTAAAAAAAAAATGTGACGCACTACACATTGAACGCTTCTCATAGTAAGATCCAGTCAATCATCATACCCCCCAGAACTGGGGAACAATACGACAACGCGCATTTCACAGAACATCAGTGCGGCTTCTGACAAACAAAAGAGCATCCAAGGGGTAGTGGACATCAGGGGTTGAACCCAGCTATAAATAGCAGCACAGGACTAACAATAACTCAAAGCCTGGTTGGTATGCAGTTAGCGAGTACACATAACAACATAGCTGCTAGCATCTGGAGGAGACAACTAGGTCGGTTGTCGAAATACTGTTCACAAAATGGAAGCAACAAGTCATCTGTGAACCGGCAAACACACCCTTAACACGGCATAAAGTCAGTTCTTTAAACGGTTTAATATCGAAATACTTCCAAGTGAGCGAGAGCAATCTTAACCTTATGGAAGCTAGGCACCTAATTTCTCGTCTTGAAATAGCACGCAACCGCTTTCCTTTTTTAAAAAAAAAAAAATATTACTTACAGCACTAACCCCTGCAACCAGTATTATTTTTGTTAACAATAACAGTGACTACAATATCAGGAAGCCTTTTAATCCCTTGAGCGTTCGTCACCAGTTGGTGGAGAGGACCCCTTCCAGTTCACCAGGGCTAGCTAAAATACTCAATAAAATCCAGCGGAATTTTAAATTGTAGAACACACTTTCGTGGGAGTGCATAAATGTGGAGGACCCAAGCTCCAATTTACAGATGGAGATCTCAATGACGTCTGCAGTGGAGACACAGTGCAGTTGGCAAACAAGGCACTCTGTAATTCCGGGAGTTAATTTACACAAGAACCACTACCTGGGGGTGAAAGATCTGCAGCCACTAAGGGAGTTAATTATAAAATCCTCGGCTGCGTTAAGTTTACCAAGCGAGTTGTAGAACCATAAAATGAGCCTCGGATGGAAAAAGAATCCAACTTCTTGTTTCCTGCGAATGAATGACGCCCCTTGGAGGTCCAGTGGCAACCCAACTACTGCAAGAACAAATATTAGTAGAAGACAGAAGAATAGATATGGAAAGAAAAGGAGTTTACAAACTAGAATGGGAATACTAAATGTGACATCCTTGACAGGAAACACAGACCTGAGGAACATCACCTTCGCAATAATTCAAATATTTGAAACTGTAATTGTTTCGAAAAACTAGAAGAGAAAGTACAACAATACACCATAGTAACAGGGGATTTGAAGCACTATTGCATTTGTTTATGAGAAGATAATTGAACATTCTAGCTACGGAACCAGAGTATTGAAAGGAGAAAAACTCAACTTTTAACTCGGGAATAATCTAACTATAAATAAAACATTCTTCAAAAGCTGGATAGTCACAAGATCACTGTATGTAGTTGGATGAAAAATTTAAAATAATTAATGGCTATGTATTAACGTGCAAACTTTTGGGAGAAGAAATAAGACACTCAGAAATCTTTCCAGATTAATGTTCGGACAATGAACACAGGCCTCTAGAATCATATCTAAATTACATTGTGAAACTCCGGCAGTAAACAAAAGAATAACAAAAAAAGGAATTGAAGTTTAAAGAAGATGAGAGCCTATCAAAATTTTGTAAGAAAAAATGTGCAACTGAATGACCCAGGAAATATTGATGTTACTTGTGCTATCGAAGTATGAACTTAAACTAAATGTTAAGTAAAGGAAAATGAAGAGAGTTGGCAGAATGAAAAAATATATTCATCCCGAGGTAAAGAAAAGAAAAACAAAGAACTAAACAGAGAGTTAAACTCACTAAACCAGATAAGTTCAAATGGTTCTGAGCACTATGGGACTCAACTGCTGTGGTCATCAGTCCCCTAGAACTAAGAACTAAGAACTACTTAAACCTAACTAACCTAAGGACATCACACACATCCATGCCCGAGGCAGGATTCGAACCTGCGACCGTAGCACTGGCACGGTTCCGGACTGCGTGCCTAGAACCACGAGACCACCGCGGCCGGCCCAGATAAGTGGTCTTGTGCTACAGAATGAGTTAGAAAGTGCCATCTTTAACAGAAGTACGGATATAAAAAAAATTTCCGCAAAAACAATCGTGGGGACAGAAAACAAGAAATGTTTGGGTACCTTCAGTGAGAAACTTGAAATAGACACTTAAGTAAATCAAAAAATATGAGGGCATGCTGAAAAGTAATGCCTCCGAATTTTTTATGTAAAAACTTTTAAGACTGTAGATAAAACAAACGTTATTAACATTCTACACGTTTTTTCTTCATGTATGCATATTTCTTTCTCAACATAGTCACCCTGGAGACGGAAATATTTCTCCCAGGGACACCAGTTTGTTGATTCCGTCCATGTAGAAATTTTGACTTCGTTGACGGCATTACAACCTTACATTAAGTTACACCGCTCCATCACTATTAAAGTGAAGTCCTCGAAGATGTTCTTTAAGTTTTGAAAGCAAATGATAATCGGAGGGGCCATGCCGAGACACTATGGAAGCTGATCGATGACAGTGAACCAAGGCGTCTGATTGCTGCAGATGTCAAAGCACTTGTGTGGGGTCTGGCATCACCATGCTCAAGGAGTGTATGCTTCATGTGCAGCCAAACGTTTGAATTCGATGCTCGATTACAGCGCGCTGTTACTCATTCACGAACACAGTCAAGTTACATCGCAATTTTACACGCTACAATTCGGAACCCTCTATCAGCAGAGTGCTCCAAATATGTAGAGATGAAGCAGAAAAATGTATAATATTAATAACATTTGTTTCATTTAAAAATATTTAAAAGTTATGGTGTAATAAATTCGAAGGCATTACTTTTCAGCACGCTAATCTGCGATACGACTTCTATAAAAATATGAAATCAGAAGGAGAATAAATGAAGGCAACAGAAACAGTCACAAGGATAATCATCAAAGCCATACAAAAAATAAGTAAAGGGATGAAGATTTATTTTCAAAACTTACTGAACAGGGAGAGCGTGAAAGACCATGTACGCAGCGTCATCTATCTGCTTGACGAAGAACAATCATCAGATACCTGGACGGAAATAGAAAATACTCTGAAACAAATGAAATCAGAGACATCTCCTGGAAATTATCAGTTAACCACAATTGTGACAAAACTATAGGAGATCAATGGAATACAGTGGCTGCACAGAATCCTGGGAGTGATACGGAGAGAAAATGAGACAACCAGTCTCTGGAGAAAGGGAGTTGTAACACCGATATTTTAAAAAGGAAATAGGGAAGAGTGTACCAAGTATAGAGGGAACACCTTCTTACAACTGTGTCTCAATAGTTTAGAAATGTTTCTGCAAAATAAATTGAGAGTTATCCGAGAAACACACTAGTGTTAACATTTTCTGTTCATTTCCACTCAGACGGGAACACAGCTTAATTACACATAGTGTTCTCGTCTACTACACTTAGCAAGGAAATGCCGCTCAAACACTTATTGAAAGCTGAAAGTAACAGATTTCTAACCCCCAAAACAACTCATGACGAGGACCAATGTGTGCAGAAAGCAGTCTCACCAAAGGAGACAAGAAATGAAAATTGTAACTGTGGAGCTTACAGAAAGATAAAAGAGAAGTAAAATTTCTTTAACTGAGACTTTGAGGGGTGGCTCCTTATATCGCTCCTGTCTAGAGCCTGTGTATCGGGAGAATGACTCATGCGTGCACAGTGACTGATGGTCTGAAACGCCTTCAGTCGAGTACGTAGATCTAATTTTCATCTGCTAGAGAACAGTAGCGGTCAAGGACATTCAAGAGATAGGTCAAGAGAATGTTTTTGTGAATTGTTCTGTTTAACTCTTGAAGGCTTATCTGTTTATTTCTGTTTGTGTATTTTTGTATATGCTTTTAGTAGCGTGAATGATGCGTGAATGTGGTTTAAAGTAAATATGTAGATCATTGTTCTACTGATAAACATTGTACGAACTAACGTGAGGAACTTTCAAGACAGTGTGAATGCAGACGACGGGTAATTTTGTATCATAATATGTTAAGTAAGTTTATACATGGAAGAATCCTGGAGATACTAGAAGATATCAGATAGATTATATAATGGTTAGACAGAGATTTAGGAACCAGGTTTTAAACTGTAAGACATTTCCAGGGGCAGATGTGGCCTCTGACCACAATCTATTGGTTGTGAACTGTAGATTAAAACTGAAGAAACTGCAAAAAGGTGGGAATTTAAGGAGATGGGACGTGGATAAACTGACTAAACCAGAGGTTGTACAGAGTTTCAGGGAGAGCATAAAGGAACAATTGACAGGAATGGGGGAAAGAAATACAGTAGAAGAAGAATGGGTAGCTCTGAGGGATAAAGTAGTGAAGGTCGCAGAGGATCTAGTAGGTAAAAAAACGAGGACTAGTAGAAATCAATGGATAACAGAAGATATATTGAATTTAATTGATGAAAGGAGAAAATATAAAAATGCAGTAAATGAAACAGGCAAAAAGGAATACAAACGTCTCAAAAATGAGATCGACAGGAAGTGCAAAATGGCTAAGCAGGGATGGCTAGAGGACAAATGTAAGGATGTAGAGGCTTATCTCACGAGGGGTAAGATAGATACTGCCTACAGGAAAATTAAAGAGACCTTTGGAGGAAAGAGAACCACATGTATGAATATCAAGAGCTCAGATGGAAACCCAGTTCTAAGCAAAGAAGGGAAAGCAGAAAGGTGGAAGGAGTATATAGAGGGTCTATACAAGGGCGATGTACTTGAGGACAATATTATGGAAATGGGAGAGGATGTAGATGAAGCTGAAATGGGAGATACGATACTGCGTGAAGAGTTTGACATAGCACTGAAAGACCTGAGTCGAAACAAGGCCCCAGGAGTAGACAACATTCCAATAGATCGACTGACGGCCTTGGGAGAGCCAGTCCTCACAAAACTCTACCATCTGGTGAGCAATATTTATGAGACAGGCGAAATACCCTCAGACCTCAAGAAGAATATAATAATTCCAATCCCAAAGAAAGCAGGTATTGACAGATGTGAAAATTACCGAACAGTCAGTTTAATAAGTCACAGCTGCAAAATACTAACGCGAATTCTTTACAGACGAATGGAAAAACTGGTAGAAGCCGACCTCGGCGAAGATCAGTTTGTATTCCGCAGAAATGTTGGAACACGGGAGGCAATACTGACCCTACGACTTATCTTAGAAAATAGATTAAGGGAAGGCAAACCTACATTTCTAGCATTTGTATACTTATGAAAACTTCTGGCAATGTTGACTGGAATACTCTCTTTTAAATTCTGAAGGTGGCAGAGGTAAAATACAGGGTGCGAAAGGCTATTTACAATTTGTACAGAAACGAGATGGCAGTTATAAGAGTTGAGGGGTATGAAAGGGAAGCAGTGGTTGGGAAGGGAGTGAGACAGGATTGTAGCCTGTCCCCATTGTTATTCAATCTGTATATTGAGCAAGCAGTAAAGGAAACAAAAGAAAAATTCGGAGTAGGTATTAAAGTCCATGGAGAAGAAATAAAAACGTTGAGGTTCGCCGATGACATTGTAATTCTGTCAGAGACAGCAAAGAACTTGGAAGAGCTGTTGAACGAAATGGACAGTGTCTTGAAAGGAGGATATAAGATGAACATCAACAAAAGCAAAACGAGGATAATGGAATGTAGTCGAATTAAGTCGGGTGATGCTGACGGACTTAGATTAGGAAATGAGGCACTTAAAATACTAAAAGAGTTTTGCTATTTGGGGAGCAAAATAAATGATGATGGACGAAGTATAGATGATATAAAATGTTGATTGGCAATGGCAAGGAAAGCGTTTCTGAAGAAGAGGAATTTATTAACATCGAGTATAAATTTAAGTGTGAGGAAGTTGTTTCTGAAAGTATTTGTATGGAAATGAAACATGGACGATAAATAGTCTAGACAAGAAGAGAATAGAAGCTTTCGAAATGTGGTGCTACAGAAGAATGCTGAAGATTAGATGGGTAGATCACATAACTAACGAGGAGGTATTGTATAGGACTGGGGAAAAGAGGAGTTTGTGGCACAACTTGACAAGAAGAAGGGATCGGTTGGTAGAACATGTTATGAGGCATCAAGGGATCACAAATTTAGCATTGGAGGGCAGCGTGGAGGGTAAAAATCGTAGAGGGAGACCAAGAGACGAATGCACTAAGCAGATTCAGAAGGCTGTAGGTTGCAGTAAGTACTGGGAGATGAAGAAGCTCTCACAGGATAGAGTAGCATGGAGAGCTGCATGAAACCAGTCTCAGGACTGAAGACAACAACAACAACAACAACAACAACAACAAGTATACGGTAAAAGGAAAGCTAATTCGAGTTCTAACGAAAGTAGTTAATAACGTAAAGTATAAACAATTTATCAGAATGTTAAATATTTATTTCGGGAAAAAGTACAGTTCAAAAGTGTGTTATTTGTTGATTGGTTAGTCATGATAAGCACGGACTAACGCGGGAGAATAATGTTTTTCTATTGGCCTTAAAAAAAACTGTCCAATCAGAACGGAGTATTCTTCCCGCCTCTTTTCTCTTGGAGATACAGAATGCTTACAGCAGCCTAAAGTAGTCGGAGCCCAGCCTTTCAATGGTACGGTCGTGTGTAGTATGAGCTGCGAAGGGAGCTATAATTTGCTGGTTTTAGTTGTGCTGCATGTCTCAAAAGTGCTTTAAAGTGAAGGCTATTTATTCCGGAGTGTTTTTTTAGAAAGTGCTGAGTTTTTAAGCAATTTTGTGTATGAGAAAAGAAAGTAATTCCGAGTGGCATACTGATGAGATCGGTGACCAAAACTTGAGTTGCATTAGACACCAATAAACTTAATAGTGTGGCGAGCATTTTCATTTACGAACAATCTGTGCTTAGTAGCTGTTCAGATTTCGGGAAATACGTTACCATGAAGTTGCTAACGTAAATGAAAGGGTTTCTGAATGACAGTGTTAATTCTCGACTTCAGAATATATTGAAGTTTTACGAGTATTTTCACCTTTCATTCCAAGTTAAAACCTTCTCCCGATTCTTAGAATAGTTACGTTGTATGCAGCCTGGTGTGAGTTGCAGTACGATAGGTTTCTGCACGGCTTTCCTACTGGCGATCTGCTGCAACGAGTTCACAGGTAGGTGCTGGTAAAAAGGACGAAAGAAACCGTGCCGCCGCAGCTTGTACATAGATTTCTATAGTACCTCACTTCTACTCATTTATCCATGAAAGTAAGTCTGGCGTATTAGTTAAATGTGCATTTCTTATTCATCTGTTCATCTCCAGATGTCATTTTAAAGCCTTTCCTTAGTTCTTTCATTGACTCCAATATCAGATAATGCCTTAATAAATATTATGGCCGGCCGCGGTGGCCGTGCGGTTCTAGACGCTCCAGTCCGGAGCCGCGCTGCTGCTACGGTCGCAGTTTCGAATCCTGCCTCGGGCATGGATGTGTGTGATGTCCTTAGGTTAGTTAGGTTTAAGTAGTTATACGTTCTAGGGGACTGATGACCACAGCAGTTGAGTCCCATAGTGCTCAGAGCCATTTGAACCATCTGAGCCAAATATTATGGTGTGAGATTATTCACTTATTAACTACAAATAGTTAACATTCGTGGAAATAGAAAAATAGTCCAAATATCATGAGCTGTTCAAAATTCCTCACTTCCTTCAAAATTTTAGTCACATTCGTGTGTAAAATACCACGCATCATACTATTATTTACTAATTAACACTAATTGATAAGTTTCTTACCACCTACTATATATAGGGCAGAAGGTTAGATTACACAGCCAAGGTATCTCTATATTATTTCATCAGACCATTTTGTGACCATTTTAAGTTAATGGTATAGAATTCTATAGTTTTATCCTTCCAGCAAAGAGTACAGCTCATCTCCAGCAATTTTGATGACTGAAGTCTCTTTATATTTTAATTAAATTACAAATACAAATAGTTTACGGTGAAATTCTTTAATATTGCTTTTACTGCTTCCATTCATTAACACGAGGTAGTTATATACTAAAGAAATAAATCCTTAGGTAAATCTTTAGATTACATTTCATAAGTTAAACTGGTTCCACAGTATTTAATTTTTGACTCTTACTATCACGAGGTGAAAGGCTCACTTTAATCCGTAGAACATTAACAGGATGTTTTCGCACGAAGTTGGTGGATAAACAGTGCTTGGAAGTTTATACACTACTAGCCATTAAAATTCCTACACCACGAAGATGACGTGATACAGAAGCGAAATTTAACCGACAGGAAGAAGATGCCGTGATATGCAAATGATTAGCTTTTCAGAGCATTCACAAAAGGCTGGCGCCGGTGGCGACACTTACAACGTGCTGACATGAGGAAACTTTCCAACCGATTTCTCATACACAAACAGCAGTTGACCGGCGTTGCCTCGTGAAACGTTGTTGTGATGCCTCGTGTAAGGAGAAGAAATGCGTACCATCACGTTTCCGACTTTGATAAATCTCGGATTGTAACCTATCGCGATTGCGGTTTATCGAATCGCGACATTGCTGCTCGCGTTACTCGTGATCCAATGACTGTTAGCAGATTATGGAATCAGTGGTTTCAGGAGGGTAATACGGAACTCCGTGCTGGATCCCAACGGCCTTGTATCACTAGCAGTCGAGATGACGGGCATCTTATCCGCATGGCTGTAACGGATTGTGCAGCCACGTCTCGATCCCTCAGTCAACAAATAGGGACGTTTGCAAGACAACAACGATCTGCACGAACAGTTCGACGACGTTTGCGGCAGCATGGACTATCTGCTCGGAGACCATGGCTGCGGGTAGCCTTGACGCTGTATCACAGACAGGAGCGCCTGCGATGGTGCACTCAACGACGAACCTGGGTGCACGTCATTTTTTCGGATGAATCTAGGTTCTGTTCACAGCATCATGATGGTCGCATCCGTGTTTGGCGACATCGCGGTGAACGCACATTGTATTCGCCATCGTCATACTTGCGTATCACCCGGCGTGATGGTATGGGGTGCCATTGGTAGCACGTCTCGGTCACCTCTTGCTCGCGTTGGTGGTACTTTGGACAGTGGACGTTACATTTCAGATGTGTTACGACCCGTGGCTCTACCCTTCATTCGATCCTTCGAAACCCTACATTTCAGCAGGATAATGCACGACCGCATGTTGCACGTCCTGTACGGGCTTTTCTGGATACAGAAAATGTTCGACTGTTACCCTGGCCAGCACGTTCTCCACATCTCTTACCAATTGAAAACTTCTGGTGGCCGAGCAACTGGCTCGTCACAATACGCCAATCACTAATCTTCATGAACCGTGGTATCGTGTTGAAGCTGCATGGGCAGCTGTACCTGTACACGCCATCCAAGCTCTGTTTGACTCAACGGCCAGGCGTATCAAGGCCGTTATTACGGCCAGAGGTGGTTGTTTTGGGTACTGATTTCTCAGGATCTATGCAACCCAAATTGCGTGAAAATGTAATCACATGTCAGTTCTAGTATAATATATTTGTTCAATGAATACCTGTTTATCATCTGCATTTATTCTTGGTGTAGCAGTATTAATGTCCAGTAGTGTAGTCAAAGCCCCAGGCTAAAAGACAGATACTTATCCTATAAATCAGCCATCTAAATTTTGTTATTATTGGTGTTTGCATTACTGAATCACTCAGGTCTCTGAGAACAATAATATTTACTCGTTGGCTAATGTAGATGATATTAATCTTTTCCTCTTTGCTTTAATGAGACAGCATCTGCTGTCTCACATACATATTTCATAACATTCTTATACGCCTATTTATCTGCCCATCAATTAAATTTCATTCCTAATGCAATGCCGATTCTTCCGTTGCCTCCAAAAGTTTCAAACACCCGACCAGTATGCATCCAATTACTAATTTTGGCTGTGTCATTGACTCCGATTCTTCTTTATGAATCTATCCTAGAATTACAGTGGTCTTCATACCAGTCTATGTTCACTACAACAAATGCATACCTACTAGTAACAGCAACTAACCACTAATGTGTAGTAATTACTTATAAAATAGCATTAATACTAATGCAGTGAAATACACTCCTGGAAATGGAAAAAAGAACACATTGACACCGGTGTGTCAGACCCACCATACTTGCTCCGGACACTGCGAGAGGGCTGTACAAGCAATGATCACACTCACGGCACAGCGGACACACCAGGAACCGCGGTGTTGGCCGTCGAATGGCGCTAGCTGCGCAGCATTTGTGCACCGCCGCCGTCAGTGTCAGCCAGTTTGCCGTGGCATACGGAGCTCCATCGCAGTCTTTAACACTGGTAGCATGCCGCGACATCGTGGACGTGAACCGTATGTGCAGTTGACGGACTTTGAGCGAGGGCGTATAGTGGGCATGCGGGAGGCCGGGTGGACGTACCGCCGAATTGCTCAACACGTGGGGCGTGAGGTCTCCACAGTACATCGATGTTGTCGCCAGTGGTCGGCGGAAGGTGCACGTGCCCGTCGACCTGGGACCGGACCGCAGCGACGCACGGATGCACGCCAAGACCGTAGGATCCTATGCAGTGCCGTAGGGGATCGCACCGCCACTTCCCAGAAAATTAGGGACACTGTTGCTCCTGGGGTATCGGCGAGGACCATTCGCAACCGTCTCCATGAAGCTGGGCTACGGTCCCGCACACCGTTAGGCCGTCTTCCGCTCACGCCCCAACATCGTGCAGCCCGCCTCCAGTGGTGTCGCGACAGGCGTGAATGGAAGGACGAATGGAGACGTGTCGTCTTCAGCGATGAGAGTCGCTTCTGCCTTGGTGCCAATGACGGTCGTATGCGTGTTTGGCGCCGTGCAGGTGAGCGCCACAATCAGGACTGCATACGACCGAGGCACACAGGGCCAACACCCGGCATCATGGTGTGGGGAGCGATCTCCTACACTGGCCGTACACCTCTGGTGATCGTCGAGGGGACACTGAATAGTGCACGGTACATTCAAACCGTCATCGAACCCATCATTCTACCATTCCTAGACCGGCAAGGGAACTTGCTGTTCCAACAGGACAATGCACGTCCGCATGTATCACGTGCCACCCAATGTGCTCTAGAAGGTATAAGTCAACTACCCTGGCCAGCAAGATCTCCGGATCTGTCCCCCATTGAGCATGTTTGGGACTGGATGAAGCGTCGTCTCACGCGGTCTGCACGTCCAGCACGAACGCTGGTCCAACTGAGGCGCCAGGGGGAAATGGCATGGCAAGCCGTTCCACAGGACTACATCCAGCATCTCTACGATCGTCTCCATGGGAGAATAGCAGCCTGCATTGCTGCGAAAGGTGGATATACACTGTACTAGTGCCGACATTGTGCATGCTCTGTTGCCTGTGTCTATGTGTCTGTGGTTCTGTCAGTGTGATCATGTGATGTATCTGACCCCACGAATGTGTCAATAAAATTTCCTCTTCCTGGGACAATGAATTCTAGGTGTTCTTATTTCAATTTCCAGGAGTGTATAAAAAGAGTATCTCAGAGAAAAATTAGAATGTATTTCATTTTATAACAGTCAGACAATAGCTGTTCTCTTTTATTTTACCTTAGTTCAGCAGTAGTTTGAACGTATTAGTGGTGATTAAGTGAGCAGAAAACAAAGTGTAATTCCTGAGCCTGTCATTTGCTTTTCGTCTTTTAGTGGCTTACATGTGTTTGGGGAAAGTATTTCTTAAGGTCTCGGTGTGAATGAAGTAAGATATTTTTGATAGTGAGGTATACTAGAAGTAACTGCCATCATATGGAATCCGTGATACCTGAAGAGGGCCGTATACACTAACTGCCACTTCCTGTTCTTCGTTAGCAACAGTGAAGGTTTAAAACGTATTATCAATAACGTGTTTCCTCCTATACAGTAGCTTTTCAGTCTTCCTAGCTTCCTAACATACTGTATTTTCTTTAAATTTGTATTTTGGTAATGGAGTGTAATATTCGTTTCTCTTCCTCGTCTCATATGGTTTCGACCCTAGGCAAGTGTGGGATTGGTTCCAGCCATTCATTTCTCTCTTTTCCTTTACCAAACAAATCGCCTGGTTTACATGGTTCAAATGGCTCTGAGCACTATGCGACTTAACTTCAGAGGTCATCAGTCGCCTAGAACGTAGAACTAATTAAACCAAACTAACCTAAGGACATCACACACATCCATGCCCGAGGCAGGATTCTAACCTGCGTCCGTAGCGGTCGCTCGATTCCAGACTGTAGCCCCTAGAACCGCACGGCCACACCGGCCGGAAAATCGCCTGGAGTACATAGCGTAGTATACGGGAGAAAGTTGCTTAATATCTCTTAGAATACTCCCAAGACTTATACGCCGGCCGGAGTGGCCGAGCGGTTCTAGGCGCTACATTCTGGAACCGCGAGACCACTACGGTCACAGATTCGAATCCTGCCTCGGGCATGGATGTGTGTGATGTCCTTAGGTTAGTTAGGTTTAAGTAGTTTTAAGTTCTAGGGGACTAATGACCACAGATGTTAAGTCCCATAGTGCTCAGAGCCATTTGAATTACTGGTGTAGCAGCGTTTGAGTTGCCTGCATAGAATTTGCTTTAGTTGGAAAAGAGGTCATACATCCCAACTATATATTTGACACCTCCATGTGCAGCAGGAAACGGTCCTGCAAGGTTAATACAAACTATGTTTAGTGATCCCATAGGTAATATCGGATATAGTTCTGTTTTACTACATTTATTGGATGGTTTGGCCTTTTGACAGATTGAATAGGTTTTTAGTATTTGCTGGGCGCGCTGTAACACATTCGCAAAATAACGCTACAAATTAAGTTTCATGTAGCATTTACTTGCACCATAGTGTCCAATGCATAGTGTGTGTGTCATGTCAGTGACATATAGACACATCACATTTCAGTAAAAATATTCATCCTACACAATAATAGGTTTTCATGAATTATTGCTGTTGTATTGTACTGTTGTTTCCCTGCATGAGAAGTAGTTTCACCTTTCTTTGGCTGTGGTCCCTACCTTGTGATTCCTTCACAATCTTGCACATATCTAGAAAGTTCTGTCCGTAGTTAGTACCTTTCATTAATGTGATTTTAAATTCAGAGGCGCGCTCTACAAGGTCTTCAAAATCTGGAAAACCTTGTGAAAGCTGGGACAAGGCATTTGCAATAAAGTTGTCCTTTCCCTTTATGTGGATAATCTCAAAATCATAGGATTGTTAAAACATAGTCCACTGTGCGAGACGATTATACAACAGTTTTCAAAAGCACAAGTACCTGATGATCGCAATAAACTTTCACATGGCTTCCAAAAGTATAATAATTGATGGCTACTGTATCCAACTAGTTGGCTACATACCCCCTCTTGCATTTGGAAAGAATGCTACAAGCAAAACTTGTTATTCTTACTACCAAGGAGGTCAGATCCAAGCACCGTATCAAGTGCAATTATGAAAACCCTGGATCTGACCTTAAGGCCAAAAAGTGATACACAGCATTGGTAGGACCTTCCAGCAAATGCGAGGCGGTATATTTTCGGAAATCTTTTGAAACTGGAATCTCCCAATATGAAGCTCGTATATTGATGCTAGACAAAAACTTAACACCGTGAAACCTCTGCAGCCGTTTCTGTAGACTTTCCAGTCGTGTGTGTACTGGTACAATAATTTTGTTGATTGTCGTAGCACCTAGAATGAGGTGTACCTTTCCATCCAGTTTAACTACTGTTAGAAGTGGACTAAAGTACAGACAGGGTGAAGTTTCATTGACTTGCCTCTCTAACAAGTGTCTAATTTCTTGGTTATCTGCCTCCCTCTTTGTCTATGGAATGGAATACGGGTTCTCACAAAAGGTTACACGGAATACAATTTTCACATGATATTCATATGTGTTGATCAAACTTGGTTTTTTATCGTACACTGGTCCATATTTCAACAGTACTTCCTTAAAATGCTCTTTCTGTTGGTGTGAGATTCCACGGGATTATAAAACTTTATCATAAATAACATTATCATCTTCATGAGTTGAAACAATATGCTCGCAAAAATTACAAAATGCCATCTGTTTTGTCTGAATGAGCTTTCATTGTATATGTGCACAAAGTCTGCTATGACGTCCCATTATTTTGGTGATATCTACAGTAAAAAAATTTCTATTTATTTGCAGGTGGCATTTTCCTGACTATAAGTCAATCTTTTCATCTCTACGAAATTCAGACACCAAAGATACAACTTTCTATTAACTCCTCGACCATAACAAAGATACATTTTATCACAACATCGCCTACATCCACATCAACATGCGTCTGTATTTTTACGGTTTTAGACTCACCACCTACAACACCAACAACTCTTTAGTTCTGCACACATTATGCAGGTAATTTCTGTAAACATAGATTTCGTTAGATAAAATTCTGGACATCATATTTATCATAATTTCTGTGCCAAGAAAAGTAATAGTTGAATGGATCCCACGATACCACGAATGCAGACTTGCACTAGCCCTTCTAATTTTTCTGAACGTTTATTACAGTGATTACACAATTCTTTTTGGACATTAAAGTCATCATTATGTCTTGACAGTTTACTCGATGGATCGATATTACCCTCATCCCACTGCCAACATTAGGGTCTAAGTAAGGCCAAGCGTAGTTTGTTGAATTTACAGTATCGTCTCTGACCTCAACGACACTGACCATGGGATTCTGATTTCACTACTACACATCAGCATCACGATTTGATCCGGTAGTCAGTTGCTAGTAAGCGTCGTTTATGTTAAAGGGTGGCTGATTCCTGTGATTAGAATGCCACTGGTGATTTGAGTTTTTACCTCGGGGAGGATCAGTTTGGATTCCGTAGAAATGTTGGAACACGTGAGGCAATACTGACCTTACGACTTATCTTAGAAGAAAGATTAAGAAAAGGCAAACCTACGTTTCTAGCATTTGTAGACTTAGAGAAAGCTTTTGACAATGTTGACTGGAATACTCTTTTTCAAATTCTAAAGGTGGCAGGGGTAAAATACAGGGAGCGAAAGGCTATTTATAATTTGTACAGAAACCAGATGGCAGTAATAAGAGTCGAGGGGCATGAAAGGGAAGCAGTGGTTGGGAAAGGAGTGAGACAGGGTTGTAGCCTCTCCCCGATGTTATTCAATCTGTATATTGAGCAAGCAGTAAAGGAAACAAAAGAAAAATTTGGAGTAGGTATTAAAATTCATGGAGACGAAGTAAAAACTTTGAGGTTCGCCGATGACATTGTAATTCTGTCAGAGACGGCAAAGGACTTGGAAGAGCAGTTGAACGGAATGGACAGTGTCTTGAAAGGAGGATATAAGATGAACATTAACAAAAGCAAAACGAGGATAATGGAATGTAGTCAAATTAAATCGGGTGATGCTGAGGGAATTAGATTAGGAAATGAGACACTTAAAGTAGTAAAGGAGTTTTGCTATTTAGGAAGTAAAATAACTGATGATGGTCGAAGTAGAGAGGATATAAAATGTAGACTGGCAATGGCAAGGAAAGCGTTTCTGAAAAAGAGAAATTTGTTAACATCGAATATAGATTTATGTATCAGGAAGTCGTTTCTGAAAGTATTTGTTTGGAGTGTAGCCATGTATGGAAGTGAAACATGGACGATAACTAGTTTGGACAAGAAGAGAATAGAAGCTTTCGAAATGTGGTGCTACAGAAGAATACTGAAGATAAGGTGGAGAGATCACGTAACTAATGAGGAGGTATTGAATAGGATTGGGGAGAAGAGAAGTTTGTGGCACAACTTGACTAGAAGAAGGGATCGGTTGGTAGGACATGTTTTGAGGCATCAAGGGATCACAAATTTAGCATTGGAGGGCAGTGTGGAGGGTAAAAATCGTAGAGGGAGACCGAGATATGAGTACACTAAGCAGATTCAGAAGGATGTAGGTTGCAGTAGGTACTGGGAGATGAAGCAGCTTGCACAGGATAGAGTAGCATGGAGAGCTGCATCAAACCAGTCTCAGGACTGAAGACAACAACAACAACAACAATAAATTGTGAGTGATTTTGAGCAGTGGAATACCACTGATTACTATACTTTTGGTTATTGCAAGGACGCGCTCCATTGCTTTGACAGCCATCTTGAAATTTATCAGTTCTCCGCCTCTTTTTTTGGTTCAAAGGATGCTGTTCGCGTACCCACCACTACGTGACGGCTGATAAGCCGCGGCAGAGAAACAAAGCCAGCACGAGCATGAGCTCCTCCTTCCTGACTGTTACTGTATGCTGCAGCAGCGGCCTTGCTCGACTCAAGCCATAGCCATTTCGATAATTGTTATTGCTATTTCTGGCTCTTACGTCTTCGTTTATTGAGTCTAAGACAGACGGCAGGTACCCTAAATTTCACTCAAGCACTTGCACTAACTTTTCTCAAATGCTTAGCGTCAATTTACATTTCAGAGGACATAGTAAATCCTTGTCGGATACTCGTTTGTCCAAAACGCGAGGTTTCTTCAACTATTTCTCGGAGTACTTTCTTAAACTTTCTTGTTCGACATCATATTGTTCTGGGTTTAAAAGTTCCTTTCGTAGCCTCTCCTGAATGTATTTAGACCAATATTCTGCTCATACATGAGACAATATTCTGCAGTTGAGGTCACTGAGAGGGTAAGCTCACCCTGCACGAAAGCGATGTCTATATCTTTTGCTAATCAGACCATGATTTGCACAACATACCTTTAGAAAGTTTAACAATAATATCGGGATGCCTGTATTCTTTTCTTTTCCAGCGTGTGATACCGCCTGTTTTTTTAGGAGACTGTCTTCCGGCAAAACAGGATAAAGTGTGGGCTCCGCCGCCATCCTCCTACTTGTATGGTTTTGTGACAGCGCGTCGCTGCAATGCATCTGATCAAAGTAAGTGTTTTCATTGGTCACAGGACTACGAAAATCAGTATGAGACTCCGCCATCTGATCTGCTGTGATGTATCATACCTAACGTGTTTCCTCACCGCATTTAATTCTTTTTCTATGTTACTTATCAGCATCAGTAAAGGTGAATTTGAACATTTCATTAGTACTTAGACAAGTCTTGTGTAAAAGCTAACAGCCTGTGCTGAAGTGCCCTGTTCGGAATACACTTTAGTAATAGTTTGATCTGCTGCTTTTCTTAATGCTGTTTCAAATTTTTCTGTAATTTGATCGTCCCTTTTCTTTAAAAATACACCAGCTCTCTTTTGATGATCAGTGGAGAGACTTTTCACTTGGGTTACTACCTGTAAAAGGATGCATTTCGAAGTATCTTCCTCCAGTAGCGAACTACTACGGTTTCCAGTCACCTCTAATGGTGTTTCTCAAGCCTGTAATCTCGCTAATTATAGTTTCTAGATCGGTTCGCAACACGTTGGTCATCTGAGTAGCAACCTCAGTTTTTAACTGCTCAGTTTCATTCATGACCTGGTCAGTTATTTGCGCAACATGATATTCAGTTGCGAATTCGCACTCTGGTAGCTGATTAGACTCAATCGGTAGTTGAAAAGAAGCCATCATTGACAACTGCTGTTGGGTTACAACCATGCTGTTGAGTTACAACCATACTAACGTGCAATACAGTTTATCGAATCTGTTGTTTATCATAATGCAATATGCGTCTGAACAACTCAGAGATGGTATTTGCGCACAGCGCATCATCACAGATTTAAAAAAAAATTTTTTTTCAAAACAATTGCAGATCACTAAGTCAAGCTACTCGCCATTAACTATGTATATTTGCCATCTTGCGAGTCTTTTACAAAATGTACGGTAATGACAAAATAATTAAAGAGTTTTCAAATGACAATTTGTTATCGTCTAGAAGTCTCAAATAAATGAATTTTACAGCTACAGAAAGCAGAACTAGGCGCATTGAGTGGTATATTGTCTTACCTTGTCTTGTAGTCACTAACAATGAAGTATTATTAAGAATTTGCCAACTTTTTCTCCTTGCGTTTTTATTTAGTTTATTAGTATTATGTAAGTTCCATTCATTTACTGGTAATATTTTCCATCTTTCAAAAAATTATAGATCAGTTGTTTGACATATCCCGTTCGTATTGTAGGACTGCGTGGAAAAGAAACAGACATTCATGAAACAGACGTACTCTGAAAAAAAATTACATATACACTATAATAATGATCTATTTTAACGGTCCTTTCGTGGTCGCCGTTTTAAATGTCCCTATTGTGCACCAGACGAGTTAAATTGACGAAAAGTCTACAGACTGAAATTTTGTGAGAGCCAAAATAGCTATCTTGGCTTCGTGTTTTCGCAAGTGTGAAAATTTTCGAATTCTCTTGGGTGCTAATTTTATTTACTCTTGGCAGTCGGACACGTTAATTCAGTGACACGTTGGTTCTAAGTAATTACTACAATGTGCAGTTATTTCAGTGACGTGGCCGCAAGGACGGCTAAACAGATATCTCCCTAGCCGGTTATTTCCGTTCATACGGCAAGACTCATCCACATTTCCACTGGGAACCTGTCAACAACATAGTAAAGACATTAGCAGTATTTAATGATAAGACGTGAGTCAATGCTTGAACGAAAATAAGTAATTACGCTCATTTATATGAGCTTACTGTGGTACATACATGTTAACAGAATAAAGGTAGGAAGAGGAAAGGTAATGGAGGAAGTAACAGACGAAGAATGTCAGACAAGCGATAGAGATTGCTTTACAGAGGTATCTTCATTGCGACATATTCTTCTAAATTTTGAAACACTATGGATGCTTGTTTTACATATTAGACTCTTCTCTTTATTGCCACATGCACGGTGTAGAATTAGTTCATTACATTTGTTCTTGGAAAAAATTAATTTTGTTAACACAAGAAAAACAGGAAAAATACTAATATGTCATTATAGCAGGTTCACAAGAATGGTCAAGGGCGCGCGCTCGACCGTCAATAAAAACTGAAAACGAGGAACGCCGCTCCGTCCAAATAGAGAGCGCGTGAACGAACCATTTCCTTTGATGTGCCGGCACAGCGCGCAACTTACTCATTTCGCAGAGCGGCGAGGTTTGAAGTCTACGCCGGACGCGCCACACTGCGCCCAACCTGTTTTGATCGAGTTTCGTTTCTTTTTAGGGTCTTGGTGCTCGAAGGCCGGCGTATCACAGTCGAGATGATGGTGGAAAAATGTGAAAACCCGCCGGTTTCGCGACTATTCACGCCCATTTATTGAAACCTCCACAGAGGAACAGCGGCGAAAACATTGCAGCTGCGTCAAACTAATGCAGATGACTTCCTTAGCCACTTAACCAGAGATAAGGGATCAAAACTAGAAGTAGAAACTTTGATTCCACACCTCCAGGAAAGGCGAAGAGACTTCTATTAAGGTGAAGCTGAATGGCTAATTGGACTGCCGTGTTTTGGTACCAACACGCACTGGCGGATTCAAAATTTTTGCGTCCCTAGGCACTTCATATTATACCCCCCCCCCCCCCCCGACAAAAAAAAAACTGTTATCCGATCACTTCACAATTGCCGTTTTGCATGGGAGCGCTGTGAGCTGTTCCCGTACTATTCATTGCTCTGAAGGACGCGTCAGCGGTTTAGTCTACATCTATACTCCGCAAGCCACCCAACGGTGTGTGGCGGAGGGCACTTTACGTGCCACTGTCATTACCTCCCTTTCCTGTTCCAGTCGCGTATGGTTCGCGGGAAGGACGACTGCCGGAAAGCCTCCGTGTCCGCTCCAATCTCTCTAATTTTACATTCGTAACCTCCTCGGGAGGTATAAGTAGGGGGAAGCAATATATTCGATACCTCATCCAAAATGTAATACGGTTCCTGGACTGTACTTGTGTACGGCAGCGGATAAAACACATTCTTCTGTCGAAAGACCACAGAAACGAGGAAACTAACTTTTCTTTTATGGCCCAAAAATTTTTGTTATACATTCACTTTTAATATGTTATTTTACACGAATGACGAAACCGTTGAAAATGAAAATAGAAAAGTTGTGTTACGATCTAAATATGGAAGCGAACGTGTCATACATTAGAAATTATACGTACTTTTACAGAGATTGGTTCGAAATTAAAATTAAACTGTCATTTTACGATCTAAAAATGGAAGCGAACGTGTCATTCATTACAAATTAATACGTACTTTTACACAGATTGGTTCAAAATTAAAATTAAACTGTCATTTTACGATCTAATAACCTGAATGTGTAGCAGATAAAAAAAGCACGTTCGATATTAATACGTGAATCTGTAGTAAAGAGCAAGAAGTGAAAATGAAACAAGGATTTCGGTGCACAAACTAATAATTAAATACAGACGAACAAACACGTAACTAGATTTGCTAATACATAATTTTACAGACTAGTGTGCAAAAATCTAATTTGTTCTATAATCTAATAGCTAACGTGTAAAGCATTAGGGTTTGTGTAGCTAGGTGCTGAATATTAAGTGTACTCAATACCTTTAATCCATGTAAGGGCTGAATAGTTTTATACTGCAGCTACTGCTCTCACCATAACTCTTTCTAAAGATATTAGCAAAGCTTTTACGTAATTATCGACAGAACTGAACTACGTCATTTATTAACACTTTTTCAACTGAGCGTACTCTCCGATAACGTATGTTTCCGCGATAACTATACTATCAGTATGACTTGACTGTACAACGCCGAGCGGCCTGGGTAATTCGGGTAATGTTTAGCATTGTCGGGAACCTTCGGTAACGTATACACGTAAACGAAGTTTAGTCCCGCGTTCTGCCGTCGACAGTTGTAAAATAAACAGGTAATACGTAGTTTGTGAATCCAATGAACGTGCTCTAAGTTATAATAAAAATCACATCATAATCTAAAATTCTTAAGACTAATATGAATAAATAAACACACTCATCAGTTAGTAAAGTTTGCGTCTAGCTTTGATGGCAGAACACTCGTTGATCATATCTTCATAGTTCAGACGGTCGTCAGTTAGGAGGTCGACTTCGATATGAAGAATGGACAAGGCGTTAAATCTCTCCTCAGACAACGTAGAACGTAGGTGCGATTTCAGTCTTTCAAGAGCCGAAAACGACCGTTCTGCTGAACAATTTGTAAGTGACACACATAGAAATATTCTAAGAGCAATGCCACCATTCGGAAACACGGACTGTAACCTCTGTTTTCGCAAAAATTTGCTCATTTCGACTGGTATTATCACTAATCTCAGAAGATTTCAAAAGTTCTGCGAAATGTAGACATTCACTAGGGAAGGAATGCTCTAAATCTGTATCGTATGACGCTTGGAGTTTTGCTGCACGTTCAGCAATATCGTCAGGTGAACTGTTCTTAAGGTTACTCAAAGGAGTCCGACAGTGTTCTATGCTTTTCCTTCCTCCTCACTAATTCGGCGTACAAGTTGTCGAGTACTGGGAGAAATGTTTCGACTCTTCTCTTCCAGTCAGAAAAACTTCTTTAGAGTCCACTTATTCATCATGAAGTTTGCGTTTTCGTGATCTTTTACAGGTGCATTCATAGTCTATACCAGTCACGATATCCATGGATTTATTTTCATAATAGTTGAACTCGCCACGAATAGAGGCAATAAATTCTACAAGTGATTTATGTAATTCATGCACTATTTTAGTATCAGTATTTACATTTAGTAATTTCAGATTTACACTATTAAATCTCTGGAGTATGTCATCATGAGTACTGTTTCCAGTCTTCTGAGTTGATTCAATAAAGCTGAAGCCTCATTTCGCACAAGTGGTTTCCCAAACGCATTATTGGCAATATGTGTGGAGGTGCATTGATAAGGCCCTCCCATTTTTCATACAGACTTACACACGCTTCCTCTCTTGGTAACCAACGTCTTTTTGATAAACTTTTTACCGTTTTTCTTTCTTGTTTCATGAAAGAAAGAAGTTTATCCCAGCGCTGTGTAGAAGGAGAGAAAAAATTGTAAAGGTTTTGCACGACATTGAAAAATGAACATGCTTCCCTACAACAGCTTGCAGCACTAGTGCTAACTAAATTCAAACAATGTGCTGCACAAGGCACATAATGCGCTTTCGGACTTCGTTCTATAATGTGCGCCTGCAAACCAGTGTAGGTCCCTGAATATTGCTTGCGTTATCATATGACTGGCCTCTACAGTCAGTAATATCAATGGAATTGGTGCACAGGACTTTTAGTACGGCCTTAGCTAAGTTTTCCGACCTGTGACCCGGGTTTGGTAAATACAGAAGGAAACGTTCAACAGGTTCACCATTCTCGTTCACACATCTTAAGATGAAAGATAATTGATCAGTATGTGAAATTTACGCAGTAGAATCTACTATTATGGAGAAATGTATCACCTCTTTTGTTTCACTTATGACAATTCTTTTCATTCGTTCACAAAAAAAGTCTGTTACTTCATCACGAATTGTTGAAGAAAGATAACTTGTATGTCCCTGCCCTGGATTTTCATATCGTTCAATGTACTCTGCGAGAAAAGGATCAAACTCGGATATAAGTTCTAGAGGCATCATAAATTGACCATTATATAATGAATGGAATACTTCAACGTGTCCACGTAGGGGAAGTCCACGACTTGTTAGCTTCTTCACTACTGTAAACAACTTTCTCAACACACTGCGCCAGTACATTTTTTCTGCCTCAACATATGACTCGAAATGGTTATCTAGTGTTCCGAGTAACTTTTTTCTTGTTAAGAGCG
The DNA here is from genome assembly GCF_023897955.1 of Schistocerca gregaria. Classification (NCBI taxonomy): domain Eukaryota; kingdom Metazoa; phylum Arthropoda; class Insecta; order Orthoptera; family Acrididae; genus Schistocerca; species Schistocerca gregaria. The sequence continues at coordinate 600,493,860 of NC_064923.1, read as the reverse complement.
ATAAGTCAGAATTTTTCTGTTCAAGTGCATTCTTATGATGAAATAAAATATTAGAAATATTTCTTTTCGAATCTGCTATACCATTAGTAGCAATCGCGGCCTTACCTCCGAACAATTTACATGGCGCACAAAAAATGCCATCGGTGCTTCAGGAGTATACTTGAAAATCACGCAAAGTTGATATACCATTTAAAAGTTTACAGTAAAATACATTTTTGTTCAAATATCTGGTTTTATCGCCTATTGATCTTTTTAAATTAGTAACATCACCGTTACAATTTTGATTAATGCAACGTTGTAAGAGAATGTCGATTGTTGATTCATTGACACACCATTCTGCAGGGTTATCACTAACGAGGTTATTTATTTTTGTGATGTCAGACTCGATATTTAGTTTTTCGTGAAACTGAAAATCAGGAACGATTTGCTTTTCTTAATTTTTAACTTTTGTTTCGTCTGTATTTACTTCTTTTATAACCGCTGCAGTGCCAGGAATCTCATCCATACTACTTGAACTCGAAATCGAACCAGCAACATTTTTTGGGAAAAATTTATCTACTCTTTCAAGCGTTTCTAGAACATTAGCTTCTGAGGTTTCCTTCCATAATTTCCGAAATGTCATCCCACTTAACTTTGGACATTTGCTTTTTCCACTGTTATACATGTTAAGACACTTACAAAATTGTCAACCAACAGTCAAAACAAAATAAAAAAATGGTAAAAGGCAAGAAATTTGTAAAAGGCAATCGTAGTACACCGCACATGAGCACAAAGCCTTTTACTTTATACACGGCACTCGAGCGCAAAGATTACTCCTTTAAGCACAGAGCGATGAACTGACCAACTAGAATTACGGACGTAACTGTGCTATAAAAGAGCGACAATGCAGAATAATTTAATTCCATCGTCGCCTGTTTCTCTGTCGTCGGTGAAGAGTAGAAGCACACCAGCCGGCTGGAATTCGTCTCATAAAGAAAACGGGACAGTCGCTTTCGTGGCTTCTGCTTCTCGCGTCGCCGGAATTTTAGCTGGGACGCGAATATGTTCTGAATATTCTTGACATTGCCTTTCTAATTTAAAAAGCAAATAATTTTTGCAATTTCTAGCTGAGAGGTGTGCTGGATCGACTCTTGTTCCACTTATTCTTATAACATTTTATCGGTTTCTGTGGGCAGAGAAGACAGACTACAAAGTTTAAGCAATCTTGTTGGCAATTGCTGTGGTGTGTTGTCATTTGTGTGAACACTGCTGTAATGTCTACACGCAAATGTACCTTTTGTTTCAAAGTTAAATAACCTTTCCTCGAAGAGAAAAGCTTAGTTAAGAAGTATAACATAAAATTTGCAATCCCACGTGCTATTCGATTGCACAGATATCGTGCAGGCTGCAGCACAATAAATGAGACAAACGAAAGTTCGTTTCTTCCTTTTCGCCAAAAAATTAACTAAGTAAATAAATGAATAAAATTTTTAAACTGTTGTGAAGTGTATTTCACACATTGTTAGATATTCTGAATATGTTCTTGTTCTATAAACATATGTTTAAAAATGTAAAAGATTCCCAGTATCAATATGTTGTGTTAAACGGGTGTCATTAAATCAGAGCTCAGGTATTGAAGGACACAGAGCTTTCACATTAATTACATTAATGGAGGGTTGATTTGATACTTCCCTGTTACTTCTACAAGAAATTTAAGTAGAGTCGGGATTTACATTCTGAGACTCAGACATGTTGCAGTATTTAAGAAGCTGCTCATTAGGTTATCACATCTTTTCAGGGGTCTCGATGTTTTCACGGGGAAAATATGGTAGGGTTAAGTAGAAGCCGACCTTCTCGGAATAATAACCTTCCGAACATTGTATTGTAGATTTCCGTTCTGAGAGCTTACTTCGAGATATTTTGAACAATCATCAAGGTGACACCAGGCAGAAACCTAATGTTAAATTTCCTTTCAGCCACAAAGTAAACTAAATCAAGCTTGTATTGTCGAATTTCGCTCTTAAGGCTTATTTAAACTAGCAAGTCGTTTAACAATATTAGAAATTTTTGTCGTTTGTAAGCGCAGTTTTTTTTAACTCAAAAGGTAAAAATGAGTATAGAGCAAAAAATGCCGCCCCCCTTAAGGTGCCCCCCCCCCCTAGACCCGTACCTAGTGGGCCTCTGCCAACACGTTATGCTCTTAGGAAGTAAACGTCACAGGAGCCTCGTACTACTAAATTCTCCTGACGATGGACCGAGCGAGGTGACGCGGTTGTTAGCACGCCCAACTCGCCTTCGGGAGGGAGACTGTTCAAGCCCCTATTCGGTCGTTCAGATTAAGGTTTACCATCATTTACATTAATCCCATAAGGGAAATACCAGGATACTTTGTAAGTGGGCAGCCAATCGCTCCTGCACACCTGGCTTGTATTCAGTCTCTAATAAAGTCTTTGTCGACAGAACGTTAAACCCTAGTTTACCTTGTTCCAAAGAAGGCTAAGGAAGGGCGCCAAGACGAAGTCTTGCGAAAAACTTCCAAGCGAGTGTTTTCTTCTCCACTACAATGTCTCAGGAAAATTCTTCTTCTGGCTGTCAAATTTTGGCTCCCCCCCCCCCCCCCCCTGTGACTTCCTTTTCTTTCCTCAACTTAAGAAATCATTGTGTCGCAGCTGTTTCCGGAATAATGAGGAGATTATTTTCGATCTGTAACTTTTCCTGAACAGCTGAAAAGTAGCGTTCTATATCAAAGACAAACACCACTCACTGATTGGGTCGCCTGGCCGAGTGCTGCCTACAAGGCCGTATAAGGAGCGCCCTATGATAGCGGGACATTGTATCAACATGTCACGAGTCCCTTCAGTCGCCATTGACAGTGAATGAATCCTCATGATGCCGTTGCTTCTTTGTTCAAGCAGTTCCTCATTTGTCCTTACAGCGGCTTAGTGGACCCGGTACCACAACACCATAAGAAAAAAATCTGCGAAGGTACCGGGAATCGAAACCGGGTCGTTCCACAAAGGTAACCATTCAACTTTTTTGCCGTCCATCTCCCCTTACGGCTTATCCAATCGCTCTTCTTTATTGCCTTCTCTTAAATGTTCTTCCTGTCTTAAAACAAAATTATAATTTCTACTTATGAAGAGAATGTGCTTCTTGACGGTAAAATTCGTTCCATATGAACAAATAAATCCTGCCTCCTCTCTCGTTGTGGAGCTGCTCGTCGTTGTGGTCTTCAGTCCAGAGACTGGTTTGGTGCAGCTCTCCATGCTACTCTATCCTGTGCAAGCTTCTTCATCTCCCAGTACCTACTGCAGCCTACATCCTTATGAATCTGTTTAGTGTATTCATCTCTTGGTCTCCCTCTACGATTTGTACCTTCCACGCTGCCCTCCAATACTAAATTGGTGATCCCTTGATTCCTCAGAACATGTCCTACCAACCGACCCCCTCTTCTAGTCAAGTTATGCCACAAACTCCTCTTCTTCCCAATTCTATTCAATACCTCCTCATTAGTTATGTGATCTACCCATCTAATCTTCAGCATTCTTCTGTAGCACCACATTTCTAAAGCTTCTATTCTCTTCTTGTCTAAACTATTTATCGTCCATGTTTCACTTCCATACATGGCTACACTCCATACAAATACTTTCAGCAACGATTTCCTGACACACAAATCTATACTCGATGTTAACAAATTTCTCTTTTTCAGAAACGCTTTGCTTTCCATTGCCAGTCTACATTTTATATCCTCTCTACTTCGACCATCATCAATTATTTTGCTCCACAAATAGCAAAACTCCTTTACTACTTTAAGTGTCTCATTTCCTAATGTAATTCCCTCAGCATAACCCGACTTAATTCGACTACATTCCATTATCCTCATTCTGCTTTTGTTAATGTTCATCTTATATCCTCCTTTCAAGACACTATCCATTCCGTTCAACTGCCCTTCCAAGTCCTTTGCTGTATCTGACAGAACTACAATGTCATCGGCTAACCTCAAAGTTTTTATTTCTTCTCCATGGATTTTAATACCTACTCCGAAATTTTCTTTGGAAATAAAGTAAAAAAAAATGGTGAAATTCTTCTGTTAGGAGAATAACATAAACTTGTGAAAACTTGTCCCTAAAATCCAAAATCTCTGTTCAGTAGCTACAGCGGTCAAAAATGGGACAAAATTATCTTTCTATTTCGTACAACGTAGCTGACTGTTCTGCTCCATTTCCTCGTATAAAAGCAACTTCAGGACTCACTTATGTTTTCTTGGTAATTGAGTAGTATGTATAGTTAGGAGCTGGAGAGATGCATTACGTACTAGTTATGATTGCAAGTGTTTGCTTCGTCAATTGCCACATGACAGGCTTCTCACAGCATTGTAGGCGGTGACTTACCGTATCTTCTATGATGTAGCGAGTACATACTGACGAGTTGCTAAGCCCTATGTTATGGAGTTTGCATTTGTGGGAATCTTTTGGTAGATAATACTATGCCACCAAGATCGTCCATTTGAATTGATCCTTGGGTTATGGATATTTGCCCACATCTTTTTCCAGTCCTAGCAATTATTCTCAGTTTCAACTTTACTGGTATTGTGTTGGCATATTGCATCGTCTATATTTCTAGCCGCTGGATTTCCTGCAGTTGATTATTCTACATAACGATACTCTAAGAAAAAATCAGCGTTGGTGTCTAAGATGATGGTTGATGGGGTTACAGCAACTGGCGTTCTCTTTTTGGTGACTCTGTCTCGTCGATGATGTAGCCTGTAAAGGTTCTTTGAAGGTGTTAACGACGATGAAACATGTTTGGCAGGAAGAGTGTAGTACATTTTCTCTGATATTTACAAGGTGTAATTCTCTTCTTTCATACATGTGCGTTACGTTGTGCAGAAATTTAAACATTTCGCTGTTCTGCGCAAATAATTCAACAGTCATTTCCATTCGGCATGTTGTTCGCACAGGAATTGAAAATATGTGTGCTAAATGCCTTATTTTGATATTATAAAATGCATTTTAATCATCACATTTTTATTTGTCCCATTAGTCATCTATCGGTTACGGATATCAACCATCATCCAGGATGTAGGGTACAACAGATTAATTAAAAGCATCCCATGTTGCTTTGAAGCATAACACTATCGAAATTATCCAGTGAAATTGTGCAAATACCTGACGAAAATTTGTCTTACAATACTGACAGTTACATCCCATCTCAAATTTACGAACATCGCTAGGAAAACAAGACAAATGGTCATTTTTGGTCTTGTTTTTCCTGTGATGTTTGTGTATTTGACATGGATATGACTGTCAGTATTCTAAGACAAATTATGTCAGGTGTTTGTACAATTTCAATGGATATGTTCGATATTGTTCAGCTTCAAAGGAATATGGGATGCTTTTGACTAATTGTGTTGTATCCTACATCCTGGATGGTGCTCAGTAGCCGAAAGTGGTAGACGACTAATGCTACAAAAAAACAGCTGTTGATTAAAATGCATTTTATAAAATGCTTTACGGCTGTCGAACCTCACCTTATGGAAACATTACCATATTTTGGGCAACGCCACGTTATTTACGCACCGTGTTTGGGTTCAAATGGCTCTGAGCACTATGGGACTTTACATCTCAGGTCATCAGTCCCCTAGAACTTAGAACTACTTAATCCTAACTAACCTAAGGACATCACACACATCCATGCCCGAGACAGGATTCGAACCTGCGACCGTAGCGGTCGCGCGGTTCCAGACTGAAGCGCCTAGAACCGCTCACATAACTTGAAGCCATAGTCTCTAGCTGATTGTGATAGCAGGCTGCATGTTTTTCGCGAAATGCAGGCCTAGTAATTTCAGAGTGTCAGAGGTTTCTATTTACTCAGTTGCAACGCAATTTAATTGAGGCCTCTATGTTCACAGTTATAAATTCTCGTATATTTCGGCCTATTGCATTAGAAGCTTTGCAGTAGCTGCCAACTACCTCCCGCATCTTTGCAGTATCTTCACTCTCTGTAACTAATAGGTTGACATCGCCAGCGTAAGCACACACTGTTAATTTTTCTTCTCAAAACGGCAGCCCCGTATTTTCTCGATGGATACCTGCACGTAATGGCTCTGAAGCGCAGGCGAACAATAACTTGGACAACGGATAGCCCTGTCTGAACGAAACATTGATCTTCATCGGTTCGCTTATGACTCCGTGTGACTGAATTCTTGAGAAGATGACACGTATTACCGTGTAGGTACAGATGCAATATTCTTCAGACACACCCATTTTCTTGCGATACAATTGCCGATTTCACGTCAGCGACATGCGAAACTGCTCCGAATTTCTGACACTGGTTAGGGTATAAATGAAACATCTTCTGGCCCTAACGTAGGTCTGATATTTGACGACAAGTATGTTACCAAGGGTTTCATTTTTCTCGTAGTTACTCCGATAAATATCTTACAGCCTTAATTAAGCAGAGCTAATGGTCTATATTTTTCAACGTTTTTCCCTTTTAGACTCATCATTATCACCATTTCTCGAATTCCAGCACGAACACTACTCGTTTGAAGATCCCATTACACATTTCTGTAAGTGAATATTTCAGCTGCTCCAAATATTACACATAAAATGCTATGGATAGGGCATGGTGCTTTTCCTGGGGACTTTTTTTTAACGACGTCAAACACCTCTTGTTCTGCGATTTGCTCCGTAAAGGACGTATTTTCCTCTTCGCTGACGTCTTCTCAAAGGAAGGTTATAAATTTTTCGGCTTCATTCTCATCTGTCGTTTCTTCTGCATATAATTTGGACAGATGTTCCGATACTGTAGGCAGTATTTCTCGCTGGGTCTTGATACTCTTACTTGTTCCAGCAGATGATTTTTATATCAGACATTTGTTTTCTCATCGCGTTACGCCTCTCTGGGGCTAAGTAGTAGAAGGAAGAAGTTTCGGCTTGGGTAATGAAATGTTTTCTGGCTCTCACCTGGTATCCAGTTCTTGCTTCCCTGTAAGTTCGACATTTTCACCTTTACTTTCTTAATATCTTCCGGTGTTATGTGATATCGCTTTCCTTGTATAAGTCTCTCAGGGTGAGAAATACGAATTCTTTTGTACTATTTTCTCGTTTATGCATGGTTCTAGCGCACGGCTTCGTGCATTTCGCCCACCGTTGCGTTATTTTTGCGTATTTATTGATTTGCCTTCTGCATTGTTCCCAGTTGCGGCGTCCCTCACCGTTTGCATGTTTTGTTTTATTTCTTTTTAAAAAACGATGTGTTGTGGTTTCACAAGCTTCCACCCCTATAAATATTTTGGCGACGAAGATTTATTTTACATTGGTAAGCGCTGTGTGTCGAATAACATAGTGGCCAAATTTCTATCTCAGCCAGTTTAGATAGTATGTTGCACGATACGTAAATGCTGTCTAGCCTTTCTGCTGACTGAACTGTTACAAACTACCAGATGGTTCCATCACGACGTACCTCCCCAGGTCCCCCTCATATCTAGATTGTTAATGAGGTAGTCAAGTTCTTCGTTACAGTTGGAGTTCACGGTGTAATCTTTCGCTGACAAAATTCAGTTGAAATATCCTGCTGTGATAAGGTCAGCATCAAGGGATTCTAATAAAACGAGTATTCAGTTTTATGAAAACGTCTCCCGGCTTATCCTCTTTGATTTCCGGATGGAGTGTATAAATTAACGATGAGTGTTACCGCTATTACTCAAGCATTTTGACTAGCATCACTTCAGTGTCTTTGATCATTACAGCTGCTCCAGCGGCGCAGCTGTTCACAAAAAATTTTATTGTCTCATATTCACTTACTTTTTATAGCTATCCTAGAATCACTTGTTACACCAGAGCTATATCGACCGCCGCTGCATAATCCTGTACACATTTTATTTTACCTTCGCTTTGCGGTCTTCAGATAAACGAACTGTAATATCTCTAACTACTTTTTTTGTGAATTCATTACATTTATGAAAATTATCATCCTTCAAAAAAAAAATACGACAATCTATTAATGTATCTGAATGCAGAATTCATTCTTGGAGGTAACCCTCGAAATTTTCTAGTTATAATGAATGAATGAATACCAATATATTTTTGCCATAAACGAAATGCTGCCTGTGTTACTTCTAACATTTTTTATTTGCTCCTTTATAATTCCATTTTATATTTTTCCTGTTCCATTTATACATACTAGTTCTATAACTACCGAATGAATCTTGTACACCAGATCTAAGTCTGTTCACAAATTTAAACTTTCTTCACTTAATTCACAAGATATCTCAAGATTGTGTGTTAGTTGAAATAATATTAATGATTCCATTAATACATCAACACTCACTTGAGTTATTTTAGTTGTTCATGGAATATTCAAACAACCAAAATCAAATAAATATTTTAATGCATTCTTTTAATGATCACCAATTACCATTTTCATGAACAACAATACTAGAACGAACTTCGTTTATGCACACCTAAAACATTACAAGATTAATCCAAACCCAAGCATCAACGAGATTTATTAATGTTTCTTCATAGATTCTTCGTGGTATATATATATATATATATATATATATATATATATATATATATATATATATATATATATATATATTATTGTGGTCTTCAGTACAGAGAATGGTTTGAGGTAGCTCTCGATGCTACTCTATCCTGTGCAAGCTTCTTCATCTCCCAGTACCTACTGCAACCTACATCCTTCTGAATCTCCTTAGTGTATTCACCAGTAGTAGGACAAAGACACGCTGTATTGTTGCCAAATTTATTCAAGATTGCGGCGATGAAGTCATCCTAGATGACGGCATGTGGGCTTGGCAACAGCGCATGATGGCATCCAAGATGGCGGCTTTTGACGGGAAAATAGGCCAATTGTGCTATGTCCACTAACCTAACCCGCAGAAAAAATGGCGGGAAAGTAGGGCTATGTCCACTGACCTAAGCCTTCAGAAGAAAAAATGACGGGAAGTTTTAATTCCAGCAGGATAATGCATGCAAAAACCGTACTTGTCTTTGTTGTTATTCACTATTATTGATTATTATTTAGTAACATCCACTATCATTTGTTATTATTTAAATAGACCAACTGGGCTACGTCCACTAACCTAAGCCTCCAGAAAAAATAGGACCAAATTCAAATTCCAACAGGATACTGCATTCAAAACCGTACTTATCTTTTATTATTGTTTATCATGGGAGGAGCGAATAAGATGAACATCAACAAAAGCATAATGAGGATAATGGAATGTAGTCGAATTAAGTTGGGTGATGCTGAGGAAATTAGATTAGGAAATGAGACACTTAAAGTAGTAAAGGAGTTTTGCTATTTGGGGAGCAAAATAACTGATGATGGTCGAAGTAGAGAGGATATAAAATGTAGATTGGCAATGGGAAGGAAAGCGTTTCTGAAGAAGAGAAATTTGTTAACATCGAGAATAGATTTAAGTGTCAGGAAGTCGTTTCTGAAAGTATTTGTATGGAGTGTAGCCATGTATGGAAGTGAAACATGGATGATAACTAGTTTGGACAAGAAGAGAATAGAAGCTTTCGAAATGTGGTTCTACAGAAGAATGCTGAAGATTAGATGGGTAGATCATATAACTAATGAGGAGGTGTTGAATAGGATTGTGGAGAAGAGAAGTTTGTGGCACAACTTAACTAGAAGAAGGGATCGGTTAGTAGGTCATGTTCTGAGGCATCATGGGATCACCAATTTAGTACTAGAGGGCAGTGTGGAGGGTAAAAATCGTAGACGGAGACCAAGAGTTCAATACACTAAACATATTCAGAAGGATGTAGGTTGCAGTAGGTACTGGGAGATGAAGAAGCTTGTACAAGATAGAGTAGCATGGAGAGCTGCATGAAACCAGTCTCAGTGCTGAAGACCACAACAAGAACAACAACATTTATTATTGTTATTATTATTATTATTATTCGCCTTCCTCCACTAACACAGAATCGAGGTGTCCGATTTACGTCGTCAGAAAACCATTTCCTTTACACCCACAACAAAAATCTGTCCCAACTTCAAATTCCAACACCATAATCTATCACACGTACAAAATAGCCCCCATTCCCATTCATTTTTTTTCACTCATAAACTATCAAAATCGCGTCAAATAATAATAAATTGCACTTGTACTAACGTAAGTCATCTCCTGTGAATTGGCAGGAAAAGAGGATGGAAGTCTTTATTTCAGTAAGTACGGTCATCACTTGTTCTCCATCTCACTTAGTACACATATCTTGGAGACGGCAGCTGCACCCAGTGTGCTCACCACGAATTTCACACAAGATCTGGTTTAGTTGAATTCGTCGCGAGCTACGGTCGCCGCAGGTAAGGGAGCGACCGCATACCCCTACGTCACAGCCGGTCCAGCGTTCTCGTCAACAACAACTTATTTACCCGGACAGGGGAGTCCACCCCCTCCCGAAAGCAGCACGTTGAAACCTGCACATCTCTACGAAAGAAAGAAAGCCATGCCACACATTTTCCGCCAATTTTCTTCCTGCAGGACACATTGCATCTTGTCCATAGCTATCTCACGACCGCCCTTATAAAAACTTGTTTTCCTCAGAGATGCTGTCTACATGTTTCTCGCCAAAATTCTTTTTCCCTAACAAGTTAGTACCTGTCAATACCAACAGTTCACCATCTACCACGTGTGTTTCTCGGACAAAGAACGCACTGCCACGCTTTTCGCGCCAAAAGCTATTTCCTTGAGACTGGAAACTTCCACAACCGCACATGTGTTCGGCCCCAACTTAACTGATCACCCTATTCTCATTATCCAAACAATACCCTTCCATTACCAACACACTCCTGTACACATGAGCGATCGCACGTCCCTAGTCGAGTGCGCAATCCATTTAATTTAACACAAATTGCCCATCACTACTTAATTAAATCGAGTAATTAATTAACCTCTCACGTCCGAATATGCAAAGTTCCCATCGACCTCGAATCAATGTTCGTCCACCTGGACTGCGAATGAAGTAGTTAAACTCTCTACCGACCACTAAACCCCCTTACCGATCCATGTTTAGTAGCTAACATGCACTAATGTGTACTCCACTTCCAGCAAACAAGGACGCTAACCAGAGTCACCTTTGCCTCTCTCCCTCGTGCCACCAGCTCGAGGCCGCCCACGTCACAGTCTCCACCTTTACACTCTCGTCCCACATACTCCTCTGTAAATATTCTAACTGTGAACCGAATACGGTTGCTCAATCCACGTCATCTAGGACATGGCCAGAGCACGCCTTCCAGTACCTACGCCGACAGTACCGCTCGCTCCACATGTAGTTAACCGCGACTACTGCAATCCATCGTGCGCTCCTAGCTACTCCCCTCTGCAAGTCGATCTAACCCGAAGTTCGCAACTCAAATCCCCATCTGCACAAAATAAGAACTCAGCCAAATTCTATATATCTTCTCACAAATACTTAACGTTCTCTTTACCAGGAAAAAAAAAAAAAACAGCTAACAATATTCATCTCACAAAACATTTCCTTCAGCGCCATTCTTAATACCGTCAGCATCCAATTACACGTATATAACATACTTTTAATAATAAATCACCCATCCTAACACACTTCATTATCTCAGATCCTCAATTCACTCTCCATTCTAAGTACGATCAATTATTTTTCGGTAATTTTATAAAATGCTCAGCACTCCCCCATGTCCTGGAAGCATCTGCATAATTCAGCTTGCAGCCACCAGGGTTGCTAGTGAACTCATTCACCACCCCCACAGAATCCTCAACCCCCATTCGTTCATCCTAAGATCATGTGTACTACGTCATCACACTTATATAAGGAGTCACCCCCCGCTCACCTTTCTCACTCATCCGTTGTCCACCACATCATTGGTTTGTTTTTTTATTATTCGCTGCTGAATAAGATGAAGAGAGCTACCTCTGCCAGCAAGGTCTCATCAGCAAGAGGTCCAGGGTCCACGATACGCCATTACCGAGTAAGTAAATAATTTCCACTTTTTCATTATCCATTTTCCTGTATATCTTATCTATTCTCCTTATTAATTATATATCTCGTTGTTATAGTGGTCCTCGCACATTTTATCCTCGATTGCGAGGAACGGTCTGGAGCGCAACAGGCTCCACGGCCCAGCCTCCTGTGCTCGACGGACAGCCTGACTTGCCTTGTGAGTATAATTTTAATTCCAGCTTGTTCGTCGCTTGTATTAACCATTTAAAAATTTGTTTTCTTATTTCGTACTTGTTATTTTTTTCTTTCTTTCTAGATCACTTAAGGCGATTCCAGCTCGAGCTAGAAGCAGAGCTCGGGGCTGTCCCACGTAGCCCCCTACATAATTGGGTTCAGGCCCCAGCTCCAGAACACCGCCACTCACGTGAGTATACTGAAAAATGAATCTTCTTTGACTCTATCTATCCTTTTTTTTTCAAAATAACTAAAATTTTTATTTTGCCTGTTACAGGAAACCTGATTGATGATCGGATAGCCATTGATCGTGAGATCGAGGCCATTCAACGGCCAATAGAACAACAACAACAACAACAACAACAACAACAGCCCACTCATAAGTTTTATTTTAAAAAATACCTATCATTAATAATAATAATAATAATAATATTCTTACTTCTTTTTCTCTAACAGTTCTATTTATAAAATATCTTGTTTGTTTGTTCTAGATGATTATACACAATTAATGGACTATGGATTCGATGAGTTTTTTGAGGAGCAGTAGACTGCCCTGATCAGTTGTTCACGCCTTGGAGTCAGTACCACAAAGGTAATTAGTCCCTCTCCTTATAACCATGTGTGTGATCACTACAATTCACATACGTATACAATGTACTTATTTACTTTATCTCTACAGAGATCGACCTGCAGACCGCTGTTGCGTGCGGGCCTGTCACGGCGGCTAAACCGGCAAATCAGCAGCGCCCCCGGAGACGTGCATCACCGGTCAAAGCGCCCCTGGTAGCCGCACGCGAAGCTGCCACCTCTGTCAAGGCCACTGAAGCTGTGCACGACCGCCCCTGCGCTGGGACTTCGCCCAGGCTACCACATGCGTCAGCCGCTGTCACGGACCCCGCCCCAGGCTGCTCACACTGGGGCACGCCCGCTGGTCCCTCATAGTCGCCAGCATGTGCATCACCTCCATCGTGCGAGGTACAGCGCGCCTCGCCTGCTTATAGCTCTAGTATTAGTGATCCTGTGACTAGTGGCAGTTCTCTCTCCAGCCCTTTTAGTGAAGCAGATCAGGTCGGTGACACCATACCGCAGTTACAGTACTCGGCGATTGCCGACGCCTTCGAGGAGTGTATCTCGGTCACTAAGATCGAAAACCCGGCAGGGTATACTGTGATCCTGTTGGATTTTTAAACGTGTGCCTCCCTGTCCTAGAAACCGAGCTCCTAAAGGTTGTCCAAAATCCGCGTTATCCCGCCGCTAAGTGCAGTGCAGTCCTCTGCATTGAGTTATCCCATCCCCCCAAAGATCAGTCTGGTGATGGAGAGACCATCATTCATTACCTTTGGGGGGATAATGGCGTGATAACGCGGAGCACATCGATCGCCGAGTGGTTCCGTAAATCCACCTTAAGTGTCATATTGGGCTGGTTTTCCGAGACGAAATTCAACAGATCATCTAAGGCACTCACCAGAATTCTCCACCTGGACATCCATATGCATGTCCACGATCCGTTAAATGGTGGGTCTAGCTATATCAAGCTCCCTAAAGATATAAATGGTTGAAATGGCTCTGAGCGCTATGGGACTTAACATATGAGGTCATCAGTCCCCTAGAACTTAGAACTACTTAAACCCAACTAACCGAAGTACATCACATACATCCATGCACGAGACAGGATTCGAACCTGCGATCTTAGTGGTCGCGCGGTTCCAGACTGTAGCGCCTATAACCGCTCGTCCACCGCGGCCGGCCCCTAAAAATATAGGTAATAATGTCCAAAATAGAAATGATCAGGCTTGTTTTGCATAGTCAATCCTGACTTGCGGAAGAAAGTACAATTATAGAGAATTCCCTCGTCGTCCAGGTACATACAAAGTCAATGATATTAACACATATTATAACTTTGATGGTATTGAGTTCCCAGTCAAAATATAGGACATACCTAAATTCGAGGCACAAAATACCGTAATATCGGTACACGTTTATGACCTAGAGAGGAAAAGCAAATCAGACGAGCAAGACAAGCATATCGTAGTCGGCCCCCTCGATTTCTCAAAATTTGCTGGTGAGCGAGAGCTGCATGTAAATATGCTTCTCTTTCCTGAAGGTGACAATTATCACTATGTCTGGATCAAGGACATGTCCCAACTCCTTTCCTCCCAACTATCAACTAATTGCCGTGAAAAACATATTTGTTTAAGGTGTCTCAATTATTTCTCATCTGAACAGCTATTAGCTACTCATCTAGTAGACTGTACCTCCAAGGATGCGGTACGTGTTATTATGCATACCCAGGAAAACAAATTCATAAAGTTTAGGAATGCTCACCACCAGGAGCGATGTCCGTTTGTTGTGTACGCCGACTTTGAATGCCTCCTCACCCCTGTGCCCCTCTGTGAAGGCAATCCTACGACCTCACACACCACCTTTACAGAAAAACACGTACCTTATGGGGCAGCGTACCAAATTGTATCGTCCTATGACACCAACCATAACCAATACAAATCTTACGTCGGCGATAATCCATCGATTTGGTTGCTCTCTGAGCTTGAAAAAGTTTCACTGGAAGTTGATAAGCTGTACAGCGGCAACGTTCCAATGACCAAATCGAAGGAGAATGAAGATTTGTATAATAAAGCCACCGGGTGTCATATTTGTGGGGTGCTGTTGGACAGAAAAGCGGGAACTCCTCGTAGGGACCACTGTCACCTTACAGGGAAATTTCGTGGCGCAGCTCACAATGGATGCAATTTGAAGTACCAATTACCTAGGCACATACCTGTGTTCCTTCATAATTTAAGTGAGTATGATGCTCATTTTGTAGCTGAGCACTCAGTCTGTTTCAGTTGGGAGAAAAATCAGGTCAGTGTCCTACCTGCGAGCGTCGAGAAGTATATCTCATTCTCCAAATGAACGACGCCAAGAATTACGCTGCCCTTCCTCGATACACTACGTTTTATGCAGGCACCATTACAGAAATCTATTGAAACTCTACCTCCGGCGGACATGCATATCACTCAAGCTGCTTTTCCAGACGAGGAAAAGTTTCAACTTGTGACTAGGGAAGGGGTTTTCCCATACGAGTATGTGAATAGTATGACCAAACTCGATGAAACCAGGTTACCCTGCATTCTCCAGCAACCTCACAGGCGACACGATAACGAATGCAGTGTATCAGCATGCCGTGAAAGTCTGGCGGGAATTAAATATTTCTAATTTAGGAGAGTACGCACATGTTTACATGGACACAGATGTGCGCTTGCTTGCGGACGTTTTCGAGAAGTTCCAGAGTCTATGTATGACCACATATTCCCTGGACCCTGCCTTTTATTACACCGTACCTGGGTTGTCTTGGGACGCGATTCTCAAGAAAACGAAGTGCAGTATCGAATTATTGACCGATCCTGACATGCTTCTTTTCTTTGAGCAAGGGAGCCGTGGGGGGCTCTACCAATGTATTCATATAGATGCGAAATCAAATAACCCACGGATGGGTGACAGCTTTAATGCATCCGTTGGTTCAAGTTATATATTGTATCTCGATGTGAATAACTTATAGGGGCACGCTATGAAGCAATGGCTGCCCATTGGCGAGTTTACGTGGCTGTCCGAAGATGAATGCAAGGGATTAGGTGGAAAAATCAGGAGAGGTATGGCCGCCGATTCTGATGTAGCGTATGTTGTGGAAGCAGAACTCAAATACCCTATTAGTTTGCATGACGCGCATGCCGATTTGCCGCTGTGTCCAGAGCAACTAGTTGTGCGAGGATGTTCCATACCGAAACTGATGACAACGCTGGGGTACAAGCAGAGGTACATCATTCACTATCTTAACCTCCAGCAATGCTTCAGCTTGGGTATGGAGCTGGTTGAAATCACCCGGGCCATGTCTTTCAAGCAGTCCCCCTGGTTGAAGGAGTATATTGATCTGAATACGAGACAGAAAACTTCCGCGTCGTGTGACTTTGAGAAAGATTTTTTATAAATTAATGAATTAATGAATAATTCAATTTTCGGTAAAACTATGGAGAATTTGAGGGAACGATGTGAAATTTTTATTAGAACGCAATGAGATGGGCGTTATGGCGTACGAAAATGAATTGCCAGACCAAATTTTAAACGGGTCACCATTTTCAATAAGAACTTTGTTGCTGTGGAGATGGCTAAAACTGCAGTAGCGTTTATTAAGCCTATCTATGTGCACACTAGACCTGTCCAAACTCCACATGTACCGCTTTCATTATGAATTCGCGAAAACTCGTTTCGCAGATCCTAATTAACTTTATATGGATACAGATAGTTTCATCTATTGGGTGAAGCACTGCGATCCATATGAAGTAATTAGGTACCACGCCAATGAATTCGACAAGTCTTGTTATGTGGCCAATAATCCTTATGGTATTGTTCCACAAAACAAGAAAGTTATCGGTCTCATGAAAAAGTCGAATAGATTGCGGAGTGTGGAGTTTGTAGGTCTTCAGTCCAATAGGTCTTCAGTCCACGATGTATGCATATCGCACATTGGAAGGTCCCACCCAGATACGGGCTAAGGGGGTACGACGGATGGCATCACGAGCTCTGTCTATCGAAGCTCTGTCTATCGTAGACTATTTGCAATGCCTACATGGTGATGTTCGCGGTGCTGAGCTGCAGCCGCCGCATATGGTCCGGAAAACTAGTATTCGATCGATAACGCACGAGGTGTACACTGTGCTTCAGTTTAAAATCGGTCTGTCGCCTCACGACGATAAAAGGGTCATCTGAGATGATGGCATTGAAACTCACCCGTACTCACACTATTCACTTGCAGAGAGAGAAGGGGTGGAGGACCCTGATTGAGAGGGAGAGAGCGATAGTGAGAGAGAGAGAGAGAGAGAGAGAGAGAGAGAGAGAGAGAGAGAGAGAGAGTGTCTGCAGAGTAGTAGTATGACCCTTTTATCATTGTGTAAATATTGGATGAGAGTGTTTTGTAGTGTGTGTATCAGCTTGCGTACTTCCGTGTATGTCTGAGTGTGTGTGATTGTGTGCGAGCCTGTGTTAAGTGTGCATGTGTGTAAATATTATTTATTCTACCAAAGAAAAAAAATCATAAAAAACTAAAATAAACCCATTTATAAAATAAAGCAGGTGAAACTTACAACTACTAAGATCAAAGCAGATACGAACTGCGAAAATTGTATTTTCGTCTTCTATTTGATTATAAGAAGTGTAAAATTTTTATCCGTTTTCAGTCATATAGCCATTGACTAGTAATAGTGTCGAAAAAATATTCAAATATATATAGTTATCTCTACACAATGCTTATATATTTATGAATAATTTAAAAACACATACCTGCAAAGATCAGAACTTTCATATTTTTACTAGAAGGCAAATAATGTGTCTGTAAACTCACATAATGTGGAAAAAAAGAGTGAATCATTTTACTGTAAACTGATATGTCGCAAACAATGTTAAAACAAATCTGAGTTGAATAATAAATTCAATTATTTTATTGTAAAAAATGCCCGAGTTTGTTATTATTTCACCATCAATCATGATCCATATATGTTGCACTGGCACAGAGAAAGACCTATAAGGTTTTTACTGATTTAAACACAGAGATGAAACCTAAATGACGCGTGCTGTACTTCTTCCGCCGGTCACAAACAAACCCCGCCACTCTCGTTGTGATCCTGTCACTTTAAACGGCGGGCATCTGGCGAAGCCGACCCTAGCACTCTCTCTGTCAGGTCACCGGCCGCGGTGGTCTCGCGGTTCTAGGCGAACAGTCCGGATCCGTGCTACTACTACGGTCGCAGGTTCGAATCCTGCCTCGGGCATGGATGTGTGTGATGTCCTTCGGTTAGTTAGGTTTAAGTAGTTCTAAGTTGTAGGGGACTGATGACCATAGTTTTTAAGTCCCATAGTGCTCAGAGCTATTTGAACCATTCTTTCAGGTCCTGTCACTTTCAATGTTTGACTCATCACCGCGCCGGCGAGGTGGAAGCAGGTAAACCGGCTTAGACAGCTCCAGTGAAATGCGCTTCACGCACAGTATCACCAATAAACTTAGTTCTATGGAAGTTTGTGTCATAGAAAGTAAACAACTAGAATTCTTATGGAGAAAAAAGTTATTTATTTATTTGTAAGCCATTTTAAAAGTAATTTTGCATTTTCAGATGCAGACAGAAAACTATTTTTTTCTTCTTCACACGTTCGCTATCTAAGTTGATGGATAGGTGGACAATTGTAATATTCCAGGTTATGGATAGCCGCATATTTGAAGATTCGACGCAGCCAGCTACTTTTCTCATCGCCTTTAACGTAGATTATTGTCTCCTTTTGATCAAATACTCTCAGCAATTGCAGCAAATGTTTATAAGTGATCCCAGGGTCAACCCACATAAGCCGATGATAGAATGTTGCTAGCCACATCGCGCTTCTGACTGTCTTATTTCACTTGACGTCTTTAAATGGTTTCGGCGATTCAACACTTGATACAAATGTTCCTATTACTCCATCACTTGGCGTGAATGCTATTAATGCACAGTCTTTAATTATGAAACGCCTGCACTCATCACAGTAAAATCCTTGAACATCAGCTACGATCCTCACACCTTCAGGTAACATCGTGATCTACGCTAGAGCTAGCAGAGTGCGTATTAATTTATACAACTCGTTACGCTACACCATTGAGCGGACAGTGGTTAACGAGACGATCATGCAGAACGAGAGCCTATGCCGAAGTCTGATCAGGGAAGTTTGCTGAAGATTCAAATTCAATCCATACATCTATAGGTCCTGATTTAATTACCTCATTCTATTTTGAACAGTCAATCACGATTATTGGCGCTAGCTTCTTGAAACTCTGTGGCCTGAGTAGGCACCCTTCATTTTCAACACCTTCGTAGTAAGATGCTTGGAATCTCGCATACATGTCAAATGCGAGACTGTATACATTGCTGTCCCACGGTAGATGTATAATATTCTAAATTCAAGTACACTCTGGCGTTAGTTAACTCGCAATGGTCAAATTCAGTTGATTCCTTTGATACATTAGCACGCCTATGAGTTTGAAATGAGAGTATGATGAATCGAAGTGCTTACAACTGCACTGATGTTTTAATAGCACAAGTATGTGTGGACGCTGTAGGTAGGAGTGGGTTTTCAAAAAGCTCCCATGATCGGAAAGTTAGTGGTAGGTAGGTGCCAGCATTCAGAACTTTTAAGAGCTTCAGGCGCTCCTCGTCGGCAACGGTGATGTGAGGCATTTTCCATGATATGCTATTAATCTTGATTTGAACATTCTCTGCAGCTGTTTGAGAGAAAGAATGCGCGTCACTTGCACTTCTCACGAAAATAAGTTCCTGTTTAGCATTGATAATTATTCGCTGCATATCCTCAAAATAACCCATAAGCATTTTTTGTTTCACGCACGCGGTAAATCGGCATTTTCCACCCTCCCCATCTGCTGCATCAATTAACCACCCAGCATTTTCCAAACTGTTTGAATTAGAGGGTGAGGCTGAAACGTACGTCTTAAGGGCTGATGTAATACCAACATTGCGTGTGCGGTCTATTTAATTTCCATGGAGTTCATAGCGTAGCTCTTGAAACAGGAATGCTATGGCATTTCGAGTGAGCTTCGAGAGCACTACGACAGCCCCGTCAGCTTTCTTAAATGTGTAGTCCAGATAGAGGAAGCTCTTGCTAGGCAGTGTTACCGTGTCCTGATGCTGGATAACAATCCCAATTTCATCATTTTTGTTAAATGTGCTTGAAGCGTAGGGTTTGTGTAAGTGGTATTCATGACGAATAATTCGGTCATCATACTCTACTGACTGTTACGTTGAGCGACGTCGTTCTGCGGTTTCAAACCTGCTGGAATGAGGACTCCGTAATTAAGGCGTGTTATCACGTTGCCCTTCTGCGTTGCACTGACGGGTTGTGAGCCTGGTGTGCTAGCTTAATACCTTATTCCCATCTCGCCTTAGATGCAGGCGTACAATGATCTCTTCTCCTCTAAAGTTAACACTCAACTTGGATTATACTCAATGGGAGTATATCTACAGCCTGATCTGATGCGCAAAATTTACTTCCGTCCTTCATCAAAACACGATCCTCCGCAAAACCTAGCAGTGGACCAGCTGAATGTCTCTGTGTAAAGTCGATCGTAGCACTCTCTGTCCGTATTTCAGATTTAAGGATATTAACGGTTGCCCGTAGTTCAATACCTTTTCCTGACTGTTTTAAGAGTTCGTTTAAATCATCAGTATCGGAGGCACCAGGTTGTATTTGTAGAATCTCCTTCCGGCCGTCAATTTCAAGATGTAGTTTACTGCTGCTCTGTGTGATATTTGGAATACTGTTATGCGTCTCTCGACCAATCAGTGCAATACTCCAGTCCCCTGCACTTAAATCAATCAGCGGAAAGTAATTTGGGCGTAACACTGATCCTCGCTCTTTTAAAGTCAGATTGTACGACATTGCATCTTCACATCAAATGATGGTCATGTGTTCAATGACAGCTTTTTTATACATCGCGCACATGATCTGACCATGGCGCATTCTAGGAGAGGTTCGCCGTCGCTGTGATGAGGAACATAACGCAGAGATGACCACACAGATATGTGTTAAAGTCGTGATATCGCTGGAAATGGTAGAAGACGCGTCTTTTGCTGGTGAAGTAGCGTTGTAATTCTTCAGGCGGTTGTAAATCGCCGAATGAATCGAAATACTGAACTGTATTTGGACTTTTCTTAACATACTCAACCCAAAGGATCCCTGGACCGCCAGCAACATCTAAATTTACAACTCCGCACTCATTAGTCCGCCACATGGTCTTCGGTAATGTATTCAGCATAAAGACGCCGCGGAATCCACGAATGTGAAGGTTTTTCTTTTAACAATTTTAACTATATCTTTATTCGTGAGCGCTCGGTCGGGTAGGATAAGTAACGGACTTTTCTTTTATTTATAAAGAGACCTACTCCTTTCCTGTATGGTTTCAAGTAGAGGCCTTTTCCGATAGCTGCTGCCTCCATAGCGCGATTATTTCTTCTGGCGTCCTCTAGTTGGGCTTGTGCATTTGTGCGTTTTTGACCGTTTTGGCAACAGCTGCGGCCCCGCCTCTGAGTGAACCTACAGCGGACAGGGCTGCAAGGGCTGGCACGAGGAACGGGATAATTCCGCCTGACGTCTTTGGTAGTGGTAGGACCCTAGGTGGTTTCATTGAAGTCGTGTTTTTCTTCTTGTTCCCACCATTCAACACACGTTTAGCTGCAGACATCGACGTAAGAATACAGTTTTTCAAACAACCGGGTTTGTTGCTCTTCTTCGCTCGCAAAGCTTTCGCGCTGCTTTCATAATTCGTTTGAAATTCATCACACCCAAGCCCAATTTAATTTTTCCACGCATGGTTTTATCAATCACGAATGCAGCAACGCGTTAGCCTATTCCGAGATCTTTTCTTCGACTTATTTGCTTGGCTTTATCTGCTAATATCCGATCGGCGACGTGGCGTGCTGGGAGATGCTTATTTGCTGCGTATGCGAGGTCGTACTCAAGGCAGGCTTCGTCTAGTAGGTTAATACCTTTATCACCACGTGCCAGGCGCTTCTGAAGCTTTGTTCCAGGCCCACAGAAGTTATATCCGGGAATGTGCAATTCAACAGGCAACTTGTCGAGAACACCACCTCCACCTCTCATTATGATGTGCTTCCTATCGTGCATGGTACGCTACTGAGGAGATAGAGCTCTACTCTCCCTGTTATATACTAACTTGTCAGCTTCGATCCAACTGTTTTCTGATTATGGAAATCCTAGGCATTTAACCATTGCTCTTTTCCCACGACGTGTTATCACGCGCTTGTTGAGAAATACATCTGGTTCAGAACTCTTCTGCAATTCCTCCGTGTAAAAGCGTTCTGCAATTTCTTCACCCTTGCCGTCCTTTAAGATATATGTCCTAGGTTGGATACTGTGAATATCTCAGCCGACCAATTTGGTAAGTACGATTTCTCGAACGCTGTCTTGTGTTTTGAAATACGTACTAAGTCGCCTATTTTGAACCTCTGTTTGCGAGGGTCGAGCATTTTAATCCTGAAATATACTGTGTCCATGACTGAATTATCGCGAACATCGATCGCTCTCATTTTTAATGTACTATGTTTGGTTCGATTATTCTTTGCAATTATCTGTGGGAGGATATCTACCCACTTGTACGTATCGCGAAGATTAAACTGCATCCACATTTGAGCTTTGACTGTTCTGTTCAACCGCTCTACGATACTAGATTTAAGGTGGGTAAATGTGGAGTAGTTGTGTATGCCACACCGCTCCATCACAGTTTTGAATTGCTAATTGTCTCTACCGTGATCGGTTTGAAGATTGACTGGGCATCGATTCGTTCCTGTCTGCTGCAAACGCTCAAACACCACAACAACATCTCTACCTGTTTTTGTTTTCACAGGTAATGCCCATTCGAATTTCGAGTATGTATCAATAACCATTAAAATGTATATGAATCCATTATTATGAGATTAATATCGATTCATATCTACAAGATCAACTTGCCACAGCTCATCCAGCCCTTTAAACATGACATGCCTATGAGGGTATGTTTTGCGTGCTGGCTTGTGCAGTTCTCGAACCACGGTCTCCATACTTATTCTATGATACCTCATTCGAATGAGCTGTATTACCCGCACCAGCCGAAGCCATCAACAGTCGAAGTCTGTCTATTAGTTCATCTGGGTCATCGTAACACACTCCTGCAAATGGAAAAGAGAACACATTGACACCGGTGTGTCAGACCCACCATACTTATCCGGACACTGCGAGAGGGCTGTACAAGCAATGATCACACGCACGGCACAGCGGACACACCAGGAACCGCGGTGTTGGCCGTCGAATGGCGCTAGCTGCGCAGCATTTGTGCACCGCCGCCGTCAGTGTCAGCCAGTTTGCCGTGGCATACGGAGCTCCATCGCAGTCTTTAACACTGGTAGCATGCCGCGACAGCGTGGACGTAAACCGTATGTGCAGTTGACGGACTTTGAGCGAGGGCGTATAGTGGGCATGCGGGAGGCCGGGTGGACGTACCGCCGAATTGCTCAACACGTGGGGCGTGAGGTCTCCACAGTACATCGATGTTGTCGCCAGTGGTCGGCGGAAGGTGCACGTGCCCGTCGACCTGGGACCGGACCGCAGCGACGCACGGATGCACGCCAAGACCGTAGGATCCTACGCAGTGCCGTAGTGGACCGCACCGCCACTTCCCAGCAAATTAGGGACACTGTTGCTCCTGGGGTATCGGCGAGGACCATTCGCAACCGTCTCCATGAAGCTGGGCTACGGTCCCGCACACCGTTAGGCGGTCTTCAGCTCACGCCCCAACATCGTGCAGCCCGCCTCCAGTGGAGTCGTGACAGCCATGAATGGTGGGACGAATGGAGACGTGTTGTCTTCAGCGATGAGAGTCGCTTCTGCCTTGGTGCCAATGATGGTCGTATGCGTGTTTGGCGCCGTGCAGGTGAGCGCCACAATCAGGACTGCATACGACCGAGGCACACAGGGCCAACACCCGGCATCATGGTGTGGGGAGCGATCTCCTACACTGGCCGTACACCTCTGGTGATCGTCGAGGGGACACTGAATAGTGCACAGTACATCCAAACCGTCATCGAACCCATCGGTTCTACCATTCCTAGACCGACAAGGGAACTTGCTGGTCCAACAGGACAATGCACAACCGCATGTATCCCGTGCCACCCAACGTGCTCTAGAAGGTGTAAGTCAACTACCCTGGCCAGCAAGACCTCCAGATCTGTCCCCCATTGAGCATGTTTGGGACTGGATGAAGCGTCGTCTCGCGCGGTCTGTGCTTCCAGCACGAACGCTGGTCCAACTGAGGCGCCAGGTGGAAATGGCATGGCAAGCTGTTCCACAGGACTACATCCAGCATCTCTACGATCGTCTCCATGGGAGAATAGCAGCCTGCATTGCTGCGAAAGGTGGATATACACTGTACTAGTGCCGACATTGTGCATGCTCTGTTGCCTGTCTCTATGTGCCTGTGGTTCTGTCAGTGTGATCATGTGATGTATCTGACCCCAGGAATGTGTCAATAAAGTTTCCCCTTCCTGGGACAATGAATTCATGGTGTTCTTATTTCAATTTCCAGGAGTGTATATATACTGCGGGACTTGGTTGCTCATTCCTTTATGCTGAAAGTCTATACCCTCACCGACGCTTTTAGCTTGCTCATTGAGTAAAGGTTGTACAATGGTAGTGTATTTAGAGTTTTCCGGCTTTTTCAGTGTTCTGTTGGCATTTTTATACAGATCAGTCAAGTTAAGTATTTCCCGATAGCCTTTGCGATCATCGGCAGAGTATTTTAAGTGTTTTGATGGCCTTAGGAAGATTATGTTCATTAATGCAGGTGTTCTTTTAAACACTGTATCCCCGATACGTATTGTGCTATCGGATAGTTTGAGAGCCTAGGATGTACGGTCTCGCCCTGCTGACACCAAATGTTCTATCTGTCTCAACGGTCGGATACTGGTTGGTGAATTCTGCGATTGGATAATTATTATGCAAAGCTATCTTGGCGATAGATTCGGTAAGAGGTTTAAAAGTTTCGTTTAGTGTTTGCTCGCGATCTCTATGTTCCAACTTCAGCAAACGTAATTTCTCTCGAACTCCTTTGCGCTCCTGAATGTCTTAATGCTTTGTCGACATCTCGAAGGATACTAATCAGAGCTCTGAATATCACGTGGTTTTATATATGCTGTGGTGTACTTCTTCTTCTTTTTTCCTACGCCACCTTGTTCCATAATAACGGCCTCGGCTACTGTCTTGCCCCCAATTGCGCTAATTCTGTTCTCTATCCGGTTTCGGCTAATGGCAAGAAATTTCTCGGTGTCCTTTAACTCCCTTGCAACTTTAACTAGTCTGGACTCAATATTTTTAAATTTGATATCGTTGTACATTGGGTCATTCTGTCTCTGCACACCTAATTGTCAGACTGAGCGTCCGCCATGGGTGCGAATTTGTCCATGATGAACTGTTTACTGCTGGGATAATGTATTTTCGTACGTTTTTATATATAGAAAGTCTTGGAAGTTCCGACTATACCTTCCGTCATTCAGTTTATATGTTTTATCAATAACGAGAAAGCTGTAT
Organism: Schistocerca gregaria; assembly: GCF_023897955.1. Classification (NCBI taxonomy): domain Eukaryota; kingdom Metazoa; phylum Arthropoda; class Insecta; order Orthoptera; family Acrididae; genus Schistocerca; species Schistocerca gregaria. The sequence goes on along the minus strand of NC_064923.1, from coordinate 600,468,526 downwards.
TGTGAGTGGTTCCAGCAATCAGCACATATCTTTAGAAAATTCATTGTATGATGTGTCGGTTCCTACGTGAGCATGGTAAACGTGCTGTAAATTGAGGTTGTCTGGTTTGAATGCTATAATGAGATTTACATTGTCCCTCACCAGCTGTTTTGCGATCCTGGAATACGTCTGACTCAGATAAAATACATCAACACCCATATGACAGCCAAAGCAGAAATATTTACGGATTTGATCTTGCTTTTCAACAGTGACATCGTCAAATATGAAGGCAGTGTTAGGCTTTGCCTCTTCAGGTGGGGGGCGTCGTCGCTTTCACTGAAGGCTCTGCACGTTACACCATTTACTCCATCTAATAGTATCTTCAGTAACTGGTACTTGGGCTGAAAGAGTGTTTTGGAGAAGACGAAAAGGTGCTCGCAGCGGACTCCGTCTATGTGTGTTAACAGAGTCATGAGGACATTTGACTTACCACAGCTAGATGGACCTACAATTATAGCCCGTATGCTGTCAGAAAGGAGTGGCCCATTCTTGTTGGTCTTCTGGTCTTGGTCATCATCACAGGACCACTCACCTACAACAAAGCCCTTAAGGCGAGGGTGTTTCGCCCAGCCCGCTATGATACCTATTGTGTTAGGTCAAGGTGTGGAATAGGCTTTTATATGATTAAAAATATGTGTTTGTATGTAGTAACTATAGCACAGTCACCTTACCAACTGAGCGACAATGCCTACACAATAGAATGAACTCCAGGTGGTATATTTAAAGGGAAGGCTGTCATATAGAATAACGTAGGTGAGATTCTGTCTTGACAAATAAAAAACATCCAATCACAAAATTTAATATTATAAAATAATATATTTATTTATTGAAATATTTACAAATCTGATCAGCATGAGAAAAAATCAGTACATTCTTTTTTAAGTGGTGCAGCAGAAGTACAGTATTTGGAAAATAGTTGCTTCTTGTATGCTTGAAATTTAGCACATATATCATAATGTTATGGGCGAATTACAATAGTCCGGTATTCGGTCAGTAAATTTGAGTTCAACATTTTCAACACTTATTCGAGGACTAGCACAATACTTGGGCACTGGTGTTATACACATACTAAAATAATGTTCTATATTCATCTATATGGATGCTACATGTGGGAAGCCAGTTAATGATGTGGGTGTATACTGCCTTAACATATGGGCACCATCTATTTAGTCTCTCTATCGTACTAGTTAGAGCCATGTCTAATTTGTACAGTTATCAACAGTGGGATGATGCATGAAAATACTATAACCATCAGCACTTTTAATTTTTAGTGCAGCATCATCATACATTGATAGAATACTCAGAGTTAGACTGCCACAGTACATGTCCTGCTAGGAGTGGGATGGATAATATTCGGTAGTCATATGATTCTTGATGTGTATTTTTAAACGACACAGTTCATCCAACTCGTAGTCAGAAAATTTCACTTCAATATTTTTGAGCATATTTTCGAGCACTAACACACTTGAGACTGTACCGTATTGTCAAACTTCAAGTGGTACATGGATACGTTTTGAAACACTAACTGTTAACACATAGCTTGAGTCGAATAGTAAAGGTTGAGGTGAAGCAGCGGTCGGTATCTTCTCATCCACAACATCCACACCAGTGCGGTTAGCCTGCTGTTCTTGCACTGGTGGTGGGATGTTCCTTGTGAGATTATGATCAGTGGACAGTGCGTATGAAGGAGCCCAGTACTGTGAAGCCCCGTCAAGCGCAGCCTCTGGCACCAACATTAACATCTGACTATCCTGCTCCAGCATGCTGAGAAGCTGAGTAACAGGATCCTGTGTGGTCGAGTCCGAGGCTTTCACGTGCGTGGACCGGGACATGCTGGGACCTGCTGATGCAGGCATCATGGGTGGAGCTGCTGGAGGACCAAGACGAATATTCATAAGAAATGATGTGATGTTGGTAGGGAAATAATAATAGCATTAATAATAATATTAATAATAATAATTTGCGGAGTTACTTTCCTGGTGCTGCTTGTTCCTCCTCGTATTCTGCTGTGGTGGTGACTGACAATTCATCTTGACTGACTGGAACAGAGATGGAGGAGCCAATGAGTGCTCCTTATATAGAAGGCAACTACATCATCATGATGCTGTGCTGCTATTGGTTGAATGAAGTGAACACGTGACCTATCGAAGTGCCCTCTTACGGAGAACTCGTGACCTAGATCAGTTCGTCGCCCTGCTGGATCGGAGGCAGTCGTCTCTTGTGGGCTGGGAACTTATATGTGTGGTTTAGAAAAGGTAGACAGTTCAAACAGTAGCAGATGTTTCTATGAGATGGGTAATGCATTTTTAAAGATTTCGTTGGAGGGAATTTATTTGGAGGACTGTGTTCTTGTTCTTATTTACCTCTGCCACCTTCAGAGTTTGAAAGAGAGTATTCCAGTCAAAATTGGCAAAAGCTTTCTCTAAGTCTATGAATGCTAGAAATGTAGGTTTGCCTTTCCTTAATCAATTTTCTAAGATAAGTCGTAAAGTCAGTATTGCCTCACGTGTTCCAACATTTCTACGGAATCCAAACGGATCTTCCCCAAGGTCATCTTTTACCAGTTTTTCCATTCGTCGGTAAAGAATTTGCGTTAGTATTTTGCAGCTGTGACTTAATAAACTGATAATTCGGTCACTTTCACATCTGTCAACACCTGCCTTCTTTGGGATTGGATTTATTGTATTCTTCTTGAAGTCCTAGAGTATTTCATCAGTCTCATACATATTGCCCACTAGATGGTTGCGTTTTACCAGGGCTGGCTCTCCCAAGGCTATCAGTAGTTCTAATGGAATGTTGTCTACTCCAGGGCCTTATTTCAGCGGAGGTCTTTCAGTGCTCTGTCAAACTTTTCACGCAGTATCATATTTCCCATTTCATCTTCATCAACATCCTCTTCCATTTCCATAATATTGTCCTCAAGTACATCACCCTTGTATAGACCCTCCATATACTCCTCCCACCTTTCTGCTTCCCCTTCTTTGCTTACTGGGTTTCCATCAGAGCTCTTGATATTCAAACAAGTGGTTCTCTTTTCTCAAAAAGTCCCTTGAATTTTCCTGTAGGCAGTATCTATCTAACCCCAAGTGAGATATGCCTCTACATCCATACATTTGTCCTCTAGCCACCACTGCTTAGCCGTTTTGCACTTCATGTCGATCTCATTTTTGAGACATTTGTGTTCCGTTTTGTCTGCTTCATTTGCTGCACAATAAGTAACTTACAATTGCTATTTAAAGTATTCGTAAGCAATATAAATTTCCTCTCCAATTAGATTTCATAAATAATTCACTTTTACTTCTGTTAATTGATTTATAAATTTAGAGACAAAATCTTCATCATCTTCAGAATAACACATAAATAGAACAAATGAAAGTGCTATTTCTTCATTCAAACTGTTTGCGATATTTATATATACAATTTTATTTGATATTTATAAAACAGTTTTACCTTTATTTATCCAACTATTATGTGAAATATCAAATCCTGGCCACTTAACATATACTTTGTCTACTCCCTTTCTCAAAACTTTTTCAACAATATATGTATATATGAGTATATTTCATTTTCTGTAATTCATACTCATAAAAATTGCCTTTTAGTTCTTCATCATTTAAATCTCTTAATTTATGTTTTATTTGCTCAGAATGAAAAACAGATTTAATTTAAAATTTTTGTTGACCAAGTGACTGTTTTTCCTTTTTAAAAAATTCCTTTAAGTTTACTGAATCTAACTTATATCCTTTGTTAAATTTCACTTTGTCATTAGATTCAGTAGCTCATTTAAAATTCCTTTCATTAACTTCTATTGGTTTCATTTTTATAACAGATTGTTTAGTGTTATTATATTCATAAAATAATTTCCAAACTAGTTCAGTCCAGTTAAAATTTCTTGAAGACAAAATTTTCTCCACATCTTTACTTTATGTGTTGTGTTAAATCTTTCAACAACACATGCTTTTTATTCAGTAAAAGTTGAATTATTATTAATTCTTGAAAATCTTCATTACACAGTTCTTTATCGTCATCTATGTGTATTTTTTTGGATTTTGATGTTTTAAAATTTTTTCAAAACACTTAAGTAAATTTTCACCTATTTTTACCACTAACTGGATTACCCAAGGAAAGTTTGAAACACATCTATAACAGTTAATAAATACTTATATCCTTTATTTATTTTTGACATTTATTTCAAATTACCTTAATCCATTTCTACTATATCTGCTTGTCATAAATCATCAATAGCAAGAGACTTAACATTTTCTCTTTTAAATTTTTTTGCCAATGGTTTACGTAATTCATTTATAATTACTTCTCATGAGATTAACTTTAATCTTTCACCTATAAATTTTTTTAACTAACCTGCTCTTTTTAGTCTTACATATTGTACAAAAAGCTTCGATTCCTTGACTTCCATTTTTTAGTTGTTACTCAGTAAAGATTATGTGTTTTAGTCGATTTTTTATACTTCAAAAGTAAATATGATTCTCCTGAAGGTGTGAGTGCAAACACCGATTCTCCATTTATATAGGAAAAAAATTAATAAACTTTAATTTTTGTTCCATCCTTTCATCATCATTTGATGCTATCAACAATTCATCTAATATGAATAATTTACCTGATGAAGGTACAGTTTTAATAGACTGATTTCGAGACTGAATATTTTGTGTTTAATTTTCATTTTGAGTAGCGGATTATTGAGCTACGTTGGATGTAACTCATCGATATTACGTCTTTTTATCTCTATTTTGAAATCAGTAGTTGACAAATCACCTGCTATAATGGCCCCAAATCCTACAATTCTCTTGATTTTTACATCATATTCTACTGCACACATCAATATTTCATCACCCCAAACAAAATGAAATTTTAGTTATTGTTTGCCACACATTCTTTTCTGGAGATTGCTGAACTGACTTGGGCATGTTGTTAAATCTGCCTTTGAGAGATAATCAGATAAACTGTAAAACCTTCTCCTGTTTCCTTTTTTGATCAGTTTCATTAAGTTCTCTCATTTTATCATTAAAATGTTTTGTAGTGGAAGAACTATTGAACTGTGTTTGAGTACTTGTATATTCAGGTTTTATAACATCTTCTATTTCTAAGTATTGTTCAGTAACATGATCATGACCATTAACTGGATGCTTTATATCCACTATTCTCATACCTTTAAAATCAATATACCCCTTACTTGTTTCAAAAATGTTATGTAATTCCTTATGAAATTGTTTAATTAAACTGTCTATTTTTGGATCAGTGTGTGCCTTTAATTCATTTTTTATGTTTTCTTAACTTATCTGAGTATTAATAATATGAGATTTAGGCTGCAGTTTATTTCAAAAAATGTTGGTTTATTAGATTCAAAATATCCAACACAAATGATCACATACTGCTTCATCCAAGTTTTGTATTCTACCAGTATTGTAGTCTAGATCATTTTTTCTGAAATAGTTGATTAGCTGAATCAAAAACAATTTTTATGCCTTTACTCTTATAATAACAAACTAATGTGTACTGGATGAATCAACTTTACCATTGCTAAATTATTCCTTTTTTGTTCTTCTGGTTCTTTATCATCTTTTTCCTTCTTTATTGCTGCTCCACCAAGCAATGGTGGTGGTGGTGGCGGTGGTTAGTGTTTTACATCCCGTCGACAATGAGGTCATTCAAGACGGAGCGCAAGCTCAGGTTACGGAAAGATTGGGAAGGAAATCGGCCGTGCCCTTTCAAAGGAACCATCCCGGCATTTGCCTGAAGCGATTTAGGGAAATCGCGGAAAACCTAAATCAGGACGGCCGGAGACGGGATTGAACAGTCGTCCTCCCGAATATGAGTCCAGTGTGCTAACCACTGTGCCACCTCGCTCGGTACCAAGCAATGAACTGTTAGATTTGGTGACGCAGCTAGTAGTAATGGAAGAAATCCACCTTAATGTTTTCTAAATCATGGCCATTGTTTCCTTTTTTCATATATATTCAACGGTTTTTCTCAACAGGTGTGAATAAATTCCCACCTTTAGCGGTAGTTACCTTATCTTTTTTTCTCCTTTATGCGTCAGTTAAAAATTAATCAGTACTCTCTCATACAAAATTAGCTTCTACTTTAATTCCTTTCTCTTTAGTTTTGGCACTTAGTAGAAAATATAATCATTGCTGAAGTTATTCATTTACATAGATAAAACACTTATAAGGTCTAATGAGTTTTACAATATCGATCTATTTTCGTCTAGTTCAGTATCCATACCTAATTTTCGTTTTCCATACATTATTCCTCTAACTGCAGGTCCACCTACTTTTTTCATAATGAAGCATCACTTGCATGCATTCTATCTTTTGCAACTATTTAAAGTTATTTATCTGCTTCATGTCTTTTTGTAACTCTTTATTATCTCTACTGGCAATGTCATGTATTTTCCTCTAACTGCAGGTCCACTTACTTTCTTTCATAATGAAACATCACTTGCATGCATTCTATCTTTTGCAACTATTTGAAGTTTTTTGTCTGCTTCGTGTCTTTTTGTAACTCTTTAATATCTCTACTGGCAATGTCATGTATTTACAGTGCTAATCTTTCTTCTAGCTTGATGCATATACCACAGTAATTATAGGCAGAAAGATGCATTTCAAATGGTAATTTATTAACAAAATGTCTACTAAACTTGTTCTATGTTTTTCGCTTTTTCAAATGTGTGTGGTAAATTATACAAAAATCAAATCAAATGTGGCCTTCATTTTGAATTATCGATCATGAAATAGTTAAATTTATTTATTAACATGCCTACTTTTTCATTATGATAATTTTCATTTCCAACTATTTCTTTCCCATGAATTACTGCTAATCTCTCGATTAAATATCTAACAATATTCATCCATCATATTCAATTGGATTTTCTGTTTATTTCTTTATTAAAACTTCACTAACATTTTCATCTGAACTTGAGTCAGAATAAACTATATTTTCTGTTCTCATGTATGGGTAATAATAATCAACAACTTATTTTACTGAACCTTAATATTTTTTACCTCTACTTGATTTTTTTAATTGAATTATTATCAGAATCAAATTCACCTGATTGGTATAGTATATCTGTGTAGTTAGATAAATCAAATCCATCAAATTTTTTATCCATACCGTCTATAGTAATATGTCTTTTAGGTAACAGATTCATTAATCCATCCACAGCATCATATTGTTCGTGAACAATAGTTATTTTGTCATAACTGAAATTATCTGGTTAACTAGTAACATATTTAAATTGACCAACAGGTCTTAATCCAAAAGCTGTACCTTCACAATTGGTGATGTACTTTAACATTCTTTCACTTATATTTATTTTTTAATATCACTTGCCTTCAGTTTTTTAACATCACTCTCCATTATTTTTTTAACTGCACCTTTAGTTTGAGCTGTATTTGTTCTTTCTACTTCATATTTAATCCATGCATTTTGTATTTTTGATTCACTTATTGTAAAGTCATCTTTACCAATATCATTTTCAGACCAATCATGTAATTGTCTAATTGGTCATAAATCTCCAAAATCTTCAGTATGATGACAATAGGGAATCATTTGTTTTTCAGGTTCTACATTTTCTTTAATAGCCTTTAATAAATTATCCTTCTATTCCTTGGTTTACTTCTTCAGTAGTATTGATAACTAGTTTTTTTTATATTTTTCAAGATCTGTTGTCACTTATTTTTCCAAAGCTTGAATTCTTCTTTCAATTCTCAAATTTTTTCCTATTTCATTTACCTTCTCTAACATCTTCTGGGTCATATTTTGAAAATGTTTATTAGAGATGGAAAAACATTAATTAAGCGTTTTTAACATTTATTGTTCATGTTTAATGTTTATGTTGTGAAGAAATCTTTAATCTGATGTCTGTGTTTTCTTTCATTATATTTCCTTATCATGTCTATTGTAAAAAATCCAAATTGATCATTCTCACATTCTCTATATATTTCTTTAAAATCATCAAATTTTAAATCGCCTCTAACAAGCTCATGATTAATATGATTTAAATTTGTGTCAGTTTGTTTGATAATATTTTAAAAACTTAGATTATCTCTGACTTATTGTTTTGGTATTTTTAAATGTGTCTGAATTAAATAGAAACAATCAATTCCTTTATGTCTACCTCTAGTAAAATGTTCTGTAACTACATCCTGATTTCCAAGAATGAAATCATCAAATACTACTACTGAATTATCTAAACATCGATCTAATGGAATAATTTCCTATTATTTTCAAAAAGTAGCAATTTTTTCGATCTTCAAATTTCTTACACTATTTTATGAATTCTGGGTATTTTAGTCCATTAAATTTCATGCATTGGAATCCAACTGCAGGAAAGTTGTCATGGTGTCATCGCTGCTAAACATACATCGATAAGCAAAACGAATCTCTGTCTGCCTTCGCCACAGGCAGCGCACATATAAAGGTGTATCTCTTTGCTGCCTAACAGTATCTGAGACTCTCATGTGTGTACTGCCGCTATGAAGCATATAACGCCGTGCTTAGCACCATGTCATCAGTCTTGCGACTTGCTCTAAACATGCCCGACAATATGTGGCCAGAATACCAGTGGAAGAAATTTTGTTTTGCACTGTGTAGTGCCCCAGAATTTTACTAAAGTCTGGAGGCACTTGTGTTCCAGCCATTTCGAACACAGGGCATAAAGATGAGGATTGGATACTGCACCCATTTACTGTTTGTCCAGCTGAAACTGGAAGGGAGATAATTCGTCCTCGCTGGCAAGAATAAGAAAATACGGCCCACAAGCTCCGTGGCCGGCTGCAAAGAGTAATCTAGCATTGTATTTTTTTAAAACATATGGAGAAACTCGAAATAGTGACTGTTTGTTAGACGTTGAACTGCTGTTGAGAGTACATGGACTGGACGTGGATAGTCAGCCACAATAAAAGCTTATGTATTAATTGTGTTCAAAAATATGTACTTAACTGATTCTGGGTGCCTGGTAATGTGTGGGCTTATGTCATAAAGTTCAGTTGTTTTTTTCTTTTTTGTACAAAGTGGAAATAAATATGTTATGGTGCATTGAATGATATTCCAAGAGCAGCGGATTTTTTAAATAAGAAGAGAGAGAGTGAAAATTTCCCCTTCCTAGCAGTGAAATCTTTGGACAAGCGTCCGGTGCTGGCAGAAGACATCAGCGCTGCATGAAAGCAGAACCAGCATTCGTCAACAAATAAGTACACGAAAATGCTTAAGCTATGTAGAGAGAGTTTAACATTACACTAGGCCACCGCAACTGCAGTGTGCCCGAAATTTAATGAACTTTTCATTACAGTGCGAAAGTTGAAAATGCGCAGCTGAGTATTTTGCTTCTTCTAAACTTTTTGAATAAATCTACAAATGATTGATTTTATTCAATTTCAACCACCCTGGAGCTACAATACTATTATCAGTCATTAATGTCGTTTTCCCACATCCACTTTGACCCATTATTTCACATCAAATAGAATTTGGTAAAAGTTTACCATCGTTATTTTCTGATTTTTTTCTGGAATTCTTGTTTTTTGATACCAATCTGTCATTTATTTAAATAAATTTTTGTTAGTGTAAATGGTTTGTCTATTTCAGTTGAGTGATAAATAATCTGTTCTGAAAAAACGATTAACTGTTCCAACAAGAAACTTATAAAAATGTTATATCAGTTGCTTTTTATACAACTTTCTTAGCTCCAAATATTTCATCAAAAAATAATAAACTATATTGTGATGGAGCAACAATAGAAATTCCTTTAATTCTGTATAGTATTAAAATTTAGAAAAGTTTATTTATTCAAAAAATCCAAATGTTCACATTAAACCTGATCAAATTTTTAAATGGAGGTACTATTGAGAATAACGTTAAGTTGTATATGGATGTAAAAGGAAATAACATTGCAAGTGTGCTAGGCTTTAATAATCATGTTATTGGAGCTAATACAAAACTATCATTATTAACATTTTTAAAATTATTAGATTTTAATTAACAAATACGAATTTTAATCGAACTAATGGAATGTTTGTCAATCATAGTGATCATTTTCATTGAGACACTAAAATTATTGCTTCATTTACACCAAATAATGAATTTGAATACCGAATAATTTATAAACCACATTATCCATTATATATTCCAGTTCATGATAAAATTCAAGACTTAGAAATAACTATAACTGGTGAAAATTACAATTTGGTTGACTTTATAAGTGCTCATGTAACAGTAATTTTACAAACGTCTTAATGAATTTTATCCTTAATAAATAATAACAAAACCCTAGAGTTTTCAGTTCTATTCATTCTCTTTGAATGAGAAAATTAAGAATAATTTCAATGCACTCAATAAAAATACAGATATTGAAGTAAAAATTGATGATGGATGGCTTCATTCAAATCATGCAACAGAATAGTTACAGTTAATCTTGATGGATCAGATTAAGATTAACCAACATGTGATGCAAAGTAAAATAAAATATTTATTGGTAATTATGTGGCAAAACTTTGGTTTTGTGATCATAAAGAAAGGAAATAATATTTTGTCTAGAATCAACATCCTTTTATTTTATCAACACTTATTGTATATTTAACTATATCTGTTACTGATAAAATAAGTATGGAAGGTCATACACTTTATAGTGGAAAAATAAAGAGCAGGAAAAATGAAGTGCTTTATCTATTAGCAATACTTAGTAGCTTTTTAAAGATTATAAAGAAATTGCGTGGGGAGGCCATTTAACTGTAATTTTTACAAAGTCTTCTAGTACTCTAGTTGCAATTGTTAAATGGCCTGATTATAATGAAGCTGGGTCTAAGATTAGAAATACATTTCCTTAGGAAGGAAAAATTGTAGTAGAATTGGTGGAAATTCGTGTATCAATTGCTAAATATGTACCAAATTACGAAAATAATTTGAAAAATCAAAAAATTCCAATATCTTTTTGTGAACTACAAACTGTAGAAGTTGCAGGATTGTGTGGTAAGAAAACTTTTGAACTTGATATTATAAATTACTATAACTCTGCAGAATATGATATACCATATTTTGCATTTGTTACTTACATTTCAGACAAATCATCAAAAAATCAGTTACTTCACTCTTTATTATTCAATCACATTGATCTATGGAACACATACTTTTACCAGTGGAAATGTAGAATATTAATCCTCCAAATAATTTTCTCAAAGCATGTAATGCATTTCTCGATTTTAAATGAATTACACTAACAAAAGGATTTGCAGATATTAGTCCATATAATTTCATTTCAAATTATCTGATCAATCTCATTAATATGATTTGTAGAAAGAGTATTGTAACTTCACAGAAAACTTCTATGAAACTTTGTGGAACTTTAAATGAAAAAATTCCTTCAGGTGCCATAGCATATGTAACAATTTATGATAAGAAAAATTTAACTTAAAATACATAACAGAATACTTACTGAAAATTTTTAAGAATAGAAATGAATAATAAATTAGAAAAGGGTACAAAATGCTAACTTCATGATTATACACCTTTTGGAAATATTTTAAAAAGATAGGATGAATAACAAACTAAAAATTTTACTATATAGAGTAGAAAAGATATCTAATTTTTTCTTTGTATTTTTTCCAAATAGCTCTTGTTATGTAGATTATTTTAGCACTTTGAATTTTCGAAATCAGTTAATATTTGGGTGAGAAACTACCAAAAATATTTCCCTCTCAGCTATGTCATCCAACTTACTTCCAAGAATTGTGTGTAGTCGTTTTTCAGAAGCAATTATCCTATCCAAAAATGCAATCATAATTCAATTATGTCTAAAAAGAAACAAGTTTTAACAAAACCTAGCGCAGTAGATGCGTTTAATATGTGTTAACCGTACAACTATTGTATACTATATGTTTCAAAAATATATTAGTTAGAAAATCTGTTAACAGATGGTATTGAATAAATTTTACTTCTAATATAAATTTTAATATTGTAATTACTATTACGTGTTATTTACATTTCATCCCATGAAATAAAATACAAAAATATGAAGAAAATAATGTATTTACATCCAAAATAACAAGATGACAATGACAAAATATGAATGAATTTTGTTTCTCGAATCCCAATGACATATACGATTTTCAAAAGCTCCTACATCAGCCAAACTTCACACAAGCATTGACAACAGGGAGTGCACATTACTGGAAGTCTGGCTAAAACAGTCAACACCCTCACCTACGTACTTAATAACAGCCCAAATAAATCAAAAGGGTATGTTAATTCACAATTTAGTCTTCGTGTGGTGCTGTGCACAAAGGGTCACAGGAGTCTGAAAAAACGCAAGTTTCGTTAAGGACAATGTAGGGGATGTGTTGCAGTTTTTGATAGCTAATTAATTTTTCTTACATTCACTCTTTACAATAAAATACATTGAACTACTGAGCCAGCAAAAATCCAATAAGAATTATTCTTTGTGATAATGAATTAAATTTCATTCTTATGTGCACCTCTTATAATAAAATATTACATTTATTTTCTTATTCACCTTTTGTGAGAAAAAGATTATTTTTATAATAAATGAATGTGATAAGAAAAATGTTATTTTTTCTCAGTTTTCTAAGTAATTTATTATAAAATATATGGTTTTAATGAAAATAAATGAGTTAGACCTAAAAAATTGGACCATAGTAGATGCATTCAGTGGGTTCTAGTAAAGTTTTCGTGCATTAGTAAACGAGCGAGAGAGTTAACGTACGAAAACTGAGCTAGATCTACTTAATACTTGTACTAATAGTGTTACAGAATCATGATGTTACCCACAGGCAGTTTTCGAGGTCTGGTCCCAATAAGAGTGTGCATTCCAAACAGTTTTGGAGTGATATTGATAATGTGTTGACTAGATCATGGAATGACAGACAGAAAACAGGCTTTGTGGTATCTAGTCTTATGGGGGAAGCTAATACTTGGGGAAATTTAGCTGTAGACAAGTATGACACCATGGTAAGTTTTAAACAGGCTTTCCTTTAGGAATACTGAGGGAAAAGAAAACAGATGCAATACTTAAATAGCTTTCGATCAGGTGAAAAGTTTAACCCAAAGAAAAACACTGTTAAGAGGTTTTTCCAAAAGTGGGTAAGTACTTTGTCTTACATGACTACCAAATTACAAACAGAACCAATTATAATGGGGTTAGAAGACAAGCTGCCTTTTTATTGGCGAAGTAAAATAATTTCTGCACCCAGAGAGGATATTAACAAGATCATTGGTTACTTGGAAAGTTTCCAGAATCTTTTGAAAGAAGATGAAGATAATAATAGAGATTATAGGGCTATTACTAGACAAGATGAAGTGCAAGTAAACAGAATAGGTGTGTAGAGAGTTAACTGTGAGAGAGGAAGGTCAAGAGGACAAGTGGGTTTTATTGGATATAAATTACGACAGAGACAGGGGCGAGAGTTATCAAAATCAGTAATCAGCAGAGAGAGCAGAACAACATTCCAGACTACTAAATGAACGGAACACTATGGGTAATGACAGAGTAGGCGATGAGGAAAACTAACAGCAGTCTGTAAGAGTGCTAGCGTTTGCAGGACTTCCGTAACGAAGGTTCAATCCTCCAGCAAAGCCCTTTGTAAGCCAGCAGCCAACACAACAACATGGTAGTGGTATGGGTACTATAAACCTACTGAAGGAAATAGAGGATCTGAGAATATTTACTTTTCAGGGAAACGTGGCAGAATTTTGTGAAAGATTAGATGAAAATTGCGAATCTACAAACGAGGTTCTCAACAAACAGGAGTTATCTCATGAGATTATGGAATATTATCTTAGTCTAACTGAGCACTGCAATACTAAAGAGATTTCTATATGGAATGAAGAAGAACACACTGTATATGGGGAAAGTGTAGCAGGGGAGGAGATTTACTGGCATATGACGTTTTTGGTAGAGTAAAGAAGATTCTGTCTAGTAATAATGGAACAGTTTTAGATGTTGAAGAATGTATAGGCAGCATGGAAGAAAACTCAAAAATACAGGCTGCATTTTTGGTGAATAAGTTGCTTGCTTACTTGATAGTGGTTCAGATGTATGTGCGGCGTTAAAAATTTTATAGATGCTATTCCCAGTCGAAAAGAAATAGTTATTATGCCCATCTCCAGAATAAACATTCTAGTAGCCACAGGTAAAAGTAAGACAGCAGTAACTCATGAGGGCATGTCACCTGTAAAGATTCAGGGTGAGGAACTGTACCAGAATTTCCTGATAATTTTCGGGTTTACTGTGGGGCTGTTGGTTGGGGAAGGTCGATTTTGGGTATAACAAGGCTGTCAGTATCGAAAATGGGAAGTGCTTCACAGTACAGGAAAAAAGAGAATATCGTGGGGTACAGTGAACATGGAGAAAGGGAAGGAAGAGTATGTACAGAAATATAATGGGAACAGTAGTAACTAACTGGCCTCAGGGGATGTGCATTCTTTGCGACTTGAGGTGTTTTACGAACACATGGCATCCGTGTTGTTCCTTTTCGTTTTCCTATTGTCAACCTACCTCTTCTTCACTCAGAACTTTTGCTATTTTCTGTTTCTTCTTCACTGTCTTGGTTATATAGTGTAATTAGTGTTTTGTAGTGAGTTATATACAAGCCATATTTGAACAAATTCAGTACAGAAAGTGTACTAACATACTAACTAGTGGATGAGGAATGAGTGATGAGAGTGTGTGAAAGTTTTGTTGAATAGGGCAATATAAAATGTAAGTGGGGTAAAATGTTCTTATACCTCTTTATGTAGAAGTTTCACAACAGACGGAGTACTGTTAAGATTGTCATTGTACAAATCCAAGAGATTTTGTATAGAAATCGAGGTGAACGGGTTTTGTATTTTATTAAAAATGCGAACTGCAGTAGTTATTGTAAATGTTTTCAGTAATTTTACATCCATTGCGTATTTGTACAAGTATATATTACATAAAGCTTATAAGACAGTCGGTGTTAGCCTTAGTATGTAAAGGTTTTCTGAAATTGAGAAATGTATTTACTAGTATGCGAAAAAAAAGTTGGAAAGAGTTATGACCAGAACCAAGGAATTTGCATGGTAAAGAGATATGTGTTTCAGCTGTAACTTGCTTCAGTGAATTTGTGTCAGAAGTGCCTTTTAATGATTGCCGATTAGGAATTTGAGTTGGGTAAAGAGAAGGATAGTTAGTGTACCATCTACTTTCGATTCGTAAAGTTTAGTCCACTTTTTACTGAAAATATGTTTTTTCAGAAGAAGAATATATACTGAATAATACGTTACTGGAGTTATGTGACCTACATGTGGTAAGTATTTAGTCGAATTTTTTGTCAGCGCTGCTTTTGTGGGCTACGCCAGCATGTACCACCTCAGAGTGAAGGGGCACACAACCTGAAGCCTGTCCAGGTACGTGGACAAATTGTGTAAGTATAATGAGAGAGCAACCCGCCCCGCCGCACACTCTTCAGTCATGTTAAAGTGACCACCTGTTAAAACCCTGCAGTTTGCAGTGCGGACCGCTGCGACACATGCAGTAAGAGTGTTAGTAAGGTGCTGGAAGGTACCGACAGGGATGTGGAGATAGGCAGATTCCAGCAACATGACCAGATACACTAGGTTTCTCTAGTGAGGACCCATTGCTCAAACAGCCCGACCGAGGTTGTCCCACAGATCCTCGATTGGGTCTAAGCCCAGGGAATTTGATGGCCATGGGCGTACGCTAACTTATCCTGGTGCTCTCTGAACCACGCATGTACACTGCGAACCATGTGACGCGTTGCATTGTCCTGCTGACAAATGTCATCCTGCCGAGGAAAAACAAACTGCACGTGGAGGTGGACATGGTCCCAGAGGAACGATGCATGCTTACGCTGATCCACTGTGCCTTCCAGAATGACTAGATCATGCGGTTAATGCTAAGGAAACGTTCCACAGAGCATGGAGAATGCTTGCTTTCGGACGTTTCACGCCAGATGCGCCAATAGCTATCTGTCCGATGATAACTAAAACGTGATTCACCTGAAAAGGCCACTTGTCGCCACTCAGTGAACGTCCAGTTGAGATACTGGCGTGCAAATTCCAGCCTTCGTCACCGATGAACAGCAGTCAGCATGGGCGGATGAACAAGGTGCCTGCTGCGAAGGCCCATACGAAGCAACGTTCCCTGAACGGTCATTGGGGAAGCTCTGGTGGCAGCCCCTTGGTTCATCCGGGTGGTCAGTTGAGTAATAGTTGGAAGTCTATTCTAAAGTACACACATCCGCAGTCGTCGTTCAACTATGTGACCTATGGTCCATGGTGCACCTCAGTTGTCTCAGCCTCGGTTTTGGATATCGCCAATTTGCTACGTATTGTGTGCTTTAGCACGCCGGCACATGGTTCACAGACTTACAGTTTCGGAAATGCTTCACCCTTGGCCCGACCATGCCCTTTCGGGCGTCAGATAAAGCACTACGTTTCCCTCGTCCCCGCGACGACGTGACTTAAACACCCTCCACTGCTGGTGCCGTCACCTGCAGTATTTGAGTGGTTATAGAATATTTACGCCGAACATACGGGGTGCTCATATTCATATGAGTGGGTGGTTTATATGTCCGTCAAAAAGCCCTGATAATCGTCTTATCACATTTCACAACTAGTACACTGATCGTGTAGTTCGGATAAGTATGTCTTACACTTACAAATGTCCTCCATTTTATTAGTACCAGCTTATTTTTCAGATTTTTTCCATCATATTATCTCAAATGCTTATGTAGCTAATTTATTAAAGTATTTACAGTGCAAAATTCGCAGACCAACATTACAAAAGGATCTTGCGGTACTCACGTCCACTCCTGAATAAATAATCCTTAATTTTATTTACATCTAATAGTAAAATTCAGTTTCAGATGAAATTCAATTTACACAACCCTAATACTAAACGCACAACCATTAGTAGAGGGAGCTAGTGATTAACATGGAAACCGAGCAATAGTACAAAAATCCTGACAGAGATAAGGTGCGTTTAAGTGGCACGAATGTATCCTATGGTCAGCGGGAAAAAGCAAATACGAAAAGTTTTTTTGTAGTCTGATCCTCAGCCGTTAAGGAGCTAACGAACTAAGTGTAAGATGCGTTCAGATTAAGCAGATTACTGCTGTTCATTACGGAAATGAACCTCAAAAGCGATCAATCTTCATCACAAAAGATAAATTACTCCACTTAAAGCATTACTGTCTAAAAAAGGCGTGTCCCTGTTGTTTGCAGTATCCTCTTAATTACTTCGATCCAATAATAAAAAATGTTTTATTCCAGGTAATGAAGTCCGTTACTCTAAACCAAACCAAGACATCTTTGAAGCTAAATTCTACTAAATTATAGTTATTTCTTTTATCCCTTCTGTAAAGTTAGTTGTTATAACGCTGTAAAGTTCGGAGATCGAGGATTCAGTGCTACATATGTCGAGCAGCAACAAATTTTTTTTCACGTAATATGTTCTCTTCCCTGCATGGTACTGTGATGCTTGAAACACACCTTTCGCAGATCCAAAAAACTTTACGTGCACAAGTCAACTGGAGCTGCAAATATGCCAGCTATGCTTTCTAGAGGTGCACTGGAATTGTTTTTTGCACGAGTGACAGAGGAATAATAGAAAATAATTCTGTATACCCCAGACGCAGTGCAGCCTGGCGCATCTTTAAGAAACGTGTAGGAACGTTTCGGTTCCGAAGTAGAATGATTGTTCAGTTGTTGCTGTTATCCATTTGTTTCACATTTTTGCGTGGGCAGCATAAATATATCATCAGGCCGGAAGCTTAATCAAATTATTAAGTAATTTATAGGAATAGATACATTGAAGAGTACCGCTAGATAAGAGACGTTTCAAACGCAGAGTTAGCTCAGAAACGATGGGGTGGAGCCTGATGCTGTTAAAAGATTGGCGAGAAAAGAGAGAAGGAGTAGCAGTAATGGTACCAGTAGTAGCAGTAGTAGCTTTATGTATCCGTAGATCACTTTTGCAAGATTATTGGACATGTCTTGGTATTACAATATAGAAACAGCAAAAATAACATAAACCATTTATCAGTGTCTCCCAAGAGGAATGTTTAATAATCAGGGATATGAAAGGAACGATCATTCGAACCAAAAGTGTTTAGTAAACGTGGGCTCTAAAATGCATACCCAAAGTGCCATGAGCACTTCTTCATTTCGTTACTGTGAAACAAATCTCTTATACTGCAAGTTTTTGGCTTTCTGTGTATTGAGAAGTGGTAATATGTAACAAAACAAGAACAAAATGTCCAGTAATCATGGGATCTGAATTTCACATCTTGAGACCTATGAGCACTTGTTCGTCCTCGCTACTGTCAAAGACATTTATTCTACTGAGCAAGTGCTCACAGCTCTCTTAGACCCTATATTTACAACACCGTTTTGCTTCGAATGATCGTTCCTGTCATACCCCTGAAATCTTATTCCTCCTGGAACACCCTGCACACAGGTATTTGCTTAATTACAGATCTTTGACAAGAATGGAACAGTTAGTAGTCAGAGGTCTTGTAGTAGAAATCAGCCTGGTATTTGTATGAAGGAATTTAGAGAAACCACGGAAATTCTAAACTCGGATAGCCATATGAAGGTTGGAGGCTCCACCCCCCCTCCCCTTCGGAAGACAAAATATCAGTCTGTTTAAAACAATGCTGTTTCATCTGGTTTATCAATATAGTATCATACTGTTTTACAAAGAAGTTATTTAATATTATAAAAGACTAATGCTACGCTGTTCATTCATTTCTCACTCCCAAGCACTGAACACACTACACTATCCACACACAACGTTTCATAACATAATACTACACATCAGTATACACAATCAGTTGATGTCAGGGTCATAGCGACGATGTCTGTTTCTATTTTATGTACTGCAGCTTCCCATTTGATAGCCTGAAAAAACTGAGTCAGCATCCCACTATAACGAATGAGATGTTGATTTCAGAAAGAGGATAAGGTATTAGCTTTATACACTGCATAGCTTTGGAAGTATGTTTTTTCCATAAAATAAAGAAAGAAGGAAGTAATGGTGTAGACGTGGTATGTGAAATGATGCATGTTTTATCATTGCTATTTTTATTTATATGAGTTACAGTTTTACCAAACCTCTATTCTGAGTTATCTAAGGAACCCAATCTATAGAATGTGTTGCTTCACAGCTTCTTCCTCACTGCATTTTTAAGCACTTTAAGTTTGTTTTGGTAACCTTTTTAATCTGTTTGTCCTTTATTGTAAAGTTTTATTCTTTGACGGAAAATGCTATTATTTGTTTCTTTTTTGTTTTGGTAAGTGCAGTTTTAGTCTGTTTCTTGTTCCATTGATATGGACAAAGCTGTTTGTACATTACCTATCCATGTTGTTTTTGATGTGAGCAGCTGACTGATAGATGTACTCATGTAGTTTAATAAAATCTACGTATTATGTTTTGCGCAGTTATTTACCAGGTGTTTGACTACTATTTTTCATTACTACTATTATGGCTCTCTTCTATAGTTTGAAAACTGTGTTCATATTTTGTGCATTTGTCCTCGGAAAAAGAGTTCCATAGCTATGAATTGAGTGTACCTACACATGAATAGTATGTAACTAAAGGACACTGGCTGTTACCTCTGATGAAAGGAATCTAAGGGCATAACATGCTGATTACATTCTTTTTGCAAGTATATTTGTGTGTTCACACTACTTAAACTGAGACTTTGATAATCATTTCTAGGTGTTCGTTATGCATTCTGTGTATGTGCTAATCTGAAAAGCAGTATTCAGAAAATGAGATGAAAATATGAAGTGTTGGTGGACTCTGGAAAATGAACATACAATGAGGAAAAGGCACTACTTTTTTTTATTTTATTTAGGAACATTCGCAACATTCCAAGAAGACTAAAAGGAACAATGATGATGATGATGAAGAAAGGAAATGTGATGAGGCACGTTGTAAGCTTTCGATAAAATATTTATTGTCTGTATATGAGGAAACTTAATACATTAATTTCAAACATAGTAACGTATTCAATTGTTGAGCAAGGCTGACTGCTGGTTGGCCCAATGTTGTGCATGTGAACAGTGTCGTGAAGTAAAACTTTAAATTTCGGAAATGCAAAATTTGAATGAAAGAAAATGAATCTAATTGAATGCCAAAGGGAACGAATTGCTTGATCAACGAAAACCGATAGTTTGGAAAAGCAGACACCAGACTCAGATTCATCGGAAGAATCTTCAGGAAATGTAACTCATCCACGTAAGAAGTGGCTTAAAAGCGCTTGTTCGCCCGACTCTTGAGTATTGTTCATATATCTGGGATCCCTATCGAGTAGGACTGGTTGAGGAGATAGAGAAGATCCAACGAAGAGCGGCGTTTCGTCTTGAGCTCCTTTAGCTGACGAGAGAGCGTTACGGAGATGCTAAACAAACTCCTCTGGCAGACGTTACAAGAAAGGCATTGTGCATCAAGGAGAGATTTACTATTGAAATTTCGGGACAGTACTTTGCACATATTACTTCCTCCCCCCTTCCCCCCACATACATCTTGCGTATTGACCTCGAGGAAAAAATTCGAGAAGTTGGAGCTAATGCAGAGGCTTACCGACGATCATTCTTTCCATGCACTATTCGCGAGTGGAACAGGGATGGTGGGATAAGATAGTGGTGACGAAAGTACCTTCAGCCACACAGCACAAGGTGGCTTGCGGAGTATGATCTACACGTAGATATAGATATAACTACACTCAGCACCGAAGCTCATTATGAACGTTGTGTAATATGAGGTGCAATATTAGCTCAGAAAATTCATAAAAATAAATTACTGCTCTTCTCAAAACAAAATAACTGTTTGAAATTACCAACACTGACTATACTACACTAACAATCCTGACTACACTGTGTTTGCACGAGGATACAAGGTGAGTCCTGCCGCATTTTCTTTTCTGTCTCATGAGTACTGACGACATCAGAAGCAAATACAAATCAGTAGATGCATAGGTTAAGATAAAAGAATCTGATCTAATTTTTTTTGTAATAAATACTCTGTTGCTGCATGTGGGGCAAGGTGCAATGCACATATGATACACGTTACTTTGACTCATGGGGGTAGGTTTTACTTTTAAAAAATCGTTTTTGAGAAACCGAACTCTGATTATTGACAAAAAACTGCACAAAATGAGGAGACTAACAATTACAAAATTCTCTCTTTATGAAGACACTATAGACATACCCTTCAAATTCCTGCAAAACCTTCGTTATTAATATAAATAACGAGAAAGTATTAAATGAATTTTTATCTCAAAAATTAAGTATTCCAAATAGCTTCTCCCAGAGTCACAATAACAGAGCCCATTCTTTGAAGAACTCAACTGGACACTAGTATAACTCAAATAAGAATGTCTCAGCACTGCACAACTGACTGATTAACAAGTCAACCAAAGATAAAATTAAATATGGTGTCAAGAATCCAATTCACTACTCCTACAGTGCCTTGATTCATCCTTGTCCGAGTATAGTAAATCATTTGCAATAACAGAGAACATATGAGGGCCTTACATTACCCCTGCCCCCAGAAAAATTTGTAAATAGATTGTCTTACCTGTAGTAATACAAGGAGAACGAAACATCTTTTGTAAAAAAAATTACAAAGAATGAGTGGCATTAGTTACACTTACAAATAATATTACATTTTTTAGAAGTCATGTTACAAAATTTGCTACAGAATGTTCTCATTTGAGTTTAACGCAAGAAGGTTGTCTTTGCACAGGGAAGAAGCACACACAATATTTGTTGAGTTCTGTAGATTGTAGGTAAACGTCGTATCATATAGAACCATCGATGATTTGCTTTAATGTCTCACATAATTAATCTTGAGGCCAGTTTGTGAATACAATTGAAGGTAAAATGGTTCATCACTTAGGGCTAACGAAGGTACTGTTCATGTCTCTTGTCATTAATCTTATGGCTAAGAAAATGACTGGAACTAGCACAATATTGACGCAGTTCTTCAAGTATGGTCGCTGATGAGGTCGCTGACACTATAGTACTGAAACCACAGGTGAGAAATGCCGGCACATATGAAGAATGTTTCAGTCTTAGGGGCAGCCAGTAAGGCAACTGAACGTCCATCATTGACCACGCTCTGAAAATTGGCGGTAAATGTATCAAATATAAATAGACTCAGGGAAGTAGTTTTCCACTGTCAACTCATTTGTCCAGTTGAAGTCTCGTAAATATGAGCAGATTCAGGGCAGCAGTTTTGCACTGACGACTCATACGTCCATTTGAAGTCTCGTAGATATCTTTGCTCTCAGAACCAGTATTTCCTTGAAGTGTGTGCAAAATTTAATTAAATCACTGACAATTTCATTGAATTTGTGATTATACAATACAATAAAAATGTAATTACACATGCAGTGTTCTCTCTCTAATAAATGACTTATTTCTAGCAAATGTCTGAAATAGTGCAAGACTATTTCATAAAAATATAAGATGAATCTTACATACAAAATGTGAATACTTACTGATTACAGTATTCAGTGTGGTCAAAAAACATCTATGTATAGACAGAAATATGCAACGTTCAGTGCCAGATACAAAGAAAAGCTAACAAGAAAAGTAACTGACAAAACACCATTATCTTCTAAGGATTACAAATTGCGATAAAAATGTACAAGAAAATCTAGTGTGCATACAATAATAGGTCTTATGTTACAGAAAATGTTTAGTTACTCACAACTAACAACTAACATGTTAAACAAAGGACCAGTGGTAATAAAAAAAGCTATACATGAAAACCATGCGCACACTTTAAGATGAAAAAGGCTTATAGACCAGAAATGAAGGTCAAACAAAGGTATCATGGTTCATGTAAAGAGAAAGGAAGGGGAATTCAGTGCATTTCATAGTCAAAGTCTCAGTCAGTCCATCTATTAATTTATCCTTGTGTCATGTATTATTCTAGTGTACTGATCAGTTTTCTAACTTCTGCACTGTATGCATAATGTGTATTCACTGAAACCTCAGACTTTTTTCATGATATCGTTGATCCTAGTGTACCTATCAAGAACATCATATTTATAGAATTATACAGTTTATGACAATTAAACTGTCAAAAATATCATATCACTTTGCCTGCATTTCATTATCACATCACCATACCCACATAATATAATCATTACTAAGTCTGCCTACACTCATATTTCCATATTACAGTCACATTTCCTTTTCATTTTTACATGCATCTGTTACATTTTTGATTTACCCTCTTCCTATACCTATTTTTCATAGTTCTGTTATATCATTATGTTTACCTCATTTACAGCCTCTAATAGTAAATGCTTACCCTAACTGAGCTTTCATAAAAATATAAGCACCATGATGTACATATATTCACAAAAATAATTCATCAGAAAAGTAATGCAACCAAATTCATTATCATACATGTATAAACATCAAATATTTCATCACAAAGACAGTGCAGTAAAAAAATTATAATGGTAAATCAGTAAACCAAATGAAGAACAAAGTCATAAACTAACAAGCAGAGGTCCCCAGAGGTAGGATCAACTTCTTAAACCATCTATATGATGATACAGGGTGAGGTCCCAGGTATCACATCATGCAGCCATTCACACTGGTGGACCATTGTTTGAGAGTAATTGTTAAAAAAAATTTCGAAATTGTATATGATTCTGAGTGGTATTAAAAATGTATTATGGTGTAGATTGTTCATGTGGTGAAATGGACAGGTGCTTAAGGTAATGGGTTTGAATCATACTTTAATATTCTTATCTTTAAAATTTTCAATGAAATTAGTGTTCTTGAATTAATTGGTTTAAATGTAGTTTCTTATTTCTTTTCCTGTACCACATAATTTTAAACAATATATGAATTTTTCCATTTGTTCCCATTTCTACTTTGTATCATTCGTTTCCTACTCAGAATTTTTGTGAATGTCAATTCTATTATATTTAACTGTTAAAATATTTTGATATTTTAAAATGCCAATGTATCTGGTAAAAAACATAAGACGAGATGATCTGTATTGACTGTGAAACAGTGCCAAAAATTTATTTTTTGTTAAAATATGTGAAATTTTTTGGATGGTAATCGTCATACAAAAACCAAAAACATAGCCTAAATTCCTATTGCACTATGGACAAAATAGAGAAGATAAAGATTTAAATGAAAGAAGGGATTGTAAGTAAAATGAAATTCAAGCAAAATAAGGAATAGAAATAATGAATGCAATGAGATGGACGAAAGAATGGGATGATGAAACGAAATAGATTAAATCGAAATTAATAAATAAAATTAATTTAAATCACATAAATGGAGATTCCAAGCAGAAAACGAGTGACAGGAAGAAAGCTGAGAAAAAGTGAAGATGCTGACATTATGATTAAATGATGTGCTAAAGAAACAAAAATAAAAAATATCTATGAACCAAGCAATTGACGAAAAATAATGATCAAAGACATTTCGATAAAAATTTTGAAAATGGTAAAGTGCCTGACTAGCTTCAAACCTACAACTTTCTGCATGTGAAGTAACACCATGCAATTAGTCTGCATGATACTACTTTTTAATGCCATTGCACTTCACGCAAAATTCTGAATTCTTTTTCATCAGGTACTTGCAAACGAGAGCCCACTAGAGCGAATGGTCACACAGTGTGATACCTCGTATCTTAAACTACAACTCTGTATAGATGATTTCAAAAAGTTGATCTCACTTCTGGGATCGTCTCCTTGTAAGACAAATCACACACAAAATTTCATGATAAGACTGATGCAGCTACTAAAGCCAAGCATGTCATCACAAAAATTCAGGATACCAATGTCATCACAAAATGCCAATGAGATAGCAGTGTCAAAAGTTTATTGGTGCACCAGTGATCGTATTATGGATTAGCTCACAAGAGGCAAAATCTATGCTGGGCAGTAGTTACATTACGAAACAAAATTACATACATTTCACAACCCTAACCTAATCAATGGCAAGTAAATTAATTAATAAGTACTAAAATTGAAAAAGGAAGACAAGTCATTGTGGATTATTATCATACTGTTCACATAAGTACACAGTTTACCACAAAATACAACTTATGTTTTCTATCACTGCCAAGTGTCATAATAAAAACTGGTTATCCAGCGTTGCATCCTATGTGTAGTTGAATCTCATAAATCTTGAATATGTGCAAATTAGCCAAATTAGTTTTAATATATGTGTGTATCATCATATCTGTCACAATCTCACCTGAAGAAAAATGTGTGTAGCTAGTTATAAAAGGAAAAGTTATGTACTTCACCATGATAATGCTCTCATATGCCATATGCAGCAAATTAAAAAATGATCACATCTTAAAGAACATAAATACAACAGAAATGTATCCATGCCAATCATATGTGATGACTCAAAAAACTTCACATTAGAAAATAACTGTGTTGCTTTTTACTATATTAGTGTTACTTACTATTTCAGAACTCTGTTGCGCTACTAACCATACAACTGTTGATCACTTTTCTTTTCCTACATGAAAGTTAATGAAAGATATTCATCCACAGAAAAAACAGAGACCCTCACATAAGCCATAACCAAAATCTACTCATTCCTCATCAACACATCATTCCTAACCATTGCATCTTCCTATTGCAGTATCATTATCTTCATAATCAGCATCATCAAAATCGCTAATATCTTCAACATATTTGTCTTTATCTTCATCATAATATCTTTATACCTTGTCAATAATCAATGTTAAATACTCCCTGCTTTGTTCCATTAATCAGTCTTTACAGTCACACTTCGTAAATGAACTTACTCAGCAAACAAACCTTGATTACTGCAAAACTGATCATGAAAATAAATTCTTCACAAAAATACAACTTACCTCAGGCACTTCAGACATCACAGTCTTACTTCTAACAACCTGTAATTATTCCTCAAACTGGTAGAAAATCCTTCGTATACTTTTATTTCATCAATACCTCTTCTGTCTCCAAGACAGTCTTTTCATTTAGACAACACAACTATAATCTCAATAAGCTTTATATCTAATCACAACTGGTACTAAGTCTTTCATTGTGTAAGCCATGACTGCTGCTGCCGTACACTAATATGATGATATTCAAAGCTGTAGATCTGTTTGGGAAATCTTGTCTTTCACAACCAAAGATTTCGTACTAGCAAATGTTTACCGAGAGTACAATTCCTGTTTCTGTTTCTGTTTGTGTTGGCAGTTTAACATCGTGTCTGGGACGATCAGTAAGATGTCCCAGATATTTATTTAGTGAACAAAGTTCAGTGTTGCAGCAGCGGCATATTTTGTGTGATGTGACGCATTGTTTACTGCCGGAATTAGAGGTCACTGTTCTGGGGAGTATTCCTGTCTAGGAAGTGGTCAGCTGCCGGCGTTGCGAGTCATTGCTGTGTGTTAGTTCCATGCCTCGAATTGTTGGCAGGGATAGGCGGTCTCATTTTAACTATCTGCACCTGTCGCGGCGATAGTGATCCACTTCTTTTTTTTCCATTGTTGACTGTTTTATTGTCTGTTATTGTTTTGATAATCTACCCCATTTTGATTATTGTCTCTGTAATTTCTGTTTTACAATGAGTCCTGCGGGCTTGATCTATCATAATTGAGCCATTAGAATACGAGTTGCGCCTGTAGTTATTCTTGTTACTGTCATAGTGTCTGTGCTCGTTTTCATAGGTCTATCCTGGCGATTTCCGTGAGCATGATCATCACTACGTAAATGACTTCTGTTACGATAATTGTTTTACGTTTTCCCAGTGTGAATCATACCGATGATACCTGTGTTGTCGTCTGTAATAGCCTATGTGTGATAATGAGTTTTGCGGAAGCGTTCGCAATTTCTATGATCGGGCAGTGGAAACGAGTGTCGCGATCCACGACGTCTGCTGTCATATTTTCGAGTGATACTGTTGCCGGAGTCTGTTTCCAGTTTTTGTAACAAACCTACGAAACCATCAAGGTCATCCTCGCATCTTCCTGCAAAATGCGCCAAGTGTGAAGGCAGTTTTGATAAGCAAATGCGTGTCAACTCAGACAGACTGTACGGGACAGTGAGATGTTGGATTCTACGTAACATCTCTCCAAAATATTTCACTGGGCTTGAAAACTCGGACTGGCTAAAATTTTCCATCATTATACAACGTGCTTTACTCAGTCCTGAGTAGCTTGTGAACAATACGCAGACAGAAAATCGTGTTAAAAATCAGCTTCTCTTTTACAACCCATTATTACAGACCGCATTCTCACAGCTGGCTCACTCTCAAGATATTCACAGAATATTTCCAATTTATGGCCTTCAGGCCAGTCTTTTGGAAGTGAAAACAAAAACTGATCTAACCAGGCTTTGGGTTGAGTGTGATTGCAAAATTCCGAAAACTTTTGTATTTACGAACATTGAGAAAAAGCCTCTAATCGTAATTGTCACTTCGCTGAGAGCCAAAACGATCTCTATTGCCCCGTCGGGTGGCCCAGTATCGTGTTGTCTTCAAAAGTATTGTTTGTTAGTTTCATCACAATTCTCAGATTGTGAGTGTGAGTGTAGATGCGTGAAGTGATTAATGTCGTCATTACTACTTCGATTGCGTTCGATACGTGTCAACTGTTCTCACATGTTGTTTACGTCTTTTTGCCGTTTTTGATTGACGTTAATATGACATTCTTTAAAATTCTTAAATACCTGATACTCTTTTGTGTCTGAAAACGGTACAGGATGTATGACATCAGCATCATTGTCGGTACTGATAGAAAAATTTGTCATCTTTGTCGTGAAATCTTCGACATTCTTCGTTAACGTACTAAGTTTTTCCTTTTGTTCGTCAGAGTTCAATCTTAATGAGTCTACTTGTTCGCTAATTGTTTCAACAGTGATATTAACGTGGTCATGACGTTCTGTTAGCTGCGACACTATTGCGCTCGGTACAGCTGTATTTACTTTTGGGAGAAACCCTTCTTTGTCGTTCTTTTGTGAAGATTTTAATTATTTTCTTCTGTTTCAAGGCTGCCTAGCCTGGACTGCAGCTTCCTAATAATAAATTGTAAGTCATTCCTAATCTCGTCTCGAATGTCTACAGAAAGGTTTTGCTGTTTTTTCTCAAGTCTCTGAATGTGTGATGTGAGTTTATTTTTCGTACGTTTGATATCTTCACTTATTTCTTCTGTGATTTTGCATTTTGTTCTGCGTTTTCTTCAAGGGTTTTGTTCATTTTCTGAAATTCTTATTTGTTTTGTGTTGCAATCTAATTACATAATCACAGAAAAACTAGAGCAGTATCCTAGGCGAAAACGCTCGACATGTGTAAGCTTTCTGTAGACTATTGTCTGTACATGAGGAAAATGAGAACACTGATTTCATAAACTTTCTCCTCTTATAACGTGTACTTCAGATGATGCATTCAAATGTTGAGCAAGACTGACAGATGGCTGCCCTGCACATGAGAACAACGTCGTAAAATAAAACTTTAAAATTCTTGAAATGTAAAATTTGAAATAAAGAAAACGAATCAAATTAAATGCTTAGAGAAACGGATTGCGTGCTCAATGAAAACTGTGTAACTAAGCTTAATACCGAAGCACATTATGAGCGTTGTGTAATATGAAGAATATCCACAAAAATAAATTACTGCTCTACTCGGAAGAAAATAACTGTTTCAAATTACCAACACCATTCACTGAAAATTAACGTATTTACTGGTACGTCGCCTGACGATCTTGAACAAACATTTTTTGCATAAGAATGCAAGGTCAGATCTGCCTTGAAAT
The DNA here is from genome assembly GCF_023897955.1 of Schistocerca gregaria. Lineage (NCBI taxonomy): Eukaryota > Metazoa > Arthropoda > Insecta > Orthoptera > Acrididae > Schistocerca > Schistocerca gregaria. The sequence continues at coordinate 600,439,692 of NC_064923.1, read as the reverse complement.
GAAAGTGGCTTACCTCTCAGTGAGCAGGTTATTTTTCTGTCTGGAGTACTGAAGTTCTCGAAAGCAAATACAAAGCCGCAGATGCAGCAGTTAAATATAAACAAATCAACTGATTGTTTTTTGTCATTAACAGTCTGTTGCTGCGCGTGACGTAAGGTGTAATGCACACAAGATGAAAATTCAAAAGTTTACCATGACTCAGGGAGGTAGGTTTTACTTTTAAAAATCGGGTTTTGAGAAATCAAACTCTGGTAATTGCCAAAAAGCAGCATAACGTAAGAAGACTCTAACAATTACAATATTCTCTCATTACAAAGACACTACAAACACACCCTTCAAACATCTCCAAAATCTTCTCTATTATCATAATTAACAAGAAAGTATTAAATAAATTTCCATGTCCAAAATAAAGTATTTCAGACACCTTCTCACACATTCACAGTAGCGGATCTGATTCTCCGAAAAACTCAATTGCACGCTACTGCCCCTCAAATACGAATGTTGCAGCGCCGCTCTACTGACTGACTAGCAAGTCAACCAAAGATAAAACGAAGCATAGAGTCAAGCATCTTATTCACTACTCCTGCAGAGCGCTTATTCTTCTTTGTACGAGTACAGTAAAGGTGAATTATTTACAATAAAAGAAAACGTATGAGAACCTTACAACGTGTATCTAGAGGTTTAATTTCGAGTATGTATATTTAGTCAAGCAGAAGTCACAATACTGGTTTTGCAGTTCCTCCTGAATTGGGGATAGAGAGGAAAGGTTTTTCTGAAAATGAGATAGGCCCTATGTTAACATTGATTACGAATTTTAGTGTTACCTTTTTTCTGGAATTATTAGTCTGGTGTATAGCCTTACATAGAAGAGGTTTGTTGTTGTTGTTGTTGTTGTTGTTGTTGTTGTAACATAGGAGAGGTGCTGGTGTAAATTTCTTGATAACCCATCACCAAGTCCAGGACTTAATTCCATGCCTCCCCGCTGTGTCCCATCAAGTGAGGGTGTGTGACACTGCAGTTGGCGATCCGTCTGTAGGATGGGGACTTAAGAGCTCGGCGGCTCCCTTGACGCTATTCGAGAGAAGTAGGCTGTGTGCTGGCACAGGGTTTCACCCCCTCCCTTCCCTTCAACCATAACAGTACAAACCAAACACTACGCCGTACAAGCACTCATCACAGGTCCATGCGACACTTCATGACAGGTCGGGGGAAGCCAACGTCAAACTACCTCCACGAGGACTTTGCTTAAAATGACGATGCAAACTTCCTGTATTTGCTCCCATACGCTCATTCTCCAAGTGTTTGACTACTTTGACTTCATATTCAATACAAACGATAAAGAGTAAAGACAAGTAGATTATAGGAGCGATTGAAATTTAGTTTTATGGAAGATGGACGTGACGGGTGTCGACTCGATAACTCACAGTTCGACGACCTGCTTGGCCGGACGAGCTGGTTGTCAGCTGTTGGACAGGTGTGCACTGCACCATTGCCTCAGACAGACAGGCCGCTGCTTCTTTATCCCAGCAGATCCTCATTTGGCATTTTTTTCTTCAGTCATCCGTCTTCTGACTGGTTTGATGCGGCCTGCCACGAATTCCTCCCTTGTCCCAAACTTTTCATCTCAGAGTAACGATTGCACCCTACGTCCTCAATTATTTGCTGGATGTATTTCAATCTCTGCCTTCCTAAACAATTTTGCCCGTAAAGTTCCCTCTAGTACCGAGGACGTTATCCCCTGATGCCTTAAAAGATGTCCTATTATCCTCTCACTTCTTCATGTCATTGTTTTCCATTGTTCCTTTCTTCGGCGATTCTGCAGAGAACCTCCTCATTCCTTACCTTATTAGCCTGCCTAATTTTCAACATTATTCTACAGCACCACATCTCAAAGGCTTCGACTCTCTTCTGTTTTGGTTTTTCTGTAGTCCATGTCCAGCTAACATGCTCGCTATAATCCAAACGTACATTCTCAGGAATTTCCTCCTCCCTTTAAGACCTACACTCCTGGAAATTGAAATAAGAACACCATGAATTCATTGTCCCAGGAAGGGGAAACTTTATTGACACATTCCTGGGGTCAGATACATCACATGATCACACTGACAGAACCACAGGCACATAGACACAGGCAACAGAGCATGCACAATGTCGGCACTAGTACAGTGTATATCCACCTTTCGCAGCAATGCAGGCTGCTATTCTCCCATGGAGACGATCGTAGAGATGCTGGATGTAGTCCTGTGGAACGGCTTGCCATGCCATTTCCACCTGGCGCCTCAGTTGGACCAGCGTTCGTGCTGGACGTGCAGACCGCGTGAGACGACGCTTCATCCAGTCCCAAACATGCTCAATGGGGGACAGATCCGGTGATCTTGCTGGCCAGGGTAGCTGACTTACACCCTCCAGAGCACTTTGCGTGGCACAGGATACATGCAGACGTGCATTGTCCTGTTGGAACAGCAAGTTCCCTTGCCGGTCTAGGAATGGTAGAACGATGGGTTCGATGACGGTTTGGATGTACCGTGCACTATTCAGTGTCCCCTCGACGATCACCAAAGGTGTACGGCCAGTGTAGGAGATCGCTCCCCACACCATGATGCCGGGTGTTGGCCCTGTGTGCCTCAGTCGTATGCAGTCCTGATTGTGGCGCTCACCTGCACTGCGCCAAACACGCATACGACCATCATTGGCACCAAGGCAGAATCGACTCTCATCGCTGAAGACGACACGTCTCCATTCGTCCCTCCATTCACGCCTGTCGCGACACCACTGGAGGCGGGCTGCACGATGTTGGAGCGTGAGCGGAAGACGGCCTAACGGTGTGCGGGACCGTAGCCCAGCTTCATGGAGACGGTCGCGAATGGTCCTCGCCGATACCCCAGGAGCAACAGTGTCCCTAATTTGCTGGGAAGTGGCGGTGCGGTCCCCTACGGCACTGCGTAAGATCCTACGGTCTTGGCGTGCATCCGTGCGTCGCTGCGTTCCGGTCCCAGGTCGACGGGCACGTGCACCTTCCGCCGACCACTGGCGACAACATCGATGTACTGTGGAGACCTCACGCCCCACGTGTTGAGCAATTCGGCGGTACGTCCACCCGGCCTCCCGCATGCCCACTATACGCCCTCGCTCAAAGTCCGTCAACTGCACATACAGTTCACGTCCACGCTGTCGCGGCATGCTACCAGTGTTAAAGACTGCGATGGAGCTCCGTATGCCACGGCAAACTGGCTGACACTGACGGCGGCGGTGCACAAATGCTGCGCAGCTAGCGCCATTCGACGGCCAACACCGCGGTTCCTGGTGTGTCCGCTGTACCGTGCGTGTGATCATTGCTTGTACAGCCCTCTCGCAGTGTCCGGAGCAAGTATGGTGGGTCTGACACACCGGTGTCAATGTGTTCTTTTTTCCATTTCCAGGAGTGTATATTTGATACTAGCAGACTTCTCTTGGACAGGAATGTCTTTTTCGGCAACGCTAGTCTGCTTTTTATGTCGTCCTTGCTACTTCCACCATAGATTATTTTTGCTCCCTAGGTAGAGAATTATTTAACTTCGTGTACTTCGTGATTCCCAATTGCAATGTTCAGTTTTTCGTTGTTCTCATTTCTGCTACTTCTCATTACTTTCGTCTTTCTTTGATTTTCTCTCAATCCATATTTTGTACTCATTAGACTGTTTATTCCATTCAAACCATCCTGCAATTCCTCTTCACTTTCACTAAGGATAGCAAGTCATCAATGAATCTCATTATAGATATCCTTTCACCCTGAATATTAATCCCACTCTTGAACCTTCCTTATATATGCCTCATTGTTTCTTCGATGTATAGGCTGAACAGTAGGGGCGGAAGAGTGCATCCAGTCTACACCATTTTTAATCACAGCCCTTCATTCTTGGCCTTCTAGTCTCATTGTTCCCTCTTGCTTCTTATACATATTGTCTATTACCCACCTTTACCTTTAGCTTGTCCTTATTTTCCTCAGAACTTCGAACTGCTTGCACCATTTTGTATTGTCGAATACTTTTCCCAGGTTGACAAATCCAATGAACGTGTCTTGATTTTTGTTCAGTCTTCCTTCCTTTACCTTTCCTAAAGCTAAACTAAAAGTCATCTAACAGATCCTCAGTTTTCTTTTCCAGTATTCTGTACATTATTCTTGTCAGCAACTTGTTTGCATGAACTGTTAACCTGACTGTGCGATAATTCTCGCACTTGGCGACTTTTGTAGTCTTCGGAATTCTTTGGATGATGTTTTTCCGGAAGACTGATGGTATATCTCCAGTCTCATGCATTCGACACACCAACGTGAATAATGGTTTTTTGCCACTTCCCCCAACGATTTTAGAAATTCAGATGGAATGTTATCAAGCCCTTCTGCTTTATTTGATCTTAAGTCTTCCAAAGCTCTTTTAAGTTCCGATTTTAATACTGGATCCTCTGTCTCTCTTGTATTGACTGCTGTTCCTTCTTCTATCAAGTCATCAGATAAGTCCTCCCCCTCACAGAGTCATTCAATGAACTCTTTCCACCTATCCTCTCTCTCCTCTGCATTTAACAGTGGAATTCTCACTAACCTCTTAGTGTTACCACTCCTGCGTTTAATTTCACCGAGGGTTGATTTTCCGATATGCTGAACGCGCCCTTCCGACAATCACTTCTTTTTCAATGGTTTCACATTTTTCGTGCAATCATTTTGTCTTGGTTTCCCTGTACTTCCTAATTATTTCGTTCCTAAGTGACTTGTCTTTTTGTATTACTGAAAATCACTGAAACTTTTTGTACTTCCTACTTTCGTCGATCATCTGAAGTATTTCATCTGTTATCCATGCTTTCTTCGAAGTGTCTAGCTTCTACCTACGGTTTTCTTACCAACTTCTGTGATTGCCCCTTTTAGCGATCTCAGTTCCCCTTCAACTGTACTACCTATTCAGCCATTCATCATCGCAGTGTCTATAGCCTCAGAGAACTTCAAACGTATCTCTTCATTTCTTAGTACTTCCGTATCCCACTTCTTTGCACATGTATGTTTCCTAACTAGTCTCTTAAACTTCACCCTGCTTTTTATCACTTCTAAATTGTGATCTGAGTCTATATCTGCTCCTGGTTACACCTTATAATCCAGTATCTGATCTCGGTATCTCTGCCTGACCATGAAGTAATCTAACTGAAATCTTCCCATATATCCCAGCCGCTTCCATGTGTACCTCCTCCTCCTCCTCCTATGATTCTTGAGCAGAGTGTTCGATGTTACTACTGATATTTATTGCAGAATTCAATTAGTATTTCTGGTCTTTGGTTTCTACTACCAAGCCCATATTGTCTCGTAACCCTTTCTTCTGCTCCCTCCCCCGCATTCCAGTCCCCCATGACTATTAGATTTTCATCTCCCTTTATGAATTGAATTACCCGTTTAAAGTCCTCGTATACTTTCTCTGTCTCTTCATCTTCTGCTTGCAACGCCGGCATGTACACCGGAACTACTGTTGTCGGTGTTGGTTTGCTGTCTATTCTGACGAAAATAACTCTGTCACTGAATTGTTCACAGTAACTCACTCTCTGTCCTAGCTTCCTGTTTAAAACGAATTCAACTCCCGTTATACCATTTTCTGCAACTGCTGATATTACCCTATACTCGACTGACCAGAAATTTTTGTCTTCCTTTCATTTTACTTCACTGACTCACATTGTAACGATAGTGAGCCTTAGTATTTCCCTTTTCAGATTTTCTAGCTTCCTTATCACGTTCAAGCTTCTGAAATTTCAAGCCTCCAGACTTAGAGAATCTTTTTCCGATGGAGAGGTCATCGTGACGGGTTTTCAAAGGTACATTGTGTCTTTAATGCAGTGGTTTCCATTGCCTTCTGCATCCTCTATGCCATTGATCACTGCTGTTCTTCCTTTTTTAGGAGTAGCTTCCTTTCCGAAGGGCAAGAGAGTACCCTGAACCTCTACCCGCTCCTCAGCCCTCAGGAAGTCTTCGGCTGCCATCCACCACTGCTGATGATTTTTATTGGGTGCTTGACCAGTAGCAGTACTACGTGCCAAAGCAGATTTTTTGTGGTGTTATTGCTGCCATAAATGTCATGTACACCAAGTGCTAGAATGTCCCTGGTTTCAGTAACTTGCCGAGCACTGACCGGCAGGCGTGCGTCGGTTTCCAGAGGGTACCATGGCACAATGGTGGACCCACGTGCTAAGTGTTCCTTTTACGGCATAGAGCCCTCTTGCTTAGGCTAACACCGTTATAGTCTCCCCCATCTTCGAAGAATTCAGACCTCCGAATCCTGTGTGTTGCTGTTTAACTCTCACAGTTCGTCTTGAACACTTGCTGTTATCCTGCAGCTAGCATTATTTTTCGCACAGCTAAAACAGATACAAAGATACATTTAAAATCTTTATTTTTTGGTTCGAGTCACTGGTTAGCACTGAAAAGTGGTACTAGTCCAATGGAAAAATACCAAGGTAGATGGGATGTATTATACACTGTGACTTTTATTCTGAATATACACATTCAAGTTTTTATATGTGATTCACTTGCTGCTTCCTTGGAGCACTCTCCAAACGTCTCACTCAGGAATCCATAACAATCTTATAGTCTATGGCTTTGACTTGTCCACTCGGCAGCAATAATGAAACTGTCTCGTAGAGATGGGATCTTTGGGATTTGACGAAATGTCCTACAATAGTATGGCAAGTAATACTATTGCCTAAAATAAGTAATTCACACGTGGAACTTTTCGTTCCCTTTCATTTTTCTCCGAATTTGAGTAACGATTCGATGCGCAACTACCTTTCATGGCTAACTTTTAAAAAGACAATTGCCAAAGAAGCTAAGCAGGGGACGTCGGTGAATTATTTATGAAATTTGATATTTAAAGAAACGAGATTAAGGAGATTCAATAAAGGTATCACTGGATCGGAAACACGAGTTGTGTACAGAAGACCAGACTGTAACTTAATTTAGTTATGTACTTACTAGACATTTATAATAAAATTGTTTATTGCCAATTAAATATTCGCCGAAACTACAAGTGTTTATCACCACCATGGAGTTAAGCAAACCAAAATATAACCTTTCCTATCATTTACAGAATTTCTACCTCAGTGCATCACCATAAAAATAAATTTTTGCTTCAGCAGGCATTTAAGATAAACATTAGGTTGGTGCATTAATTCGGCGCGTTTTTGTTTTGCCTGTTGATATCGCTGTTGATTTGCGTCTATTTATCGATTGTCATATTTTATTTGTTGTTCACTGTTGCTATTGGAGTTTACACATTGTTTTTTTGTAATCTGGAAACAATGAGTGGAGTGGAGGATTCTAAAGAAGCATTGCCAAATGCAGAAATCGATACATTTCCAACTTATTCTACTCTTTCAGCTAAACAGAGGATCGACGGCAGCAGAGACAGCCAGAAACATTTGCACCATGTATGGGGATAATGCCATTGGACAGAGCACGGGAAGAAAATGATTTTCTCGTTTTAAGAAGGATCGTTTTGACAGTAGTGGTTCTCCACGTTCAGGGATACCTTCAAAGTCTGATGGAGCTCTTTTAAACGTATTAATCCACAAAGATCCACGTCAGTGTACTCTCGCTGCGCGGAGTGACCGATCGGTCTCAGGCGCCATGTTACGCATTGCCTGGCCCTTCTTCCCGGAGGTTCGAGTCCTCCCTCGGGCATGGGTGTGTGTGTGTTGTTCTTAGCATAAGTTAGTTTAAGTAGTGTGTAATTCTAGGGACCGATGACCTCAGCAGTTTGATCCCTTAGGAATTCACACACATATTTTTCAGTGAACTCAAGAACTGGCAAATACAAAGAAGGGCCAAAGAAACTGGTATAGGCATGCGTATTCAAATACAGAGGTATGTAAACAGGCAGAATACTTCTGTGCGGTGGGCAACGCCTATATCAAACAAGAAGTGTCTGGCGCAGTTGTTAGATCGGTTACTGCTGCTACAAAGGCAGATTACCAAGAAATTTCAATGAAATGGACACTCTTAGCTGCTTACAGGCATTGGCATACGTCAGGGATTTATCTCTGGCACGAGTCCCGCGAAAGCCACATTCGCAACGTATTGTCCCGCACTACATTCGTAGTGCCCCGCCCATTATACTCATTACTAAGATGGGCCGGTAGGAGTGGCCGTGCGGTTCTAGGTGCTACAGTCTGGAACCGAGTGACCGCTACGGTCGCACGTTCGAATCCTGCCTCAGGTATGGATGTGTGTGATGTTCTTAGGTTAGTTAGATTTAAGTAGTTCTAAGTTCTAGGCGACTGATGACCTCGGAAGTTAAGTCGCATAGTGCTCAGAGCCATTTGAACCATTTTACTAAGACGGTATCTGTTCTTTCGGACATGTCCGAAAGAACAGATACTGCCGTAGTATATATATAGTTAAGGCTCACCGGCCATTTGACCATCTTCTTCTTCTGTGCGAATGCATAAACAGTGTCCGGACTATTGCGGGAATCGGCAACGAGCCGCGAGTAATGAGTATAATGGGCGGGGGCTCTACGAATGTAATGCGGGACGATACGTTGAGAATGTGGATTTCGCGGGAGGCGTGAAAGAAATAAATCCGCCCAGGCGCGCAATCCACTGTGTCTTCGGTGGCTCCGATGGATAGAGCGTCTGCCATGTAACCAGGAGATTCCGGGTTCGAGTCCCAATCGGGCCAAAAGTTTTTATCTGTGCCCGTTGACGTATGTCAACACCTGTAAGCAAATAAGAGTGTTCATTTCACTGTAGTTTCATTCTAACGAGCTGCATGGTCACCGCTGCAACATTTATCTAATTTTTAATTTCATCAGTGACGTGCCATGGCTTACTAATACTTCAGTAGAGATTAGAATCACAGATACAACAGAAGGGATAAGGCGCAAAAACGGACTAGAAGAGAAACGCTCTGCATACGACTCAAGCACTCTGTGGACGTCAAACAACATATCTACTATCGTACGTTCCTGGTGGGCTCTTATATTCATAATTCACACGAGAAAAATATTTTCAGTCCATTACACATTCCTTCACCGACTATTTACATCGGCCTAAACTTCCCACGTGCCCATGTTCTACCACATTTCAACTACATATCTTCTTTATAGTGTCTGGCGTAAAGCCCTCCTTGATGGCATGTCCAACGTACTATATCATGTTGTAACCTCCCCACAAAATAAAATAATATGAATAATATCCTCGTTTAGTGTAACCTCAAAACAGAAAAATTCCTAAACCTCTCAACAGTAAAAAAATATAATTATGTCGTTCACATTCAGTATAACCTACCAATGTGGGTCACTTATAACCTTTCAATGACTGACAGTCAATTTAACCTGGTAAATTTTGACGTCAGCAGTGCTGCGTCATGGCCCTGATACATCATTCTGAATAAACTGAAAAATCTTACCTTAATTAGATCGCCAGATAACGCGTATATATCTGCTACTATAAGAAATTTTCCTGGCGCAGCTAAGTGCAATGCTGGCCGATAGATTTGTCTTATGTAAAAGGAAAGAACTGATTTTTTCTTTTCAATAATCGGGATGGCCAAGGATTGGAGAAATTAGTGAATTCTTTAAATTGAGATGAATGTCAAAAGTTACTTTTTATGAGAAAGATTATTATTAACAGATTTTTTAAAACATTTACATGGGACTTGATGTAACAATACTACATATGCGCGAGGCTGCTTTTACCTTATCCTACAACGCTCGGGCTCTGCCATCGCTGCACACGAGCGGCCCAGCCAACACGATACAACAGACACGACTGCTCGCTAGTAACAACTTACTCCTTCTGCTACACAAGTTCCTACTGCAGTCAATACTGCTCTTTGGTCTCAGATTCTCTTCTAGCTTACATATCGCAGGCAGCGCGTGAGCAATACATCGAAATTACATCAGCTTGACTGCGCTAGCAACAAATTCTTTAATCATGGACCTCTTACATAACCGTCCACTGGGGGGCAAAAATTTTGCAGCGATGGTGAGTCAATTGGTCTTGCCATGAGCAACAAATTTTTCTATAATCTATTTTGCTACATTGTCTACAGTCACGGAGTATATTCATCATTGATAAGTGCAGAACATATTAAGAAATTAAATAGAGTGCACATGCACTGAGTACAAAACATATTCAGAAATCCCAAAGTATATACGCAATGAGTACAAAATATATTAACAAATGACATAAAGTGCACACGCACTGTAGAGGTCTTTAGCATATTTACATGAACTGAATACATTAACAAATTAAATAAAGTGCACACGCACTATAAAAGTTTTTTAGCATTTTACAAGTATTTAAACAAATTGAGAAATGAAATAAAGTGCACACTCACTGTATAAGTCTTAAGCATTTTTACAACAAATAAACATATCAAGGAGTGAAATAAAGTGCACACCCTCTTTAGAGCATATTTAGGACAACTGATCTTGTTAACAAATGAAATGAAGTGCACACGCGCTGTATAAGTCTCTATCGTTTTACAAAAATTAAAACGCACTGTGTAAGTCTTTACCATTTTATAAAAACTAGGAAAGGAATGGGAAGGATTGCATCATGGTTGTAGCACAGTAGGTTGCACGTAGCTGCACTGAAAGTCCATATCTTTCTACAGAAGCACAACACCAAGTGAGACAATCTGAAGTTCTCTTCCCTGAAGTATTTATCAGTGTAGCCAAGACACTGAAATGTTGTATTAATATTCAGTGTTATCATTTTGGTAGTACATTAGGTACACCAAACAGTAGGAGCATAATAACATCTCCATCGTTCAAGGTGGTGGACAACGTGATATGTCAACACCATATTCTTGTAGAATCCATACTCTTACAGCAACATATAATTAGTGCAAAAACCAATATAGTGCTCCATGATCATGAGGATGGACAGGATAAACGGATATTGCAGTAATTGCTGGTAATTAGGTCAGAAGGTGAAGGACACATTAAGTCTTATGCTAGTCATCATAGAATTACACTAGTGTATCAACCGATTTGAATAATTATTGGCACTCATTTGTTAGTTACTGAACATTTTTCTGCATTATTCAGAAGTCATCATTCAAAGCAAGACTTAATTAATGGCATACCATTTATGCATAAGTGATCATATTACAGTAATCAGTGGCATTCACTGGCCAGTTACGAAGTATTCATATAGTGTTACAAAACATTATTCAGTGATATTCACAAGTCATCATTTAAAACAGGAGCTATTGAGTGTAGCATCAAGCTACTGGTGTTTATATATGATATCATGTAAGTGACATAAGACATATTTAAAATGTAAAACATTGGAACTATTACCCAAGGTCGGTAGTCCAATAATACATAGACATAATGGAATCAAAATACAGAAAATTTGCATTATCTTTAGGACTAAAAATATATCTTAAACTGGTAGCATTATTTAGTTGTATACTGGTAATAGTTGGGACTTGTAATAATTTTTTTTTTTTTTTGCTAGCAATGCATTGCGCTGGGATCGATAATTAATTGCTGGGGCATGAAATATTTGCTTTTGACTTATTGCTGGAAATAAGGATTAATAACGTTATGAGTCAGCTGTAGCAAGGTTATGAAACAAGTACAGTATATGTGATCACATTCATAAATGATAGACACAACTGGGTAAAATAAAATGCAAGTACTAGAACAGGTTTAATAACTAACTACTTATAGCATATTAAGTCACGAAAAGCTTCTCCTGGAAAAAACGCAAAATGGATTATTGAGCTGAAAAAATAAATGCATATTATGCTGAAAAATAGTGAACTTCGAATTAACAGGTAATGAAACGTGTACTTAATATGTATCTACTCTAGCTGTATTTTCCAAAACATTCAGTCATTATACTATGCAACGTAAGACAAAAAGGAACTGCAACAAATACTTAAATAACTACATAGCATTTCTTAACTAACAGTAAATATATAAACTTTATCATTATCATCATCTCTGAAGAAAAACTTCATTATTCATATTAGCATATTCTTCACATAACTGTTCATCACCATTTATTATCATCTGCAAAAAATAGACACTTCATTATTCACATTCATATTACCATTTACTTCATACGTGTATTCATAGTATAGAGTTTCTTATTTCTAGCATATTTCATCACCAAAATTAACATCTGTAGTTCTGTCTGACAGTCTGCATCAATCGCCTTGTGTTCTGAAAGAAAAGTTATTAGTCAAGACTGCTATCATACGATGTGTACAGTATATTCTGGTTAATGCTTGTTAATTCTGATCCATTTACTCTTCATGACAATATATTGCATTTTCTTTCCTTCATTATGATGGTAAAATTTCCATTTCATAATAAACCACTGTGGTTGTTTAATTCATTTCTTTTACACAGTATTGCTTTCTGAAAAATGATGAATATGGATTAATATCTTGCATTTAAATAAAAACTTGTTTCTAGTGATACAATTAAGCATACAGCATAACATGACAGAAAAAGTATTAGGTCAAAAACATTGACAGTTTTCAAGTGCAAAAAATATACACACAGTATCATAATGTAGTAGAAAAAAATGTAAAATAGTCAAGATGTTGAGATAACATAATGCAAAATGTCAATGTCAACTGGTGTTTGTTACATCTTAAACATTTCATAGGGCATACAGACAAAAATTCTACTTTCGATAGGAAAACAATCATACATACACAAAATCGAAAATGTGCAAGGACTAATATACAACGACAAGAAAAGCGACCTGCTAACCTTACCTTGCCGGGCACTTGCCAAAAAAAAAAGATGATAATCATCAGTAAGTGTTCACATCAATAACCGGAAAAGGCATTACAATGTGATAAATCATAAAGTATGTTCATTCCATAAAGGGTTTAATATTGGAGACATGGTGATTGCCTTTGCTTTTTCTGGCTCTCAAAGTTTCAACATGTACCACATTTGGATGAGGAATGCTGCGAATTCTGTATGGACCTGCGTATAGAAGTTCAAATTTACTGCATCTACTCTTTCCTCTGTTAGATAAATAGTGTGTCCTTAGTAATATCTTCTGTCATATGTGAAAGTCACGGCGTGTACAAACCTGTTTTTGCTGTCTTCTCCGGCGCTCTGCGGCACGTTTGATGTTGTTGAGCGCAATCTCAATTATTTCATGGTGGCATAGTCGACGAGATGTAGGAAAGGATACTAATTCTTTAATTTTATTAGGTGGTTCAACATTTTCCAATATAACAGTCGGAGATAGCATAGTGGATTCATTTGGTATGGAGTTAATTACATCCTGGAATGAGAGTATGTGTATATCCCAATCAATATGTCTTTTATGGCAGTACATTCTACACAGTTTACCAATTTCTTTCATCAGTCGTTCACAACGGTTCGAAGAACCGTGATACTTAGATATATAGATCGGAGAAATGTTTCTAGCTCGTAAAATACGTGTCCATATCGCAGCTTGAAATTGTGGTCTATTGTCGGAAACTACTTTCAATACATGCCCTGCATGAAATAAAAAATGTTTTGCAAATGCATTCGAAATAGATTTAGCAGCAGCTTTGCGTAACGGAGTGAAGGTAATAAATTTCGAAGTGAGTTCAACACCGACAAATATGTAGCAAAAAACTCTATTAGTTCTGGGAATCGGTCCAAAAATGTCTACAGCAGCCATGTGTCTCAATTTAACAGGTACAATGGGATGAAGTCGTGTCTGATTTAGCTTTCTGGCAGATTTTACATGACGCTAAAACTCGTCGAATACGTTTCTCCATGTTGGCAAAATAACAGTTCTGCCTCAGTATAAGATAACATTTTCTGGGTCCATAATGTGCGTAACTTAATGAGTATACCAAATTAATTTGTTAACAAGCTCGTCAGGAATACATAATAACCAAATGTTGCTGTCAGGGTGAGAGCGACGAAACAGAATGTTATTGCGTACCGTGTAATGGTTTCTAATGGTAACATTGTTCTTATCTTGCCAAAGGTGTTTAATTTCTTTCCATACGTTGTCTTTACTCTGCTCTTCTGCTATGTCTCGTAATGACGATGAAATGAAATTTTCAAATGCGACATGTTGAATATACATGATGCTAGCATTTGCTTGGCAGAGGTTGGTTGCGATGTCTTGCTGATTGTTGCAGAGACAACGTGATAGTGCGTCTGCTACAATATTTTGTGTACCGGGAATTTGAACAATTGTAAAATTAAATTCCTTTAAATAAAGTTTCCATCTGCTTAATCTGTCATGTGTAAATTTAGCGGAAAGTAAAAACTGGATAGCTCTGTGATCTGTGTGAACGGTAGTATGTCTTCCATGAAGAAAATGCCTAAATCGGGTAAATGCTCATACAACACATAATCTTTCAAGTTCTGTAACAGAATAATTGCGTTCAGCAGGTGACAGAATGCGACTTGCAAAGGCGATGTTTTAATTACTGTATTACCGTCTTCTTCAATTTCCTGAAAAATGTGTACGTCTAAAGCTTTGTTAGAACTGTCGGTGGCAATGGAAAAATTTCTAGTGAGATCTGGGTGTGATGAAAGTGGTGCGTTCAACATAGCTTGTTTCAGATTGACAAATTCTGACTGCGCTTGGCTATCCCAGGACCAAATAGTGTTTTTACCCGTCAGTTGGCATAATCTAGGCGTCTCTAAAGCAGAGTAATGAATAAATTTACGGAAAAAGGTAATTAATCCCAGAAAGCTGCGTAATTGTTTCTTTGTCGTTGGAACAGTAATTGTCACGTAAAGCTTGAAGTTTTTCCGGGTCCGGCGCTATGCCTTCTGCTGAAATTACATGTCCAAGAAATTTTATGGAAGTACTGCCAAAGTATGATTTGCTAAGATTAACTGTCAGTCCTCGTGCACGAAAAGTTTGCAACAGTTGTTCCAGAATCAAATTGTGTTCAGACCAGTTAGTTTCTGCAATACGAATGTCGTCTACATACGTTGTGATTCTGTCTTTAAGTTCTGTCGGAAGTATAGTATTCAAACAGCGAATAAATGCTGCTGAAGATATTGTTAAACCGAACGGTAATTTGTAAAATTGATAACAGTCACCAAAACAGAGAAATGCTGTGTACTTTCTGCAGTTCGGATGGAGCTGAATTTGCCAAAATCCCGATCTCAAATCTAATGTGGAATAAATAGCAGTACCATGAAATTTCTGTAGAAATTCTTCTACTGTCTATGGGCGATCTGTTTCATTAATAATAATGTCGTTGACATGATGCGAATCAAGTACGAGTCGAAGTGATCCATCCTTTTTCTTAACAATATGGGGCGGGTTTATGTACGGACTAACTGCTGGTTCAATAATACCTTGCTCAAGCATAGCTTGCAATTCTTTCTTAACTTGTTCTCTGTGAATATACGCAATGGGATAATGTTTAGCTTTAAATGTGTCGTGCTGTTTAACTTGAAATTCATACATGAAACCGGACATAGTACCAGGGATGTTGTCAAAAACTGGAGCTTCCTGAAAAGGAATTTTGCGTAGTTGCGTACGTTCGTCGTCTGTATTTGCGCTGCTTTGTTTTACTTTATCACAAATCATCTGCGTAACGTCACAGTCAGCTTCGTCTGGTGTATTATAATTGAGTACGTACGTATCGATGAACAATGTCGAATGACAGTCTATGTTACTCGATGTAGAAAAGACCTGTGTTCGGTTAATTGCCTGTTGATCTGCAGATAAAGCGTGCTGAAATTCTAATGCCAGTTGTACATTCTCATCCTTTAACATTAAACAGGAATTTTGAAGGTCAATAAGTGCGTCGTGTTGTACTAAAAAACTCGTACCTAAAATAACGTCTGTTGTCAATAAGGGAACAATCCAAAAATTTGAGTGGAACGTATGACCTGCAGTACAACATGATAAGTGTGTCTGTAATTTTACATCTATTCCTTTACCAGATACTGCTCCTTTTACTATAGTTTTGCCTAATGGTAACGTAAGATAAGTATTCTCTTCGTTACATTCGTTGAAAGTTTCCTCATTTATAACTGACATAGGTGATCCAGAGTCGATTACTGCTGGAAATGTGGATGATCCAGTCTTTACTTCAATGACAGGGTGGGAAATGGTTTTTTGAATAACTGGTTTTTCCTGCAAAATAGTGTCTCGGATGTCTTCAAAAGTAATAACATTCTCGTGAATAACATTCTGCGTGTCAAAAGTAGTGCTTACGTTGTTGGAAGATGCAACCTGTAGTGTATCAAGTCAAATACTTTCTGACGTGCTGTTATTTGCGGGAGGATGCTGTGGCACTTCAACTATTTGTCCTGTTCTGTTATTTCTTCATGACGTATTAGGTTCGGGATGATACCTACTGTCTGGTTCATTCACGATAATCTGTTGTTACGGATGATTCTGCTGCTGGTAAGACCGACTGTTATTAAATGTACGCTGAAAACTGTGCTCATTACTTTTACAACTGTCATAATAATCATTGCTATACGGCGCATTGCGACAGGAGTTGAAATGATGCGTATTCTTTACGTAGTGATTTCCTTGTTTCTGTGCGTTACTATTTGGTGGAGCCGACGCTATATGTGTAGGCGGCGTAACATTAAAGCTTGGTTGCCCTTGCAGACTACATTGTTGGTTAGGTATGCTAACCGGCTGGTTTTGTTCTTGTTGTGGGGAAAAACCTCTATTGTTGCCAAAATGTGTCTGCGATTGCTGAACATTTTGTACGTACTGATGATTAAACTTTTCTCTGGTATTAAAGTTCTCGTGGTTGTCATTTCTGGAGCGTATAACGATGACTGTCACTTTCAGGTAAAACTCGTCGTATCAGGTTGTCTTTACTCATTCTTAATCCTAGATAGATCGATAGCTGTAGAACTGTTTTGATAGATATAAAGGATAGTAGAAGAGAAGGCAGCAGTGCAGAAAACTAAAGATGAAATAGCACTACTATGGCTCGGGGCCCTGTGCACGCTACGGCACATATTCATCGAAGTGTAATGAATCCCTTGAGGTCTCTTACGCGCTGCAAATAAATTTTAGTTTCTGCGTTACAGACAATGCCGGTGTAAACTCAAAAGCAAATTGTTGTATCCAGTCCAATTCTAGTTTCTGCTTTACAGGCCAAGCTGATGAAAATACCAAAGCAAGTTGTCGTATCCAGTCCAAAGGATGTACTTGTGTCTTCTCATTTTTAAATACCTTAGATTTTTTCACGGATAAAAATTGCTTATAATCAACGTTATGGTCTCTGAATGTGCGAACTGGTTCAGGATTGTATGATAATCCATTTGTCTGTGTCTGTTCGGAATCTAAGTCACGTACTCTCTGTAAATTACCTAAATTGTACTGGCTGTGTGAGTGTGAGAAATGTTCGGAGAGTGGCGTATGCTGTGATGTGTTAAAGGCTGTAACATTTTTTATCTCCGTCACTTCTTGCTGTAAAGACGACACTTTTCTACGCAATGTATTATTGGACGAACCTATCTCACTGATTGTCTGCTGTACATTTTGGAATTCGGGTGTTTGATTGAAAGAAATTGGTGGCGTATCGTCTGATTTGGTGTCATTGTTATTTTCGATAACGTCAATACGACTGGCCAATTCATCAAATTTTTCAGTCAATGCTTTAACTTGATCATCATTTTTAGTGTCACAAGCATTAATTTGTTTTTGGATTTTACAGGTGGTTTTGTTCAATTTCGTAACGTCTGCTTTAATAGCATCGGGATCCTGTATTAATTCCAACTGTTCAAGTCTGCTGGTCATTGTCTGAAAGTCTACTGTATGAGTGTCTGCTTTTGTTTTAAGAGTGGAGATTTCATCATGCAATTCAGTGTTCAGCTGTTTGATTTCATCTGATAATGTAGCAATGTTGTTGTCTACGTATGTTTTTGCTTTCGTAAACAACTTTTTCTTATCTTCTTCTCTCTGTGCAGTAATTGTTTCCATGACTTGTTTCCTTATTTTGTTCTGTTCCTGTATGAATTTACGGTAACGCATTTCACTGTTTTGTAGGTGGTGATTAAAACGTTCGTGAATAAGGCTGTTCTGTTGTTCGAATTTCTTGTCTACTTTCGCATCCAGTGTGCGTGAATTTTCTGCTGACATTAATTCAAACTCGTCGTGTAACTGTGTTGCGTTTGCAGAGCATTGTTTAGCGGCTGCACTAATTTCATCTCTAAGTAATTTAGTTGTGGCTGCATGTGTATTACTTAATTCTTGTGCCACAGATCTAATTTCTTCATTACTGTTCCTAGCACAAGCCTTAATTTCCTCACGTAATTGTTCTTTAGTATCATGACATTGCACGGCAACGGCTGTAAACTGTTCACTAAGTTGTTTGGAATTGTTGTCTAATTTTTCATGAAGTTGTTTGTAATTGTTGTCTAGTTTTTCATTAAGTTGTTTGTAATTGTTGTCTTGTTTTTCATTCGACTGTTTGGAATTGTTGTCCAGTTTTTCATTAAGTTGTTTGTTCGATTCATTAATTTGTTGTTTGAGATTTTCATTAAGTTGTAGCAATAAGAGGGAACTCAAAACTTACATATTAGGGACGGTATAGCCACCATTGTTGTTCCCCTCCCATCTCTTTCTTTCTCCTCTCCATCACAGCTTCGAATTTTACCATTCTATTTCTCTACCTCTAACCTATTTACCTCTTACATATCTCTTTCACCCCATTCTATCGTCTTATATCTCTGCTCGATGAGAATAACTCACAAGCTGCAAGAATATAACGGGAAAATTCCCAACTAACAATGGAAATGACATTCACAAAAGAAAAGTATGTTTACTTTCATATACATAGTCACTATTATTATTATTATTATTATTATTATTATTATTATTATTATTATTATTATCATTGTTATTCTTGATTGTCATAATTATTTTTTATTGTTATAATTATCATTGTACTACTTTTATAATCTCTATTTTTTTCTTTAACATCAATACTGCATAATACGTTATATGTCCTTAATGTTATGTAGAAACTGTAACTCGTTCAATCTGAGTATGCCTGGTTAGGTGTAAGAGAGGGCCTGAAGGCCCTAATCTTGCCAGGTAAAATAAATGCATAAATAAAATAAATAAATAAATAAATAATGCCATAACTCGATCCATCCCAAAATTAGCTGCTGTATTCTCTGTGCTGTGTGATGGTGTATCTGCATGTGTCACGTTTTGTATAACCATTTGGTCATTGTCTGATTCACAAAAAGGTTTGCTAATCGGATGTGCTCTGTTGGTCACTACAGCGGAATCAAATAAATCTGACGTGTTTTGTGTATATCGGTCACCTTTGTTAGAAACAATTATCTGTTCGCTACGTAAATTTTGCAAATCAGGTGTTTCAAACTGGACAGCGTTCATTGTAACGGAACGTGCCGCGTCATCAATTGTCGTTAAATTTACAGTGGACACAATTGAATTTGTTTGCTCACCATTAGCATTAAATTCATTACTAGTGATCGGCACGCACTGATTATCTGTGATTAGAGGGTTATCACTATTATACTGAGTGTCGCTAGTATTAACGGTCAAATTATTCGGGTCAGCTTTTTCACTCATTGAACATCGCGATGTACTGTTAGCAGTTTTGCGCGGCATTTTCACAAATAGAAAGTTAAGCACAAAATCAAACAAGGACAAAGCAAAAATGGAACAAATACAATAAAAACAAAGAGCAATAAATTGCCGATGATCTGTGAAAGAAAGAATGACAAGTTAGTAAATGTGTTGCGCCAGATGCAAACTACTTTTAGTATTAAGTAAATAAGAGCAGATTTATAACTAACTACTTTTCAGAAATTCACAAAAATACGATCCTGGCCGGTTGTCGCCAAGTGTAACCTCCCCACAAAATAAAATAATATGAATAATATTCTCATTTAGTGTAACCTCAAAACAGAAAAATTCCTAAACCTCTCAACAGTAAAAAAATATAATTATGTCGTTCACATTCAGTATAAACCACCAACAGGAAAATTGTGTAACGTATCAATAATAAAATGTGACTAATCTCTCAATAAAAAAATTTGGGTCACTTATAACCTTTCAATAATTGACAGTCATTTTAACCTTTTAAATTTTGGACGTCAGCAGTGCTGCGTCATGGCCCTGATACATCATTCTGAATAAACTGAAAAATCTTACCTTAATTAGATCGCCAGATAACGCGTATATATCTGCTACTATAAGAAATTTTCCTGGCGCAGCTAAGTGCAATGCTGGCCGATAGATTTGTCTTATGTAAAAGGAAAGAACTGATTTTTTCTTTTCAATAATCGGGATGGCCAAGGATTGGAGAAATTAGTGAATTCTTTAAATTGAGATGAATGTCAAAAGTTACTTTTTATGAGAAAGATTATTATTAACAGATTTTTTAAAAACATTTACATGGGACTTGATGTAACAATACTACATATGCGCGAGGCTGCTTTTACCTTATCCTACAACGCTCGGGCTCTGCCATCGCTGCACACGAGCGGCCCAGCCAACACGATACACCAGACACGACTGCTCGCTAGTAACAACTTACCCCTACTGCTACACAAGTTCCTACTGCAGTCAATACTGCTCTTTGGTCTCAGATTCTCTTCTAGCTTACATATCGCAGGCAGCGCGAGAGCAATACATCGAAATTACATCAGCTCGACTGCGCTAGTAACAAATTCTTTAATCATGGACCTCTTACAATGTGACTCAGCACAAGGAGCCTTATGACCAGGCAGGTTACAGTGTGTATATACAATCAGCTTCATCCTACTGGCTGTC
This sequence comes from Schistocerca gregaria, assembly GCF_023897955.1. Taxonomy (NCBI): domain Eukaryota; kingdom Metazoa; phylum Arthropoda; class Insecta; order Orthoptera; family Acrididae; genus Schistocerca; species Schistocerca gregaria. The sequence continues at coordinate 600,418,944 of NC_064923.1, read as the reverse complement.
CCCAAAAGCCACAACCCAATCTATTCCTAATATAATGAAGATACATCAGATGGGGCAACCAGAAGAGGACAAAACCAGGAACGATAGGCCCAAGGACTGCACGAGCGGTTATAGAATGCACAGGCTCGCTTGTGTTGCCGATGACTATATCACCTCCACCAACCCCAGTTATGACATTAGTAGAGAGTGTCGGTGGGTCTGATGTAGAATGGTGGGTCGGAATGAGTGAAAAGCCGCTGGATGACAGCAGAATCCCTTTGTTACTTTCCAACAGTTTGCACTAGGAACTCAAGTTCTCATTTGGTGGGCACTGGAAGGCGAGGATTGTCCCAGGGACCATATGGTGAAGCACTGTCGTGAAGACACCTTCGGTTCTTAACCTAGTGCAGTCAAGGCGTTGCGCTACCCGGAGTAGTAAACATTCCCAGCCGGTGGTCAAACTACACTACTCGCCATTAAAATTGGTACACGAAGCAGAAACGCAGACGATAAATGGGTATTCATTAGATAGATATATTATACTAGAACTGACATGTGATTACATTTTCACGCAATTTGGGTGCATAGATCCTGAGAAATCAGTACCCAGAACAATTACCTCTGGCCGTAATAAAGGCCTTGATACGCCTGGGCGTTGAGTCAAACAGAGCTTGGATGGCGTGTACAGGTACAGCTGCCCATGCAGCTTCAACACGATACCACAATTCATCAAGAGTAGTGACTGGCGTATTGTGACGAGTCAGTTGCTCAGCCACGATTGACCACACGTTTTCAGTTGGTGAGAGATCTGGAGAATGTGCTGGCCAGGGCAGCAGTCGAACATTTCCTGTGTCTAGAAAGGCTCGTACAGGACCTGCAACATGCGGTCGTGCATTATTCTGCTGAAATGTAGGGTTTCGCAGGGATCGAATGAAGGGTAGAGCCACGGGTCGTAACACATCCGAAATGTAAGGTCCACTGTTCAAAGTGCCGTCAATGCAAACAAGAGGTGACTGAGACGTGTAACCAATGGCACCCTATACCATCACGCCGGGTGATACGCCAGTATGGCGATGACGGATACACGCTTCCAAAGTGCGTTCACCGTGATGTCGACAAACACGGATGCGACCATCATGACGCTGTAAACAGAACCTGGATTCATTCAAAAAAAACGACGTATTGCCGTTCCTGTACCCAGGTTCGTCGTTGAGTACACCATCGCAGGCGCTCCTGTCTAAGATGCACTCTCAAGGGTAACCGCAGCTATGGTCTCCGAGCTGATAGTCCATGCTACTGCAAACGTCGTCGAACTGTTCTTGCAGATGGTTGTTGTCTTGCAAACGTCTCCATCTGTTGACTCAGGGATCGAGGCGTGGCTGCACGATCCGTTACAGCCATGCGGATAAGATGCCTGTCATTTCGACTGCTAGTGATATGAGGCCGTTGGGATCCAGCACGGCGTTCCGTATTACCCTCCTTAACCCACCGATTCCATATTCCGCTAACAGTCATTGGATCTCGACCACCCCTAGCAGGATTTAGAGTGCTTGCTAGTAGATGCTTTGGAAGGATTGATTTGTGGGAGAAGACTGAGAGGAAGAAGGAGATACAAGATGATAGACGACATAAAGAGAAGAGGTAATGATGCAGACCTGAAGAGGATGGCAGAAGACCGGACTGCCTGGAGAACTACCATGTGAAAACCTGCCTTTAGGCAAATCGATGATGATGATGATGATGAAGATTGTATAGTTTCCTTGGACTATCGTAAGTGTTATTTGTTATCTTACTTTTTATCTTTAATCTATACGAGGGATCCAAGACCGAAGATGTATGAGAGTTTCGGGGATGAAAAGTTACTGTTCTCATATCTCCATTACTCGTTTATTCGATGACCTGTCTGGCTGGATGACCAGTATATACACGCTTCAGTATTCCCGTACGAGCGTAGCGAACAGTAGTGTCGGTGATTTGCGACAGTAAGCAAAATTGCATCTCTGCCCACAGCAATGTGTTTGATTTGTCCTCTGTTTAGCGCCGCGGGCAGTAGGAGTAAATCGGCAGAGTTTCTACGTACCTTGAATAGCGTCATTGGCGTGGGGTTGTTGTGAACAATTGTGCGAATCGGTCGAGAGAATTTGACTTTGAGATGATTCGCCTGTCGATGATTAGAAAGATGGTATAGCGAAAGGTTCAAGGTATTATTAAATTTCTAATCAGATGACTTAGTCAAGAGCATAGACATATTAGCATTCGGTGAAGTCCGATTATAGTGGAAGAAGTTAACAGTAACAATAAATGATTATTATAAATCTGAAAACTCATATAAGACAATTAAATAAATTTCCCGATTCGTACCGCATCCACTGCTGGACGTTATAGCACGTACTACAGTTTGCCAGCCATTACTGTGTCGACTGAGTTTCAATGCCTGGCCTCTCTCCACACTCTTACTGCACTCTACGCCCTCATTATGTACTTCACATGTTTCAATCTCTTTAGTCCCAGCAGCTTTTTCCTTGATTTACTGCGTACATTGGGTGAAATCTTCCGGCATATTTTTTCTGCTTATGGTAACCACCTTCAACGCAGTTAGTATTCGAGCACTTCTCTATTTCATACTTCATTTAATCATATTTTTCTTAAACAATTTTTACGATTGTCTGTTTCTTTACTTCCAGGTTTCCATTCCATCTCCTTACATAAGTACGGTGTTTGCTCGATAAGTGCAGTTCAGAAACGCCTTCCTCTATCCTTACTGTACATACGACAGGGTGAGCTGCAAAGTTGGTATGCAGTGGCCCAGTCCCCGAGGAGTCGGCGCTGCAACTTAATTGCGTAAGTTTCTGTGCAAACATTTGGCAGAACTTGCTCCTTCTCGCTGCCTCGTTAGAGTGCGCCCTCTGTTAAGAGTGACAAATGAAGTGCAGTGACCCAGAAACTGGCGTGTTTGAGTTTAGAACCCGAACAGAAACATGATTTTTTCAGAATCACCCATTCTGCTTGCTGGCAATATCTTCTTATTTCTTCAGATCTTCCTAGTCACCTAAATAATGCAACCTGTTTTTTTCATTATCGTGTAACAATGACAGGAACACAGAGGTTACCCTCAAAAGTTATTAGTGTTTTCGGAAACACCGTCATTTCTCTCCAGACACTGGAAGACTTTTTAAACTTAGATGCGTATTAATACATATGCATACCTATATTCTAATGGTCCACAGAACGGTACACTGGCTCCTTACTTTAGAGACCTTCCGTCAAATGTTTATCGCTCTTTCATCGTAAAAAAAAAAAAAAAAATGGCTCTGAGCACTATGGGACTTAACATCTTAGGTCATCAATCCCCTAGAACTTACAACTACTTAAACCTAACTAACCTAAGGACATCACACACATTCATGCCCGAGGCAGGATTCGAACCTGCGACCGTACCAGTCCTGCGGTTTCGGACTATGGCGCCTAGAACCGCACGGCCACCACGGCCGGCTTTTCATCGTAAAAGAAGTCAAGTTCGAACATCTTTAAGTCACTGCAAAACAATGAATTATTCTAGTTTCTCACTATGTTTATCTATTTATGGTAAACGCTAATCGCTTTATCAGTGCCTCGGACTCCATATTTAGACATAGAAACAGCTGTACGATGTGCGTATCACAAGACTGAGCGAACGTTTCTTTATACAAGATTGAATCGTTTCGTAAAAAATACATAAAATACTTTTTTCAAAAATACAACAACCGAGCGTCTGCAACACGCAAAATCTTCAGCTTTAATACCACCCAAGTACCAAACGTCGTTAACCGCTGGTGTAGAAACGTTATTTTGGTACTCGACTGTGCCCATTTCTACGCAGCCTGTGACAGATGACGCAGATAACGTACAATTACTGCCAACATGCAATTGCTCTTTCCATCTGTTTGAAAATCTGAACATAATCGTTACAAATTATTCAAACATATTTTAGAAATTTGGTGCACACATGACTCCATCCCAGTAGTAAGTAACTTCATTTTGTGAAATATTCATAGGTTAAAGCCAAGCTAGCGTATTACAGATTTACGCAGTACATGACCATACTCGTAGAACGACAGCCGCAAAAGCGTTAAAATATTTTACACTCACTATGGTCCTGAATCTTCGTAAGGAAATACAGACTGCATTCGACATTATGCCTAGCTGATGCCTAGCTGATGCACCTTAAACGCTGGCGTTATCTTTAAATGCGCATAAATGAACGATTAGGCTCCAAATAAGAACAAACAAATGAAAATGTTACTGATTGTAATTATACCAAGTCCATAAAAAGAACTTATACGATCAGAAAGGCAACAGAAACACAATGTGAAGGACGTTTGCTGGATGGCCGATAGCTTTTCTTCCCGCGGCAGTGGTCCAAGTTGAAGACTATAAAATAAGTAATGAGGACCACAGTTACAACAAAGTTTTTAAATAATAGCAATGCAACCATTGATTGTATGTTTTTTATACTTTCACTACCGAGACTTCGGATTTTGAGTCATTATATGCAAACAGGAAAACGAAAACATGAAAATTAATGAATGATAAAACGTCTGGTATTAGATAATCACAATGGAAAAATGCAACTGCATTGTAGCATTACTTACGATGTCAATACAAGTCATGCGAGATTGTATAATATATCATCGTCAAAAAAGTGCACTTCATGTCTGTATATATAAACCAGACTTCTTTTCATTATACACGGTGTTAGCGGTACAGGTACAGGCAGTATGATAATCAGCACCTTAAAGTGAAACCACGTCAGGTGCTAGTTGTTACATTTTTTCTTCCTGCACCTAACAGTCTTCCCACAAACATACTGCGTAATTTATTACTTGATGTTTTCTGCACGGCCGTAACTGCGCCGCGAAGTGCATTATGTCTCTCAGTATAGACGAAATGTTTTCCTTCCAGCATGCACATTTAAATAACTTACCTGCTGCCAAAGGGAAGATAAACACTGATATCTTGCCTGTGCCAAGTGCACTTGGAGGTACTAAGCAACCTAAAACCATACTACTCGTAATAGCTACAATTACTAGTCTGCAAGTGAAGTAAATAGTGTCCTCAGTCATCAATAAAAATACCTTTTATACGACAACAAATCACACACAGGTGTTACATTTAACGTTGTACACAGGACGTGAAAGTCTATCTGCAGTGTACAATGTTGTATATCACTTCTGAGTATATCTTGTTCTCATATATTATGACGACACGTGTTGTTTATATACACAGATACGAACTGTAATATTTCGATGACGACGTGTTATAAACACATGCGATCACATAACGATGTACGTTTCGTGAATCATATGTTTTGCTGTTTTCAGTTTTGCGTTTGTACTTTGATAACGGCTGAGAAACAGAAATCGCGATAGTGGAAGTAATAAAAAACATACAGTCAAATGGTGCAGTGTTATCAATTAAAGTAATTTAATTTTAGCTGACCAGCAAGTGTGGCCACCTTATTTCTTCCTGACTTGTCTTTCCTATTGGAGATAGTGGTACAGTCGTCAGACAATCGAATCGCGTTGGGAAGTCCATAAGTCGCTTCAGACGAATGTCGATCTGGTTCTCTGAAATAACACAGCCCATTTCTTTCCCCATCCATCCCTTACGCTTGTACTCTGTTTCTGATGACCTCGGAATCTTGGTACACTGACCTTATTTTCCCTTTTACGTTTTATTGGTTACCGTTAGGTAAGATGATCCGTTTCGATTCGATCCATTTCAGGGGACATTCATATTACTTTACAGGCATATCCCAGTGAACTGGAACTCAAGGACAGTAGAATGTATGTCTTTTCTCTCCCCTGAAGAAAATCGATTCCCACAGAAAAGTTCATGAACCGATTCCTGACACCTCTTTGCAACACATAAATGTAAATACTCAACAGTCTGGTGGTCGTCACGCAAACGAGATTTCCAGAGCCAGAACAACTGCAATTTCGATGGCGTCTGACAGCCGAAACAACCTCGTTGGAGCGATGGTTGAGATTGAATCAGCGAACCGGCTGGCCAAACGGCTTCGTGTCACGCAAAACACACACACACGTAGCATGCTAGACTAAAGGTCAGTTCTTGGGCCGCCCACCTACCATGATCCTGCCTGTCACACTGATTGTTATTCACGTCAAACACCAGTTCGCTATGCTTGTTAGACAAAAAATGGAAATAAATTGTGGATCATTCTTTAAATATTATATCTTTAATGTCAAGTATCCTTACCTGCTCTCATTTACTTGCAGTTGGTCCTGTATTACAATATCTACTTAAAAGGAAGAATGAAATATTTAGATCTTCTCTGAGCGTCAAATTAGGCCCCAAGACAAATACTCGTGTGGCGACACACTCAGCAACGGCGACAAATTCTTACCGTCATATCATAATTAGGTTACTTAGAAATTAACAAATATTTGAGAGTAGTAGTGATGGCAAGGGTGGGTGTTCTACCTGGTGGATGGTGTACCTAGGAATATATTATTATGTTTCCTGATCGGTGTTCCGGTCTAGTGACTGTTTTAGAATCACATGAAGGAATGCGCCAAAGGCAGTTTTGGGCATTTTCTGTTTTTGTTGCTGTGAGACATGAGGTTGTGTTTTGTATAGCGTCTAAGTATTACGAATTCTACATATGTAAGTGATGTATAATATATTAAAACTATTTTGAGAATATTGTTAATTCTTCAGTTACAGAGTTTTATTGTGAGTAAAATTTGGTATATTTTTAAAACTAGTTACATATCGTGTAGACAGTTAAATCATAATTCGGCAGTTGTGCACCATCTTGTACCTTGGGATGCAAGCGATATTTCCAAATGAACTGACTTTCTTTAATATCTTAGCAGTTTTCCTTGTCTTGAAAATGGAAATTTGTGTTGGATGCTAACAGCTTCCGTTTCAATACATTTTTAACCTGTAACTGGTTTCTTATAACACTTCTACTCAATTTGAATTCATTTACTGATTATTATTGCGCAATAGATTAATAATGTAACAGACAGGCTATTACACAGAATGCTTACCAGAGTTTCTCGACTGCAACACTTTGAAACTAGAGTAGGATATTCAGTACTAAACATGAAAACATTTCCAAATGTTCTGCAAAATTATGATTATTTGGTCACGAACCGGCTTTCAGTTTCTCAAGCCATCTTTAATCGACAACTAAATGTCAGAAATGCAGACAAACACGATGTGCGACTTACACAAATATTAGTTGTACATAAGATACAAAAATGGCAAATGTTGGCGTAGAAAACGTGAAAGAAGTTGAAGATTAAGGAAGATTCGACCTTTGCTGAGCACGTTTTAGCAGAAAACCATTCATATGATGTAGAATGTGAAGTTTTACGTTCTGTCAAGAATGTCAGAAATATGATCCTGTGGGAAATCAACAAATATATGACACAGGTTTCCAGGCTAGTATTAAAAGATCAGACTCAGTTCCCATTTTCCCTTTTGTTAAATTAGGTTTTCGTTACAAATACTGGATTCAAACTGTGAATTCATCTTAATTCTTAACATTTGTTAAATTTATCTCCACATAAAGTCTTAGTTTACCACCTTTTTTACTTAATGTAATTGTTGTAATGTCTTTCTGTGTAAACACTTTGTCTTTTTGTATGTTCTGCACAAATAATATCTTTGCGAGTGGCACATTATATTTATCTATGTTTACGATATTTACGTGTTACGCGTAGATGGCCCGAGAAGCCGAAAGCCGGTTCGTGACAAAGTAAATATAATTTTGCAGAATATTAGAAGTGATTTCCTTTTCAATATTATTACCATGTTCTGTCAAGCACTGACACAAAATTCAGTTAATGTTAAAAGAACATTTGTTCCTAGGTATATGATCTGTTGTACATCGGAACAGTTTTTCAAATTATGGGAAAGATCTTACTTTTCCAGGGTATTATTTTTAATACCAGAAAAAGACTGCAGCATAATTAAGTGAATGTTATTATTTGAAAATGGAATTCGAAGATATACTGAACTTCTGTTACGGGTCTGGACAGAGAAGAAAGGCTGAAATGTGTTCCAGGGTACGATACCCTCTGCTAGTATATCAATTAATTTTGGCTATAATGTTAATCCATTATTTTATCGGTGTTGAGGGCAGACGACTGATGCCAAACAGACTGTATCTTCCTCGCTCGCCCTGGGTTACACGTTTCACTTCTTCGTTTTGTACGTGTCCGCTGATTACTTAAATGTGTTGCTTTCCTTGAGTAACCAAGCATTGTCTCCCTCTCCAATAATAACTATTTCGTATCCAGACACTTTTCCCGTTTATTCAGTGCCTTTTTACCTTCTTCAGTCACGAGATCTTCATTATCAATGTACGCTGAGACGTCACATTAATGCGCTCATCTGTAGGAGCCTGAATAACCACCTTTTGCAGCAGAACCCGTGCGAAACGTGCAGGAAGAGATTGGCAAAGTTTTACAGAAGTTCGAAATATAGCGCGTACTTCAATGCGAGATGCTTTTAATAATTTCCACAACAAAATTCTGTCTCAAAATCTGGCAGAGAACCCAAAGAGATTCTGGTCATACATAAAGCACACCAGTGGTAAGATGCAATCTATACCTTCATTGCCCGATAACAACGGTGAAGTCACTGATGACAGTGCCACTAAAGCAGAGTCATTAAACACTGTTTTCCGAAATTTCTTCACCAAAGAAGACGTAGTAAATATTCCTGAATTCCAATCAAGAACAACTGCCAAGATGAGAAATATAGAAATAGATATCCTAGGTGTAACAAAACAGCTTAAATCACTTAATAAAGACAAGGCCTCCGGTCCAGATTGTATACCAGTCAGGTTCCTCTCAGAGTATGCTGATGAAGTAGCTCCATATTTAGCAATTGTATACAATCATTCGCTCACAGACAGATCCGTACCTAAAGACTGTAAAATTGATCAAGTCACACCAATACCCAAAAAGGGGAGTAGGAGTAATCCGCTGAATTATAGGCCTATATCTCTAACGTCGATTTGCAGTAGGGTTTTAGAACATATACTATATTCGAACATTATGAAGTAACTCGAAGAAAACGATTTATTGACTCATAGTCAGCAAGGATTCAGAAAATATCGTTCTTGTGAAACACAACTAGCTCTTTATACTCATGAAGTAATGAATGCTATTGACAGGGGATATGAAATTGATTCCATATTTTTAGATTTCCAGAAGGCTTTCGACACCGTTCCTCACAAGCGTCTTCTAACTAAACTGCGTGCCTACGGAGTATCGCCTCAGTCGTGCGACCGGATTCGTGATTTCCTATCAGAAAGGTCACAGTTCGTAGTAATACACGGAAAGTCATCGAGTAAAACAGAAGTAATAATCGGCATTCCACAAGGAAGTGTTATAGGCCCTCAATTGTTCCTGATCTATATTAACGACTTAAGAGACAATCCGAGTAGCCGTCTTGGATTGTTACCAGACGATGCTGTCATTTACCGTCTTGTAAAGTCATCAGATGATCAAAACGACTTGTAAAATGATTTAGATAAGATACCTGTATGGTGCAAAAAGTGGCAATTTACTCTGAAAAAGAAAAGTGTGAAGTTATTTACATGAGTACTAAAGGAAATCAGCTAAATTTCGATTACGCGATAAGTCACATAAATCTGAAGGCTGTAAATTTAGCTAAATACTTAGCGTTTACAATTACAAATAACCTAAATTGGAACGATCACATAGATAATATTGTGGGTAGAGCAAACCAAACACTGCGATTCATTGGCAGAACACTTAGAATGTGCAACAGGTCTAATAAAGAGACTTCTTACACCACGCTTTTCCGCCCTATTCTGGAGTATTGCTATGCGAGGTGGGATCCGCATCAGGTGAGACTGACGGATGACATCGAAAAAGTACAAAGAAGGGCAGCTAGGTTTGTATTATCGCGGAACAGGGGAGACGTCACAGACATTATACGTGAGTTGGGATCTTCTCATGAAATTTCAAACACCAGTTTTCTCCACCGATTGCGAAAACATTCTGTTGCCACCCATCTACATAGGGAGAAATGATCATCACGATAAAATAAATCAGGGCTCGCACAGAAAAGTTTAAGTGCTCGTTTTTCCCGCGTGCCGTTCGAACTTGGAACGCTAGAGAGACAGCTTGAAGGTGGTTCATTGATCCCTCTGCCAGACACTTTATTGGGAATAGCAGAGTAATCACGTAAATGTCGATGTAGATGAAACGTTCCGACAGGGATGTGGAGCTGTGCCGACTCCAGTGCTGTTGCCGGTTGGGCTAGCTTTCTCTTTTGAGGATATATGGCACGAACAGTCCGACCGTGATGGTGCCACAGATTCTCGATTGGGTTTTAATCCGGGAAGTTGGGTGGAGACAGGAGTACGATGATCTTGTTCTGGTGCTCTTCGAACCATGCAAGTACACTGCGAGATATACGAGGGTAATCCCAAAAGTAAGGTCTCCCATTTTTTTGTAAGTACATAGACCTGTTTATTTCTACAATGGCTTACATCAGTTTACAATTTGAACATTTGCCTATTTTTCGACATAATCACCATTTCTGTCGATGCGTTTTATAGACGCTGTGGTAGTTTTTGTATGCCCATGTCATAGCAGCTCGCCGTAATGCTGCTCAGAAAGCTATGAACCTCTTCTTTCACTTCCTCGTCGGAGCTGAATCATTGCTCAACATTCCTCTTCTCCGGTTCTGAATAGCCCTTTTGAGTTTTTTCAGAGTCTCACAGGACGTGTCAGCGTTAATTGTGGTCCCAGTGGGCATAAAGTCGACCAACAATACACCCCTTCCGGATCCAGAAAACGCTTGTCATCACTTTCCCGGCAGACTGTGTTTGTTTGAATTTCCGCGGTTTTGGCGTGATTGTTGTTTGGTCTCACGTGTAAAGTGGTATGTTCAGGTTTCGTCACCCGTGACAGTTGAGTCCAGAAAGTTGTCCCGTTCGGCTGCAAGACGGTGAAGAAATACGCGGGACGCATTGAACTCGTTGCTGCATGTCGTCCTCAGTCAGTATGCATGGCACCCATCTTGCGTAAACCTTCTGATAGTTCAATGTTTCCGTTAAAATTTTGTGGGCGGTGCTTCGGGAAACCTCAGGAACCAACGTGCAGAGATCATGCAGGGTGATACGCCGATCTTCACGCATGCTTTACTCAACCTTCAACGCTGTCTCCTCAGAAATTGACCGTCTCCCGCTCCTTTGTCCGTCGTGCATTTCGGTCCGACCAGCTGCAAACTCTCTACACCACAACATTTTTGACATCCATGCACGACTCACCATACACTTTGTAAGTAGGCTGTTTAGGTTTTCTTGTTGGTAACGCCACATAGCGCTCGGTATGAAAAAATCACTGGCTGTGCCGTGTGCAGTCTGTGTTTAGTCTGCATTGTTGTCTGCCATTGTAGTGTTGGGCAGCGGCAGCTGGATGCTAACAGCGCGTAGCGTTGCGCAGTTGGAGGTGAGCCGCCAGCAGTGGTGGACGTGGGGAGAGAGATGGCGGAGTTTTGTAATTTGTAAGACTGGATGTCATGAACTATCGTATATATTTTGACTATTAAGGTAAATACACTGTTTGTTCTCTATTAAAATCTTTCATTTGCTAACTATACCTATCAGTAGTTAGTGCCTTCCGTAGTTAGAATCTTTTATTTAGCTGGCAGTAGTGGTGCTCGCTGTATTGCAGTAGTTCGAGTAACGAAGATTTTTTGTGAGGTAAGTGATTTGTGAAAGGTATAGGTTAATGTTAGTCAGGGCCATTCTTTTGTAGGGATTATTGAAAGTCAGATTGCGTTGCGCTAAAAATATTGTGTGTCAGATTAAGCACAGTCGTGTATAAATTTTTCAAAGGGGACGTTTCACATGTCGACCCTTAGCCAAGGATACCTCACTGGAATCTTCTGATTTTTTTCTTGTACTTTGTGTAATTAGTGTAGCTTTTGTTTATTGCTAGCGTGTAATCATAGAATTTCCTTTGTAGTTGCAGTCTTTCATTGTTGTACAGTAAAACAGTTGTGGCATGCATGTAGTTTTGCACAAAGTATTTCGCAGCTGCGCTTGCAGTTAATAGATATTATTTTCAGTGATATGTTAATGTGTTCTCTTATTTTTGCTTTTCAAATTATGCTTTTTTTGTGTTGTCGTGTGAAATATTGTGACAATAATGGCGTGTGAAAAACGTAATACTAGGCTCCTAAGTAAACTGAGAAATGACAGTGAAGACGAAAGCAGTGTGTTAGCGCCACCATGTAATGAATTAACTAATGTTCAAAGTAGTAATTTGGTAATTGTGCATAGGGAAATGGAGCGGGTTGCAAATAATGGTGTAGGCAGTGAAACAATTAGTGAACAGGAAAGCGTTATCGATCGATCGGTCGGCAACAGTTCGCCTCAGGATTCCGAAATGACAGGACACAATATTGCAAAAAACTGTACATTCAGGTTTTGCGTCCTCATCGTTTTCTCAAATAAGTCAAGACACATTTTCTGTTTTTCAAACTGCGAATATTGCCGGTGCAAATGCATTGCCAAATAGGACTAAGGAACATGTTTCAGACACCAGTGCATTGTTATTACAATTAATGCAACAAATGGGACAAAAGCTTCAAAAGTTAGACACAATGGAACAAAATCTTCAAAAGTTAGTCACAATGGAACAAAATCAGAGACAAACACAGCAAAAGCTTCAAAAGTTAGACACAATGGAACAAAATCTTCAAAAGTTAATTAGACACAATGGAACAAAATCAGAGACAAACACAGCAAAAGCTTCAAAAGTTAGACACAATGGAACAAAAGCTTCAAAAGTTAGACACCACGCTTGAACAAACACGTGAAGATTTAACTAATGAGTTACATAACATTGAATCGAAATGTCAAAAAGTCTGTAATGACGTAAAAACACAAATTTGTGAGCATTTCCAACCTATTTTTTCACGGCATGAAAATGCATTACAGAATCAGGAAGCAGCCATAAAAGAACTGCAAACTATTGTTCATGAAAATCATGAGACCTTGCAAGCTAAAATTGACTCAGTTGCATCTACCGATTCGGTTACGCAACTTGCAAAAACTCAAGCGAACTTAAAGGACACAGTAGATACTCTGAAAATTGGTTCAGAAAGACATACAGAGGAAATAATTTCACTGTCGGATAAAGTAGCCGAACTTTCAGATCAGTTCACTAACTTATCTACGAAGGTAGATGATGATCTGAATGACACAAAACCTGTAGCCTTCACTGACACTGAAGAATATGAACAAATTAGGAAATTCAAACAGAATCAAAATCAAATCAACACACAGTACAAAAGAGAAATGCGGGAAGTACAAGATCAGTTGGCTCAAGTAATACAAGAATTACATATTTCAGAGGACACTCGCGCCCCAGTATGGGAAGAGGGACATAGCAATACAGAACAACCACAAAATAATAACACAGGGCATTTCGGAAATCATGAAAGTAATTGGCAAAGTACACCGAATTTTGAGATGGAACCGCCGAAACGACGTAACAATGACCGACACGATGATTTTGACTATAAGCTGTTCATTACTACACGTAAATTCAAAACATTTAAGAATTCTGGCATCGACATTCATCCATAAGCGTGGCTCCATCAATTCTCTCATTGTTTTCCTGCCAACCGGTCACTAGAGCACAGATTAGAATTTATGTGTGGCTATTTAGAGAATGAACCAGCTGTAAGAATGCGATCGGTCATTCACGATTGCCACAGTGAAGGAGAATTTTACCATGCCTTCCTCTCAGCATATTGGTCCCAAGCCACACAAGACCGAGTAAAACATAGCATCATGATGATGAAACATTTCGAACAATCTGAATTTTCCAGTATTGTCAAATATTTTGAAGACATGTTACATAAGAATCAGTATCTTTCAAACCCATACAGCCCCTTAGAACTCATCCGCATTTGCTTAATCAAATTACCTGAACATTTACGACAGATTATTTTAGCAGGACGATGCAAAGACGACATTGAAGCTTTTCAGGGACTGTTACAAGAACTGGAAATTGACACTGACAATCGAACGCGGAAACAGGAACACAACAATTACAGGTCACACCTGTCACAATTCCGCGATGACAGAAATAATACACGACAAGGCTATTCGTACAACGTAAATCGTGACCAAAACGGACACCACCCGTATGACAACCGTTGGCAGAGTAGTAATTATTACAGGGAAAGATCACCTCTCCGCGGTAATGACTATCACAGAGACAATCAGAGAAACAGACAATATGGAAACAAAAATAATTATTATCAAGGGAGACGGAATAACTTAAGACGCAATGGTCCAGCGCGCAGTTACGATTCAGGGAGAAATTCTCCACCACGTGACCGACAAGAAAGAAACTATGGAATCTACCGACATGACGACACACGATATAATCATAACGACAGACCGGAATTTCATCAGAACTGGCGGGATTCAAACAGAGCTGAGCCCTCTCGGCAAGGTGAATTTGTAGAAGTTAGGTCTCCTAATCCCAATAACGACGCGCGCCAACAAACAAACAGACAATGACTCGCACCGAAGGCAGCCGCGTGCGCCGGCTGGCTCAGAGAAAAATAACATAAGCTAACCTTGAGCAAAATTCCAGTGTTCCTTACCGACGTAATCACATGATAATTGCTTTTCATTTGACAGTCTGCGTACTTGGAAGAGTAAAGGTTTACACCACATTTCACATGTAAAACCGTTTATTGAAAGATAATCTGCTTTTTAACTTTGTTTTTGCCATAAAATTTTTCACTTCACGTTATTAGTATGCTTTGTCACACTTAGAAACGGTTAACATGCAACAATGTGTTACAGATTACAGCAATGCAATGAAATGTATCACAAAAAACTTTCTTTTTAATTCAAAAATATTGATAAATAAATGGTTTAAGTACCAAATTAATCACTCAAATGCGTGCCCTGTAGTGCTAAATGTGCGTTTTGCTGTAAGATAATTCTGTGGAACTGTCGTAGTTATCGTCCTCTAAGTTCTGCTGAAGTCAATGTACTTACCTCATCATAAACGAAGGTGAAATGTTTCCATATAGATATCGTAGTCATTACGTATCTTAGCGTGATCAAGAAAGTACTATAATGTAGCTAATATGGTATTTGCTTATACAACTCTACACATCGGTACCATATTTATCTAACACATAAATTACACAGCTATCTGATCATTTAACTGAGAGAAACAAACATTTATTATACTACATCAGTGACAGATGTTTACGTAATTACACAGTTGGATAACTTCACACTTACGAAATTGTATTCTTTTCTGTACTTTGTGAACTGTTCATATTTTTCCAGAACCATTGTGATACTATGAGAGCTTTGAATGACGTATTTGGTATGGGATCATGATTTTTAAAGTACGTTTGAGGCAGATGACACTTTTGACATAAGCAGAGAATTTTTTTTAGGTTTTGAAATTATTGGAGGAAGCTACAGAGATTTTGAGAATTTGACTGTGGTGTTATGATGTTATTATTACGACGACAATGTGAATTATGCTGCTGAGGTATGTTTAAGCTGATGCTATATGAGTTATTTGGTTATGCTACGTATCTGTTATGATGAAATATTGAAGAAGTGTCGACGAATATACACTCCTGGAAATTGAAATAAGAACACCGTGAATTCATTGTCCCAGGAAGGGGAAACTTTATTGACACATTCCTGGGGTCAGATACATCACATGATCACACTGACAGAACCACAGGCACATAGACACAGGCAACAGAGCATGCACAATGTCGGCACTAGTACAGTGTATATCCACCTTTCGCAGCAATGCAGGCTGCTATTCTCCCATGGAGACGATCGTAGAGATGCTGGATGTAGTCCTGTGGGACGGCTTGCCATGCCATTTCCACCTGGCGCCTCAGTAGGACCAGCGTTCATGCTGGACGTGCAGACCGCGTGAGACGACGCTTCATCCAGTCCCAAACATGCTCAGTAGGGGACAGATCCGGTGATCTTGCTGGCCAGGGTAGTTGACTTACACCTTCTAGAGCACGTTGGGTGGCACGGGATACATGCGGACGTGCATTGTCCTGTTGGAACAGCAAGTTCCCTTGCCGGTCTAGGAATGGTAGAATGATGGGTTCGATGACGGTTTGGATGTACCGTGCACTATTCAGTGTCCCCTCGACGATCACCAGAGGTGTACGGCCAGTGTAGGAGATCGCTCCCCACACCATGATGCCGGGTCTTTGGCCCTGTGTGCGTCAGTCGTATGCAGTCCTGATTGTGGCGCTCACCTGCACGGCGCCAAACACGCATACGACCATCATTGGCACCAAGGCAGAAGCGACTCTCATCGCTGAAGACGACACGTCTCCATTCGTCCCTCCATTCACACCTGTCGCGACACCACTGGAGGCGGGCTGCACGATGTTGGGGCGTGAGCGGAAGACGGCCTAACGGTGTGCGGGACCGTAGCCCAGCTTCATGGAGACGGTTGCGAATGGTCCTCGCCGATACCCCAGGAGCAACAGTGTCCCTAATTTGCTGGGAAGTGGCGGTGCGGTCCCCTACGGCACTGCGTAGGATCCTACGCTCTTGGCGTGCATCCGTGCGTTGCTGCGGTCCGGTCCCAGGTCGTCGGGCACGTGCACCTTCCGCCGACCACTGGCGACAACATCGATGTACTGTGGAGACCTCACGCCCCACGTGTTGAGCAATTCGGCGGTACGTCCACCCGGCCTCCCGCATGCCCACTATACGCCCTCGCTCAAAGTCCGTCAACTGCACATATGGTTCACGTCCACGCTGTCGCGGCATCCTACCAGTGTTAAAGATTGCGATGGAGCTCCGTATGCCACGGCAAACTGGCTGACACTGACGGCGGCGGTGCACAAATGCTGCGCAGCTAGCGCCATTCGACGGCCAACACCGCGGTTCCTGGTGTGTCCGCTGTGCCGTGCGTGTAATCATTGCTTGTACAGCCCTCTCGCAGTGTCCGGAGCAAGTATGATGGGTCTGACACACCGGTGTCAATGTGTTCTTTTTTCCATTTCCAGGAGTGTATATATGTGTAATAAGGTAAGGAATAATGAGTAGTGGTTAGGGACTCTGGTTTGTGAAAAAGGATGTTGGAAACCAAGAAACGTACTTTAAGAGTTATGAAATGTGTGTATACGCGTGAATGTATCACAAGGCCGCCAAAAATTTTTGGACACTGTTATATTAATAGAATTTTGTTTCTACAGATGTGTAACGCAAATTCTTGACCTGTGAAATTTTTTACATGAGACTGCCACTGTAGCAGAAACTGGTGTCGTAAATATTTCGTTAAGACAGTTAAGTGACCACCTGCACGTAATGCGCGACAACCACCTGACAAAAGAAAGCCATTAGTGTGTGCCTTTCAGAGGCACAGGTAAAAAAAAAGGCCATTATCCTCTCTATTGACATTCCTTTGTAGAAAGCACTGCAAATACGACACGCTCATTACTGAGAAAGATACTTACATCTGACACCTGATTATAACAAACGTCTTTCTACGAGAGTTGAGAGAATTCTACTAACTTATCAAATGTCACATGACTATTGAATTATATTTTTATGCTTTGTCCATAGTTGCTTATTTCATTTGATATCTGTTTTCCAGCTGTGTTGCATCATTGATTTTATAAAATAAAAGTAAATGCATTTGCTAATGTGAAAACTGTCTGTCAACAGATCTGTTAAATAATAATTTTATGTTCCACATTCTTAAAAAAAAAAGGAGCACTTGGAAAGGAAAGAACAATAAGAAGGGACTAGTAACAGGAACTGCATACATAATTTTCTTTTCAAGTACTTGGTAATTTATTTAATAGAATAAGTTGTGGTGCACCACTTTAATTACATAGTCATTAAGATGTGATTATAGCTTTCCCTTATCTGCATTGTTGTCTTTAGTGTACTATTTTTTCTGCTTGTGGGTTTGTCATGTTAGGTATAAGTTATTACATTTATTACTGCTTGCTATGCTTATTTACATTTTTTATTCATTGCTGTTTGTGTTAATCGTTTTGTGCTGCTGCATTGCGTCGTCCCTTAGTTTAGCATCTGAGCTCAGTAGATTTTAAGTTAGCTTAAGAGGGGGTAGACTATATAAGAAACTAACTATGATGAATTGGAAGAGAAGCATTGAGAAGCTATATGAAAATGATTTGGCCAAAAAAAGTAGTGTATAGTGGAGAAAAAGTATTTTTGAAAGAGGATGAGAAAAGTACAGAAAGCAGGTATAGATAGGACTTTTTGGAAATAATGAAGAACGAAGGGAGATCTCCGAGAAGTAAAGAAAGTTTTGTTTGCAAAATACTGCACTAAAACAAACCCTGCCCTTTCCTTGTGTTATCCCACTTTGTGTTTGTGTACCCTTGTGTATTTATGTTCATGCTGTCTTTATATGTTTATCTGATAAGACTTATGTTGCAGAATTTTTCTAATACTAAGCTACATTCACTATGATGAGGAATACTGTTATCCTCAAATATAATTTGCATTAATAACATGTTATTTACTTGGTAAAGATGTTGACACATTATTTTTTCTGTTTTGTTCTAATGCTCATGTGTGAAGTTGATGTTTCAAAAGTTATTCTGATTTTTTATGTATGTACTTATGTCGTAATTTTCGTAACACTGATGTATTTGCTATTTCGATTCTTTTGTAAAGCCTGTACTACTGCAAATGTTATCTGTAGTGTTATGTTCTTTAAAGATGTATTTTGTACCTTTGTTATTGCATTCTTATGTTATAAAATTGTAATTGACACCAGTTCATCAAATTAAGTAACTTGTAAATTACATTTCACTGCACACGTTTCTGTTGGTCATAGTATATGGACAATATGTGAGAAGTAGGGACTGATAGTGTTTGCACATGTGTTAATAACTCAGCAAGGGACTGGTTAACAGTATTGCTGGTTCTAAGGACAATTCCAAAAACTTTGTGAGTGGACAAGTGGTGGGTTATGGACTTGCTATGTTATCCGCAAGACTCTTCAATGGTGATTGTGCGCCTGCACAGTCAAACAGATGGCTGCTGGCCATCTCTACAAGGACTACAGTGGGTCTACACCTTTGACGACCCACCGGCACCATCATTTCTACAAGAACAGCAATGGGTCTGCACCTCTGGTGGCCCACCAATACCGTAATCTCTACCAGGACTACAAGGGGTCTACTCTGTGATGACCTACCTACCAATATTCATCAAAACTTCGACTGACTCTGCTGTGGGTTTGCTCTGTTGTGGCCCATTACCTGTCTGCATGTCAAGAGTCAGCACTGTCTTTCGTTGGAAGGACAACACTACTTCTTCAAGACTGCTTAGAAATCCACTACTTCCAAGTGCAATTTCTTTTATTGCTCAGACTTTGAAAAAAAACACTGCAATTTTACTGTGATGAACGATCAGGACTGTCTTTATGGACTGTGAGAAAATTTTAGCATCTGACCAACATTGTATCAATAAGTGTGTGTATTTGATATCTTTGTTATAGTAATTATGAAAAATTTTATCAAATCATTATTGGCCACTGCCCAAAACAATTTTTAAAATTTTTTTGTGGGGAGCATGGGGGCTATGTAAGTAGGCTGTTTAGGTTTTCTTGTTGGTAACACCACATAGCGCTCGGTATGAAAAAATCACTGGCTGTGCCGTGTGCAGTCTGTGTTTAGTCTGCATTGTTGTCTGCCATTGTAGTGTTGGGCAGCGGCAGCTGGATGCTAACAGCGCGTAGCGTTGCGCAGTTGGAGGTGAGCCGCCAGCAGTGGTGGACGTGGGGAGAGAGATGGCGGAGTTTTGTAATTTGTAAGACTGGATGTCATGAACTATCGTATATATTTTGACTATTAAGGTAAATACACTGTTTGTTCTCTATTAAAATCTTTCATTTGCTAACTATACCTATCAGTAGTTAGTGCCTTCTGTAGTTAGAATCTTTTATTTAGCTGGCAGTAGTGGTGCTCGCTGTATTGCAGTAGTTCGAGTAACGAAGATTTTTTGTGAGGTAAGTGATTTGTGAAAGGTATAGGTTAATGTTAGTCAGGGCCATTCTTTTGTAGGGATTATTGAAAGTCAGATTGCGTTGCGCTAAAAATATTGTGTGTCAGATTAAGCACAGTTGTGTATAAGTTTTTCAAAGGGGACGTTTCAACTTTCGTCAATTGAAGAAAGATTTCAATCGGCACAGTGTCCTTTGCGTTCAAAAACCGAATAGCTGCGCGCAATTTGCACTTGGCGGTAACATCTAACGGGAGCTCCATTCTCAACGGCTGCCAAGCCAAGAATGAGCGCCTCAGCGCGGCGTGTGCACGTTTACACACAGCGCGTGAAGCACTCTTCATAACAGATCGACCAACTGCCGCACAAACAGAGTTATGTACTTATTAAAAAAAATAGGAAACCTTACTTTTTGGATTACCCTCGTATGCAGGGTGTTACAAAAAGGTACGGCCAAACTTTCAGGAAACATTCCTCACACACAAATAAAGACAAGATGTTATGTGGACATGTGTCCGGAAACGCTTAATTTCCATGTTAGAGCTCATTTTAGTTTCGCCCACCTACGCTCAATGGAGCACCTTATCATGATTTCATACGGGATACTCTACCTGTGCTGCTAGAATATGTGCCTTTACAAGTACGACACAACATGTGGTTCATGCACGATGGAGCTCCTGCACATTTCAGTCGAAGTGTTCGTACGCTTTTCAACAACAGATTCAGTGACCGCTGGATTGGTAGGGGCGGACCAATTCCATGGCCTCCACGCTCTCTTGACCTCAACCCTCTTGCCTTTCATTTATGGGGGCATTTGAAAGCTCTTGTCTACGCAACCCCAGTACCAAATGTAGAGACACTTCGTGCTCATATTGTGGACGGCTGTGATACAATACGCCACTCTCCTCGCTAATGGAGGACATTTTGAACATTTCCTGTAACACAGTGTTCGAAGTCACGCTAGTACGTTCTGTTGCTGTGTGTTTCCATTCCATGATTAATGTGATTTGAAGAGAAGTAATAAAATTAGCTCTAACATGGAAAGTAAGCGTTTCCGCACACATGTCCACATAACATATTTTCTTTATTTGTGTGTGAGGAATGTTTCCTGGAAGTTTGGCCGTACCTTTTTGTAACACCCTGTATATGGCACGTAGCAGTGTCCGAGGAAAAACAAACTGCTTGTAGGGGCGAAAACTGTCCCCAAGAATAAATGCAAACTTGTGTTGATCCATTGTGCCTTTCAAACTGACAACATCACGAGAGAATATCCTCTGATCTCGACCCTTCCGACTGGTTTTGCAGGGTATTTCCTTTCAGACGTTCCCTGCTATACACGCCAAGGGTCATCTGTGCGATGAAACATAAAATGTGGTTCATCTGAAAGGGTTCCCTGTCGCCGCTCAGTGGACGTCCAGTAGCGTTACTGGCGTGCAGGTTTAGCCTTCGTCGCCGTTTGACAGCAGTCAGCATGTGTGCATGAAGCAGGCCCCTGGTGTGGAGGCCCACAAGGAGCTACGTCCGCTGAGCGGCCGTCGAGGAGACACTACTGGAAGCTCTTGGTTGTCCTGGGCTGTCAGCTGCTCAACAGGTGCTCGTATATTTGCCCGCACACATCTCCGGAGCCATCGTTCACCCTACCATCCACGGGCTGCTGTGCATCACAGTTCCCTCGGAACCCGTTTTGGATAGCGCCATTTTGCTATGCACGGTAGATTTTAACCACTAATCTCTCTACTTCCGCATTACGACAACGACTGCACTGTTTCGCGCGTCCTCCCGACACGCTTTATGTACGGTGATTCAAAAATAACTGTAACAAATGTAATGTATGCAACAAAATGAGAGTAAAACGTTAAATTAAGTTTTGTATGAAATTGCTTTAATTCAGAGTTATGCAGTAGAGTATGTCTCGTAAGTGCAACACAAGCAACACTAAATTAATTCTTCCCAGAAAGCAATGACATGGAGGGACCAGAAACTCAACCCAACTACGAACACAGGACATGTTCAAAATGAAATGAAATGTCGTGTGTCGAGGGCCTCCCGTCGGGTAGACCGTTCGCCTGGTGCAAGTCTTTCAATTTGACGCCACTTCGGCGATTTCCACGTCGATGGGGATGAAATAATGATGATTAGGACAACACAACACCCAGTCCCTGAGCGGAGAATAATCTCCGACCCTGCCGGGAATCGAACCCGGGCGCTTTAGATTGACAGTCTGTCGCACTGACCACTCAGCTACCGGGGACGGACATGTACGAAATGATTCCCACATAGAAAAAGACAGTGACGTGCTCGACTTCTTAGCGCTCTCGGAACGTTGAAGGCTTTATTCATCTCATTCTGCGCAGTTGCAGAGCTGTTTTCAATTCGCTGCAGTAGTTTTGCTACGTTCTGAGTTGCGGAACCATACACGAGCTGCTTGAGGAGGCCCCAGAGGTGCAAGTCCAGGGGCCAAGAAACAGGTCCTGTACGATCTGTGCACTTATCGGGATAAGCAACTTCACCAATTTTGAGATACTTTCTTGTCTCCCGATTGAAATGTACAGGGGTGCCGTCGACATCAGTGGCCGGCCGGTGTGGCCGAGCGGTTCTAGGCGCTTCAGTCCGGAACCGCGCGACCGCTACGGTCGCAGGTTCGAATCCTGCCTCGGGCATGGATGTGTGTGATGTACTTAGGTTAGTTAGCTTTAGGTCCTTCTAAGTTCTAGGAGACTGATGACCTTAGATGTTAAGTCCCATAGTGCTCAGAGCCATTTGAACCGTCGACATCAGTGGATGTGGGGTCTTGCCCACTCGTCGCCAATTGGGTGCTTACGGGATGCAGCGTTCTCAAAATGTTATGCAACAAATCCAACAAATAACATTAGAAGTTTTATTTCTAGAAAGCAATAGACAGTACTCAACTTTGGAGATTAACAAATAGTGTCGCAAACTAGGGGCGACTTGCAATATAATTTAGAGTCCTTGATATGTGAAATGTTCAGGCAAGTTCAAACACGTCATGAAAACTAACGTCTGCGATCCGGTGCCGATCTGAGGGGGGGAGGCTAGGAGGAATGACGTTTATGTTCACTTCTTCCAGGTGACGATCTTGGCGCGGCGAGGTCCAATACCGAGCAGCATTGGCCGACGTTTTCTCACCGCCTTCTCTGCTCTTGCACTCCGCATCTTCCGCTTGTGGTTACGCCAGAACAGTCGATATGCAGGCGAACACTACACGCAAAAAGAATTTACTGGCCAATGATGTAGTGCCTACAATAAATGACATTTGCAATACAACTCGGAAATGAAGCAGTTTCAAAACAAACATTATTTAATATTTTATTCTTATTTTGATCCATAAATTACATCCACGAAGTGTGTACAGTTACTTTTGAATCACCCTGTGTATCCTCCACTGCTAGACATGTCACCTGCCGTATGTTAGTCGTTATTGCACATTGACGACTAACATAGGCAAAAAATGTTCAATGTCTGTGAAATCTTATGGGACTTCACTGCTAAGGTCATCAGTCCCTAACCTTACACACTACTTAACCTAAATTATCCTAAGGACAAATACACACACCCATGCTCGAGGGAGGACACGAACCTCCGCCGGGACCAGCCTTACAGTCCATGACTGCAGCGCCTTAGAGCGATCGGCTAATCCCGCGCGGCTAACATAGGCGGTGGCCATATAAATGTGACTCTGAAGCGTAGTTGTGGGCCTTTTATCAAAAAGTACATGTTTGAGTCCCCTACCGTCTTTAATCTCTTATCACTCTTTATCCACTGTGATCGTGGAGACAACGTCGAACCACTCCTGTTGTAGGAGATCAACTCGATACCTTAAGTACGGTCTAGGCAGTAATCAGGGTAGTGGCTGCTCCTTTCCAAGCCACACATCAGCGTATGTCGTTTCACCTTTTAACATTCGTTCCCTCAGATTCTATGCCAACACTGATAAAACAAGACACTCAGATCGCTGATTCTACTAGCATTTGATTTTGTTAGTGACTCTAGTTTGTAAACTGAGTTTAATGCTCTTGTAGGACTCAATGGAACTCGAATCACCACATTCCATTGTTTTTTAGACAGGGTAATTTCTAAGCCCAAGCGCATTTCTAGTACAAAAGCGTTCTGATGCAAATTCTGAATTATAGTATGAGTGGACATTACATAGTACACAACATTCTAAGAGGTCAAGAGAAACAACGTATCACATTCTACAAACACATGGTAATTATATGAGTGATTCAGTTGCCTCTGCCTATGCGTTTTATACGGACTGTAAAGAGTTCAAATACCAGATGCATCATTTACACATTCTATCATCCGATACGCACAAGATGTTAGTCCTACAGAAAAAATGAACAGGACCCTTTTTGTAGGAAATTTAATGTAGCTAAATTTGTACTGGGATACGTTTTCGCTAGACGCCGTAGTTTCCATATTATTCAAAAAAAACTTACAGAATGACCTTCAAAGGCGGTTTTCTTGAATAACGCGAAAACCGTGGCCTCCAGCGGAAACGTATCCCACACAAAATGTAACTACATTAAATTTCCTACAAAGAGGTCGTGTTCATTTTGTCTGTAGGACAAATAATTTGCACGTAGCGAACGATAGAACAGAAAAATCTTGCACCTGGTTTTCGAAGGCGTTGTGGGTTGCATAAAACCCATAGGTATGGGCAGCTGAATAACCCTGTACAGCCTTCGAAACGTTTAAAAAATCGGTATAAGCAAATATAGACAGAACATAATGATACAGTACTTGGAAGACTACTCTTCAAATTTTTTGTGAATGACGTGCTGGCAAGCTAGTTTGGAAAGCCGCCTACAGGACTGCCACCGACCTTTGATACCGACAATAGTGGCGAATAAGACATAGAAAGCATTATTGTGCTAGAATTGGCCTTTTGTCCATCCACAGTGAGTGTGCAAAAGATTTCTGCGACAAGTTTCACAAGTTATCATCAGTTTACAACATCACGGCGACTTTGCAAGCTATGGATCTACAGCGACGAAGCCCCTTTCCATCTTTAGAGAAACGCCAACCGACGCAACGACGCAGTACAGGATATAGAGAGAGACAGAGATTCTCCTTGCAGTTGCCAATCCCGTCTCGTATTTCGAGAAAGTTAACAAGTTCTGTGCCATGTCCAACAAGACAGTTTATGGACCTTTCTTCTTGGCTAAGAGAACCCTCAGCGGGATCACCTGTCTCGACATGCTGCAATTCTTGGCACTCGCCACGACTTGGAATTAATAGCAGGGATCTGATCGCTCAGCAAGATCGCAGCTCTCCATGTTTCCACAGTTGAGTTCAACATTTCCTGAACGGGACGTTGCCATGTTACTGAAAAGAACGTATTGCAGCCATTGACCGGACGCTACTGAAATAGTCACCAACGCCACCGGACATGGCGCCTTGCGATTTTTTCTTCTGGGGTTAGATCAAGGGTAGTATTTGTGTTGCACTTCCGCAACAGAACCCCAACGACATGCAACACCGCGTCACAGCAGCTGTCTTACCGTCATCTGCTGGGTCGGGTAAGGGTGGAATTTGACTACCGATTATATGTTCGGCGTGTGACGAAGCGTAGACACGAAGAATATTTATAAATATTGTAAAAAAAAAGGTTTAAGAGATTGCCTTCCACGTACAGTATCATTCGTAAACATATGTTCGGCCATTGAACTGTACCGATTTTTTAAAATATTTGATGGACTTTATAATCATCCTGTATACAGAGTAGCGCTACTTCTTCTACTCTTACATAACTTTTAATTCATTAAATCATATATAATATCTTTTCAGTCTGATGAATACTGTATGGGGTAAGAGCTGGCGAACCATGCAACACACACCAATAAGTTCTCACAACTTCATTAATCACAGATAAACAGTAATTAACCTTGCTTTTCAAATCAAAATACGAGGGCCGTTTGAGACATACGTGAAAAGTCCCAGAGATGGCACAATCAGCGCGCATCGGGGTCATGTTTAGTTAGCAGCATCTTTGGAAAAACACACACCAAGTTTCTTTGTGTTTGGCATTCGTTTGAATCAAGAAAGTCGAGTGATTGTCAAAAAATGGACGAAAAAGGATTTTGTGTGGTGATTAAACATTACTTTAAGGAAGGCAAAACGCCTCAGGAGACTAAATAGAAGCTTGCTAAACATTACAGTGACTCTGCACCTTCTATTAGAACAGTTTATAAGTGGTTTCAGAATTTTCAGAGTGGCCATATGCTGACGCTGAACGTTCTGGACGCCATGTGAAGGTTAAGGCTCCAGAAATCATTGATAAAATCCATGATATGGTGATGAATGACAGAAGAGTTAAGGTACGTGAGATTGCTTGTGCTGTGGCTATCTCGAATGAACGGGTACATAATATTTTGCATAAACATTTGGACATGAGAAAGCTATCCGCAAGATGGATTCCGCGATTGCTCACCCTTGACCAAAAACGGAATCGTGTAAAGTGTTGCAAGGATGGCTTGCAGGTATTCAGGAATAATCCGCAGGACTTTAAGCGTCATTTCGTCACTGTGGATGAAACATGGATACATTACTATACTCCTGAGACCAAAGAACAATCTAAACAATGGGCTACCAAGGGAGAATATGCACCAAAACAGGCGAAGACCATTCCTTCGGCCGGAAAGGTTATGGCGACTGTCTTTTGGGATAATCCTCACCGACTGTCTGGAAAAGGGTAAAACTATTACAGGTGCATATTATTTATTCATCGTGATTGGGCCTTTTGGAAACCAAGCTGTAAGACAAACGCCGGCGACTGGACCGCAAACAAGTCATTTTCCATCACGACAATGCACCAGCACACACCTCAGCAGTTGTTATCACAAAATTAATGGAAATAGGATTCCAACTCGTTTCACATTCCCCCTATTCTCCAGACTTGGCTCCCCCGGACTTCTATTTGTTCCCGATTTTGAATAAATGGCTGGCGGGACAAAAATTTTATTCAAACGAGGAGGTGATTGCAGCAACCAACAGCTATTTTGCAGACTCGGACAATTCCTATTATTCTAAAGGGATCAACAAATTAGAACAGCGTTGGACGCACTGTATAAGTCTAAAAGTAGACTATTTCGAAAAATAAAAAAGATTTACCCTAAACAAGAAGATTTTGTTTTTGCACGGACTTTTCAAACGCCCCTCGTACGATGTTATAGCGCCATGTGAACAGATCCATGCGACGCACATTAAGTGACCTAGCTTTTTTGTAAGTCTGACTTGTAATTACGTAGCAGATATAGAGTGAGTGTTGAATTTCTGTTGAGGCCGTTTGAATGGAGAGCCGCTCGGAAATTTACGATACTCTCTGTGGAAACCATTACTAGGCCTAGCGCACTACACTACATTGCTCCAATCTCAACGGATGACGCTCCATTCAAAGTACCGCAACAACACTACAGAAGTTTCTGTACTCAACATATTTCTTATGATGATAAGAATTATTTACTCCCCCCCCCCCCCCCCCTGATATCGATGCTATTGCGTCAACAGTCTGTTGACACATAACCGGTACGGATTCAGTAAATATCGTTCTTGTGAAACACTATTGGCTCTTAATTTACACGAAGTAATGAGTTCTATCGACAAGAGGTCTCGAGTTCATTCCACTTTTCTGGATTCTTTCCACATCGTTTATCACAGGCGACTTAACAATCGAATTATGTCTCTTTGGTGCATCGCCGCTCACAGTTTGAAGTAATTGTCACGAAGTTATCTAGTGCAACCGAAGTTATATCTGAATTTCGCCAAGGAAATAATTAGGCCGTCGTCTGATATGAAGCTATATAAACGATTTACGAGACGATCTGAGCAGCTCTCTTAGAATGTTTGCAGATGATGCTCCGGTATACCGTCTAACAAGGTGATATGTGCATGGTTCGAAAACTGGTAAGTATGAGATCATCCACATGAGTATTAAAGACATTCTGTTAGATTTCGGTTTCACGATAAATGACACAAATTTAGAGGTTGTGTATTCAACTAAATACCTCGACAATACAATACAAACAACTTATATTAGTGCCATCACACAGAAAATGTTGTGGGGAAGGCGAACCAAGGGCTAATTTGCAGGAAGCTGAAAGCTGCAACAGATCTACTAAAGAAACTGCCTATACTGCGCTCGTCTACATCTACACTCCTGGAAATGGAAAAAAGGACACATTGACACCGGTGTGTCAGACCCACCATACTTGCTCCGGACACTGCGAGAGGGCTATACAAGCAATGATCACACGCACGGCACAGCGGACACACCAGGAACCGCGGTGTTGGCCGTCGAATGGCGCTAGCTGCGCAGCATTTGTGCACCGCCGCCGTCAGTGTCAGCCAGTTTGCCGTGGCATACGGAGCTCCATCGCAGTCTTTAACACTGGTAGCATGCCGTGACAGCGTGGACGTGAACCGTATGTGCAGTTGACGGACTTTGAGCGAGGGCGTATAGTGGGCATGCGGGAGGCCGGGTGGACGTACCGCCGAAATGCTCAACACGTGGGGCGTGAGGTCTCCACAGTACATCAATGTTGTCGCCAGTGGTCGGCGGAAGGTGCACGTGCTCGTCGACCTGGGACCGGACCGCAGCGACACACGGATGCACGCCAAGACCGTAGGATCCTACGCAGTGCCGTAGGGGACCGCACCGCCACTTCCCAGCAAATTAGGGACACTGTTGCTCCTGGGGTATCGGCGAGGACCATTCACAACCGTCTCCATGAAGCTGGGCTACGGTCCCGCACACCGTTAGGCCGTCTTCCGCTCACGCCCCAACATCGTGCAGCCCGCCTCCAGTGGTGTCGCGACAGGCGTGAATGGAAGGACGAATGGAGACGTGTCGTCTTCAGCGATGAGAGTCGCTTCTGCCTTGGTGCCAATGATGGTCGTATGCGTGTTTGGCGCCGTGCAGGTGAGCGCCACAATCAGGACTGCATACGACTGAAGCACACAGGGCCAACACCCGGCATCATGGTGTGGGGAGCGATCACCTACACTGGCCGTACACCTCTGGTGATCGTCGAGGGGACACTGAATAGTGCACGGTACATCCAAACCGTCATCGAACCCATCGTTCTACCATTCCTAGACCGGCAAGGGAACTTGCTGTTCCAACAGGACAATGCACATCCGCATGTATCCCGTGCCACCCAACGTGCTCTAGAAGGTGTAAGTCAACTACCCTTGCCAGCAAGATCTCCGGATCTGTCCCCCATTGAGCATGTTTGGGACTGGATGAAGCGTCGTCTCACGCAGTCTGCACGTCTAGCACGAACGCTGGTCCAACTGAGGCGCCAGGTGGAAATGGCATGGCAAGCCGTTCCACAGGACTACATCCAGCATCTCTACGATCGTCTCCATGGGAGAATAGCAGCCTGCATTGCTGCGAAAGGTGGATATACACTGTACTAGTGCCGACATTGTGCATGCTCTGTTGCCTGTGTCTATGTGCCTGTGGTTCTGTCAGTGTGATCATGTGATGCATCTGACCCCAGGAATGTGCCAATAAAGTTTCCCCTTCCTGGGACAATGAATTCACGGTGTTCTTATTTCAATTTCCAGGAGTGTACGTCTACATCTAAATGGTTACTCTGCAATTCACTCTTAAGTGCCTGGCAGCGGGTTCATCGACCCATGTTGATACTACTCTACTATTCCTCTCTCGAATGGCGCGTGGGGTGAAAAGAGGGACACCTAAATCTTACCGTTCAGGCCCTTATTTCTCTTATTTTATTATGATGATCATTTCTCCCTACGTAGATGGGTGTCAACAAAATATTCTCGCATTCGGAATAGAAAGTTGGTAATTGAAATTTTGTAAATAGATCACGCCCCAAAGAAAAGCGCTTTTGTTTCAGTGACTGCTACTCCAACTCGTGTATCATATCAGTGACACTCTCACCCATATTGCTCGTTAACACGAAACGAGCTTCCCTTCTTTGCATTTTTTCGATGTCCTCCGTCAGTCCTACCTGGTAAGGATCCCGTGCCGCACAGCAGCATTCCAGCAGAGGACGGACAAGTGTAATGTCGGCTGTCTCTTTAGTGGGTTTGTCGCAACTTCGAAGTGATCTGCCAACAAAGTGCAGTCTTTGTTTCACCTTCCCCACAATATTATCTATGTGGTCTTTCCAATTTAAGTTGTTCTTCAGAGGTATTACCGCGTGATATGGATGGGGAAACTTTGCAAAAGTTCCTAGGATGGCAGATCGTCTTGTATTATTGCGAGAAACTGGTTTGCCACTGACATTACAAGTGGGTTTGCTAGTGTACAAAATGACCGCATGCATCAGATTTCGTCCGGGAGATGAACGAAGTATTTTAAATATAGTATATTGAAATTAAATCGTTTAATAAACGCAAACATGGTCCTTAGTATGCAGTAATGTGAGTTTTATTTAATCCTGCTGTTAGCTAATTTCGACTACTTGTCATTGTCAAGCATCTGTAAAACCAACGTAGAACAGCACTACATTGTCTGCATCCATCCCCCTGTATAAATAACACTTTACACATCTCACATTAAGATAAAACATATAAAATATGTAATATATAAAATTTAAAACATATAACATTAATGTTTACACAGCTCACATTAAGATAAAACACATAAAATATAAAACACATAACATATAATGTTTTATCTTAATGTGAGATGTGTAAACTGTTATTTACACACGGTGATGTATGCACACAGTGTAGTGACTTTCCATTTTGGTTTCACAAGTACTTGACAATGACAAGTAGTCGAAACTAGCTAATTGCACGATCAAATAAAAATCGCATTACAGCCTACTGCGGACCATGTTTGCGTTTATTAAGCATCTGGAGGTTGTGAATCCCCACAAATAGAAAATTTTAAAAAATTAGATCGCCAGGATACCGTGCCAAAAATGTTTTCAAAGCAAATAGGGAGGATTTAGTGTTGTATCGTAATATTAGGGAAAGCCAGCACCTGAATTTCACTAGCTAGATGGTTTTTAGTTTCATAATTGCAGTGGCGGCTTTGCAGTTTGATAGGCTGCAATTCTTGGACAGCGGCTAAAAATATTATCTCTTAGTTCCTGGAAGTTACGTTGTTGCACTTCCTACGTTATCCGCTGGAAAGCTAGAGTTATTACCTGCCTACGAAAGAGTCAATGGATATGTCTAACCAATATCATCCAGAAACACACTCTCTCATATTTGTAATAACACAGGAAAAATATTACGCGAACTGCTACAATCTGAATTACTCTTATGTAAATTCTTTTCGGTTTACCTACTCGGGAAACAGATTTCGTGCTGTGATTCTGTCTGGAAATAAAGACATAATCGGTTCCACGTGTGTGCAGTGGTGGTCCGACTGACAATAGCTGACATATTTCACCAGCAAAACTCTGCTGTATTAACCGTTTTAAACGAAAAAAGCTATAATTCACTGTTTACAAGAAAATAAAGTCTACAATCTCATTAAAGAAAGGAAAGAAATGTTTACTTACATTATATTGTAACATTTCAATTAACCAGCATACATATGTTGTTTGCATTCTCTCGTAAGTTCTTCAATGCCCAGTGTTCTTTCCCTCTTATACTCTCACAACAAAACCCTTTTCCATGTCCATAATCCCACTGATAATTTTCATTATCATTCCAGAAGGATACAGCACATTTACTTTCCCCATCCCTGAAGCAAGAACATTCTTAAGAACAATAAATTAATACACCACCATAGCAAAGGATAATTACAACTATGCAGCTCATGTTAAAAAAAAACTCGCTAGTGATGTTTATGTTTTCTCACTCACCCACAGATGTCATTCTCGTCGACAACTGATTATCTGTCTGTCGATTCCTCCTTCCCAACAGATATCAATACCCTCTCTGCCCCTGCCCTCTCTCCCTCTCTGTCTGTCCCTCTCTCACTCTCTCTCTTTCTCTCGCTCTCTCTCTCTCTCTCTCTCTCTCTCTCTCTCTCTCTCTCTCTCTCTCTCTCTCTCTCTCCCCCTCTCTCCCTCTCTCTCTCTGTCTTTACTTGAATTGTATTCCATTTGTGTGTTATGGGAAATTATCTGCATTTCATAGGGGTACAAGAAAACATATTTCATGTGAACGAAATTCGCGTGAAAGTATATACGTGAAAAAGTGTGACATTACAAGCTGACGTGGCAATCGTTAAAGTAAAGACGGAATCTCCTCGCGAAATTTAATCATCAACTTTCTCCTCCAAATGTCAAAATATTTTATTAACTTCAACCTACAATGGGCGAAGAATGACAATTTTAATGATATTAGAGGAATTAGAACTCACACGGGAAACATTAGTATTTCTTTTTTCCCACGTGCTGTTCGAAAGTGGAACCCGCAACAAAAAGTGTGGAAGTAGTTCTGTTTTCCTCTGTGCAACACTAGTGTAGAGTAATCATGCAGATGTTGGCGTAAATCTCTCTACAAGTTGGTCACTGTGTTTTGACTACATAATACAGCGGTTCAACGGTGCTAGGATATAACAGCAGGAAGAAAACTGCCAATGTGAGAGTGGAATCAGGGTTCAGTTCCCTGTACACCACACATTTTAATTTATCAATAAGTGTAGGAGTGAAATACGCATACATTGTACTTCGTTTATTGTTCATACTGGGATTGCAGTTAATGCTGACCTTGGAAACACGAATAATTAACCGTACGCAGCGAAAATTACAGCCCAAGTCATGGTGGCAAGATACTAAAACGATATCTTAGTCTCTTCTCCTCACACATCGTATAATTATCATCATTCCATAACTGCAATACTACATTGAACACGTTCAACATCTTGACTGTACCTTTGCCTAATATTAAATGTATTCAATTTTAACCACGCGGTTCTCGAATAAATAATCCTGTAGCACATGTCTTATTCCAAACCACGTTGGTTTCAAGAGGAGGTCAAGGCTTCATCTGTATTTTACAGCTTGCCTTTAGGCATAAATCAACTGTTTCCTTCTGTGATACAGGGAACCAATATCTCTCTCACATTGTACACTATTTGCGCATTTTTCATCGCTTTCTGTTTCTATTTTCTTCCTTGCATCTCATCTACTAAGTTTATCTTCTCAGTCAACTTCTTTTCCACATTGATTCTTTCTACACTATTGTTGTCCTTCCTGTTGTATGTCACTTCTCAAATTTGACGAAAATGTTGTGAGGAAATTGCTTAATGTTAATAGAAGTGAATCTGACATTTCTTAAATGTAGGACACAAAAGGCCAGCAGTAGTTGAGAAAAGTGTGGGACAGTGTTGCGGCCTATACGGTGTGTCGTTCAAGTTGCACATAGAGCAAGCAGTAAATGAAACTAAGTAGAAATTACCAAAGGGAACTGACGTCTATTGACGACATTGTGATTCTATCAGAACTTGAAAAGTAAGTTGAATTGAAATGAAAGCGTCTTGAAGAGACTGATATAATTAATCAATTACTACAAGCAAAACAATGACAAT
Organism: Schistocerca gregaria; assembly: GCF_023897955.1. Classification (NCBI taxonomy): domain Eukaryota; kingdom Metazoa; phylum Arthropoda; class Insecta; order Orthoptera; family Acrididae; genus Schistocerca; species Schistocerca gregaria. Next base: position 600,385,399 of record NC_064923.1, on the reverse strand, counting down.
GGAATCTAGCGGAATTAAATAAGGAAAGATGGAAGGAATCAGATGAAGTGTTACACAAGTTTTTGCCGTATGGGGAGCATAATAATTAACAATGGCCAAAGAAAAGAAGCTGTAACATTGAGACTGACAATAACAACCATTTGTAGAGAACCGTTTATAGAGATTAAGTAAACATCAAAGTATTGACTTATAGACTCTATTCTCCTAACAATTATTAACAAATCTCTGTCTCTCTCTCTCTCTCTCTCTCTCTCTCTCTCTCTCTCTCTCTCTCTCTCTCTCTCTCTCTGTCTCCCCTTTAGGAAGAGGGGGGCAATAATGACTAACGAGTATTAACACTGTGTATGTATGATGTTAGGCAGACTGTAGTCTGTTGTTTCATACTTGGAGTATTGTTTGAGATCGAGTGGCTAACCAAACACTGTCAGGTTGTGGTAAATACATTGTCAGTTTTTGGTGTTAAAATACTTTTTAATATTGAATAACAGACACCCAGCTTCTTGTGTTACTACACACTGTCAGGTTGTGGCAAATACATTGTCAGTTTTTGGTGTTCAAATACTTTTTAATGTTCAATAACAGACACCCAGCTTCTTGTGTTCGAATATTATCTGAGATCGTGTACTGATGCCAGCTGTCATGTTATGATGTTAGCATAGTTTCCAAGATCCAATAGATGACACTCATTGGTGATGTTGTATAAGGCAATTAGTTATACTTTTGCTGTAACATGTCGATATATATGGCAATTTGTTACCATTTTCCTGTAACATGGCCTATTTGTTTCAGTTTAGTTGATGGGACACTTGGTCAAAGATTTGATTGAACATGACGTCATGAGGGGTAATTTATTCCAATTTCGCTATAACAGTAAAAATTTGTTATGATTTCATGCAACAGTTTTGCTAAACGTTACAACGTATGGGACAATTTTGCTGAACAATGGTGATACATAGAGCAAAGTATCATTTAGTCTCCACTGTGCAGCTTCATAAGTCAGCGTTATCAGCAGAAGATGGTAAACTTTTCAACATGGGGCAACTGGTTACAACTTTGCTGTAACACAACGAAGAGCGGTGTAATTTGTTAGAATTTTGCTATAAGAACGAACAATTTGTTACGATTTTGCTATGAAGAGTACTGTGTGGAGCAATTTTACAGTTTTATTTTCTGTTTTTCTGTACCTTAGAATACTATTAATTATCCATTGACTGACACCTACCGCGAAGTTATGGCACATACATGGGCAGCTGCTGGTCTTAGAATATCATTTCAGTTCTGAATGCCTATTTCTTTTTGCGCCAATTATCACTGCTTTGCCTCCTTATCATTGTAGTTTCCACTTTGGAATCGCAGTAGTCAGCATTATCAGCAGATCATCAGGGTTTTGTACATGGGGCAGTTTGTTACAATTTTGATTCAACATGAAGTGATTTTCAATAATTTTGCTGTAACATAGTGATGGATGAAGCAATTTTTTTACAATGTTACTATAACTTGGCGATGTATATGGCATTTCTTTCAATTTCGTGTAACAACAGTGATGTATGGGGTAATTTTTTGTTACAACTTTGCTGTAATGTAGTGATGAATGGAGCACTTTGTTACAGTTGATGATTTATAAGATAATCGGTCATGATATTATGTCACAGTGGTGATGGATATTGCTATTTGTTGCAATTTTGCTGTCATATAATGAAGTAAAGAGTAATTAGCTACAATTTTGCAGGAACATAGCGATGTATGGATCAAAGTGTCATGCTGTCTCCACTGTGCAACAGCATAAGGTAGGATTATCAGCAGAAAATGACAAACGTTTTGTATGGCAAGATAAAGTTAATACCTTAACATGGTGTCACTATAACGATGGCTGACTTGGAAAAGTAGTTGAAGGTGGATGAAGAAAAGAATTTTAATAGCCATCAGCTGTACATACTCAACTATATTTCTTATCCGTTTTGGCTTCTACATCTATCATCATTTCAGGACTAAACCACAAAAACAGAACCACAGCTGTAGTATACACATACCAAAAGAATAAATAATAGCAGGATTGTAGTTATGTAAATCAAAATCAGAGCACTTACAAATTAGTACAGCAAATGGATGCAAAGGCATACTACTCGTAAAGGACTGATTAGTATACCAAAGACAATGATGTCTTACAGTGGTATATAAAATACACATAACTTAGTCAGTGTTATAAATCACAGAGACAGGTTGCAATTGAGACTACCGACAGTCAACAGGTGAACGTCATCTAAGACATTTGTAACCTGAGATCACCAAAGAGCCTAACATCAAATAGTAAAAACGTTTGAAGATTTGTAACATAGTCATTAGAAGGAGTCAGAGACTACAACTGATGCAAGGCTAGTTCAGTGTTGGCAACAAGTTCTGGTTATTATCAACAAATAACATATATGGAGTATAGCATAAGGATAACAAACCTAGATGACACCAAATCATAAATCATTGCTACCAAATAAATCGACAGTCGTAAAAATATGTCTTGTAAGACACAAATTTTTTCATATAATAACAAATATGTGAAGCTGATGGCTATGAATATGTTTTTCTCGAAATAGTTAATAGCTATAACAGGTAATGATTGTTGAATCACTGATGGCTGTACACATTGTAGTTCACACCAATGCTTAGTATAATGTGGTTAATGATTTCCTAACAAATAATAGATGTTAAAATCACAATGAAACCCAAACACTGGATAAATGGCTCCACCTAACTCTCCTTTAAAAGCTTGCACTGAAACTCATTCAAAATCGAGCTAGACTCTAGCTGAATAACATTCACCAAATACACACTAAGTTGAAACTTCCACTGACTACAGAACTAACAAAAATCGGGTCATCTTTAAAATATCATTGAATGTACTTCTCATATGAATGCCATGCCCAAATCTTAAAATACACGAAATAATGCAAGAATATATTTAATCTGAGGTACACAGCAAAATCTTTTTGTTAAAATTATCCTCACTTACATACACAACAGTTTCTGTTCTAATTATAGTAAGCATAATTCTGAATGAAGGTTACTTTTCTACTTTTACAACTCACAATTATATACACAAAATGGCTGTCTTACTAACAAACAAGCTAAATAATTTCTTAAACTACATGCCATCTTCTAATATTTTACATTCTCTCCACAGTGGGCCAACTGTTGGTTAACAGATTAACGTTTACACACATTTCATAAAAGTTCACATCTCATAACTCATTTGCATAAGAGTAAATACAAACCATAACAAATAATTTATTAACAGCACATGTCCATGTTCCTCTACGTCTGTAAGTAAAATGTGTAGTAACTTAAAGTTGTATTACAATAATCACATCTACTCATTACTTCATCAGCTGATGTATTCACAAATTATCACTCAACTATCTCATAACATCCTGGTGGGGATAGAATTCCTTAATCCTTTTACTCTCATGAAAGGCTATAATGTAGGATCCATGATGAGATATCCTTATAGTTTCAAATTGCCCTTTTATATGCTATCTGTCCAAAATATCTGGACACCTATTACTGAAAATTAATGTGTGGTGTGTTCACCTATCTCCTTTATTACAGTTTGAACTCTACTTGAGACACTTTTAATGAGGTATCTGAATGTGTCTGTGGAGGATGTCAGACTGTTCTTCCTTAAAAACCCAAGGTAGTGACGTCGGACACTGGGGTTTAGAGCGAAGTCTACGTTCTAACAGTCCCAAAGGTTTATCCGTTTGGTTCATGCCGGGACTGTGGGCAGGCTAGTCCGCTTCAGAAATGTTATTGTCCACAAACCAATGCCAGTTATAAGCTACTTTATAACAGAGTACTTTGTTATGCTTATACAGTTACCGTTTCCGAACTGTTCCTGTAATGTATGTAGCACACAATGCTGTAAAATGTTTTAACGTCTTTCTGTACATAGCGTTTTCTTAAGCAACAAAAAGCGGACCAAATCGTAACCACAGAAAACTCCCCAACATCACACCACCATCTCCTCCAGACTTCACTGTTGGTACTAAACACGATGGCAGGTAACGTTCTGCAGCATTCATCAAAACTAAACCCTTCTATCGGATTGCACAAGAGTATAGCGTGATTCATCAATCCATATCCAATTTGGCACTGCCTGCTGACGTCACATTTTACACCACCTCAAGTGTCACCTAGCACTGACAACAGAAATGTTTGGGTTAAGAGAAGCTACTCTACCAATGTAGCCCATTTTTCTTTGTTATCTACGCAGAGTCAGTGTGTCAGCTAGACTATTTTTGTAACCATTCTCTTCAGTGCTTGATGATGTCTATTTATCAGTACATATGTCCTGCCAGGTCTTGTATGAACTGAAGTTGTTGCTTCATGTTTCCAGTTCAACAGCCGACTTGGGCAGCTTTAGGAGGGTTGGAGTATCCTTGATGGATTTGTTACTCACGTGACATCCAGTGATGAGTCCACGTTCGAAGTCATTGAATGCTACTGACCCATTTTGCTGTTACTGCTTTTCTACTCACAACCCAAAATATTCCCAGTCTACTTTTATTCTGGTAGGTCAACTCCTCGTGACATTTAGAGGTCCTTGCTGCATTATGTAGGGATTTCTGGAAACTTTTGGTTGCATAGTTTATAGCACTGGCCACTTCTTATTCCTTTTAAGCGATTGTGGGAGAGATGATTGAGGGTGGTGTCTAATCAGCATTTTCTCTCCTCCCTTAAACTTCGACGTCACTTTAAGCTTAGAGTGAGACTGCTTTCTCTGACCACCTTCACTAATATGAATTATCAGAGACTGTCTAATTTTTCCTCCACTGAAATACCTCTTTTAGAAACTTAAGGGAGCTCGCTATACAGTCTTTTAACGTCTTTTAAAAGTAGTTCATTTGGTGTACAGTTTGTAGGAGAAGGCTGTAGGTTGTTCAGTATTTCTTCTAATGTTTTAAGGTAATTTATCAAATTGTTTTGCTTAGTGGAGCAATAAGTCCATCTAAGTCTCCTGAATCATCTGAATAAACATGATTATCCTCCAAATGGTTATCCAGGTTGAGATTGAATCCGTAATACTGCAAAAAACCTATCCAGTGTTTACTAGTGAAAGTAGTTGCATTATTAGAAAAATCGCTAAAGGTTTCCCAAACTTCAGATTGTAATCTTCCAGCAGTCTCATAATAGTAGTAGAGCATGCGACACTGTATATAGCATACAACTTAATATATGTTGCAAACAATCATGCAGGACTACCACATACTTTACTGTTAGTCTTAGTGGTAAACCACATATGTACATCCACTGCCATTATCTGTAAGGGTCTGTTAGGCTGTATAGTATGTAGTCCACACTTATTGCATTTACTCAGTGATACTGGATTTTGACAAATGGAACAGGTTTTGAGTGACTCTTGTATTCTCTGCCTCGTGTTCAGAAAGCAAAAATATAATCAACTTTTCTTTGCACATTTAATGAGATTGAGGTGTTATGAATAATGCATAAACCATATTAACTTGTATTCACATTCAGCAAGAATATGGAAAAACCATTGTTTAAATTCTGTGCTGTGTCATTAAAACAGTACAATGTTAAGAATCATATAATAGCTGTTGTTTCATATCATACAACCTCATATCCATCTGTTGTAGTTCTGACATATTCTTACACATATATTTCTCTTACTCGTTGAGTTTTTCATTGAGAGAACTTGAAAATCAGAAGTAAACCTGCAACTTCTGTTATATCTTCTAATCCTCCAGGAAGGCAGGATAGAGCATCAACTGCTACGTTATTCTCTCCCATCAACTGAATTACTTCAAACTCATCCTCTTACAGCTAACCAAGTAAGCAAAATCTTACAGTTAAATTGGGCGCTTAGTGCCTGACGACCACAGTATACTTTTGTATGGTTTCCTGCAAATTAAAAATGAAATTTCCTAAAGGCCCAAACTACTTTGAAGTTTTCTGACTCACTGACTGAAAATGTTCTCGTATTGACAAATAAAATCCGACTGGCATATTCTACACCCTAAACTGTAGGTTTGCTGCCTACATTGTTTACTCAAAATAGAGATTCTCCCGAACCTATGCAGGGTGTGTCAGTAGAAAGACAGAACTCAAACAACATAGAAAAGTGAACAACACATTAGATGTTAATACAGCTTGCTTAAGTTTGTTAAATGCCACTTGGAAATCCTTCGACCAGTACCACTGTATATGTTTTTTCCAACAAATTTAAAAAGGGTTCACAGTTCAACAACTGACTCGCCACACTTCTTCTATAAAATGATGCCAGCCGAGGAAAAGCCTTTAACTGCTTTTAATTGAACGAGCTGGAAATTTTTTATTGCACTTATCTTCTCACTGGCTGGAAGTACTATCTGTCCCAAGCATATTATTTTTTTGTGCCCAAACTTCGATTATTGTAAGTAGATAGTAATACCAGCCTCCAAAAATCCATGTAATACTTTCTCAGTAACAGCTTCTCCAGTTTGTGTCCCTCTTAACAAGTTATCCACAAACAGGCCTTGTTTGGACATAGATGATGATTCTATTTATATCTTTAGCACAAGTCTTTCAGAACCTCCTGGTTTGATCACAGCAAGTAATGGACTACAGTACAGGATCATTAATGGTTCTATAGTTTTCCAATCAAGTATCATTAGAATTCGTTGTTAACAGTAGGTATTTCCGCTTGTGATATCGAATAGTACCTCTCATGTGGTATGGCATCTAGGCAGCATACGTAGCCTCAGATTGCACTGGGTCTCAGTTCGAAATTCTTCAGTGGCCAAATCAGATCGCTGGTCTATGGTTAAATAAGCACTCTTGGATTCCTTTTATTCTATCTGCTCCTTTATACAAGCAGAAAGTCAAAATTTGAGATTTTCAAGTTGAAAACACGTTGGCTAACTTCGCTAACTTATTTCATAAGTGCACAAGTGCACGGACCGCCAGTCTTCTGTTTCCTTCAAAAGTATATTAGTTCTGACAGGCTTGTGTATGGCTGTATCTCTGTACAGCTGTGTTTCTATCATGGAGCTCAGTGATTTTGACTTGTGAGAGCTTAGCATGAATTACATTACAGTATGCACTGTCTCTGTATGGATACAGGTCTACTGCCTCACCCTGCTGTTGCTTTTATTTGAGTGAGATCGTTACATGCTCTTGGCTTAAATCAAGTTTTCTATGTCTGATTCCCTTACATTTCTAGGAGGGCTTAGTATTTTTGAATCCTATTTCAAACAGAGTAATTTTCGTGTCACATGTTCATTTAGATTGTGTGGAACACAGTGTTCCTGTGTGTTAAGTTCGGAAACACGGGGCCTTGTGCAAATCAGTCTCCCGCTCTCTTAAGTATTAGTACACCAGTTAGGTTGGTCATGTTATTTCTTCGTTTATTTAGCAAATTTAAGATTGCTGACTGTATGTAGTGCTTGAGATTGTGTGCAATAATTCATTAGGGGATGCCCACCATGTAACCGAATTACTTTAATGTCAGATCATCTTTGTGAGAAGTATTATCATTTATTTATTCACTAAATTAAAATCTGCCTTTGTGTGAACATGAATCCATGTGATTGTTTATTCAGGACTCCTTGTCATAGTTAATGATTCTTTTCCTGCAAGTAGTACACACACTTTTTATCACCATACGCTATGTTTGTACCTTACGGAATATTTTCAGCTCCACTATGGGCACTGCTGCTGCAGTTTGTTGCTGAATGTTGTTTCTTTCCACAACTTTAATCAGTAATATACGAAAGTCCGTCGATAACTTATGTGTCTAAATTTGAATTTTCTTAAATACTTGGATTCAGGTTCTAAAGGTAGCAAAGACATTTGCAGTTTATGGGTTTACATCTGTAAGACAAGGGTCATTAAATGAATCTGTCATTTAGTCATGCAGAATGTCATAGTAACAATGAATCAATTACTCTGATAAACACATATATAAAACTTATGTTTTGCTTGTGTAATTTTAAAAATCTGTTGCCAAACTCCTGCGACTCAGAGTGCTTTATCAAAAGGTTGTGGCTAAAAGTTACCATAAATCGATTTAAAGTTGTTTCAAAGTTTCTTTACGGCATCTACCTAAAGCTAGAAGACAAGGGTTAACTTTCAAGACTGTCATTCTCATTGTCGATTATTTTTATCTTTAACGAGTGGCAGTATTTTCTATGGTGAATATCAGTCCTTAAGAAATCCATGGACACATTAACACCATCTAATAAAAAATAGTACTCCGTTGCAGAAATGTCAATCCCTACATCCCTTCTGCGTAGAAAATCTATGCCCAAAACACAGCCCTCCTCCCCTCACTAATACACCTACTACCAGGAATCCTCATTCAGTGGTAGGCAGGCTTGTATCTTTACATTTATAGATCTGGTGTCTACTGTTCCTACGATCTTACAGTTGCTGGGAGGAAAAGTGGGTACTTTAATATTCTCACTACTCCTCTTATATGAACCAGTGGATAATACATTTATGGCAGATGGCATCACCTGACTGTTACCGAATTTTTAGCTGTGTAGGCTTGTATAGCACATCTCAACTGGCGATGATTGCGATATTGAGCACTGAGGCCCGCAGCCTGTCTGACTTCAGTCGTTCTTCTTTTTTGTCAATTGTCTTTGAGCTTATGAATTTCTACGGCCTCTCAGTACATCCTACGATAGTACTTAATGGATCTTGATAAAAACCATCGTATCAGAGAAACGAATTTGACCGCTCGGTGGTCCCTGTGCATGACGTCTTATTTCACAAAAAAAATTTAATTTCAAGGAAGCCGGAGTGAAATTAGACAAATTATGGACCCGACGCACAATACAGCAAAAAGCGCAAAATTCTTTTGTACCACAAACTCCATAACATACGTTGGTGCAACTCCGCTATCTTAAGCAGCGATCCGATGATGTCACGTCTTCAACGTTGCGTACATAATATAAAGTTTCCAACTTAACTATTGTCTTGTTCTTTACAGCCTCTTATGATGTCTGCACTATTAGGAGATGAACATTAGGCACTATAGCACCTGCTGTACAAGTACAAATCATGGGCATGTGATGTAGTTTCTGCTAATACATCTGGCCATTTTCCTTCTTTATTGCCGTCATCTTGCGAGATTACAGTTTTTAACTACATAGTGACACAGTTATCTTGGCTCATTGTATGAGTGCACGACACTGCATTACTGCAGCGAATGACAGTGTTTCTCACTGCATGTTCGCCGCTTTTTTACAGTTTGACCGATCTGAACATGGTTGTGGAAAACAAGTGCAACTAGTAATCGTGCTTTGATTATGTACTGAAAACTGCAGTCCAGGCGCTGAAAGCTTTTTAGATAAAAAAATTTTTACTTCATAAATTACTCTGAGATCACCGTCGTCTCACTGACAACGTCAAGCATCACTAATCATGGGCGTGTGATGCAATTTTTACAAATGCGACTGGCCATTTTTCTTCTTCATTGCAATCACCTTGCGAGATTATGGTCTACTACCTGTCTCACTCACGATGAAATTTTTAACTACACATCTCCATAGTCTTCTTGTCCTTAATACATGTTAAATGCATGTCATTGCACGGCTAGAGCTAATAATGTTTTCCAATGCATGTTTATTGCTTTTTTTATGATTCGAACAATCTGAAGTCAGTTGTAGGATATAACCGAAACTAATAAGCATACTTTAACTGTACAGTTGAAAATTGTTTTCTAGGCATTAAAAGTTTTTTACATTAAATACTTTTATTTAATAAATTACAGAAATGTAGCTTGGGCCACACCTAATGCTCATAATACAAAAGTCGCCAATGGCGTAAATACCAGCCATGAAAGCTTAAATTGTATGAACAAAGTTCATTGTTTGAGGTGGAGACAAAAGACGGTCACAAGAAGCTTTCTGAAATGCGCACCAGAGTCATATGACGGTCGTGATGGTGATTTCCTTTGCATTGGTCGGGAAGACGCGGTTTGGTGTTCCAGCTGGTCTTCAGACTTGGAGAGCATGTGTGTGTAGAGGTCTACGTGTAAACCTTTTTCAGATATCTTTGCCACATTTCACACTGCCTCATGCCCAAACTCATCGGTGACTTAATTTCTTTTTACAATGCACCACGTCTTGAACCAAGCCTTGTTGTTGTTTTTGCCGTTTTGATGTAATTCTGCCACTTGTTCTTCTATTTGAAAGTTACCATAACTACAAAATATCAGTATACTCTCATGTATGACACCAGAAAGGTCTCAAACTAATTATCTTTAAGATTCTAATTGTTCCCGATCGATTCATGCAAAGAATGTCATCAGCAGAAAGATATTTATTCATCAGCATGGCTTGACGCCGATAGGTAGTCCTCTTCCATAGACTGCACTTTGATCCAGTCTAACCATTTAAAAGTCATGTGGTTTCATCATCTCTGTAGCTCTGGCTGACGGCAGTAATTTTCCATGCACGAATAAAGATGTGAACATCCAACATGATATCCCCTCACACAATAAAATTTCTGAGACTATGAGTACCCTCTACCATCTCCCCTTTAGATGTAAGGCACATTGATAACAATTCTGCAATATGAAGTGAGATCCAGCAATAAAAAGTTTTGATGTTCTTAAACTTTCTGTCACTACCAGAGATGCCTTTATAGAACATCGTCACTAAAGTGGAACAATCCCTTGTCACCTCTAGCACATCTTTTCCACGAGGATTTCATGGTTAGTACAATGAAGAGCCAGAGTAAACAAATTAAATACTCCGTATAGTAAAAATAACTGAAGAGAGATCGGGAAGAAAACTGGCAATGTCCTCTTAAAGGGACAATCTTGGCATTCACCTTAAAAGGGCTTAGGAAACCGTGGAGAGTCTGAATGTAGATAACTAAGTGGGATTACGAAGCATAAATTCTCAAAAGTTTGACGATGTGTTCGGTTGGCCAACCTGCTCTCAATTTATGGCCAGCCTTTTAAATGTATAGTACGTTAGGGTTTCATTGCAGGTGCAGATGGTATTCTATGAGAACACAATGCGAATTAAATTAAACCCCGTCCAACATAATGATATTCATATTACACTTGGTCTACGAGCTCATTATCTCGAATGTAACGATTTACAGGCCGTGACAATGGAGTTATTGTTTTCAGAGGTAATTTTACTCTGTGCTCAAATAAACATTTTCGAATGTTCGGTCTGCGACTAAGTGCGTAGATGTCGGCAGTTTCGAAACTGAAGCCGTGTACATACTCAATGTGGCTGTAAACTCAGGCTACATACGTGCTCGCATATTGCCAAGTGGATTGTGAATGGCCTTGTGCGAGTGCAGTACATTGGCTACAACCCGGGACCGCCGGCCAAATCCCCGCGGAGGGAAGTCGAGAGCTCCGTTAGTTGAGCCGTATTAATTTTTTACTCCGGCGGGGAAATTAATAATGCGCTTTAACGGCTGCCTCTAAAGCGACCTAATTAAAGTTCGGTTTACGCTCACGGCCACATAAAGCCGTACCACGCCGCTCCGCGCGGGATGTATTCCACAGTGCCCATCAACTGGCGCCAGTCCGCCCGCTAGACAAAGGAGATTAATGAGCTGAGGTATTTATATTGCGCCTGTCTGCGTGCGTAACGACAGTCGTAATACCTGCGGGAGCTGGCCTGTTCCGACCACCCGCCTCTGCCGAACTGCGTGTCCAGAACGCCTGCACTGCCGAGGCTTTCAAAAGCACATTATCTCCTCTCGCGCTCCCTCTACAAGGGCTCCTGCGAGGATTTTGCGCATTCAAATTATTTTTAATAATCTAGAGTAGAGTTCTGGCACGTGCGCTCTTGCATTGTGAGATTTGTCATGTTCATATATTCAAAAGCACGTCATCTACAAATGAGATTCTACTTCACGCGCGAAAGTAACAGTTAATACCGCTGAAAAAAATTTGCAGCCTACAAAACAAAAAAATGTTGTCCATTCTAGTTGGCCAGGGGCTCGAACTTGTAGGTAGCAATAATGGAAACTGACGGATTCGCATCACGAAATTTTGAGAAATAAAGCCTGACTTTGTTAATTTCAATTCTAATTTTATTTAGTTCCTTGTTCCACAGATCATATTGCCCAAATGTTTCACTAAACACTAGGAAAAAACATGTTAATAGATTAACCCATTAAAAAAACAGTATCTAAGGGGAACATGCAAACAAAGTGCGTTCTGTTCCTCTAACATTTGTCTCTTACAAACCATTTGGCAACATCTGACTACCATCCAGATAAGGCACTATACTCGAGGCGGCGTAAGTAGATCCCTGACAGCTCGCAGCGCTGTTATCAGCTTTCAACTGTGAAGCGCTAATGGCTGCGGGCTGAAACAGTAGCCCCTACAGAGCAGTAACAACACTGGCGTTGCTACAGAGGCGCCTACAAAATCACATTACGTTATTGGTTGAGGTAGATGCACGAAGCTGCCACGGCCTGACACTGCAAATTTCAGCGATCGACCTACGCCGACTGAACTACATTGTGAAAAAAAAGAAACACAATCACTGTACAGATTCTTTAGCCGTGGCATTAAGCGGAAAAAAATACAGGGTGTTACAAAAAGGTACGGCCAAACTTTCAGGAAACATTCCTCACACACAAAGAAAGAAAATATGTTATGTGGACAAGTGTCCGGAAACGCTTACTTTCCATGTTAGAGCTAATTTTATTACTTATCTTCAAATCATTAATCATGGAATGGAAACACACAGCAACAGAACGTACCAGCGTTACTTCAAACACTTTGTTACAGGAAATGTTCAAAATGTCCTCCGTTAGCGAGGATACATGCATCCACCCTCCATCACATGGAATCACTGATGCGCTGATGCAGCCCTAGAGAATGACGCATTGTATCACAGCCGTCCACAATACGTGTCTACATTTGGTACCGGGGTTGCGTAGACAAGAGCTTTCAAATGCCCCCATAAATGAAAGTCAAGAGAGTTGAGGTCAGGAGAGCGTGAAGGCCCTGGAATTGGTCCGCCTCTACCAATCCGTCGGTCACCGAATCTGTTGTTGTGAAGCGTACGAACACTTCGACTGAAATGTGCAGGAGCTCCATCGTGCATGAACCACATGTTGTGTCGTACATGTAAAGGCACATGTTCTAGCAGCGCAGGTAGAGTATCCCGTATGAAATCATGATGACGTGTTCTGTTGAGCGTAGGTGGAAGAACATGGCGCCCAATCAAGACAGCACAAACAATGCCTGCCCAAACGTTCACAGAAAATTTGTGTTGATGACGTGATTGCACAATTGCGTGCGGTTTCTCGTCAGCCCACAGATGATGATTGTGAAAATTTACAATTTGATCACGTTGGAATGAAGCCTCATCCGTAAAAAGAACATTTGCACTGAAATGAGGATTGACACATTGTTGGTTGAACCATTCGTAGAAGTCTACCCGTGGAGGCCAATCAGCTGCTGATAGTGCCTGCACACGCTCTACATGGTACGGAAACAACTGGTTCTCCCGTAGCACTCTCCATACAGTGACGTGGTCAACGTTACCTTGTACAGCAGCAACTTCTCTGACGCTGACATTAGGGTTATCGTTAACTGCACGAAGAATTGCCTCGTCCATTGCAGGTGTCCTCGTCGTTCTAGGTCTTCCCCAGTCACGAGTCATAGGCTGGAATGTTCGTGCTCCCTAAGACGCCGATCAATTGCTTCGAACGTCTTCCTGTCGGGACACCTTCGTTCTGGAAATGTGTCTCGATACAAACGTACCGCGCCAAGGCTATTGCCCCGTGCTAATCCATACATCAAATGGGCATCTGCCAACTCCGCATTTGTAAACACTGCACTGACTGCAAAACCACGTTCGTGATGGATACTAACCTGTTGATGCTACGTACTGATGTGCATGATACTAGTACTGTAGAGCAAAGAGTCGCATGTCAACACAAGCACCGAAGTCAACATTACCTTCCTTCAATTGGGCTAACTGGCGGTGAATCGAGGAAGTACAGTACGTACTTACGAAACTAAAATGCGCTCCAACATGGAAATTAAGCGTTTCCGGACAGCATGTCCACATAACATCTTTTCTTTATGTGTGTGTGAGGAATGTTTCCTGAAAGTTTGGCCGTACCTTTTTGTAACGCCCTGTATAGGACATGCAGTGTATAGTGACGTGTACTTCGATGACTAAAGTGTTATTGTCGACTGTTTACCGCCTAATGAAGTTGTCTTAATACAGCTTACGAAAATGCCTAAGGATGGAAAGAGAAATTGTCACTTTTCAGATCATTGAACAAAAAAGTGTTCTTTCGTCAAGAAAGGACGTACAGATCGGGAAGCGTTTGGGAGATTTGAAGCTGTTTCATCTCAGTAAGTCATGGGGGTAAGGCAGATGTGTGGCAGCACACTTCTGCGGAGAATCGTACAAACAGATTCGCGCTAGCATAGACATATGAGCCTATTTCTGCTTTCATGATTGAAGGAGATATCCAAGAAGAACTGCTCGTTGCTGCTGCAGAACCAACAACAGCTTGTAAATTTGTGTAACATAATCAGTTCTTCAGTTTTCTTGACTGTACCATAAACTGAATGCCGCAATGTATACTGACTCCAAATCTGCCTCAAAGCAGTCTATAGCCAGGACCAAAGCTACAGTGATTGTCAGAAATATTCTCGCACAACACTTCGTGTCCGGATGCATAAAACAATTGCCAGAAGTTTCATTTTGCGGCATATTTAGCGATGGATCGAACGACAAGGATAAAAAGATGTTTCCTTTAGTTGTTCAATGCTTGAATGAAACTGATGGAATCCAACAAAAACTATTGAAGTTTGATTCGCTGAATAAAGAAACAGTGGAGACAACTGCAAAGTTTTGTCGAAACACTTTTAAGACAGCCGCAGAATGCATTAGGTAAAATAATCGCTTTTTGTGGAAACAGTACCAATGCTAACGTCAGAGGGCTTGATCGATGCGGCCAGCGGAATGTGTTTCACCAACTTAAAGAAGAACTAGGAAAACGCGTAGAAGGAATTGGATATGCTGCCCATACTCTCGAAAACACCATATCAAGTGTTGATGGAGTCTCAACTGTCGACATAGAAATCATCGTCATCAAAATATTTAATTATCTTTCGATACTTTAATTACTTTTCGATATAAAAGGTAAGGTAATTATGCTTATACGTTGATGTCAACAATCAGACTCTTCTATTTCACTGAAAAGCAAGACGGCTGCCGTTAATTCCCGCAGTTGAGAGATTTCTTAAGCTCTGGATTCCATTACAATAGTTATTTGACGACGAAGGCAGGCCACCTAACATAATCTCGGATGAGGAAATAAATATCGGGTGAACAGCCTGACATGAGTGTGCAAAAGGACATAATATTTCAGCAATCGACCACGTACATGCACAGTGCACCAGCGAACCTGATGATGGTAACATGGTAGATTGCCGAAATTTAATGTCCTATGCACATTAATACCAGGCTGTTCACCCGAGATTTATTTCGCCATAAAATACGCCTGGAGAAATTGAAGAATCACATAATCTCGGATTTTTTCAGCAGCTCTATCTGTGAAATTTATTTCGCGTTCCTGCAGTCAAACTTGGCTCTGTTTGGAAAAAATAAAAGAAAAACGTGGAGGAATAAAGTCTCGACAATTGAAATAAGAGATATATTAATCGACAGTCAAAAAATGTGTCTGAATGAAAGGAAGACTGCCAATTTTATTGACATGTAGGCCAAGACGAAATCGAATAAATTAAAGAATGAGAACCCTAACCAAGAAATAATCAATATGATTTCGAGATCCGATGAAGAGACAATTGCTTTCTATTTAGAGAAATGGGCTTTGCTTTTAAGACTGGATGACACAATCTGAAATCCCAGATTGGGTGATAATTGAAAACACTATTATATACCTGACTAAAAACTGTTGTAAGTAGGCTGTTTAGGTTTTTTTATTTGTAACAACACCTCTGTATGAAAATCACTGTCTGTGCTGTGTGCAGTCTGTGGCTGGTTGCCATTGTTGTAATACTCGCCATTGTAGCGTTGGACAGTTGGCTGTTAGCGGCGCGTAGCGTTGCGCAGTTGGAGGTGAGCCGCCAGCAGTGGTGGATGTGGGGAGAGAGATGGCGGAGTTTTGAAATTTGTAAGACTGGATGTCATGAACTGCTAAATATAGTATGACTTTTGAACACTATTAAGGTAAATACATTGCCTGTTCTCTATTAAAATCTTTCATTTGCTAACTATCCCTGTCAGTAGTTAGTGCCTTCCGTAGTTTGAATCTTTTATTTAGCTGGCAGTAGTGACGCTAACTGTATTGTAGTAGTTCGAGTAACCAAGATTTTTGTGAGGTAAGTGATTTGTGAAACGTATATGGTTCAAATGGCTCTGAGCACTATGCGACTTAATATCTGTGGTCATCAGTCGCCTAGAACTTAGAACTAATTAAACCTAACTAACCTAAGGACATCACACACAACCGTGCCCGAGGCAGGATTCGAACCTGCGACCGTAGCAGTCGCGCGGTTCCGGACTGAGCGCCTAGAACCGCGAGACCACCGCGGCCGGCTGAAACGTAGAGGTTAATGTTAGTCAGGGCTATTTTTTTGTTGGGATTTAAAGTCAGATTGCGTTGCGCTAAAAAAATATTGTGTGTCAGTTTAAGCACAGTTTTGTACAATTGTTCCAAGGGGACGTTTCACTGTGTGAAGCATTCAGGCGAAAATTGTCTTCAGGAATTTACGTCAATAATGCATACACCTGAATGGCTTTTAGGAAACTAAGCGTGGCTCGGAAGAGTGGAAGTCTAAACACTCCGTGGAAGAAATGTGGATTTACTTTCTTAAGGAAAGCGAAAACCCTGAAGCCAAATGTCAGCTGCTAAAATTATGCGGTTTTTTCTGTTCCGGTACACAGCACTACTGTGGAAAGAGTAATTTCGCTGATGTCGTCCCGTTGGACTGATGAAAGAAATCGACTGCTGCCAGAGACTGTGGAATCAATCTTACAGTACCAGTTTAACCACTTGCTGACTTGCATGGAGTTTTATAGATACATAAAAGGGAAAAAAGATGTGCTGTAAAAGGTAAAATAGTCCGAGAATTAAGGTGTATCAAGTACTTCTGCCGCAACAAGTTCCAGTAATTGCGTTCTAAATAAAAAGTAATTAAATTAATTAAATTTTTTCCCGAAGAAGTCCCAGCTAAATATGGCAACCTTACTATTAACATGCTGCTACATATTTTTCACGATGGTGGTATCCTTCTGACGGTGTAAGTGTACAAAAGGATAAATCTCAGTACACACAGTGAATAGCTCACAAACAGTACAGAAAGAATACACATAACATAAAAGCATACAGATTGTAGGAATACAGTATATTTTACATGTTCCTGCTCAACGTCATAACTAATAGTTGTGCCCGTTGCTACTACCTTTGGTTCGGTGGTGGACTAAGAGGGGAGTGGAAAGTGAGGACCGCCTCGAGCCTCTAGTCCAGGGGGGCCTTCAAATCTCGAGGACATCGAGGTCTTGAGGCCCCCCAGCGTCAAACAGTTTTTAATCAAATCCCAAACAAGGCCAAAATATGTTCAATAAATAAGAAGCAGTTTGCTGTTCGAGGTCCCATACGAACGCAAAATAAACTTCGGGAAAGATCTACAGAGTATACATCAATAGGTATTCAAAAGTAGCTGGAAAAAGATGGCCTGGACATTATGTTGTGTAGGGCTGAAGGCTATGTCATCGGCCCGTCAGTGTCAGGAGTGCAAAGAAAAATTCGAGAAGTCAGTCTAAAAGCTCTGTTCACTCCCCGAGCTAAACATTGCTTAACCCTCGCAGTACCAATGGCAGATGGGGAGGGGGAGAGGGAAACGGAATTACTTTTTTGCCCAACATGAAACTATTGTAATCTTGTCAGTCACTTTATATTTTAAAGTTCTGAGAAAATATTGCTTGTATGAAATCTATCAGATTCCACAAATGATTTAAATTTCTCAGTAGCACCTAACCCAAAAATCTGAGTCTTCGCAGCAGACGTCAATTTCCACAATGAACGCCATATTCAATGTTTTCAGGTTCAGGACCTTACTTACACATCAATACCTCTTTAAAAAGTATGTAGTGAGTGAAGGTCAACAATAATAACCAAAATTTCCATTTTAAATTATTTTTGTGGTCCTCATAAAGTGTCCCCACTTCGCAAGTGTACGTTGTTGAAAAGGTTTTGTTATTGTCAAGAGAATCTTAAAAGATATTTTCAGGTTCTGGGTCTCATTTACACATCAGTACCTATTTAAAAAGTATGTTTTTCCATATTTATTTTAGGGCTGGCATAAAGTACCACCTATTCCTCCAGCCACCGACCCACCCCCCCCCCCCCGCCCCCCCCCCCCCCCCCGACCCCACGCTCCATAATGAGCATTATGGAAAATGCGTTGATACTGCTAGTGTTCATTCTTTGTGGAGTTCTGTTGTCTGTTTTGGGACTGCAGACAAGTTACATTTATCCAGTGTCGTCTTATTCATACAGACGCGAATTACTTGCAGAAAAAAAAAACAGGAAAAAGTTTCTTATGATTGTCTGATACTCACTGAAATGCTCATCACAAGTTAGCTAAAATCCTTAAAGAAAACGTGACAACGATTGTGAGCAACACTTTGGAAGACATGGAAGACACATTCCAGGCGAACCTTGATACTAGATCTGCAGCCAGCTTTCTCCATTGAGCCATATGTGGTTATCTTTATGACCGACATCTGCTTTTGGCACATGAAACCAGCGGAAATTAAGGAAATTAATTTAGCTCTACAATATCTAAAGTCTCCAAAAATGATTTTGGATACAGGACAAGGCAAATTAAATAGCCTGAATGAGATTTTAGTGTCGAACTACAGTTATAGACACTGCTGTTACTTTTGGGGTTAAGAAATGCAGTGATGTGGATAGCTCAGGAGGCTGGATTATCGAGTCAAGGACAAGTTTCTCAACCATGTTTCAGTGCGTAGACCGATTTATACAAGAATTGGCACAACCACACATGGTCATGAAAAAAGTCGCCAAAGTTTCCAAATCGTTGAAACAAAATTTATGCTTGGAGCTTCCGACGATGCTCTGACGAATCTGGCAGAAATTTATGATGAGTCCGATAAGAAGCAGGTGCTGGAGGAAAAAATATAAAGGTATCGTAGGCACCTGTGTGCAACTGGTACTACTGCGGACTTGTCGCTAGATTGACGTCCCAAGAAATATTTCGATTTATAAGTAAATGGGACTTCAGAGGACCATTACCCTGTACTTCACTTAAAACTCAATACTTCTCGGCCAGTTGTATCCCGACCACACCACGTGAGACTAATTATTTTGAACTGAAACTAGTAAAAAAGTATCTTCATTCTACAATGAACCAAGAAAGAGTAGCCATTTCATCAACTGAAAGAACAGTTTCAAATGAAATTGTTTTACAATTCAATAAAGGCACATATGTCCTACAATAACACCAATAATAACTTCTACCTCGTACTAAGGTTAGGAAATTGATATTATAATTATACATGTTTTTTTTTCTAGATATATATAGTAAAAGGTAATTTTCTCATTCTATTATTTGTTATTTATTTGCCCTCCACCTGATGTTTGCTGTGCTCGATGCTGATTCGTATTCTAAGATTCTCACTCATATATTTCACTATTTGCACTGCAGGAAAGAAACGCAACACCCTCAAGGACAAGCCCATTTTATTAACAAATGAGGTGGCAGATAGCTCTTCCTTCTCGGACCATGTGATAAATTCATTCCTAGTGAAACATGCATGTCACAACAAAGAATTACCAGCCAGTCGCGTCAATAGGGAGTGTCGCTGTCATCCCCACTCCCCCCTCACCGCGGAATACATGTATTTTTGTACGCACACAATCATAAATATGCGAATGGTATCGTGCGATAGATTGTCCCAACCATTTTGCGTCTTTTGTTGCAGTTCGGCAGTGGTTCTTGCAGGCCTTGGAGAAGGACTAAGTTGCCGCTTCATCAGTCCAATACCCGTGCAACTGGCGAAAGAACAGGCGATCTTGCCTGTCAGGTCAGTTTTGTACAACACGAAGAGTACAATAGCATTGCAGCAGCTGTATGTAGATGTGCGTTGTCCTGTTGGAAAAGTGCATCGCCTTCCTGTCGTAGAGTTGGCAGGAGCAGGGGGGTATCACCCCGTGCAATGCAGTTGGCAGTGATTTACCTACCCTGCAGGAAAACCTAATATGCCATCGTGTTGTAACTGATGGTCTCCTTCACCATAGAGCCAGGGATGGCACTTGTGTGTCGTTAGCGAGTCCACTCTGGTATAGGCATCTGACTGGGTCTACACCATACACGTGCATACAGACAGAACCTGCTCTCATCACTGAAGGCAACATAGCGCCATTCCGCTCTTCATTCAACTATTTTACGACGCCAGAGAAGCCATGCTTGGCGATACCGTGTTGTCAGGGCAGTAAGACCACAGGCACACGTGATCTTAATCCTGCTGGAAGTAGACAGCTCCCAGTGGCCCTAGATAACACAGTAGCTGCAACATAAGCCCGGATTTCGTCCCTGGATGATGTTAAATCGGCCATCGCTGCTCGAACAACGCGTGCGTCTGTACTAAGCGAGCGTCCAAAACCTAACCTACTGGTGTGGGAATGTTCTACAAAGCAAAATTGAAAGCAGCGGCACGCCACCGATACATTGTGCCCAACGTGTGCTCCAATCCATCCATACATCAAACGAGCATCCCACAGGCCCACAGTGCGACGCCGTTCAGATGGAACTGCTCACCAGGAGTACGTCCCCGTCAGTGGAGCATGGTTGAATCTTAGGATGAATGTTACATACACTTTTCACCTCTAAACTCAGCCCAGTTACTGCCTGCGGAGCAGAAACAGAGGATGGACAAGCAGGTCTCCTAAGAGCTGTCTGATCGCCGATGACCGTGACAAATGGATCAGTATCACTGCAAGCGCTCAATATGCACATTCCCTGGTACTACTTAATAGAGGCCTCGCAAATACGCCACTTTCGAAGCAGACCGAGGACCTCATTCAGTTTTGCCGCCCTCGCCTCCGACGGGCTTAGTCTGCCACTGGTTTGGTTTTCTATATTTGGTTTCTCGTATACTAATATATGTTGTGGGCGGTAGTCAGGTATTGCCGCATGGAAAAAAGTTTGTAATAAAGGTAGTTTGTAACAAATAAATATTATGTGCAGATCGTGTACACACCTCACATTTACTTGAAAAAACTCATATTTCAGAACCACCAAGAAACGCTGTTAAAAAAAATTTATGCACAACCAGTTTCGACCATCTGATCATCATCAGGTACTTCAGAATTATAAATAACGTCCTCGATGGAAAAATTGTAGCCGCGCGGGGTAGCCACGCTGTCTCAGGCGCATTGTCACGGTCGGTGCGGCTCCTCCCGTTGGAGCTTCGAGTCCTCCCGCGGGCCTGAGTGTGTGTGTTATCCTTAGCGTAAGTTAGTTTAAGTTAGAGTTAGTAGTGTGCAGGCTTAGGGACCGATGGAAATGGAAATTCCGTGCGGCTACAGCCTCCCGTCGAGTAGACCGTTCGCTTGGTGCAAGTCTTTCGAGTTGACGCTACTTCGGCGTCTTGCGTGTCGATAGAGATGAAATGATGATGATAAGGACAGCACAACACCGAGTCCCTAAGCAGAGAAAATCTCCGACCCAGCCGGGAATCGAGCCTGGGCCGTGACGTATGACATTCCGTCACGCTGACCACTGAGCTACCAGGGGCGGACTAGGGACCCAAGACCTTAGAAGTTTGGTCCCATAAGACCTTACCATAAATTTCAAAAAAAAAAAAGTTCTAACTGGGCCTCAAACAAAATAGTAGCAATCCTACACCTACATGGTATCCGTTTTCGAATACTTCAATAAGCAGGTCCCATCTTATTGTGTGGAATTAGTTACTCACACTGACAGATTGTAAACTCGCCAGCTCTTGTTAGTTCTGAATGTGACTTTTTTCCAAACAAATAAATGGGCAAGTTTTAGAAGTTGAAATAATACATGGGTTCGAACAGTTCACGGGTGTACTGCCTGTCCATAGTGTCCAGCGGGCACAATATTTCGGCGATCAGACATGTCGCCATCGTCAGGTGCGCTGTTCGAGCAAGAAATACGCCGGGAGAAACTGAAGAATCACAATACATGGTTTGGTTAAAAAGTAGGGGAAACATTGTTATAATTCGTATCTAACTTTACTGACAGATGTTCACCCTACTAAATGCCCCCCAAAAATATAATCGCCGCACATCTCGATCACACTCCGCCTCACAGATGGAATGCATCGTACACCGTCTACCTGTTCATCTCTGTCGACGTCTTGCAAGCATCGCCCTATGGCACGGACGATGTCTTCCCTTGTGTTGTAGCATGTTCCACGAAGAAGTTCGATCATTTTGGAGAACATAACGTAATCCTTCAGACTCACATCAGGTGAATACGGTGGGTGTTCCAGTACCTTCCCAGTCCCACGCGCTACGGTCGAAGGTTCGAACCCCGCCTCGGGCATGGACGTGTGTGATGTCCTTAGATTAGTTATGTTTAAGTAGTTCTATGTTGTAGGGGACTGATCACCTCAGATGTTAAGTCCCATAGTGCTCAGAGCCATTTGAAACATTTGAAACCAATCCCACGTACACATAAGTTCCTGTAGGGGTTTCACCGAGCGAGGTGGCGCAGTGGTTAGCACACTGGACTCGCATTCAGGAGGACGACGGTTCAATCCCGTCTCCGGCCATCCTGATTTAGGTTTTCCGTGATTTCCCTAAATCGCTTCAGGCAAATGTCGGGATGGTTCCTTTGAAAGGGCACGGCAGATTTCCTTCCCCATCCTTCCCTCACCCGAGCTTGCGCTCCGTCTCTAATGACCTCGTTGTCGACGGGACGTTAAACACTAATCTCCTCCTACTCCCTATAGGGGTTTCGCCTGTGACAGTGTGCATGGTCATGAGGGATGAATGCATATGTTGTCAGAAGGAGCAGTGGTCCTCTTATCACTGCGGAACGAAGGTAATGTCGCCAGAAACTGCAGTAGTAGGTTGCAGCGACAGTCTATAAGGGCGCTAGAACTGGCGTCTCTCACTTTCAAGCAGAACACACTGAGACAGACTCAAACACAGCCGTCGCCGTTCACTGCACTATTTCAACCGACGTTTTGCTATCACCTGCAGACAGAGAGCTTGTCATTTGGACACAAGTCTTTAGTTTTACCACAGTGCTGTCATTATTTTTTATCCCATCCTAGTACACTGAGCCAGTTGTAGGTAATGAACGTAGTGATATTCGTAATCAATGAGCATGAAAGAGTTTCAATAACAACAACTGGATGAAAAGCAAATAAAGAAAACAGAGAAGCAAAAACAATTCATTTGATAAAAAAGTGGGGTTTTCAGACTAAGCTTCCATTGTGTCTGAAAAGCGTATTTTACTTACAGTAGTGCGACACAGCCTCTTACCACGAAAACAATTCCAAAATAGTGAGTTGCTTTGCGAACAATGGATATGAGACATCCATGATGAGAATTATTTGTAGAGACAGAAAAATAAACAAACTAATCACTGGAGTGTGAGATCTAAAGAAAATGGGAAAATGTTGTATGGCACAATTAGTCGACAAACTAATGACTGATGGACTAAGGAAGTTGTATGCTGGATTCCAAGAGACAAGAAAAGACCGAGACCATCACCAATTGAGAGCGATTACAAAAGATGTTAGGAATGAAACAGATCCAACGTGGATGCATATGACCACAAATTGTAAAGAAAGAAGAAGTAGGTAGGAGGCGTTTATTTAGCAATTAATGACAAACGGCTGACGATGAGAAATCACTATCTTTACAGCATCGCAGTATTCTATAACACACAGACGAAAGAAAAGAACGCAACGCCAAGAAGGAGTTGTGTGACATAAACGAAAGTTGATAGACATGTTTCTACATCTGAAAGTAGTAGCGTGCAAATCAGGCTTGCCTTAAATAAACGCTGTAATGGTCGTGAGCGTTAGCTATTTGTGAGATTGAGGTGGTGAGTCGATGTTAGCCAAGAATGCCATCCAACTAACAAAGACGCCATTATCAAAACCTCACTGAGTTTGAACGAGGTCGTTTAATATGACTACTAGAAGCTAGGTGTTCCTTCTGCGATATTGCGTGGCAGGGATGTAGCCACTGTGCGTGATTGCTGGCAGCGATGGTCACAGTCAGTTTATCAGGAACATCAGTCGTTCAAATGGCTCTGACCACTATGGGACTTAACTTCTGAAGATATCAGTCCCCTAGAACTTAGAACTACTTAAACCTAACTAACCTAACGACACCGCACACATCCATGCCCGAGGCAGGATTCGAACCTGCGACCATAGCGGTCGCGCGGTTCCAGACTGAAGCGCCTAGAACAGCTTGACCACTCCAATCGGCGAACATCAGTCAACTTTATTTTGATTAGATGGTAAAAATAGTGGACCGACGTCCTTTATTGGTAGCAGTGTTAAAAAAATCGTATGAGACGGTATCGGCGAATGCCACTTAGCTTCAAGGCAACGATACGAGAAGCTATTGAAATAGGTAAGCAGTGCGTCGACTTGAACCGCGAGGAAGGAGTCAGGCTGCCATCGCCTTGAAAGCTCGCAGTAGCCGGAATACGGGTAGCCCGTCACGCTAATCAGGGAACGCGGTGGCCCAAGACACACAACATAACACAATGAGTTGTTTAGCCTGCCACTGTGCATCACGGGAGTAACATACAGGGTGTCCATATTTGAAATTCAAATTTCAAAACACTGTAGAAAGAGAACCATTGTTCAGAATGACATTAAATTTAAACAACATGTTACTGACACTGTCGGAATCATCATGGAACAAACAAAAATTAACCAAAATTTGACGATTAGATGGCGCTATAAGAATCAGAATGTGGACTCAAATAGACGGCACACAGCCCTTCCTCAGTCTGCTTGCGAGATGCCCAACGTGACAACATGACTGTCTCTTAGAAGAACCACGCGTTGCCGGTAAGGCTCTTTAACAAGAACGATGACTGTGCGTCAGTAGCCCTACATAAGTTCTCGACACTAAAGCACAAGAAAAAAGGCATCCGTCCGATGTCTGCTAAGGGCCTGGAGAAAATTATTACAAAACTCGAAAACACAGATTCTTTGGAAGTGCAATGTGGCAGAGGGGCGAAAGCAGTTGGTCCGATGTCTGCCGAATATATGACCATAGCATTGCAGAAGGGGTGAGTTGCTTCCTGTCGACCTGCCAGCAAGACAAACGGTCGTTCTGGAATTTCTTGCTCGCGTGGAAGTGCAGAATGAATGGCCATGGAACATTATGTGGACAGGCGAAACCCATTTCCACGTCCAAAAATATACGCACAATTGCATAATTTGGCGAAAACTCGCGCGCACATCAAACCGTACCACCTCGTTCTGCAGAGGAAATTGTGTGGTGGTGGTGGTTGACGATTCATTTTATGGTAGGGCCGTCTTTTTATTCTCTTTAATTTATTTATTTATTTATTTATTATTTTTTTAGGAGATGAGTCCTGCGAGTCCTGTTACCTGTACCGTCGCTGGTAAACGCTGTGAGAGTCTTTCGCGCACCAGCGTCATTCCAACACTTCAACAGCGTGGATGTGCGGGTAGGGTCGCTTTTATGTAGGTTGGCACTCTGGATTTTTGCATAGCCAGTGAAGTGGCTGCTGCAGAGGCATTTCGGAAATGCTATAATTATGAGCTGTCATTTCGCTACAGCCTGGCCGTCCAGACCACCTGATAGTAATCCGTATGACCAGTGGCTGTGCCGCTATCTGAAAGGTGTTGCGTTCAGTGCTCCAGTTACGAACGTAGCATCATTGAACGCACGCGTTGCGCAACGCATTGTGAATGTGACGCCCGAGACACTCCGATTAGAAGTGGAACATGCTGTTTCTCGATTTCAGCTTGTGGTAGAAAACGGGTGGAAGGCGTATTGAAGATGTCTTGCGCGAGACTCACGACAATTATAAACCCATGTCATTTTGCTGTTCATTTTTTTTTTGTGCCCCAAGACATTTAAAAATCAATCTCATTTTGCTTTTTTGAGCGATTTTTGGTCCAAAGACAGTTAAAAACCTATGCCATTTTTCTTTTTGTGGTGTTTTTGGCCTCAGAGCAGTTAAAGACCGATTTTTCGCACCCGGTGTGCTAATATCTTGCCTTGGTGATGGGCTTACCCAACTAACAGTGCCATAACTGTTGACTGCCGAAGTTGTACAGTCATGCATATTGCGGATTGTGTGACATGCAGTTCAAACCGTGACTGTCGCATTACGGGTCATCTACCGTTTGTAGCTTACAACGCCATCTATTGATAAACTTCTCATTACCTTTTTATGACGTTTACCCCTGTGACAATAACATGCTGTTCAAATTTGACGCCATTCTGGGCAGTGCTCTCTTTCTACAGCGTTTTGAAACTGAAACTTTAATTATGGACACCCTGTACTACATCAATGTTATGGCTTGCCCGTCATATGCCGATACTAGCCAGTAAAAACTGAAACAAAAACTACTGTCAATAAGTGATAGAAACGTTTTACATAAACATCACAAAATGGTTCAAATGACTCTGAGCACTATGGGACTTAACTTCTGACGTCATCAGGCCCCTAGAACTTAGAACTACTTAAACCTGACTAACCTAAGGACATCACATACATCCATGCCCGAGGCAGGATTCGAACCTGCGACCGTAGCGGTCGCGCGGTTCCAGACTGTAGCGCCTAGAACCGCTCGGCCACACCGGCCGGCATAAAAATCACTGTCTGTCAAATTCTTTGTACAAGATTATCTTTGTGGCACTATGTAATATAAAACATTTTATTCTGACCACTTTAGGATACAGACTTTCATTTTCAAATTCCGTGATAACAGTACTAACAAAGTAAAAACGGAAACCAATTTTTAACATCGTTGAACTCGGCATATTATAATTTCTGTTACATTCCTCATAGCTGTGTCAGTGGTATGTGAGAGGTATTTGAAAGTTATTTAGTGCTGCATAGGAGTAGAGAATATCTCTATGCCGATGTACATTTCATCCAACAGGAATTTTGAAACTAGCTTCAAATAACACAGTATAGTCAAAATAAGAGCACATTTGTGTAAGGAAAAAGATGTGGCAGGGAAAATGTTGGGCAATTTGGAAGGAAGCGCTGTACAGAACACTGAAAGGACAATTACTGAACCTATTGGAGGGAATGGTGGACTTCAACATATATAGAAAACCATAAGAAACGGGGCTATTGCTTATTGAACGGGGGTCAGTTTAATTTGAATGCCATCTTCAGTGTAGTCAGGAACTTACTAGTCTGAAGAGCAGCATGCACTATGGCGTGCGGCGGTGTACGCTGGCCAGCGGCAGCACAGAGACTTTGCCTCCTCCCCCAAGCACTGCCAGATCAAACAAAAGCTCCGCACAAAGAGAGCGCTAGGCAGTGCAAGCTCTGTTCTCATCTGAATGCGCCATCGCCCATTGACATTTGTAATTAAATAACCATTATTTCATTAACCACCTTTCACAAAGTTCGTATTTTATTTGTTTTGTCATACTGAAAGGATTTCTATTAATATATTCTATATTACTTTTAACACCTTTTATCCTGACATTCACACAATATTGTTATTTACTTTGTCATGCTAGGAGGTTTCTATTAATGGGCTCTTTGTACGTTTCACGTGTTATATTCAGACTTTAAGTATGGATTTTTGTTTCTACGTATTGTAATTCATATTAAGTTTCATTGTTAGATACACGTTCTGACATACGAAATTATTTTGATTGATGACGGTGTATATTCCATTTTAAACTACTGACTTTCTTATGCTTATCACTGATGGTTCAAATGGCTCTGAGCACTATGGGACTTAACATCTATGGTCATCAGTCCCCTATAACTTAGAACTACTTAAACCTAACTAACCTAAGGACATCACACACATCCATGCCCGAGGCAGGATTCTAACTTGCGACCGTAGCAGTCCCGCGGCTCCGGACTGAGCGCCTAGAACCGCTAGACCACCGCGGCCGGCCCTTATCACTGATGTACCTCGGTATTAGTGCCCTCTAATGCCTGTAGTTGTATTTTGTATAAGTGTAGGACGGCCCAGGGCCATCACCAGCATTTGTTATATACCTGTGTCTACAGATGGTCAGATGTATCAGAATGCTTTTAACAGCGTATATGGCTCCTATGTGTTCCTGTTAGCCAAGTTATCTGTATCACGAATTCCTAGATTTTTGTGTATTTAGCCCTCAGTCAACCGAACTTATTTTTGTCACATTAGTGTTGTTTTTTTTCTATTCGTAACTGATCTAATAATGACAGCATGCCGAAAGAGGTTATCGTGACTTGTTTAGGATATGTCATAAAGACGGACATTCATAAGACGAACATGATCGTGGACTCGTTTACAGACTTTATGTCTTCAATTGGTAAACTATATCCGGTTGATATGCTTACTGCCGAAGTGCGTAACTATGTGACCAAAATCGCTAGTGCTGTTACCCAGATAGCCAGCAGCAGTGGCCGAGCGGTTCTAGGCGCTACAGTCTGGAAGCGCGCGGCCGCTACGGTCGCAGGTTCGAATCCTGCCTCGGGCATGGATGTGTGTGATATCCTTAGGTTAGTTAGGTTTAAGTGGTTCTAAGTTCTAGGGGACTGATGACCTCAGAAGTTAAGTATCATAGTGCTCAGAGTTTTTTTTTTTGGTTGCCCAGATGGACAACGAAGCTGATACATTCTAAGACAAAAAAAAACAGACGCACGAGGAAGCAATCCTCCGAATTGTGCGGAAATCCATAGATATGTTGTGGAATACAATTTCAGAAAAATTGGATAATTTATTCAAGAGAAAGAGCTTCAAAACTTGGTCCTTATACAAGCAGTTATTCGGCATGGCATTGATTTCCCAGGTTGTTGGGTGTTCTCCTCAGAGATATCGTGCCGAGTTCTGTCCAATTGCCTCCTTACATCGTCAAAATCCCGAACTGTTGGAGAGCCCTGCTCATAATACTCCAAACTTTCACAGTCTGGGAGAAATACGGTGACCTTGTTGGCCAAGATAGGGTTTTCCAAGCACGAACACAGGCGGTAGAAACTCTCACCGTGTGTGGGTGGACATTATCTTGCTAAAATGTAAGCACAGGGTGGCTTGGCTTAAAGGCAACAAAACGGGGCGTAGAATATCATCGGCGTATCCCTGTGTTGTAAGGGATGACAACCAGAGTGGTGCTGCTATGAAAAGAAATGGACCCAGAGCATGTCCCCTGCTGTCAGGCCGTATAGTGGGCGGCAGTCAGAGTGGTGTTCCACTGCTGTGTGGGGCGTCTCCACAGACGTCTTCTCTTGTCATCGGTGGTCATTTCGAAGCAGCATTAATCACTGAAGAAAATTACATTTCAGTCAATGAGATTCCAGGCCGTAGACGTAGCTAGAGGCCTCCCAGACAGCGATGGCATACCAACAATGACTGTCGCCCGCCATGCAGCCCGACAACCAGGAGTGTTGGTCTGTGGTGTCATTTCTTTTCGTAGCAGCACCCCTTTGGCAGTCATTCGCTGCACCCTTAGTACACAGCGGTACGTCAACGATATTCTGTTCCCCATTTTCTTGCCCTTCATGGCAAACCACCCTGGGCTTGCATTTCAGTAAGACAATGCCCGCCCCCGCACAGCGAGAGTTTCTACTGCTTGTGTTCGTGTTTGCCAAACCCCACCTTGGCCAGCAAGGTCGCCGGAGGTCTCCTCAATTGAGAACGTTTGAAGCATTATGGGTACGACTCTCCAACTATCTGAGGGTTTTTGACGATCTAATGAGCCAATTGGACAGCATCTGGCGTGATATCCCTCAGGAGGACACCCAACAACTCTAAGAGCCAATTCTGAGTCGAATAACTGCTTACGTTAAGGTCCAGAGATGGACAAACGCGTTACTGACGGCTCAATTTGTGAAGCTCATTCTCTTGAATAAATCATCCAATTTTTCTGAAATTGTAATTATTTGTTTGTCTGCGTATGCACATTACCATCTTCAAAATGGTTCAAATGGCTCTGATAAGGGAACCTCCCCAAAGCACCCCCCTCAGATTTAGTTATAAGTTGGCACACTGGATAGGCCTTGAAAAACTGAACACAGATCAGTCGAGAAAACAGGAAGAAGTTGTGTGGAACTATGAAAAAAATAAGCAAAATATAGAAACTGAGTAGTCCATGGGCAACATAGGCAACATCAAGGAGAATGTGAATTCAGGAGCGCTGTAGTCCCATGGTTAGCATGAGTAGCTGAGGAGTGAGAGGTCCTTGGTTAAAGTCGTCCCTCGACTGAAAATTTTACTTTCTCTATTTTCGCAAAGTTATGATCTATCCGTTCGTTCATTGACGTCTCTGTTCACTGTAATAAGTTTACTGTCTGTATTTTGCGACCGCACCGCAAAACCGCACGATTAGTAGACGAAAGGAACTGCCTCTCCAATCGGAACCGAAAACATTTGATATCAAGGTCATAGGTCAAACGATTCCTTCACAGGAAAACACCTCTGATATATTCTATACGACACTGGTGACGGCATGTGCGTCACATGACAGGAATATGTTGTCGACCCACCTAACTTGTACACTTAGCGAATGGGTAAAAAGATTCTTCTACGTTGCCCGATTTAGGTTTTCTTGTGGATGTGATAATCACTCCCAAAAAAGTAATGAAAACGTAGGAGTTTGTCACATAAACTGAAAATAAAAAAATTAAGCTTTTCACTGGAGGTAAGACTCGAACCTAGGACTTCTCGTTCCGTAGCTGCTCTCGCTAACAACGAGACCACGGCGCTCCTTGAGTACCATCGTCCTTGATGTTGCATATGTTAGCATGTACTACTCAGTTTGTATATTTTACTTATTGTTTTCTTAGTTCGACACAACTTCTTCCTGTTTTCTCGATTGACCTGTGTTCAGTTTTTCAAGGATAGACCACTGTGCCAACTTATAACTAAATATGACGGGGGTGCGATGGGGAGGTTTCCTTGTGAGCACTGTGGGACTTAACATCTGAGGTCATCAGCCTAGAACTTAGAACTACTTAAACCTAACTAACGTAAGGACACCACACACATGCATGTCCGAGGCAAGATTCGGACCTGCGACCGTAGCAGTCGCGCGGTTCCGGACTGAAGCGCCTAGAACCGCTAGGCCACCGCAGCGGGCTGCACAACACATCTATCGATTTCATTCCCATTTGGATAATTCCCTAGAGATACGTCGTTCTTTTGTCTTGTTAGAGTGTAATTGGGGAACACTTCTAGAAATTAGTCGTACGCAGAATTCGAGACGATCTCCCTGGCAAAATACTGGAGGAGATCTTAAATTCAATTTGCAAACGTCCATACAACCGTAGATGTGAAAGAATTTACTCCTATTGTTTGGAAAAGGAATTTGATAGAAGTCAATACTAGAAATTCCGCCTGAGGAAGAAATTCTGTTGGAGTCATGTATCACTATTGATAGTGGTATGACGCAGTGAATTGTACCCTTTACGCTTCGCTGGCTCTTCGGAATTTTCGAAGCGGAGTGCACCCCTTTCCGGCAGGGGAACAGTCCTGCTGTTAGCGTTCAGCAAGCCCAAGAGTTACTGATCACACGCCTAAATGCAGGGTGCATTTGGTCGCATTCTGCACGGTCGCGCACGTAAAATATTTGAACATTTTGGTAAAGTGAGGAATGACGAGTCTGTAACTATTATGTCGATTGGTGGGGTTACAGTGAGCACTGATTCGGTTTATTTGCGGAAGGTGCCCTTAATTACCTATGAAATCACTGAATGAATATAGCACCGTTCTTAGTCAGTGGCTTCCCTTAGCAGAAAATATTATTATTTGAAGTTAGAAAAAAGGCTACCGTGAACAATCATATAGTGAAAGATTAATTCGGATATAGCAGTCGTAATCTTCGGCGTGAATGTGGGATTAATTTATCTGTTAATTCGAGCATTGTATAGTCTAGACATTGTTACTAAGTGTGTTACGCGTAAAAAGTCAGCAGACGAAGTAAAATGATCTTTAGCCTACTGTTATCCTTTCAAAGCAACATTTTCGCATCTAAATGATTAACTCCAATAGTATTGTCTACCAACAAGGTCACTTGACTAGAATGCAAATGAGGGGCTGAGTACCATAAGGGCCAAAAGCACACCATCGTAGATCCCACATTTAGGTTCATATCAGAAAAACCAGTGAGACAGCTTTTCGTGAATGTTCATTTATACAATGTGGGCCAACAGCACAGATAAACTGAACCCAGCATGATATTCATAAAGTAACGACACACGTTTTCTCATTAGGCTACACGGTCGAATTTATTTTGCGCCAAAGCATGTTCTTCATGTTAAGCATCCCCCACCTCTGACTGTTCTGTTGTAAATTAATATAAAAGGAAGTAAGGATGAAGTTACAAGCTGCTAATGTTAGCAAGAGCAGATAGTGGAAGGGGAAGATGTATTACTTTTTGTAAATCATCAAGAAGACGGGAAAAATTGGAAATTTGTGGTAAGGTCTTATGGGACCAAACTGCTGAGGCCATCGGTCCCTAAGCCGACACACTACTTAATCTAACTTAAACCATCTTACGTTATGGACAACACACACACCCATGCCCGAGGGAGGAGTCGAACCTGTGACGGAGGGAGCCGTACGGAGCGTGACAAGAATCCTTAGACCACGCAGCTACGCCGCACGGTCGTCAAGACGATACTCACCTACTTCCATCAATTTGTTGTTTTTTCGTATATCACCTGATTCTGGTACAGACACCTTTTACGTATTCTGATACCCAACTCGAACTTAGTTCGATTTTCGTCAGTTCGTTCGCTATACAGAAAACAATTTAAAGGATCTCTTCGAAGAAATATCTGATCATCCGCAACGCCAGTATTCAGTCCGCGTTTTCGCGAGGCAGCAACGCCCGTTATTCGTTCCTTCACCGTATTTTTCTGTCACCTACTAACAGATCTCCAAAGCAACAAGCTACCGTAGAGAGCTGCAGTATGGCGCGGACTGTACTATCTGGCACGCGACCCTAATTGCCTCAGGGACGGACGCTGGGGCCACGGGAGATGTCTTGGCAGCTACTCGCAGTACATGAATCATTCTCGCGCGAGGGGTCCTGGCGCGGCATGGAGCTGCAGTAACACCTACATGTTTCTTCCGCCCCCCAGACTCTCTCTCTCTCTCTCTCTCTCTCTCTCTCTCTCTCTCTCTCTCCACTCCTATTCTTTCCCCCATGCCTTATTTTTCTATTCGTGCTGAATTACGACCTTTGTCTCCAGAGAAACTATGTGACTCGTGTGGCGTCTGTGCATTCATCTGCATATATTCTCCGCAAACCATTGTACACTGTATGATGGAGAGTACCTCATATTACCATTAGTCTCTCTCGCACCCACTCCATTCGTGTACTGAGCGGGGAAGACATGGGTCGCTGTACGTCTCATTACGTCCTCTAGGCTCTTCCGT
Source organism: Schistocerca gregaria (assembly GCF_023897955.1). Taxonomy (NCBI): domain Eukaryota; kingdom Metazoa; phylum Arthropoda; class Insecta; order Orthoptera; family Acrididae; genus Schistocerca; species Schistocerca gregaria. The sequence goes on along the minus strand of NC_064923.1, from coordinate 600,351,797 downwards.
ATGTCCTGATGCACATGACAGAAATGACCCAGAGGGGATAGTAGTGCCGTTTTATAGTTGTTGTTGTAGTAGTAGTCACTTTATTTATCCATGGATAACTTCTACAAGGATATTTCATATGCATACAGGCATTTACGTGCACATAGGTCTACTTTCACAAAGTCGGGTAATCAGCCCCAATGTACCGCGTGATCAAAAAGTCAGTATAAATTTGAAAACTGAATAAATCACGGAATAATGTAGATAGATAGGTACAAATTGATAGACGTGCTTGGAATGACGTGGGGTTTTATTAGAACCATAAAAATACAAACGTTCAAAAAATGTCCGGCAAATGGCGCTTCATCTGATCAGAATAGCAATAATTAGCATAACAAAGTAAGACAAAGCAAAGATGATGTTCTTTACAGGAAATGCTCAATATGTCCACCATCATTCCTCAACAATATCTGTAGTCGAGGAATAATATTGTGAACAGCACTGTAAAGCATGTCCGGAGTTATGGTGAGGCATTGGCGTCGGATGTTGTCTTTCAACATCCCTAGATATGTCAGTCGATCACGGTGCACTTGCGACTTCAGGTAACCACAAAGCCAATAATCGCACGGACTGAGGTCAGGGGACCTGGGAGGCCAAGGATGACGAAAGTGGCGGCTGAGCGCACGATCATCACCAAACGACGCGCGCAAGAGATCTTTCACGCATCAAGCAATAATTTGTGTGTGTGTGTGTTTTTGGTTCTTATAAAACCCCATGTCATTCCAAGCATGTGTGTCAATTTTTACCTCTCTGTCTACATTATTCCGTGGTTTATTAAGTTTTCAAATTTATACTGACTTTTTGATCACCCTTTATATCTACATCTACATCTACATAGATACTCCCTAAGCCACCGTACGGCGGAGGATACCCTGCACTTGAAATAATTTACGAAAACCACAGAAAATCTACATCAGTGTAGCCTATAAGGTCCCGAATAGACGACCAGTCTGTTTGCAAGAGAGCATCCTCGTTTACTTTATCCCTAGTGTACATTTCTGTTTTGTTTATACATTCTTAGAAAAGAGTTATTTCAAAGTGTGAAAAATCTAATATTACACTGTTCACTCATTTCTCAACGCTAGCCACTGCCGGCACTACATACACACTTTCCGCAGACACTGTTACCAAGACGCTTACGTTTAGTCACTATTTTGCGTATGGCAACTTCCTATTTTATATCATCCTTTACGGAAACGAAGAGAGTCAGTAGCAGCTCGAGAGTACACATTCTGGATGTTCATAAGTTTCGAGATACAGGTAAATATGAGAGTGTGAAATTGAAACGTCCCCTTAGAAAGATTTATACACGACTGTGCTTAAACTGACACACAATAGTTTTTAGCGCAACGGAATCTGACTATCAAAAATCCCTACGAAAGAATGGCCCTGACTAACAATAACCTATACGTTTCACAAATCACTTACCTCACAAAAATCTTCGTTGCTCAAGCTACTGCAATACAGCGAGCGCCACTACTGCCAGCTAAATAAAAGATTCAAACTACTGAAGGCACTAACTACTGATAGGCATAGTTAGCAAATGAAAGATTTTAATACAGAACAAACAATGTATTTACCTTAATAGTCACAATATATATATATATATCAGTTCGTGACACCAATTCTTACAAATTCCAAAACTCCGCCATCTCTCTCCCCACGTCCACCACTGCTGGCGGCTCACCTCCAACTGCGCAACGCTACGCGCTGTTAGCATCCAGCTGCCGCTGCCCAACACTACAATGGCGAGTATTACAACAATGCCAACCAGCCACAGACTGCACACGGCACAGCCAGTGATTTTCATACAGAGCGCTACGTGGCGGCGGCGTTACCAATAAAAAAACCAAAACAGCTTACTTACAAAATTAAAAGCATCTGTCGTATAACAGCTATGCTTATCAACATTTTATACAACTATAGCCCCTGCCAATAGTAATAATAATAATAATAATATGCATAGCTTGTCTGAAAAAAATAAGAATTGTTTCTGTGGAATTATGTTGCTTTGTACATAATGAAGTATAGCTTATGGCAAGAACGTAATAATATTTAAGATTTGGCTACACTCCATTTTGTATTTTTATGTAACTGAGAATTTTCGCGATTTTTTTCATAAGGATGTACAATAAGGTACTACTTAAAGGATTAACGTCCTAGAAAATCAGACATTCTTAAGCTGCACCCTTACAACTTACGTTTATTACTCTCTTCTTTGTTAAATGTTCGCTTGTAGTCATGTTTAATTCATTTCGTCGTTGTCTCAGTCAACAGGTCCGGTCTGTTTTCTCTGCGGTTGACTTTTCTTGGTCATTTTCTTTTCTGTTAGCACTTAAAACAGACTCAACAAATTTCATGTTGACGCTGCCTAGGGAAAAAAAAATGTTATTTTGTGGTAAGATCGTAAGGGACGAAAATGCTTATGTCATCGGTCCCTAAGCGGACACACTACTCAATCTGAGTTAAACTAACTTACGCTATGGACAGCACACACACGCACCCATGCCCGAGGGAGGACTCGAACCTCCGACGGGGGGAGCCGCGCGGACCGTGACAAGACCCCTGAGGTAGCGTGGCAACCCCGCGCGGCCCTGCGCAGGAAAGCCGATTCCTGCAGAGCAAACAACCAATTCCAAACACAAACTGCCGCTTGTGGAAATGGTTAACTCAAATAGTACTGTCTACCAACAAGGTCACTTGACTAGAATACAAATGAGGTGCTGAGTACCATAACGGCCAAAAGCTTAAGTGCTCTGTGGTTCTCAGCGCCTCAGATGGGCTACTGTGTGATAAAATCGAAAACTTTGTATACTATATCTTATTCAGAACCCCACAAAATAGGTTTTTTTTATCAGTATAGCTATAACATACTTTGATGTCCGATCGTAATTTACTATACAGGATGATTCACAAAGATATGCATATAGTTTAACATGTTATTCTGCAAGTAAATCTAAAGAAAAAAATTCATATAAACACTGGTCTGCAAATGTTTGGTTATGGAGTTACGGCTAATAAAAGATTTTGCCTGGATTTTAGCAACTTCGCTAATATGAAGCCACCGCATAACTGTACGAAGTCAAAGTAAAGCACAATTTCCATTTATTTTATTTTTTGATCTGGTGACCCTAATAAAACATGGATATCTGCAGTAGTTTACAAGAACATCCAGAAAAGCAAAGACGTAATTTTGTAAAATTTTTAATTTACTAACTACTTGCCCCAATTTGCTTCTTTAAATTCCAGACAATTGTACAAAGTTTTCAGCAGAAGTTGTAGAGAATTTAATTTTGGAATTATGATGGTAATAACGTTAATTGAAACTGTATGAATGTGTTAGTCAATCTGCTTTTATTAATACCATGGCACACGTGAATTCAAAGCTCACTGTTAAGGAAGTTGTACAGTGTACATACAATTTCACAATACATTCATAGAAAAACAAACGACTGAAACAACTCACTAACGGTTGCCAATAATGACATAATTTTTTCTATATTCTTAATGGAAAGTAAACAAATGTACCTGTATAATAACCTTTGCACTGTGTGGCTGTTCCCAGCGGAGATTCGAGTCCTCCCTTGGGCATGGGTGTGTGTGTTTGTCCGTAGGATAATTTAAGTTAAGTAGTGTGTAAGCTTAGGGACTGATGACCTTAGCAGTTAAGTCCCATAAGATTTCACACACATTTGAACATTTTTGAATAATCTTTGCTTCTATGGATGTTCTGGAAAACTACTGCAGATACACGTCGAGGACATGTTTTATTAGATTTACCAGACCAATAACAACAAAATAAATGGATATCATGCTTTACTGTAACCTCGTATAGTTTTGTGATGGCTTCATATTAGCGAAGTTGCTAAATTTGAGGTAAAATCTTTTATTAGCCGTAACTCAGTAACTAAACATTTGCGGACCTATGTTTATCTGAACTTTTTTCTTTACTTTCATTTGTATAATAACATATTAAAATATTTCACCCTGTATAGTAAGCGAATTGGCATGTGTGGTGGAGTGTGCTACCGTCTAGCGGGATTTATAACAAGCGAAAGGGGATAGAAGTCTGCTGCAGTGTACTCCCCCTTAGCGGCACTGAGAAGTAAAGGCTAACTGTCCACGCCGTGAACCATGCATGTTGTTTGTCAAATCCCTACGTATTTGTCCCGTGAAGCAATTACGTCACATCAGTTATACACGCGCAAAAGCTCCTTAAAACGTGCCCAATTGACGGTGTGCTCGCGACCCTGATGCCATATTTGATAGAGTAGATTAGATTAGATTAGATTAGATTAATACTTGTTCCATAGATCATGAATACGACACTTCGTAATGATGTGGAACGTGTCAGGTTAATAAAAGATGTCTGTACAAGAAATTACATTACACAAAATATTGCATGACACTAATGATTAAGTTTTTTTTTTTTTTTTTTTTACTTACTTTATATCTAAAAATTCAGCCAATGAGTAGAAGGAGTTGTCATCTAGAAATTCTTTTAATTTATTTTTAAATGTTAGTTGGCTATCTGTCAGGCTTTTGATGCTGTTTGGTAGGTGCCCAAAGACTTTTGTGGCAGCATAATTTACCCCTTTCTGTGCCAAAGTCAGATTTAACCCTGCATAGTGAAGATCATCCTTTCTCCTGGTGTTATAGGTATGCACACTGCTATTACTTTTGAATTGGGTTGGATTATTATCAACAAATTTCATAAGGGAATATATATACTGTGAGGTTACTGTGAGGATCCCTAGATCCTTAAATAGATGTCTGCAGGATGACCGTGGGTGGGCTCCAGCAATTATTCTGATTACACGTTTTTGTGCAATGAATACTTTTCTACTCAACGATGAATTACCCCAGAATATGATGCCATATGAAAGCAGTGAATGAAAGTAGGCATAGTAAGCTAATTTACTGAGATTCTTATCACCAAAATTTGCAATAACCCTAATAGCATACGTAGCTGAACTCAGACGTTTCAGCAGACCATCAATGTGTTGCTTCCAGTTTAACCTCTCATCAATGGACACACCTAAAAATTTTGAAAATTCTACCTTAGCTACAGACTTCTGTTCAAATTCTATATTTATTACTGGAGTTTTGCCATTTACTGTACGGAACTGTATATACTGTGTTTTATCAAAATTTAAAGAGAGTCCGTTTGCTGAGAACCACTTAATAATTTTGTGAAAAACATCATTTACAATTACATCACTTAGTTCTTGGTTTTTGGATGTTATTACTACACTTGTATCATCAGCAAAAAGAACTAACTTTGCATCTTCATCAATGTGGAATGGTAAGTCATTAATGTATATCAAGAACAGTAAAGGACCTAAGACCGAACCCTGTGGGACCCCGTGCTTGATAGCACCCCAGTTTGAGGAATCAGCTGTTTTAACATTACACGAACCACTTATTTCAACTTTCTGCATTCTTCCAGTTAAGTATGAATTAAACCATTTGTGCACTGCCCCACTCAAACCATAATGATTTAGCTTATCTAAAAGAATTCCATGATTTACACTATCAAAGGCCTTTGAGAGATCACAAAAAATACCAATGGGTGATGTCCGGTTATTCAGAGCATTTAATATTTGATCAGTGAAAGCATATATAGCATTTTCTGTTGAAAAGCCTTTCTGAAAACCAAACTGACATTTTGTTAGTACTTTATTTTTACAAATATGGGAGGCTACTCTTGAATACATTACTTTCTCAAAAATTTTTGATAGAGCTGTCAGAAGAGAGATTGGGCGGTAGTTGTTGACATCCGACATATCCCCCTTTTTATGCAATGGTTTTACAATGGCATATTTCAGTCTATCAGGGAAAACACCCTGCTCCAAAGAGCTATTACATACGTGGCTGAGAATTCTACTTATCTGTGGGGAACAAGCTTTAAGTACTTTGCTGGAAATGCCATCAATTCCGTAAGAGCTTTTACTTTTCAGTGAGTTTATTATTTTACTGATTTCAGAGGGAGAGGTTGGTGGAATTACAGCTGTTTCAAACTGTGCAGGTATGGCCTCTTCTATTAATAGCCTTGCCTCTTCTAGTGAAGATCTAGATCCTATTTTCTCCACAACATTTAAAAAATGATTATTCAAAATATTTTCAATTTCTGATTGTTTGTTAGTGCACTTGTCATTTAATTTTATTGCACTAAAGTCTTCCTGTGCTCTTGGTTGCCCTGTTTCCCTTTCAATAATATTCCAAATTGCTTTAATTTTATTATCAGAGTTACTGATCTCAGACATGATACACATGCTTCTGGACTTTTTAATAACTTTTCTTAGTACCGCACAATAGTTTTTATAATATTGAACAATTTCGGGGTCAGTACTCCATCTTGCTGTTAGATACAGTTCTCTTTTGCGGTTGCAAGATATTCTTATTCCTTTAGTTAGCCAAGGTTTTTTATATGTTTTCTTGGAATTATGTTTAACTATTTTCTTGGGAAAACAATTTTCAAATACCCTTAAAAATGTATTGTGAAATAAGTAGTAATGTAGCATAGCGTGGTAGATTTAGAGCTGTATATTATAGATTACGGCATTTATATTACTTTCAACAGCGTTCGAAGGAAAAAAAAAACAATAAATCCTCAAGGTGTCAAAAGTTTGGATGTTCACGTGCTCTTGTGCTCTCACACAACAGCCGCCACTGAGGAGAGTTACTGCCTTTCACATAGCATCAAAGTCAGCCTTTCGGTCCTGTGAAGGATGACCTAATGCTATGTAAGACACGTATAGATATCATCCCCTCCAGTGTGAACTTTCGTATGTTGAGTAAACAACTATGGACGTTAACCCGTCTGCTACAATTTGACAAATCAGTGCGTCTAAGCAATGCGTTGACACAAGCCACTCTACGAGCTATCAAAACGTCAGCCATCAAAACGCTTCTGGGATAAGGTGATCAAAGAAGACCTCGAATTCCTTATGACGAGCGATTTACTTTTAACGATGTCGATTTTAATTTGGATAAACTGTGGAAGCCAGCACTTGGTATAGTGTGCTGTCAAAGACAATGTTCCTGTGCCCTTTTCGTTAGTTCCTATAGTTTATAAACTAGAAATGTCTGGTACAGAGGCAGTGCCAGTACAATAGGACTTTTCTGGGACTCTAACGGTCTGCGACCTCATGCACAACCGTGCGGGCGACGTGCATGTCGGTCAGGCAGGAGGGCCAGAGAAGTCTTACGGCTCAGAAGATGACTGGATGGTTCACAGCCGAAATATCAGCTGGAGAGACATTAAATACGGCTGCATTCATGTAATTGAACAGAACTAGCAGTGCGCCAGGAAAACATGAAGATTCCCGTCAGTGTAGATTAATTGCTCAGCTTATTAAATTTAACATTTTGTATATGTACGCTGATAAGCCAAAAAATTATGGCCACTGCCGCCAAGCCGCCTGATGGCATTGCGTATCGTCACGGGGGAAGGAAAATACCGGGTGATCAAATAGTCAGTATTAATTTTAAAACTGAATAAATCACGGAATAATGTAGATAGAGAGGTACAAATTGACACACATGCTTAGAATGACATGGGGTTTTATTAGAACCATAAAAAACAAACTTTCAAAAAACGTCCGACAGATGGCCCTTCATCTGATCAGAATAGCAATAATTAGCATAACAAAGTAACACAAAGCAAAGATGATGTTCTTTACAGGAAATGCTCAATATGTCCACCATCATTCCTCAATAATAGCTGTAGTCGAGGAATAATGTTGTGAACAGCACTGTAAAGCATGTCCGGAGTTATGGTGAGGCACTGGAGTCGGATGTTGTCTTTCAGTATCCCTAGAGATGTCGGTCGATCACGATACACTTGCGACTTCAGGTAACCCCAAAGCACGGACTGAGATCTGGGGACCTTGGAGGCCAAGCATGACGAAAGTGGCGGCTAAGCACACGACCATCACCAAACGACGCGCGCAAGAGATCTGTGAAGCGTCTAGCAATACTTTGTTTTTTGGTGTTTTTTTTTTTTTTTTTTTGTTTTTTTTTGTTTTTTTTTTTGTTCCAATAACAGCTCGTGTCATTCCAAGCATGTGTGACAATATTTACCTCTCTATCTGCATTATTCCGTGGTTTATTAAATTTTAAAATTTATAATGACCTTTTTATCACCCTGTATGTAGGATGAAGACAAAATACCGCTCTTGGCGATCGGCATGCCATCCCTCATTCCAATTCAACACAAAAGTTTGTCTAGCGATACTTAGTCCCAACAGTAAATTTAATAGAAATGAGATTTAAAAAACGAGAATCTTCCAACGCTGTAACTACGTGCAGCGTGGACAAGAACACCTAGCTGTCCCATTAGCTCAGACAGACAAGGCAATGCCTTGCGGAACGGATATGCAGAATCATGTTCGCGCCAAACATTTTTTTTTTTTTCATTTAAAGCATCAAATTGTTCCAATTTACATTCTAACATTCATGGTGGCGTCTCTTTGTTCTATATCGTGTCTCCCTACCACTTTTGCGCAACGACGCTCTGAGCGTGTTTTTTAGGGAATTGACTAGTTTGAACCTGGGACCTGTTGTTGGTAAGGAGACGCCAGACCACACATGACATGTAAAATTCAGAAGAGTTCAGTGAGACTAGCGATGATATAAGCAAATACTTAACTATTTCAGCGTCAGCTCCACTGCACCCCCTGTAAAAGAATCTTAATACTAACTAAATTTAGTTGAAAGGGTTCAAGGCTTTCCTATTTTTAGTTAGCTGGTAAAATAACGTCGAAAAAGCATTTAAGTTTATCATTGGAAATTTTATTCTACTCACAAAACATTGTTTATAAATTGCACTATTGATAAAAGGAAGTGTTTTAATAAAGGATGGTAAAAACCAACTGCGTTCAACAAAAATGTGAACGAATATTCCCTGAATGGGTTTCCAAGTTCTACAATGGATCGAAGGATGACCTATGCCATATCACATCTATAATCTAGGTTAAAATTAAGTTTCACAAAAGATTTGATTCCCAGCGGGGTCAGGGATTTTCTCTGCCTCGTGATGGCTGGGTGTTGTGTGATGTCCTTAGGTTAGTTAGGTTTAAATAGTTCTAAGTTCTAGGGGACTGATGACCATAGATGTTAAGTCCCATAGTGCTCAGAGCCATTTCACAATAGAGAAAACTATCAAAATGGTCTACAGTAACCCTCAATTGTCTTTAATTACTTATATAACTTGTCGTAAATTACAGTAGCTGATGTGGCTTCACAATAATTATATAACAGAGAAATCATCGCGTTTCAGATTTTTACTTCAAGTGGCAAATGTGAATACCATGAGCTTTAATTTGCGATCGACACTAGTATTACGCAAAAAGGGTGTGTAACAGATGAGACTTCTGCAGTTCTGAGTGAAGCTTTAGACGCTGTTATGCGGCATCGCGTACATTCATTACCTTCTCGGTGTTCGTCAGGGGAGCGGCGGCCGGTGCAGCAGCCATCCAGCTCGCCGTCTCGGAACTAACTCTCCTCCTCACTTATCCTTACTACAATTTACCGAAGTTGGTTTAAAAAAAAAAACTATCTGGCTGTGTTTTCATCTGACCAATCAGGGTCTCAATGTTAACCATAAGCTCCGCCTACAAAAATTCTGTCTATCCAATGAGAAACGTTATACTTTTTGTGGTATTTGCAGCGTAACAGAGACGCGAAAAAGTCTCAAGCAAAAACTTGCAGCTGGTGTGGTCCTTTTAGCGTTATCGTAAGATCTATACTGTTCTTCTGGAGGGCTCTATCTTTTAACATGGGCTGGGGGGCGGTCCTAACGTAACACAGACGCGAAAAAGCCTCACACTAAAACTTGCGGGTGGTGTGGCTCTTTTTGTGTTATCGTAAGATCTATACTGTTTTTCTGTAGGGCTCTAGCTTTTAACATGGGCTGGGGGTGGTCCTTGAAGTAATAGAGACGCGAAAAAGGTTCACGCTAAAACTTGCAGCTGGCGTTGTCCCAGTGGTTAGCTGGCGACGTGGGTGTCCAGTCCGTCCCTTATCATAGAGCCTTCTAGGTTCACACGGCTCTGCTCTCGGTTTCTGTTCTCGTTTCTTCCCTCGAATATGCGTCTGTCTCACTGTGGGAAGGTATGACATGCATTTAGGCATTCTTGTGTTAGTCTGTGGTATCCCATTTGCTCACTCGTTACTCGTATTACTTTGGTTAATTTAATGTCACGATTTCTTCGGAGCTATGTGATATACTACTGGATTTGCTTATCATGTCAGGGTTTTCATGGAAGGTGTTGGATTTGCCTGACACCTTACATATCACCACCCTTCGAACGTAATTTTTGCACTGAATTTAGACAATGATTGAATCGTTGTCTAAGTTTGTCCAAAATTTTCTAATTTATCTAAATTTTATTGCATACTGTTCAGCCACGTTATTCTGTTCTATGCTAGTTTGTATTACTAATTTATACTTTTATATTCTTCCACATTATAATTAAAAATGACAAGAGAAGAATATTTTTATGCTATTATTAATTCTTAATTATTTTCTTTTTTTATTTAAGTGTAAAGTTTTTTTAAGAAGTTTGTTATCGAAAGTGAGGAGTCTTTCACATCGATTTTCTCAGAAATATTGTTTTTATTAATGTAGTAATTAAGTAAAATCTATTCCTAACACATTTTCTAAATATCATGTACAAGTAATATGTTTTTGTTTCTAGACACTCATTTCCACATTGTTACACTAACAAATAAGAAGTATTTCCAAGAATTGTGTTGACAAAGAAATATACATACACAAGTATTGAGATATTATCCTAATAAATGGTACAAATGTTAAAAAAAAGGAAAACATCCAACAAGATAATTTTTTATTCTTTGTTTTTATAAGGACATAATAAACAAAATATAGTTATTCTTTTATTTTTATGAGGAGAAAACAAGTGGTATATAGTTTTAGCATTTATTATGCCTTACTTTGTGTTCTTTATGCACTGTCCATTTCAGAACTAATGACTTGTTTTTATCGATAGTCTATTTTTTACTTAAGTCCATATTCAATGACTGTTATTTTGTAGTTTATTAGCTTTCTGGTGTGCTTAACTTATTTAGTTTTTCACACACTTCTTTTTCACAATTCCTACAACAAATAATTTGATTTCAGACATTCACACAATTCTATGCATGTTTAAGCATGAGGTTGGCGAATGTTTTTGCACGAAGGTGATGGACTTGACCGAGATGGATGTGGGCAAGTATTTGATGTACAGCTTCGTTCGTCGTTCCTTGTTCTCTTTGCAAGTGTGTGTTGCTGTTGTGGAGGTCCCATAGTGGAATGGAGCTGTAAGTGCAGAATCTCGTGGTTTACTGGCTTTGTGTGCGTGAAAGTCATCAAATGGCTCTGAGCACTATGGACTTAACATCTGAGGTCTTCAGTCCACTAGAACGTAGAACTACTTAAACCTAACTAACCTAAGGACATCACACACATCCATGCCCGAGGCAGGATTCGAACCTGCGACCGTAGCGGTTTCGCAGTTCCAGACAGTAGCGCCTAGAACCGCTCGGCCATCCCGGCCGGCTGAAAGTCATCGTTATGTGTCGCTGAAAGCGGTCGTTTTTCGTTGTAATACCTCGCAGATGACTAGTTTACAATAGGATAGGGATTTGGGAAGGTATGTCGTCTATTCTTCACCCACCTCTTTTCTTGGTCTCAATCTTGCAAATCTTCAACTTCTGTTCTTCCTGCTTTTTTCTGCTTCTTACTTGCTTCTTGGTTCTTCTCTGGGCCGGATATGGAAATATTTATTGATAACTAGTCGCTTTGAAGTTCTCCTCCTAGTAACAGTTTAATAAATTGTTTGGGAGTGTCATTTTTACTTTGTGGAAGTTTTCTTCAGTTTCGTGCATCAGCGTGCTGTTTAATAGCAGTAGTGTGACTTTTACACATATTTTTTTGCCAGTGGTGGCTTGCCCAAGTCGTCTTCTCGTCGGGCCGTTTTTTCCTCCCTCCGCTTAGTGGCGGCACTTGGGGGTTTACGAGCGGTGAAAGTCCGGTGTCCCTGCACCGGTCCCTTCTGACGTTCGAAGTCCCGTCGTGTCTCTGCAGTGCTCTGTCACTATGCGGCTCCGTGTTCCATCCCAGCTGGGTTCCTCCTAGTGGGCAAATTTATTGCCCACTTTCTATACAAGGTCCTTCTGTTGGTCTTGCTTCTACCTTGTAGAAATCGTGTCTTGCTAATTACGTCCTTTTCTTTCCTGATACTTCTCGCGTTGCAACTTGTGGGTCGTTGCATCTCTTACTTGCTGGATTTTTTACAATGGCTCTTCCAAAAAGTTTTACTTATAATCATCTAACATATGTCTAGTACCTACATTGTTTTGCGCCTTCTAAAAAAGCTTTACATATTTCTGCACACTTTCCATGTTACAATTCTAAGATATTTGAAGTCTTAAAGTCTACTCAAGAATCCTCAAATTCGTTTCTTACACTCCTGGAAATGGAAAAAAGAACACATTGACACCGGTGTGTCAGACCCACCATACTTGCTCCGGACACCGCGAGAGGGCTGTACAAGCAATGATCACACGCACGGCTACGCGGACACACCAGAAACCCGCGGTGTTGGCCGTCGAATGGCGCTAGCTGCGCAGCATTTGTGCACCGCCGCCGTCGGTGTCAGCCAGTTTGCCGTGGCATACGGAGCTCCATCGCAGTCTTTAACACTGGTAGCATGTCGCGACAACGTGGACGTGAACCGTATGTGCAGTTGACGGACTTTGAGCGAGGGCGTATAGTGGGCATGCGGGAGGCCGGGTGGACGTACCGCCGAATTGCTCAACACGTGGGGCGTGAGGTCTCCACTGTACATCGATGTTGTCGCCAGTGGTCGGCGGAAGGTGCACGTGCCCGTCGACCTGGGACCGGACCGCAGCGACGCACAGATGCACGCCAAGACCGTAGGATCCTACGCAGTGCCGTAGGGGACCGCACCGCCACTTCCCAGCAAATTAGGGACACTGTTGCTCCTGGGGTATCGGCGAGGACCATTGGCAACCGTCTCCATGAAGCTGGGCTACGGTCCCGCACACCGTTAGGCCGTCTTCCGCTCACGCCCCAACATCGTGCAGCTCGCCTCCAGTGGTGTCGCGACAGGCGTGAATGGAGGGACGAATGGAGACGTGTCGTCTTCAGCGATGAGAGTCGCTTCTGCATTGGTGCCAGTGATGGTCGTATGCGTGTTTGGCGCCGTGCAGGTGAACGCCACAATCAGGACTGCATACGACCGAGGCACACAGGGCCAACACCCAGCATCATGGTGTGGGGAGCGATCTCCTACACTGGCCGTACACCTCTGGTGATCGTCGAGGGGACACTGAATAGTGCACGGTACATCCAAACCGTCATCGAACCCATCGTTCTACCATTCCTAGACCGGCAAGGGAACTTGCTGTTCCAACAGGACAATGCACGTCCGCATGTATCCCGTGCCACCCAACGTGCTCTAGAAGGTGTAAGTCAACTACCCTGGCCAGCAAGATCTCCGGATCTGTCCCCCATTGAGCATGTTTGGGACTGGATGAAGCGTCGTCTCACGCGGTCTGCACGTCCAGCACGAACGCTGGTCCAACTGAGGCGCCAGGTGGAAATGGCATGGCAAGCCGTTCCACAGGACTACATCCAACATCTCTACGATCGTCTCCATGGGAGAATAGCAGCCTGCATTGCTGCGAAAGGTGGATATACACTGTACTAGTGCCGACATTGTACATGCTCTGTTGCCTGTGTCTATGTGCCTGTGGTTCTGTCAGTGTGATCATGTGATGTATCTGACCCCAGGAATGTGTCAATAAAGTTTCCCTTTCCTGGGACAATGAATTCACGGTGTTCTTATTTCAATTTCCAGGAGTGTATTTTTGTGTAGTGTTGTGGTGAATAGCATTTTAGTATTTCATGCTGTTAGACTATCTACGCTTTATCGCTTCACCTTAATCTATGGTAGGATTGGTGTTATTATTAAAACTACTTTCTTTTTGCCACCTTCCTCTCTCTTCATTCTTCTTTCTCTTGACGGTCTTATCTGCAACATAATCTTGAAATATTGTGCTGACTATTTACCAGTAATAAAATTAATCTTCAAACTTGGACTGAAACTGTTTACTACTGCCGGTCTTAGGTAAAAATACCTCTGCTTTATCTCGTAATATACCCTCTAATTCTCTTTTACTGTGTTATGAAATACCTTGAACTTCTTGCAATTTTTCGTCGATTTCTTTATGGACTTCTAGCATGAGTTGAAGCGATTCCTTCTTTTGTGCATACTATTCTAATTCTTCATGCTCTGTATCTCGCGTCATTCTTAATTGTTTGTTTATAACTGATATTTCTTCTAATTTTAGCTTTTGCTCAAAGAGAAGTGTGACATTCCCGAATGTTACGCTACCTTTCCCCATATCTATTATCGCTCATCTCTCATTCAAAAAATCTGCATCTATAATCAAATCTACAGTTAGTTTAGGTATAATCACGAAGTTGGCTTCAATCTTTTGACCTTGGAACGAAAGAGTTAACCTTGTTTGTCTCGTAACTTCCGCAGCATTGTTTCTAATAGGACCTTTTACTTTAATCTTACGTGTATTCAGAACTGGCAATTCCTCATTGGCGTTACACTGCATAAATAAATTTTCTGAGATCGCAGTCAGTTCACTTCCGCTATCAATTACAATATAGACTGGGATATGCTTTACCATGGCCTTCACAATTGGTTGAATTTGAAAGGGTTGGTTCCGTTCTTCTTCCTCTTGCATGAACGAATCCTCCACTGAATCATACATGAGTCTTTTTAGAAATTTCCCTTGTGAATTCGAACTTTCTGTAGGATAAGCTTCGACTGCTGCTTCTCTCTCTTTTATTTCCTCTTCTCTATTTCTTCCTTCATTTACGCTTTCCTCTACATCCTCTACTTCTCCCTCATCCTCTTCTATCTTCTCCTTCTTCATCGCTATTTCCACATAATCGCATCTAAATGCTCTAATTATCGCTTCATAACTTCCTTCATTATATACGTTGGGTTGTGTGTCCACTTGTAACTTATTTTCAACTTCTGTCGACTGTGCATTATCCTCATTGAATTCGCTTTCCCTGGTTTCCATCTCAA
Source organism: Schistocerca gregaria (assembly GCF_023897955.1). NCBI lineage: Eukaryota > Metazoa > Arthropoda > Insecta > Orthoptera > Acrididae > Schistocerca > Schistocerca gregaria. The sequence goes on along the minus strand of NC_064923.1, from coordinate 600,336,618 downwards.
ATAGCTCTGCAATACTCATTACTTCGCCCTTTCCTCCTACATTCGTTGTGCATGCCTCTATTAATTCATCTTCCTCGTCAGTATTCTCCCAATTAATTTCGTCCCAACACGATATTGTTATTTTCTTGTCTTCGTTTTCATCTGGTCTCTGCGGATTTGTTTCTTCCTTCTTCTCTTCTCCTGATAAGATTTTTACTTCTCTGTTCAAGGTGCTGCAATTGTCCTGGGTCGGTATGTCATTCTCTTTGGCATGGGCACTTAGCTGTCAATTTGAACGTTTATCGGAGTTTGCTGGTCTTACCTCCACCACTTCTATCTGTATTTGCTTTTCTTGTTCAGCTTGTTGATAGTGGTTTCTTTTGTTGATAATTTGTCGGTCTATTGGTTCTCCAGTACCCATTCCGGTTGTCGTTATTCTCTCTGCAATAGTTATTGACGTTCCTGGGTGAATTATAGTTATTGCCATATTCTCTTTTTAACGGACTTCTTCCTAAGATTTCCACAGTCTATAAGTTGTCCTACTCCTTTGTCCACATGGTGACTTCTGGCACTACAGGAGATTCAAATTTATAGGCCAAGGTCGTTAACAAGTACGAACAGTTTGGTACTTAACTCATATCGATGGCTGCATTGTTGTCTTCGTGAAGTCTAGAGGTGATTGCACTGCGATGTTCCCGCGGTTTTCTTTGTGTTTGGATGAGACTAACTGGTTTGTAGGTCGACGTGGTATTTTGGTTTTTAAAGAGCAAACGTTACATTAGTTTTGCACATCACTATTTAATTCATTTATTCACATTTAACACTTCTACAATAATATGAAATAAGACACCACACCTGTATCACCCACGCTCCCGATCCAAAGTCCATCAACCACCTCCTCCAAAGATCGACCTCCTTCCGGCATGACCAAAGATAACCGTCTCTTAGTTGTTACACTCGCAGTCAAAGGCTATATTTACATAAAACATTACATGTAAAGAAATTACTGACATACATGATTTTACGTTCTGTTATATCTTCTAAATCCATAACCGGTTCATTGTTGAAATCTATTGTCGTTTCTTGGTGCGACGTTATCATGTGGTTCGTAATAATTGTTTCTTCGTACTGTGTCTTGTGGATTCCCGTGCTTTTTGCTTTCGTTTTCACGTGCACTTCGTCTTTTTCTTGCGTCATCTTCCGAAAATATGAACTCTAGTTCCCTTAGAATACCTTTAAATGCTTCGACGTCATTGCCTCCGTGACCTACTAACGATTGCTGGTATTTCAATGGTAGCTTCATCGCCCATAATTTAATCAACTCTCCGTCACTGTATGGTACATCTAAGCATTGATTTTTGTTTGCCATTACTTCGAAAAATTTCACGGGACTCTTCTCTCCTGAATTTTCAAAATATTGGTTCCGTAATAATTCGTACTTCACTCTGTTCTGTGCTTCGCTGGACCAATATAGTGAAAGAAACTTCTCTCTGAAATCTTCGTACGATCGGCATGTCGCTGCAGCATTCTGCATGGTTTCTTCGACTGTTCCTGACATGAGTGCACATATAACGTCTAATTTGTGTGCTAGCGTCCAGTGTTTTGGTAATCGTACTCGAAATTGATCAATAAAAGTTCGTGGATGTAATGAGTTTCCTTCTCTAAAGAGTTGAAATTTTCTGACTGTGAGGAAATGACCGTTGTCGTACTTCGTCATAGTTCCATATGAAATTCGCGATTCTTCGCCACTTTTGTTTCTGATCATTTCTCCCATCGTTGTTTCCGGTTGTAGTAGATCCATTGGATATTGTCCACTGTAACTTTCGCCTACCCTTGCGTAGTATCGTTGGAGTGGTACGCAATAATTTTCTTCCATCGGCTGTGAACGTGTAGCTGAATGCATTGCACTGTACTCTTCGCGATCTGGCTTTCCATTGTCACGTATTAGTTCGGTGTCTTGTCTGGCCTACCTTGCTGCTTCATTGCACGATCCAAACTGTCTTGAAACACACATTTGTGGTTCCGCATGTGTTTGTGATGACGTTTGTTCATCAAGAATTTCGAAACGTGTTTGTTGCGGTGCAGGCTGTCGGATTTCACGTATGTTACTTTCCACCTGTGATTGGAATCGCAAATGCGTAATATCTTCGCTAATTGCTTGTTTTTCCGGTGCTGTTACAGATACGGATGTGGCTGCAGACTTAGTGCTTGTTCGATCCTGGTCACTACGCTCTTCAATGGTTTGTAACAACTCTGTTCGCAATTTCTGAAATTGTCGCTTTGTTTGCGCTTCATTTTGACTATGCGGTTATCATATCTTTTCAGCGCTGCTTTGGTGATACGTTTGTGTAACACACTGTTTTCAACAATTTCGCGCGCTGTACCTGCTGCTTGTCTAGTAATTACGTTTATCTGCTTCTCTAGATTCTTGACTTCTCCGTGGATGTTGTTACGTAATGTTTTGATCTCGTCCTGAATGTCATTACGCAATGTTTGTACGTCCTCTTGTACCTTGTCAATGTCTGTTCTCAATTGATTGTGACATGTTATTAAGTTTCCTATCACTTCTCGAGATTCTTTTGCCTCGTCTTCAATATGACTTAGGTGTAACTGAATTTTTTTGTTTTGTTCTTTAATCGCACGCATTTGTCTCGTGGCTTCTGCATTTTGTTTCGTCATTTCTGCATTCTGAATTTTAATTTGGTTCGCAATTTCTTTATTTTGTCTTGTCATGGTTTCCGTCATTAATTGTAATAATTCTGCCAGATTGGTGGGTCCTATTGCGTTTTCTTCCGACGTCCTACGCTCTGTGTTTTCGCCCAAGTGTTGGTTCGCAACCGATTGCATTGAACTGTACTGTGACACGTTTCTGCTCGCATTCCTTGTACTCTGTGGTGAGGGTGCTCTAAATACTTGTACTACGGGTTCTCCTCATTTAAGATGCAAGTTAGAATCCTCATCGACTGTCTCACTACTTTCCTGCTCCTCTGTCGTATGCTGACGTAGGTTTCCTGTGCCTTGGCGTACAGTATACTCGTTATGGTGCGTTATCTGTCCAATTTCTCGCGATACTGCATCGTCTGTTGTACTGTCCTCTATTCACTGTCCATTTTCATTGTGACCCTACCTCAATTCGGTCAAGGTCTCGATCTGCCATTGCTAATCTTTCCGAATCCCTTATTTTCTGTTTTAAAAGCAATTCACGATCCCTACTTCGCTTCAACATGCGCTCATACGATATCACGCGTTTCATAAACTTTTTGTTCACAAGACTTGACAAACCATTCACTTACTTGTTGGGTCAGAACCAACTTGTATCCGCCAACTGCGCGGTTGCATTGGAGAGAAACTTAATTCTATCAATTTTTAAAATTCATAACTTAATTATGCTATTGTCTCTGCTACAATGTCTTATTATTTGTTGAATACTTTCTTACTACCTATCGTTGCAGCTACTGTTTTCGACTATGTATAACTTTAAGAAAAAAAGTTTTACTTCGAAAATTTTTCAGCAGGTATTTTTCTGACCTAGTTAGGCATGTACTCGACCTTCAATCATGGTATTTTACCATCCTGGCAGGGTCGCCATTTTCTTCTATATCATGTCTCCCTACCACTTTTGCGCAACGACGCTCTGAGTGTGTTTTTTAGGGAATTGTCTAGTTTGAACCTGGGACCTGTTGCTGGTAAGGAGACGCCAGACCACACATGACATGTAGAATTCAGAAGAGTTCAGTGAGACTAGCGATGATATAAGCAAATACTTAACTATTTCAGTGTCAGCTCCACTGCACCCCCTGTAAAAGAATCTTAATACTAACTAAATTTAGTTGAAAGGGTTCAAGGCTTTCCTATTTTTAGTTAGCTGGTAAAATAACGTCGAAAAAGCATTTAAGTTTATCATTGGAAGTTTTATTCTACTCACAAAACATTGTTTATAAATTGCACTATTGATAAAAGGAAATGTTTTAATACAGGATGGTAAAAACCAACTGCATTCAACAAAAATGTGAACGAATATTCCCTGAATGAGTTTCCAAGTTCTACAATGGATCGAAGGATGACCTATGCCATATCACATCTATAATCTAGGCTTAAATTAAGTTTCACAAAAGACAAAACTATAAAAATTGTCTACAGTGACCCTCAATTATCTTTAATTACTTATCTAACTTGTCGTAAATTACAGTGGCTGATGTGGCTTCTCAATAATTATATAACAGAGAAATCATCGCGTTTCAGATTTTTACTTCTAGTGGCAAATGTGAACACCATGAGTTTTAATTTGCGATCGACACTAGTATTACGCAAAAAGGAGGTGTAACAGGTGAGACTTCTGCAATTCTGAGTGAAGCTTTATGCGCTGTTATGCGATATCGCGTGCGTTCATTACCTTGTCGGTGTTCGTCAGGGGGCCGCGGGCAGCACAGCTTCGCTCACTTCGCGGACTCGTAAGTAACTCCCTTCTCCTTACTACAATTTACCGAAGTTGGCTTAAAAAAAAAACTAGCTGTCTGTGTTTTTATCTGGCCAATCAGGGTCTCAATGTTAACCTTAAGCTCCGCCTATAAAAATTCTGCCTATCGAATAAGAAACGTATACTTTTCGTGGTGGGGCAATGTTTTTAAAGTTTGCAACGTAACAGAGACGCGAAAAAGTCTCACGCTTAAACTTGCAGCTGGTGTGGTCCTTTTAGCGTTATCGTAAGGTCTATACTGTTCTTCTGGAGGGCTCTATCTTTTAACATGGGCTGGGGGGCGGTCCTAACGTAACACAGACGCGAAAAAGCTTCACACTAAAACTTGCGGGTGGTTTGGCTCTTTTTGTGTTATCGTAAGATCTATACTGTTTTTCTGTAGGGCTCTAGCTTTTAACATGGGCTGGGGGTGGTCCTTGAAGTAACAGAGACGCGAAAAAGTTTCACGCTAAAACTTGCAGCTGGCGTTGTCCCAGTGGTTAGCTGGCGATGTGGGTGTCCAGTCCGTCCCTTATCGTAGGGCCTTCTAGCTTAACACGGTTCTGCTCCCGGCTTCTGTTCTCGTTTCTCCCCTCGGAACTGCGTCTGTGTCATGGTGGGAAGGTATGACATGCATTTAGGCATTCTTGTGTTAGTCTGTGGTATTCCATTTGCTCACTCGTTACTCATATTACTTTGGTTAATTTAATGTCACGATTTCTTCGAAGCTATGTGACATACTACTGGATTTACTTATCATGTCAGGGTTTTCATGGAAGGTGTTGGATTTGCCTGATACCTTACAACCACGTATGTAGGATGAACACAAAATACTGCTCTTGGCGATCGGCATGCGATTCCTCATTCCAATTCAACACAAAAGTTTGTCTAGCAATACTTAGTCCCACCAGTAAATTTAATAGAAATGAAATTTAAAAAACGAGAATCTTCCAACGCTGTAACTGCGCGCAGCGTGGACAAGAACATCTAGCTGTCCCATTAGCTCAGACAGACAAGGCAAGTCCTTGCGGAACGGATATGCAGAATCATGTTCGCCCCAAACATTTTTTTTTTCATTTAAAGCATCAAATTTTTCCAATTTACATCCTCATAATGCAGTATCTTATGTATTTCTTTCTGTCACTCTTACCTTTATTTAACTTCTTATAGACGTCCGTGACACAAATAAAGCCACTAGAAAATAATATTGGATACAGTAACGTCGTCTGTATCCAGTGAGGTACAAAAATAGAATAGGTAGGCTACACTAGACTGCACATCATGCTACACACAATAGTTCCATTCTGCACGTTATCTACACAGAGCCGTGCTGTACACATGCTCGCAACGGTCACCTTACGGAAGATGTTCAAAGTAAACACCTTACATTTATAAACACTCCACTACTCGCTGGATCATATTTGTTGGACCCTGCGCAACACACATGCATCCCCCATTGCCGAAGAGGCATAAACGCGAGCTATTATATCGTGTACATCCATGGGTAGAGCACTATAAACTCGTTCCTTTAAGTACCTCAACAAATCTAGTCGATTAAGGTGCGGGAAACGCGAAGGCCAGAACATTGGACTCCACGACCAGCACATTTCCCTGGAAACGCTTCATTTAAATAGGTACGCACATTTATTTCAAAGTGTGGTAGTGCATCATCATGCTGAAACCATAGCTGTCGCCGAACACAAAGTTGAACGTTTTGTAGTGCGTCAGGCAATTCACGATTCCAGCCCACAGCTTTGTGCCAAAGCGTGCCTGAAAACCCCATTCACAGTTGCCATGTGGGTTGTTTTCCGACCAATAGTGGCTGTTCTGGAAGTTCAAAATACCGTCACAAATGAAGCTAGTTTCGTCAGTGCTTATACTTATAAAATGTTCCTCTGCACATTATGATCCGCTGCACGATGTGGCTCTTCTTTTTCATATATGTGTTTTCAATCCGATCTGATTTTGATGGATAAATTTTTTGTTGGCTCTGGATGAGGAACTGCACGCCGACCTCCAAATGTGGCAATTTTCCTTCACCCTGAATAAGCAGAGCAGAGACGAAGGGGGTATCATCCTATGCACGATATGTGTCGGAAATGGAGAAATTTGACAAAGCTTAGACGGTTTTAGCCCGGTGTCTGGGCACGAAAACCTAGGAAACGACGAAACTGGCCACCTCCTGATTGCGTGCTAATTTTGTGAGAATCTAAGATGATGATAATGAAGTCCCATACTCCATAACAGAACGTAGCGGACGATGCGGGAGACCCGCATCGCCGTACTAGGCAAGGTCCTAGTGGAGGTAGTTTGCCATTGCCTTCCTCCGACCGTAATGGGGATGAATGATGATGATGGAGACGACACAACAACACACAGTCATCTCGAAGCAGGTGAAAATCACTGACCCCGCCCGAAATCGAACCGTGGACCCCGTGCTCGGAAAGCGAGAACGCTACCGCTAGACCACGAGTTGCGGACAGAAGCTATGAAACGTGGCTAAAGGACGGTACGAACTTGAGTAGGTGAGAAACTGAAGGCTATACCTCGTCACATAACATGGAGATTGGAGACTTCCCCACTCTGTAGAATAAGATAGTCGGCGATCTGTGGCAGATCCGAGGACAGTGTACAGAGCTGATTCAGGCACAGATGTATTGGAGTTTAGCGTTCTGCGCACACCGTTGAACATGGGGTTCTTCAAATGGTTCAAATGGCTCTGAGCACTATGGGACTTAACTTGTAAGGTCATCAGTTGAAAGGTGGCTACACTGAGTCACAGCGCCAGAGATTGCGCCAAAGATTATTATTCCGCCGCCTATACCGGGACAGTAGTAGTTCAGAGGTTGCCGTGGGCAGTTGTTGTTCTGTTGAGCGAGACAATAGATGCTGTTCGTTTGGTGTAATGTTTAGATGGAAGATGTTGCAATGATAAAAATGTATTTTTCGTCAATATATATGGAGGTAAAAAAAAATATTTCACGCTTCCTTAATGACAATGCCTCTTGGTCACAGGTTCAGTCTACAAAGCATCTGGCGCGTGTTCATGTATTAGACTTGTAATTCTAGTTTCTATGTGCAATTATAGTATTTCTGGTTTTTCAATTAGTTCATTGTAAATTATTTATTATATTTTTATTATTTTGAGCTTTTTCTCATTAGAGAGGCTTATCTCCAACATAATAATTTACTCGGAAATTACAATACAAACAATAACCGTTCTTAAACTATATTCTCAAAATATTTCTCCAGGTGTTTCGATCTTGTGTGGCTTCTTCCTCTCAGCCCATTCTCCTCATTGTGTGCTGTACATTTTGGATCCAGGTGGTCATAGGGCGTCCTCTTCTTCTTCTCCCCTGAGGTTCCCACTCAAGTATCAATTTTGGTATTCTGGTTTTCTCCATTCGTCGTACATGCCCGTACCACTGTAATTTCTCCCTATCCATTACGTCATAAATTCTTTCTTTTATTTCCATTCTCCTTATTACTCCGGTGTTCCTTATCTTTTCTATACTGGAGATTCTTGCCGATCTTCTCCAAAAGTCCATCTCTAGAGCTTGCAATTTTTTAATGTGCTTCATGTTAGTTGTCCAGGTCTCCGTTACATACAGAACCACACTCTCTAATATGGATTTGTATATCAATTTTTTAGTTCTGCTCATTACATTCCTGCTCCATAAGACTGAGTTAAGCATCCCAATGACCCTCCGTCCGCTACTAATTCCTTTATTGATTTCTGATTCTGATTTTCCCTCGATTTCTAAAATTCATCCCAAATAACAGAAAGTGTTTATCTTTTGGATTTTCTTTCCTTCAATGTATAGCTCATCTGAATCATTAGTCAAGTATTCTGTTTTTTGGTAATTAATCTTCAAACCCCAATTTTTGTATGCTACTGCTAGTTGATTGCACATATAGTTAGCATCCTCCCCATCTTGTGCTACGACTACTTGATCATCAGCAAATAATAAATGATGTAGGTAAACTCCATCTCTAATTTATAATCCCATCCTATAACATTTACGAGGCCATGTTCTAAGGCTAATATCTATATAGATTTTAAATAGTGATGGTGACATGGGACAACCTTGTATGAGGCCTTTACTTGTTCTAAATTTCTGTGAAAGTTTATTACCAACTTTCACTTGGCAAATGTTATCTTTATACATCTGTTGTATTATTTTAATCAAGGAAGGGTTTATGTTTGCCATATGTAGTGCTCTCCAAAGTAATTTTCTTCGAACAGTATCATACGCTTTTTCTAGATCTATGAAAATTAATCCTATATTTTTTGATTTTTCCCTATGTTTCTCCAAAATCTGTCGTAATGTGAAAATATGGTCTACACATGATCTCCCAGCCGTGAATCCACATTGTTCTTCTTGGGTTCTAAAATTTTTTTCCAGTGTGTTTTCAATTAATTTCGCAAAAATTCTCATTAATGTGTTTGTAACACAAATTCCTCGATAGTTTGAACAAATTTTGCGATCCCCTTTCTTAAATACTGTATTAATGTGACCTAGCTTCATCTCGTTGGGTACTGACTCTCCATGTATCATTTTGTTGAAGAGCTGTGTTATCAGTTTCACAATTTTGTCACCACCATATTTCAGACACTCCAGGTTGATATTGCCTGGTCCTGGTGATTTACTATTCTTTCCTGTTCTCAACGCCTGAAGTACTCCACTTTCTAAAATCTGGATCACATCATCTTCATGTCCTTTATCTTTCCCAGTTCCTTCTTGTAGATATTCTTCTCTGTCCTCATTTAATAATTTTCGGAAATACTCTTCCCATTCCTTTTGTGTTATCAGTTGGAGATTAGTTTTGCTTTTTGTATCCTGTCGAAGCCCTTTTAATACTGACCATGCTTCTTTTGCTTTCCCAAATCCTAATTTGCTATTCACCTTGGCACATGTTCTTTCCCATGCTTCATTTTTTTGTCATCCTTATTTTTTTCATCACTTCATTCTTCTTTTCCTTGTATATTGATCTTGTTTCTTCTGATTTATCATTCAACCACTGAAGGAACGCATTTCGTTTTTCTCTAACGAGGACCTCTAGTTCCTCTGACCACCACTCTGCTGCACGGTCGTGGTTGCTATCTTTTCTACCCAACACCTCTGTCGCTATGATTTTCACATTAGCTTTTATATAGTTATATATTTCCTCTGTACTTCCTTCAAATGATTCAACCAGTTTCCTTTCAATCCTGGGCGCAAAGAGTGTTCTGATACTTTCGTCTTGTAGGCTGTCAATATTAAAAGGCAAATTTTCATCTTTCTCAGTCTGGTTCGTTTTATTTACGTTACTTGTACCACTCCTTGCATTCTTCCATGGCCAGAAAGACTTCATTTTAACTAGATAGTGGTCTGATCCACACTGGGCTCCTCTATAAGATCTGACGTCTCCTGCTTTGAAACTACTTGTTTGCCTAATGATAATATAATCTATTATAGAACGAAGTTCTTTGGTTTTCTTTTGCCAAGTATATTTATGAATGTCCTTATGTTTGAAAAATGTGTTGGTAATTTTTGGATCAAATTGTTCACAAATTGCAATCAATCGTTCCCCATTGTCATTATATTCGTCCTCTCCATGTTTTCCTACTATTCTACAAGATTCTCTAATTCCTACCCTTCCATTCAGATCTCCCATGATAATCAGTTCCTTTTTTCTTGGGATTTTTTCAATAGTCTCCCTGAGGGTGTCCCAAAATGTATCCTTCTCCTTATCTTTTGTGTCGTTCGTGGGTGCATATACGCCAATAATCACAACTTCCCTAGCAAATAATGTCATTTCAACAGTTATAATACGTTGATTGATGAATGTCCAATTTGTGATTCTTTCTTTCCATGATTTCTTTATCATAATGGAGACTCCTGCTTTGGCTCTTACTGCTTTTGATACCCCACTCCAGACATGTACATAATTATCCAGTTCTTCTTCTCCTTGGCCTTTCTTCTTTGTTTCAGAGAGTACGACCACATCCATGTTGAACATGTCAAGTTCTGCAGGTAGTAAATTTATTTTAGTGGAAATACCTTGCACATTCCAGCATTCAAACATAATTTTTCGTTTCTCATCGCCAGTTCGGCGTACAAAGTTCCAATTTTTCCGAGGCATATTATTACGTTTTTTAGCATTTTTATGTTTTTATGTGAGTGACGAGCTGGCCCACTGCACAACCCCCAACCGGAGGACCAGGTAATTTTTACTCAAGGTTTTTTTCCTTTAGCCTTTGATAAGCCAATATCATACTACAAGGCAGCAGTTGCTAGTTTTGGTGCCCCCCGCGTATTGTATTTCCCCGGTACCCACCATATCTGGTGAGCATTCCCCTATCCGCCACCTGGGGAGGCGCCTGTTGGGAGACCAGTAAACTCCGCACGGGTCATTGTAAATGGTGTTTAAAATATCTTGTCGTATTGAGGAAGAACCGTGCCAGATGCATGTACGTTGAATCACACTACCACACACAGAACAGTTATACTTGTGCTTCGTTGTTTCGTAGCTTTTATCGTTGCAGGGGACTTAATTAATCAGTTGTGTTAGCGGAAATTTCCTTTAATTCTTTATTGTTATTTTATGCAGTCAGATTGCATACTAATACTAGTCAAGGCCAACCTGTTACGAGACTTCGTTACCAAACACACAGCTACTAAAATTATTGCATAATAATTAAGCCCCGATGCACAGTCCCCTAGAACTTAGAACTACTTAAACCTAACTGACCTAAGGAAACCACGCACATCCATGCCCGAGGCAGGATTCGAACCTGCGATCGCAGCGGTCACGCAGTTCCAGACTGTAGCGCCTAGAACCGCTCGGCCACTTCGGCCGGCGGGCTTCTACAGCACATGGCCTGTACATTGGGATCGTTACTTACGATTGCGGTATCGACAGGATGATCGAGATTGGTCCCTGGATCAATAAGCACGTGTCACGTGAACGAGTGAATCACTTTTGGTATTGCCCCAGGACGATGCTTTGTCTGGATATGCCGTCGTCCTCTAGGGGAACAGCTGCTCGAAACATGTACTACACCTCAGACGCAGACTAGAAGGAGACTGCTGTTGGAGGTCATTAACCTGGGCTCCCATGAAAACTGTAGTAGTAATGTAAGACATCACAGCAGCTGTGGACTACGTGAACATTACTCCGTACCACATGCATCCCTTCATGCTTGATGTCTTCCCTGATGTCAGTAGCAACTTCCAACAGGACAATTGTTTGTTTCATGAGATCGTGCTGCATCGGTCTGAGGAGCATGGTAGTGAATTAACATTGATGTCTTGGTCACCAGATTCACCTAATCTGCCCACAAACCACCGACCCGTAATTTACAGGAATTGCGTGACACATGTGTAGGCATCTCGTACCTGACACCTCCAGAAACATACCAAGGTCTTGTCGAATCCATAGTGCACTGTATTCCAAAAATGGACCAACAATCTATTAAGCAGGTGCTCGTAATTTTGTTGTTTTGTTTATCAGTGTAGGTAGTTTTAAAAAAATGATTGCCCGTGAGAATTTTATTGTTTTATTTTCATTTCCTCGATTCCAGTCGCAGGAAGCTGCTAGCGGCGCTGTCGTCTACAGGCACGACAAACATCCCGACCCGCTCTCTGAGCGGGTGGCAGAGACGCAGGGAGGCAGGGGACGCCAGAAGCCACAGCAGGCCAGGTCCCGTTTCCCCGTGTCACCGCTGATCGATGTCGGCCGACTGTCACTCGGCGCTCAGCCGCGTTCCTGCGCTGGCTGGCTGCCAAACAGAAGCCTCTGGCGCAGCGGTACATCCCCTACAAATTGTCAACACAGTTCCTCCACCTCTTGTCAGGGCTAAATAAATCAAATAAGGTGTTGACCATTAAGTTGCAACACCAAGAAGGATAGCAAATAACGAAATTTCACTTATTATGAACCCATAATGCGAATCCCATCAGGGGAAATATCATGATAACTAACACAAAAAAGTGGTTCAAATGGTTCAAATGGCTCTGAGCACTATGGGACTTAACATCTGAGGTCATCAGTCCCCTAGAACTTAGAACTACTTAAACCTTGTAAGAGGTCCATAATCAGAGAACTTGTTGCTAGCGCACTGGAGCTGATGTAATTCGATGTATTGCTCACGCGCTGCCTGCGATATGTAAGCTAGAAGAGAATCTGAGACCAAAGAGCAGTGTTGACTGCAGTAGCAACTGTGTGGCGGTAGGAGTAAGTTGTTGCTAGCGAGCAGTCGTGTCTGGTGTATCGTGTTGGCTGGGCCGGTCGTGTGCAGCGATGGCAGAGCCTGAGCGTTGTAGGATAAGGTAAAAGCAGCCTCGCGCATATGTAGTATTGTTACATCAAGTCCCACGTAAATGTTTAAAAAAATCTGTTAATAATAATCTTTCTCATAAAATGTAACTTTTGACATTTATCTCAATTTAAAGAATTCACTAATTTCTCCAATCCTTGGCAATCCCGATTATTGAAAAGAAAAGTCAGTTCTTTCCTTTGTTATAAGACAAATCTATCGGCCAGCATTGCACTTAGCTGCGCCAAGAAAATTTCTTATAGAAGCAGATATATACGCGTTATCCGGCGATCTAATTAAGGTAAGATTTTTCAGTTTATTCAGAATGATGTATCAGGGCCATGATGCAGCATTGTTGACGTCCAAAATTTACCAGGTTAAATTGACTGTCAATTATTGAAAGGTTATAGGTTTGTCACATTGTATTATATTTTCACTGTTGAGTAGTTACGCTAAATGAGAGTATTATTCATATTATTTAATTTTGTGGGGAGGTTACAACCTAACTAACCTAAGGACATCACACACATCCATGCCCAGGGCAGGATTCGAACCTGCGACCGTAGCGGTCCCGCGGTTCCAGACTGAAGCGCCTAGAACCGCTCGGCCACCCCGGCCGGCAAGGAAAATAGCATTTTACACACATTTTCCAATTAAAAGCCTATAACGCAGCATTTGATTTACCGTGATCTTTGGCCGCTTTGTGGGCACAGTAATTTCAAGGGAATTCGGCATCCATCTCTGCCATTGACCGTTTCCTTCAGTTCCGACCAAGTCTTGCCAACTCTCCTTGCTTCTGTTTCCACAGTCCTCCTCAGCGTACTTCTGGGCCCCTCTCTCTTCCTTGTTCCCTGGGATTCTGTTCCAGAGTCTTCTTTCCGACTGTTCCATCTCATTGTCCCCCCCCCCCCCCCCCCATCCATCTCCACTTTCTCCACGTTCCTGCTATACGTATCAGGTTTGTTTTTCTCCTGACCTCCTCGTTACTTATTTTTTTCTGGCCCATAGATATTCATGACGCGCTGGAGACATCTGTTTATGAAGCTCTGTAACTATGATCTACTTTCCAACTTTCATTCGCATATCGAAGTACACCTTCTCATCTCTATTCAAAACATTACTTTTTTAGACGATTTTCTGTTTCGCTATATTGAATCGGTTGCATGAAGACAGCGATTGCCTTCTTTATGCGGTGCTTCACAGTTTCTCCAGCTACTCCATGTTCTGTTACCACAGATCCAGATACAAGAAGGAGTTGACAATCTCCACCCGCTGCTCCCCTAAGCAGAAAATTGCATGTTCCTAGAATTTGTATTGCATTGAATGGAACTGGGGAGCTGTAAACAATGGAGAGGCTTCGCCCCGTCGGAGCCCTCTGTGGTACACAACCCCACAACAGGTTACAGCAGTCCACTCACCCCACCGCCGCCCCACACTGAACCCAGGGTTATTGTGCGGTTCCGCCCCCAGTGGACGCCCCCGGGATCGTCTCATACCAGACGAGTTTAGCCAAATGTTTGTGTGGTAGAGAAATTAAGGTGTACGCATAGATGGAGAAAGTGTTTGCGCGGCAATTGCCGACATAGTGTAACTGAGTCGGAATAAGGGGAACCAGCTGGCATTCGCCAAGGCAGATGGAAAACCGTCTTAAAAACCATCCACAGACTGGCCGGCACACCGGGCCTCGACACTAATCCGCCGGGCGGATTCGTGTCGGAGACCGGCACTCCTTCATACCCGGAAAGCAGTGCGATAGACCACACGGCTAACCGGGCGGGTTCCTACAGTTTACTCCTATTTCCTTTGTTTTATCGATATTTACTTTGAGCCAAGCAACTTACGTCTCATTCTGTCAGCCTTTGAGCTAATAAAACTATGTTGTTCAATGTCGAAATCCTCCAGATGTTCGTGAGTTCTACTTTGGATCGTTCTTCTCCTGTCTAATCTGACTATTCTCATAAATGAGTCAAAATATTGGTGACAAAATACGTCCCTGCTGGACTCCTGTCGTTACATGTATCGTCTTTGTGAGATTTCCCTATAAAAGCTTTGTAGCCGTCATACAGTCCTTTGATAAACGGTCTGCGTACCTGATCTTAAAGCTGATATCTGTTACTATAGGGAACACACGTTAACAGCTGCTGCGGAAGATGGCCAAGCAAACAAACTTATTACAGCTGATAGTTTGCGTAATGCTAAACCGTTGGTGACAAAATTCAGAGGCGAAAATGCCTAGAGAAATCTAGCTGCGCGAATTCTAAGAAAATCATGTCTTGTTTGAAACTTTGATTACTTTGAAACTAAAGTTGGTCCCTTTGAAATTTGACTGAAGAGAGAAACTGTTTTCTGCACCATTTGGTTCACCTGGATCACACTAGATAACGCCGTGCCAACTGCTCTGATAGCTACAGCGCCTCTCGATAACAGACATGCAAAATCTAACTACTTAGATACGCAAAGGTACAATGCGCGTTCTCTAAAAAACATTGCTAACACTCTTGCTTCATAATTTTTCAGAATGGTTTTAAATAAACTGAAAATTAATTGACTCTTGCGATGTGGACAATGACACTGAGTGAAATGAACTCAATATCAATCTAATAGCCATGTGTGCAAGTGAAACTTGGACGATAAATAGTTTAGACAAGAAGGGAATAGAAGATTTCGAAATGTGGTGCTACAGAAGAATGCTGAACATTAGATGGGTAGATCACATAACTAATGAGGAGGTACTGAATAGAACTGTGGAGAAGAGAAATTTGTGGCACAACTTGACTAGAAGAAGAGATCGGTTGGTAGGACATGTTATGAGACATCAAGAGATCACCAATTTACTGGAGGGCAGTGTGGAGGGTAAAAATCGTAGAGGGAGACCAAGAGGTAAATACACTAAGCAGATTCAGAAGGATGTAGGTTGCAGTAGGTACTGGGAGATGAAGAAACTTGCACAGGATAGAGTAGCGTGGAGAGGTGCATCAAACCAGTCTCTTGACTGAAGACCACAACAACATCATTTGACTTAATAGCATTTAATGGAACTTCAATAATAGTTAAGCTTTCCCTGAAATCACGTATCTGTAATACAAGAATTAAAAAAAATAAACTTCATATGTATAGTCTTTCCTTAAATGAAATTCGAAAAGCTAATTGTCTAATCTATTTCTCTCACATTGATCGGTAAATCCTAGCAAAAAATATGAAAATCAAAGACAAAAAAGATTCCTGATCTAGATGTCTGACGAACCAAAGAATTACATCATCAAACTTAGTCATAACCTGTAACCCATTCTTCATTAAGAGTACAAGCGTGCCAAAGTAAAAATCAGTTGTTTTTCTCTCCACAGTTATTTTTACTTTAATCCGTAATACAATTCCCAAACAACTCCATTGCTTGCTGCTTACTGCTACTAACGACTGTTCACGTCTAACACCAAATCTCAACTGTCTGTCTCCTCTCCTCGTGATCAACAGATAAATCCAATGAGCATGTTCGCGGAGCAAAGATCACCTCTAACTCATCTCTGTGCAGGCCAGCTTCTCTGCCATATTTGCGTGCGCACATCTAAGGTACGTAAACCTTACGAGCACGATTGCCGACACCAAAAACAAGAAAAATTCCTGCGAAAATTTACACATTCAACTTTCAACATGACTTTTCATGGAGGCGAAGGCCTATCCTAAATCAAGGCGTACCAAATATATGGTTGTCTAGAATTCTTCACTTACTTGAGGATGGTCCTAAGAGCATTAACAAGATCAACACAACTGCATTGTGCTCTAAGCCGGCCTGTTCTTTACGCAGTCGATTTTCAGGTAGACCATTAATCATAAATTCTGGGGAATAACTTACTGGGCATTGACAACTATGTAATACCGCGATGGTTGTTACAGTCAGACAGATATCTGCTTCTTTGGATCCTTACCACTAATTCATTTTTCCACCCCTTGAAGGATTTTTCTTCGAGTCAAATTTGAACAGCAATTTCTATATCAGCTTGTAAGAGGTTCGGTGGTAAATTGTCTACGCCTGAACCGATGACATTTTTAGGCTACACAAAGTGAGCTTAATGACATTATTGTAAGGTAATGCAGATTTATATTTGATCCGTTTCGACTTCTTCTGAACAATGTCTCACTTGTTTCTCGTGGTTGTCTTCGCGATTTTATAGCTTCTTGAAATACTCCTACCAAATTTGTAGTTGTGCTTGTTGGGTTGTAATCATCACCTCATCGTTGTTCTAAACTGGTCCTTCACGTTTAAAACTCTTCATTGACTTCCACTTGGCTACCTTATATTCCTCTTCCTTGCTGCCTCTTATGCTAACTGTGACTAATCATCTATCGATTTTCTGTTACTTCTCCTTTTCGCCAATTTAATCTTTTGCTTATCTCCGTGTATTCTTTATATACTCCTATTTTCTAAGCTCTCATCTTATTAAGATTTAACTTTTGTTTTAGTTCTTTACTGCGGTTAATTGCATTCCACGTTTCATTGAAAATCCATTATTTCCTTTGACGTGTCTTAAAACGTACAATGTTCTGTAACTGTCTCTAATTTTTTTGCCAGGTTGTTTCAGATCCTTCCTGTATAAAGTTTTCTTCAGAGATTACCTGAAATTTATTTATGGACCTTGCCGTTGGTGGGGAGGCTTGCGTGCCTCAGCGATACAGATGGCCGTACCGTAGGTGCAACCACAACGGAGGGGTATCTGTTGAGAGGCCAGACAAACGTGTGGTTCCTGAAGAGGGGCAGCAGCCTTTTCAGTAGTTGCAGGGGCAACAGTCTGGATCATTGACTGATCTGGCCTTGCAACATTAACCAAAACGGCCTTGCTGTGCTGGTACTGCGAACGGCTGAAAGCAAGGGGAAACTACAGCCGTAATTTTTCCCGAGGACATGCAGCTTTACTGTATGATTAAATGATGATGGCATCCTCTTGGGTAAAATATTCCGGAGGTAAAATAGTCCCCCATTCGGATCTCCGGGCGGGGACTACTCAGGAGGATGTCGTTATCAGGAGAAAGAAAACTGGCGTTCTACGGATCGGAGCGTGGAATGTCAGATCCCTTAATCGGGCAGGTAGGTTAGAAAATTTAAAAAGGGAAATGGATAGGTTAAAGTTAGATATAGTGGGAATTAGTGAAGTTCGGTGGCAGGAGGAACAAGACTGCTGGTCAGGTGACTACAGGGTTATAAACACAAAATCAAATAGGGGTAATGCAGGAGTAGGTTTAATAATGAATAGGAAAATAGGAATGCGGGTAAGCTACTATAAACAGCATAGTGAACGCATTATTGTGGCCAAGATAGATACGAAGCCCACACCTACTACAGTAGTACAAGTTTATATGCCAACTAGCTCTGCAGATGATGAAGAAATTGAAGAAATGTACGATGAAATAAAAGAAATTATTCAGATAGTGAAGGGAGACGAAAATTTAATAGTAATGGGTGACTGGAATTCGAGTGTAGGAAAAGGGAGAGAAGGAAACATAGTAGGTGAATATGGATTGGGGCTAAGAAATGAAAGAGGAAGCCGCCTAGTAGAATTTTGCACAGAGCACAACTTAATCATAGCTAACACTTGGTTTAAGAATCATGAAAGAAGGTTGTATACGTGGAAGAACCCTGGAGATACTAAAAGGTATCAGATAGATTATATAATGGTAAGACAGAGATTTAGGAACCAGGTTTTAAGTTGTAAGACATTTCCAGGGGCAGATGTGGACTCTGACCACAATCTATTGGTTATGACCTGTAGATTAAAACTGAAAAAACTGCAAAAATGTGGGAAATTAAGGAGATGGGACCTGGATAAACTGAAAGAACCAGAGGTTGTACAGAGTTTCAGGGAGAGCATAAGGGAACAATTGACAGGAACAGGGGAAAAAAATACAGTAGAAGAAGAATGGGTAGCTCTGAGGGATGCAGTAGTGAAGGCAGCAGAGGATAAAGTAGGTACAAAGACGAGGGCTGCTAGAAATCCTTGGGTAACAGAAGAAATATTGAATTTAATTGATGAAAGGAGAAAATATAAAAATGCAGTAAATGAAGCAGGCAAAAAGGAATACAAACGTCTCAAAAATGAGATCGACAGGAAGTGCAAATTGGCTAAACAGGGATGGCTAGAGGACAAATGTAAGGATGTAGAAGCTTATCTCACTAGGGGTAAGATAGATACTGCCTACAGGAAAATTAAAGAGACCTTTGGAGAGAAGAGAACCACGTGTATGAATATCAAGAGCTCAGATGGCAGCCCAGTTCTAAGCAAAGAAGGGAAGGCAGAAAGGTGGAAGGAGTATATAGAAGGTTTATACAAGGGCGATGTACTTGAGGACAATATTATGGAAATGGAAGAGGATGTAGATGAAGACGAAATGGGAGATACGATACTGCGTGAAGAGTTTGACATAGCACTGAAAGACCTGAGTCGAAACAAGGCCCCCGGAGTAGACAACATTCCATTAGAACTACTGACGGCCTTGGGACAACCAGTCCTGACAAAACTCTATCAGCTGGTGAGCAAGATGTATAAGACAAGCGAAATACCCTCAGACTTCAAGAAGAATATAATAATTCCAATCCCAAAGAAAGCAGGTGCTGACAGATGTGAAAATTACCGAACTATCAGTTTAATAAGCCACGGCTGCAAAATACTAACGCGAATTCTTTACAGACGAATGGAAAAACTGGTAGATGCAGACCTCGGGGAGGATCAGTTTGGATTCCGTCGAAATGTTGGAACACGTGAGGCAATACTGACCTTACGACTTATCTTAGAAGAAAGATTAAGAAAAGGCAAACCTACGTTTCTAGCATTTGTAGACTTAGAGAAAGCTTTTGACAATTTTGACTGGAATACTCTTTTTCAAATTCTAAAGGTGGCAGGGGTAAAATACAGGGAGCGAAAGGCTATTTATAATTTGTACAGAAACCAGATGGCAGTCATAAGAGTCGAGGGGCATGAAAGGGAAGCAGTGGTTGGGAAAGGAGTGAGACAGGGTTGTAGCCTCTCCCCGATGTTATTCAATCTGTATATTGAGCAAGCAGTAAAGTAAACAAAAGAAAAATTTGGAGTAGGTATTAAAATTCATGGAGACGAAGTAAAAACTTTGAGGTTCGCCGATGACATTGTAATTCTGTCAGAGACGGCAAAGGACTTGGAAGAGCAGTTGAATGGAATGGACAGTGTCTTGAAAGGAGGATATAAGATGAACATTTACAAAAGCAAAACGAGAATAATGGAATGTAGTCAAATTAAATCGGGTGATGCTGAGGGAATTAGATTAGGAAATGAGACACTTAAAGTAGTAAAGGAGTTTTGCTATTTAGGAAGTAAAATAACTGATGATGGTCGAAGTAGAGAGGATATAAAATGTAGACTGGCAATGGCAAGGAAAGCGTTCCTGAAGAAGAGAAATTTGTTAACATCGAATATCGATTTATGTATCAGGAAGTCGTTTCTGAAAGTATTTGTTTGGAGTGTAGCCATGTATGGAAGTGAAAAGTGGACGATAAATAGTTTGGACAAGAAGAGAATAGAAGCTTTTGAAATGTGGTGCTACAGAAGAATGCTGAAGATTAGATGGGTATATCACATAACTAATGAGGAAGTATTGAACAGGATTGGGGAGAAGAGAAGTTTGTGGCACAACTTGACTAGAAGAAGGGATCGGTTGGTAGGACATGTTTTGAGGCATCAAGGGATCACAAATTTAGCATTGGAGGGCAGTGTGGAGGGTAAAAATCGTAGAGGGAGACCGAGAGATGACTACACTAAGCAGATTCAGAAGGATGTAGGTTGCAGTAGGTACTGGGAGATGAAGCAGCTTGCACAGGATAGAGTAGCATGGAGAGCTGCATCAAACCAGTCTCAGGACTGAAGACAACAACAACAACAATTCTAGGATAACTCTTCCTTCGATCTGTTGTTATTTTAACCTTTCCACATCTAATATCTTGCTCCTGTGATTAAACTTGGTTCTATTTGCCACTATCTTCAATCTAAACTCTGTCAAAATCAGGTGGCACTCACTTACAGCGTCCGCTCCGATCTTATTACCCACATTTGAGGCAGAGTGTTGAAACTTAACGGCTGACGGCTACGTGGTCTCTTTTTATTTACAGTAACATGATATGGCAAGATTCACGTCACCTTATGGTAATTACGATGTGTAAACAGTGTACCTCCAATTGCAGTTTATAGTCAGTGGACACGTCCAAAAGCAGGTCACCAATTACATTTCTGTTTCCGATGCCGTGGACACCCGTGATGTATTCAAGTTCTTCATTTTCTGCACACGGTTTGGCGCTTAAGTCCACCGTTAAAATATTATTGTCTCTACGATTAGTCTGACTAAGGACTCTGTGTGGGATGTAGGACAGCCGGTAGCAGCCACAAGACCCATTTACACTCGTAATAACTTCGCTACATGACGCTATGCAGGTGCCACCTAGCAGCGGCCCTGACACCACTCTTCGTCCTTTAGTTCAGAGACGCTCTTCCTTGTTGACGTTGAGAGCTGGACTCTATTTATTGCTGCATTATTTGTAAGGATTTTTCGTTCGCTTAGAGGAATACAAGTTAAGTAAAGTTTTTGTTTATTGTGTTAATTTGTTCACAAATCATTTCTGCTCCTGTCAACCTTTCTTTGCTGCACCATTGTGTAACCCACCTCTCCTTACCGTCGTTTACGAAGATCACGCAACACAGTACATGCAAAAACCAGTACTTAAGTTTTGACACTAACATATTGTAACCACAATCAAACTTATTTCTTAGACAAATCTAAAATAACAAAGGGAATGTGTAAACTAAATAAATGTTGCCTATACACTACGTGATCAAAAGTAGCCGGACACCCCCAAAAACATAAGTTTTTCATATTAGGTGCATTGCCCTACCCCTACTGCCAGGTACTCCATATCAGCGACCTCAGTAGTCATTAGACATCGTGAGAGAGCAGAATGAGGCGCTCCGCGGAACTCACGGACTTCGAACGTGGTCATGTGGTTGGGTGTCACTTGTGTCATACGTCTGTACGCGATGTTTCCACACTCCTAGGTCGACTGTTTCCGATGTGTTAGTGAAGTGAAAACGTACAGCACAAAAGCGTACAGGCTGACGTCGTCTGTTGACTGACACGGAGCCGGCCAGAGTGGCCGAGTGGTTTTAGGCGCTACGGTATGGAACCGCGCGACCGCTACGGTCTCAGGTTCGAATCCTGCCTCGGGATTGGATGTGTGTGGTGTCCTTAGGTTAGTTAGGTTTAAGTAGTTCTAAGTTCTAGGGGACTGATGACCTCAGAATTTAAGTCCCACAGTGCTCAGAGCCATTTGAACCGTTTTGGCTGACACAGAGCGCCGACAGTTGAAGAGAGTCATAATATGTAATAGGCACACATATGTCCAGACCATTACACAGGAATTCCAATCTGCATCAGGTTCCTCTGCAAGCACTACGACAGTAAGACGGGAGGTGAGAAAACTTGGATTTCATGGTCGAGCGGCTGCTCATAAGCCACACATCATGCCGGTAAATGCCAAACGGCGCCTCGCTTGATGCAAGGAGTGTAAACATTAGACGATTGAACAGTGGAAAAACGTCGTGTGGAGTGATGAATCACTGTGCATAATGTGGCGATCCGATGTCAGAGTGTGCATATGGCGAATGCTCGGTGAACGTCATCTGGCAGTGTGTATAGTGCCAACAGTAAAATTCCGAGGCGGCGGTGTTATGGTGTGGTCGCGTTTTTCATGGAGGGGGCATGCACCTCTTGTCGTTTTGTGTGGCACTATCACAGCAGAAACCTACATTGATATTTTAAGCACCTTCTTGCTTCCCACTGTTCAAAATCAAATCCTGGATGGCGATTGCATCTTTGGACACGGCCTAGCGTCTGTTCATAATGCACGGCCTGTGGTTACACGACAATAACATCCCTGTAATGGACTGGCCTGCACTGAGTCCTGACCTGAATCCTATAGAACACCTTTGGGATGTTTTGGAACGCCGACTTCGTGCCAGGCCTCACCGACCGACATCGATACCTCTCCTCAGTGCAGCACTCCGTGAAGAATGGGCTATCATTCCCCAAGAAACCTCCCAGCATGTGATTGAACGTATGCCTGTGAGAGTGGAAGCTGTCATCAAGGCCAAGGGTGGGCCACCACCATATTGAATTCCAGCATTACCGATGGAAGGCGCCACTAACTTGTAAGTCATTTTCAGCCAGGTGTCCGGATACTTTTGATCACATAGTGTATTTAATTCGAACACAGTAATGTCCAAATTAATCACTCTTGAACTGAAAGTCTTAAGTAATCCTTCTGACTAATTGATTTTCTCTTGCACTTCATGGTAAGGAAGCTATTTATAGTACTTATGTATACAAAACGTAGTGTCTTAAAATATGTCTTTCAATACTGAGTGATGGCAGAATTTTGTGCCTAACTTCTAATGTGGATGGTAGAGTCCTGTTTTGCATAAACGTCTTTTTTGAAAAGCACATTTTTCCACTAATGCTTGCGAACGAAAGAGTGTGATCTCGACACTGATATTCTGTGAGTCCTGCACTGGGTGAAATGAGACACACGATCATCTGGGCTGTCGGTTGCTCGATAGTTAACACGCCTGTTCGCCCGTTGTTCACTCCTTTCATCTACGGCCCGTCGTACACCACAATCGCCTTGGCGGCGGTTTCAGATAGCGCTGTTTTGCCATGCACGGCATAGTTTAACTAAGGTAGCATGTGAACAATTTACAAACGTAGCCGTTTCGGGAGTACTTCCACTTCTTGGCCCGAAAGCCAATGATCATGTCCATTTGGACGTCAGATAAATCGCTCCGTTTCCACATCACGACAACGACTTCACTGTTTTCCGCGTTCCCTCCCCCCCCCCCCCCCCTCCCACTGCCCCTTCCACTGCTAGTGCTGCCATCTGTCGTCTCTAAAATTTCTGGTGACAAAAGGTCAAACGCATGGCACTTAAATTGGCAAAATCGCCAAGAATTTTAAAAGATTCTTATTCTCCTTTGTTCTTCTTCGTCCTTGTCTTTCTCTGTTTCTCTACAGCGTGTAGTGTCGACATTAGTTACATTGTTTTTGGCAGAGTAAGTGACAGACTGTGACTGGATGTCTTAACCTCACGCCAGCACTCTCCCGAGGAGAGCGGTAGCCCTAACATTGTCAATGAACGCTGTTAGTCCTCTGTTGAGCTGCCAGAAAAAGATGTTTTTAACCTAGCTGCCGAGATATCGAAAGAAGAATGGAAGGGTACACACACTACAGTCTTGGCTTCCTCAGACCCTGATTTTATTTGTTGAGCCACAGCTTACAAAACTTCTACCTGCCTTTTCCTGTTGTTTCTGGGAATTTAATCCTGACAACACTCGTACCAGCTCTATCAATACGGCAACAGTTGTAATGTGTCAAACAAATAAGCCTCCTTACATTGAATTCCTGGAACGATTCCGGTTAACTCGATTGTCACACAACATAGTTATGTCAAAATGTATGAATTTTATTGATAGGCATAGTGAAGAGAATAAACAAACTGACATTTTGTGAATATAAACCACCAACACTCACACTAGTAACTGAACGCAGGCAGTTTCCCTGACCCGAGCTACGAGACGCATTTCTGAGGGAAAGGATAATTTTACGACGGCACGCCATCTCGCACAGCTGAAACCCTCGCCACGGGACACCTAGTGGACACAACGAGACGCTGCAGCTACTGCATAGACCGGCAGCAAAAGCAGCCCTTGTCCCTGCTTTTAGTGACGGCCTTCAGAAAGCCTTTCTACAGGAACATGGCCTGAGACCGCAGATAAACGTCCAGAGAAGCCCAATTCAAAACACTGATGACTGGTTGTAATCACCTGCGTTAAGGCTCGCATGAAAGAAAAAGCTGTCATCTCATTATTACATAGCAGAAGTTAAACTCTGCCCTGCAAAAGAAATTATGGCTGTGATAGGCTACAAAAACTTTAGTGAGTGGAGATATGACAAGCATGAATTCCCTGCTTAGTCAGAAAGAAACTGCGCAACCACCAGCTTTAATACAGGCAAATTGCAGACGGAGTAATTCGCTTCTTCTCTTGCAGAAAATTGCCGAGTGTTTGAGCGACTCGACTCACGCCATGCTGAGACGATTGCGAGATTCATTATGTGAACACTCGTTAAGAGGCTCATCTTAACTTGTGTTGAGTTAAATTGCAAAGTCTCCTAGTACAGACAATCGTACTGAGCACTGACAGTTAACACTTGCAAGCGATTTACGGGCAACGATGTATGTGCTATTCCAGCCAAATAGCGTGTACCATGCCAATTAACTTAGCTAGGGAATAAATAACAGCCTCGGCTTCACAAAATACAAAGGAAATGTATCCAACTGGTGTTCAACAGTCGAGAGAGGTTTAGAATAGGTTCTCATGTTCACAGCTTGCGCCGACAGCAGCCACTGCCGCCGCTGACACAAGGTAAGCACAAGCGCGCCCACGCCACGCCAGCAAGTGATATTCAGTTGACCCTCAGAACTGCGGTCATCTTCATCTCTCCTCTTCTTCTTGTACATCCAGCCATTACCTATAGTGAAATATAGTCAGCATTGTAGGGGCTAACTGAAGCAGAAACGGGACATTTATTTATTTATTTATTGTTCCGTGGGACCAAATTAAGGTGAAGTCTCTATGGTCATGCAACGAGGCAATACATGAAATTATAACACGATAGTAGAAACAGATGAAATTAAATATAAGTAGCATATTCAGGCGACAATTCGTAAGTTTAAATAAAGAAAATCAACAATGTAACGCCGGCCGCAGTGGCCATGCGGTTCTAGGCGCTACAGTCTGGAACCGCGCGACCGCTACGGTCGCAGGTTCGAATCCTGCGTCGGGCATGGATGTGTGTGATGTCCTTAGGTTAGTTATGTTTAAGTAGTTCTAAGTTCTAGGGGACTGATGACCAAAGCAGTTAAGTCCCATAGTGCTCAGAGCCATTTGAACCATTTGAACAATGTAACACTGGAATTTGCTTAATTTTTCAGCTCTTCCAGGAGATCCTCGACAGAATAGAAGGAGTAAGCCATGAGGAAACTCTTCAGTTTAGACTTAAAAGTGTTTGGGCTACTGCTAAGAGTTTTGAGTTCTTGTGGTAGCTTACTGAAAATGGATGCAGCAGAATACTGCACTCCTTTCTGCACAAGAGTCAAGGAATTGCATTCCACATGCAGATTTGATTTCTGCCTAGTATTAACTGAGTAAAAGCTGCTAACTCTTGGGAATAAGCTAATATTGCTAAGAACAAACGACATTAAAGAAAATATATGGTGTGAGGGCAATGTCAGAATTCCCAGACTATTGAATAGGGGTCGACAAGAGGTTCTCCAACTTACACCACACATAGCTCGAACAGCCCGTTTTTTAGCCAAAAATACCCTTTTTGAATCGGAAGAATTACCCCAAAAAATAATACCATATGACATAAGCGCATGAAAATATGCGAAGTAGACTACTTTTCGTGTTGAACTGTCACTTATTTCACATACTGTTCTAATGGTAAATAAAGCAGCACTTAGTTTCTAAACAAGATCCTGAACATGGGCTTTCCACAACGGCTTACTATCTATCCGAACACCTAAGAACTTGAACTGTTCCGTCGCGCTTATAATATGACCATTCTGTCTGATCATAATATCGGTTCTTGTTGAATTGTGAGTTAGAAACTGTAAAAACTGAGTCTTACTGTGATATAGCATCGAATTATTTTCCACAAGCCACAAACTTATTTCATGAACTACATTATATGATACTGTTTCAATATTACACAAAATATCCTTCACTACCAAGCTTGTGTTATCAGCAAACAGAAATATTTTGGAATCACCTGTAATACTAGAAGGCATATCATTTATATATATAAGGAACAGCAGTGGCCCCAGCACCGCCCCTTGGGGAACGCCCCACTTAACAGTGCCCCATTGGGACTGAACATCACTACCACTTTCAATATTGCGCAGAATTACCTTCTGCTTTCTGTTCTTAAAGTAAGAGGCGAACCAATTGTAAGCTACTCCCCTTACTCCATAATGGTCCAACTTCTGCAGTAATATTTTGTGGTCAACACAGTCAAAAGCATTCGTTAAATTAAAGAAAACACCTAGCGTTCGCAACCTTTTATTTAATCCGTTCAAAACCTCGCAGAGAAAAGAGAATATAGCATTTTCAGTTGTTAAACAATTTCTAAAACCAAACTGTACATTTGACAGCAAATTATGTGAATTTAAATGCTTCAGTAACTTGTATATACAGCCTTCTCGATAACTTAAGCAAACACCGATGGCATAGAAATAGGTCTATAATTGTCAACATTATCCCTGTCTCCCTTCTTATAAAGTGGCTTCACTACCGACTACTTTAATCGGTCAGGAAACCGATCACTCCTAAAGTAAAAGTTACAGATGTGGCTAAGTACTGGGCTAACATACATAGAACAATACTTCAGTATTCTGCTATATACCCCGTCATATCCATGAGAGTTCTTGGTCTTTAGTGATTTAATTATTAACTCAATCTCCCTCTTGTCAGTATCATGGAGGAGCATTTCAGGTAACAGTCTCGGAACACTTTTTTCTACGAGCGCTATATGATTCCCTGTTGGGACTAGGTTTCTATTTAGTTCACCTGCTATATTCAGAAAGTGATTATTAAATATTGTACATATATGCGACTCATCAGTAACACGGACATTCCCACTACGCACTGATTCTGTATCCTCGACCTCTTTCTACAGACCAGCCACTTCCTTTACGACTGATCATACGGTTTTAATTTTATCCTGAGACTTAGCTATGCTACCTGCATACCACATACTTTTTGCCTTCCTAATAACTTTTTTAAGCACCTTACAAGTCTGTTTGTAATGGCCTACTGCATTTAGATTTTGACAGATGTCCGAGCTGACGAAAAGAATTGATCAGCGACTGTAGAGTTAAGAATTATTTTAATTGTGTACTTCTTTTTGATTGTCCTTTATCGACCCCCATTCAATTTTGAGTATTTTCATTGTGCATTTTAGCGTAATTAATATCTTCTCCCCAATTGTATTTAATTTGTTTGTAGTTTTTATTGACCCCCAGACAACCATCTCACCATTAAAGAAACTTATAATAGTTAAGAATTTCGCTTCACAGTTGTGAACATCCGGTATCAATATTTTACCAACCTGTACGTAATTTTGCCAACATTGCTGTGTCATGAAATCATACACAGAGTAAAAATAAACCTTAATAACAAAATCTAAGATTTTCATTTTTTTCTACATATAGTTACGTGTGAACCAGTACACTAATTTCTGTTAGCGATAACGTTTCCTTGACAGGGACTGTAATGGAACTAACACTAAGATCATTGTTTGATAACATCATTGTCTGTACTGCTACACTCTTCTGAAATCTACATGTGTAAAATTGTATCTTCCTACTTTGCATGCCGTAGCCTCAACACCAAATTCCTAAAACACTCACAGAGTGTCCTTGCTCAACTGTGGTAGCAAGATAGATCAGAAGGCATCTCAAACGTGTTATACAGTCTAACCTGTAGTCACAGAACGCTTGTCTAGCATTTTGCCTAATTGATTACCATTGTTGCAACAAAAAAATAATTAAAAATAGAACAACTCTACTTCCAACCACATATCATAATTATACATTATGTTCCAGCGTATCACTGGCCAATGAGACTCAGAATAATCCTGTACCACATGCCCAAATCGCCTACAAGTACCACACGTGAATGGCACAGGCTTGGTACATGGTCGTTCATCCCCAGACAATTTACAAATCTTACATCGAACTGGTGTTAAATAAGATTCCTAAACACTTCGCTAAACAGTAACAAATCCGCAGGCTCTTGTAGTTTAACAAATGACACCTTAAGGGTGCTGCTGATGTCCTTGACCATTGAAATGGCCCAAAACAGGTACACATATACAATCAAAAGACCTTCAATAAAGAATAAGTTCACTCACCATAACTCACTGTGTTGGTACTGCAAGAAGACAGTACATACTCGTACGTAGCTTCATTGTCACCCAAGTGTTGAGGTGACACTCAGTTCTAACATCAGTGTTACGACGTTGTGATCAGGAGGTCGAGTGTAGAGTGAGGGTGAGTGGTCCAGTACATGTCCGTATGCATCACTGATACAGCAGTACCAGCAATAACATTTATCTATCTTCCAAAGTGCACAGGGTAATAAGGGCCTTCATAGCTGCAGTTGGGGGCTGGGGATAAGTGCACAGGCCGTGAAGGAGTGCTGATGCCCCTACAGTGGGTCGTGACATCAACGATTCAGGTCAGTACCATGACCACATGCTGTGCTGACGACGGAGTCAGGGCAAGGAGGGAGCTGTCTGCCCAGATAGCAATGACTAGTGCAGCTCCCACCTAAGTGCTCTCAAAGACCAAACATTGTGTGTTCAGGAGAAGAAACGGAGAGTGGTACAGGATGTCAGTTGATGTAAAGACTACAACCTAATTAAACGCCACGGGCCGATCAGTACTGCAGCAGATACTTATGTATCAGGCAAGTGGCTATGTGGGCGCACCTCCCTTGTCTGGCGAAGATGGCAGCTTACAAATCGTCCGCAATGAGCCAGTAGATGCCAGTGGCAGACCATGGCTGTGGTACGCCTCAGGTTGGGTGCATCTGTGTGTCGAAGTCAGCAAGCTAGTAGCAGACTGGCCATCTTCAGTCAGCTTGTCGTGGTTTCACTGATGCTCGGTAGACCGTCATTCTCTCTGGTTCTTGTGTCACATACGAGATGACAGCACGACAGAATGTCTTCTTGAGCTCCGAAAGCCTCTCTATTTAAGGAGCCGAGTCCGCACCTATGAGTCAGCTCTGAGTGTGTGAGCACATTTGTCGCCATTTACGGGACTCGTGTGCGCTCGTTGCCTCGTTAGTGTTCCAGTAATAATTCTGGGTCACTAAGCTCGGTTCTTTGCTAAGTATGATTTTGTAGCAGCGCTCGGTGGTGAAGTTACGCACTGCTGTTAAGTAGCACAGTAGTGCTTGCGCTTCTGTCTGTCTCGTTCTGAGGCTTGTTTCATAGGCGGTACGCCTTGTTGACGTACCAACTGGCACACCAGCCCAATGCTAACTTACTCTATTCCAAGCTCCGCTGATAGGACTTTAAAAAATTTAAACACGTGCAGTAAAGTTATTCTGCTGTACAACAATAGGAAAGATAGATTATCAAATTTGGAGGTTATTTGAGAATATACAGAGAAGTTAAGTATTCAGGAGTGCACCCTCTGACAACAACAGTCGAGCTACCCCAGCTGGTTATTAAGTCGAATTGCACTTTGATGAGATTTATTGGTACATCATTCCACGCTGCTTCAAGTCAGTGACAGAATTCATAATCATTCGCCCTGGCTGGCAAGTTGTGTCGAGCCAGTCACTCGGCAGCCCATGATAAGATGTTTTTATTGGATGAGAATGCGGCACAGCGTCCTGTGTAACAGTCAAACAACCTTTGGATCCAAGTAGGTCAGGACACTGCGAGAAGCATCGTTGAAAAATAACGTCACGGAGACAACAAAGATAGGGCACAGCCACTGGTCTTGACACTTCAGAGATGTAACGGTTGCAGTCAGAATCATCAGCTATGCAAACCAAAGGTACCTTCTTCTGTACCCATCGATTTCATATTCACATGGAACTTTTTGGATCCCGACGAACGTGAGCAGCAATATCGTGGAACGAGGAAGTGCTGTCACGATATGCCACGACACTGGATCTTTCGAATTCGATTTCTGGCAGTAAAATCTTTTCCTTTTTGCACAAGGCATAACGCCATCTTCTAGCAGAGAAATGCAACATTAAAATGTGACTTCTGAATGAGAAACCCTATTCGTAACACCTCTATATTTGTAGAGTGTACAGAACGGTTATAATAAAACTTTCGCTACTTGAGATGGCCCTCATGAAGGACGAGTGATCGTAGGACAATGAAACTTTGAGGAAACATTTTTAAGGATATGCGGTAGAGAAATAACGAATAAACCAATGAAAGAAAACACATTTCAATTTCTTCATCAGAGGGTAACATTTCTTAACTGCGTACCGTGTTTACTTTCCAGGCTATAAACGTTGCTCAGTGTGACGACCATCTGCATCTACGACGGCTTTCATATCAGACAGAACTCGATACGTTGTTCTCAAGAGGGCGAAGCCGATAGATGTAAAAGTAGTTTCTTGAGTGCACCAGGGGAATGTTGCAGAAGTGTTATTGTTTACAATATGGGTGCGTGTTGTAGCTAGGGGATAGTGTGGCTAGGAACACATGATGCCTTTCGGTCGATACTGCAGTCTGGTGAGCGATTTTACAATTACATGAACGAATGCACACTACAGACTGTCAAAAGCAGTTTCCGCCATTTAGCGCAGGTTTTACTGCTCCTAGACAAAAGGTTTTGTGTAGTATTCGTAAATATTTAGGCTTGCATATATTTAAGTGCGGTATAACATATTAAAGTTATTTGAAATATATCGTTACTTCTTCAATTTCAGAAATTTTTGACAAGTAAAATTATATACACCACTGACCATTAAATTGCTACACCACGAAGAGGACGTGACCTCCCGCAAACTCGATCCTCCTCACCCGCTTTTCTCGCCCATCCTCTCCCACCCCCGCCCGCTACGGCGCCTGTCTTCCCACTTCCCACCCAGTCTCCATCTCTCCACCGTCCTTACCCTCTCCCAAGATGGCTTCCGCCAGATCCCCCTCCCTGATGATGTCCTCCACCCCTCCATCTACCCCTCCTACCAACTTTGATCCTTCCTCCCTCTTCCTGTTTTTGCTCCTTTGGGCACCCTCCCAGCCTTCTCTCCCTCTTCCCTCCCTCCTCCATTTCTCCCGACTCCTCCCCCGGGCTTCCCCTCCCCTGTCCCTCTCCTCCTCCCCCCATCTCCTCAGCCATTGGCATCTTTGTTCTCCCCTCTCCCCCACCTCACCCTACTTCCCCTCTTGGCACGTCCCCGGACTCGCACACGCTAAGTGGACATTTGCGTGCCGGGCCGGAGATCATCGCCATCAGTGTCTCGTGTGTGCCGACGTGTTTAGTGTTCAGTGTTCACCGTCACACTCCATCGTTCATCTGTGCCATCACCATCTTCAGTGTTAGTGCGTCGTGACAACATTTTGTAGTGTGGATTATTGTCGAGTGTGAACGGCTCCGTGTTTGTCTTTATGTGTCTACTGTTTTATTACTCACCGTTATGTCACTTCTGTGTATTCTTTCTATTGTTTATTTTTCTACTCTATGGCTGAAGAGCGGCGTAACACGCTGCTGACAGCCTGCCTGTTTGTACGGGTTTGAAAATAACAATAAAGAAAAAAAAGAAGACGTGCTACAGACGCGAAATTTAACCTACAGGAAGAAGATGCTGTGAAATGCAAATGATTATCTTTTCAGAGCATTCACACAAGTTGGCGCCGGTGGAGACACCTACAACGTGCTGAAATGAGGAAAGTTTCCAACCGATTTCTCATACACAAACAGCAGTTGACCGGCGTTGCCTGGTGAAATGTTGCTGTGATGCCTCGTGTAAGGAGAAGAAATGCGTACCATCACGTTTCCGACTTTGATAAAGGTCGGATTGTAGCCTATCGCGATTGCGGTTCATCGTATCGCGACACTGCTGCTCACGTTGGTCGAGATCCAATGACTGTTGGCAGAATATGGAATCGGTGGGTTCAGGAGGGTAATACGGAACGCCGTGCTGGATCCCAACGGATTCATGTCAGTAGCAGTCGAGATGACAGGCATCTTATACGCGTGGCTGAAATGGATCGTGCAGCCACGTCTCGATCCCTGAGTCAGCAGATGGGAACGATTGCAAGTCAACAACCATCTGCACCAACAGTTCGACGACGTTTGCAGCAGCATGGACTACCAGCTCGGAGACCGTGGCTGCGGTTACCCTTGACGCTCCATCACAGACAGGAGCGACTGCGATGGTGTACTCAACGATGAACCTGGGTGCACGAATCGCAAAACGTCTTTTTTTCGTATGAAACCAGGTTCAGTTTACAGCATTTTGATGGTCGCATCCGTGTTTGGCGACATCGCGGTGAACGCACATTGGAAACGTGTATTCGTCATCGCCATACTGGCATATCACCTAGTGTGATGGTGTGGGGTGCCATTGGTTACATGTCTCGGTCACCTCTTGTTCCCATTGACGACACTTCACAGTGGACGTTACATTTCAGATGTGTTAGGACCCGTGGCTCTACCCTCCATTCGATCCCTGCGAAACGCTACATTTCAGCAGGATAATGCACGACCGCATGTTACAGGTCCTGTACTGGCCTTTCTGGATACAGAAAAAGTTCGACTACTGCCCTGGCCCGCACATTCTTCAGATCTCTCACCAATTCAAAACGACTGGTCAATGGTGGCCGAGCAACTGGCTCGTCACAATATGCCAGTCACTACTCGTGATCAACTGTGATATCGTGTTGAAGCTGCATGTGCAGCTCTACCTGCACACGCCATCCAAGCTCTGTGTGACTCAATGCCCAGGCGTATCAAGGCCGTTATTACAGCCAGAGGTGGTTGTTCTGGGTACTGATTTCTGAGGACCTATGCACCCAAATTGCGTGAAAATGTAATCACATGTCAGTTCTAGTATAATATATGTGTCCAATGAATACCCGTTTATCATCTACATTTCTTCTTGGTGTAGCAATTTTAATGGCCAGTAGTGTATATTATGTATTTCAAACTAGTTACGTAGCGCGTGGACAGCAACGCTATACTCTGTCGACTTTGCACCATCTTGTACCTTGGAATAGGTAAAGGTCTTTTATCCTGGAACTAGGGATATTTATAAATTAATTGAATTTCGTTAATGTATTAACAATTTTATCTGTCTTGAATTGAAGATTTGTCTTAGTTTCCAATAGCTTCTATTCCAAAATGTATTTAACTTGTAACTTGATAAGACTTCAGTTTAATTTGATTTCACTTACTGATTGTTGATGCATAATAAATTAACAATGTAGCATATAGACGACTAAACATAGTTTTGACAAGATATTCTCGATTGCAGTGCTTTTAATTTTCACTATAATATCTGTTCTTACGTACATATCCATGTTACACGTCACGTGTTTTTACGTTCGGAAAAACAATAATTTTAAGTATTAGTTTTCGTATTTTAAAAGAAAATACTGTATCCTATATCCCTAGACCTATGATACATGGAGAAAAAGTTCTCTTTACCGGTTTCAATAACCGATAAAACAGCAGGACTCATATTAGAGGACACAAATGAAACCCTTAAGCATGTTTACATTTGAGCAATATGTAATAAGTTAACCCTGAACATTAAGAAAACAAACATTAAGCACTTCAACATAAAGAGGGAAAGCAATGCTGTCACATTAAGCATAGATGAAAAATCTATGGATTTTGTAACAAGCACAAAGTTTTTAGGAGTGAATACTGACTGTCAGTTTACATGAAATGGACACACTAAGATAACAGCAAAAAAAAAAAATGTAATCAGCAGGTTATGATCCTGGAGTTTATCGTCAGTTTATAACATCCAACGTCTTATGGTGGTATACTATTACTATGTACACTCAGTTCTAAGCTATGTGATTATTTTGTGGAGATCGAATGCACAAGATATGGACACAGTTTTAAACAGCAGAGAAAGGTCATAAGAATAATAATTAGAAGTAATCGGGCTCATTGTAAAGAGCTACTTAAAAAACCAGATGTCCTTACTGCACCTAGTGAGTACAACCACATATCTGTGGTGCATATCAGGGAAACAGTACTAAGTGTAGCACTAATAACTCTATACATAATCATAGAATAAGAGCCAGCTTAGACTTACATTTACTCAGAAAAAAACAAAGAACAAAAGACTAAGAACATCATTTTCTGTCAGGGAATGATATTGTATAATAAAAAACTCAAGGAAATTGAAGGTATCAGTAGAATACGTCTGTTAAAAAGGGCACTAAAACGCTCTTCATAATCAATGCATACTATACAATTATAGATTTTTTTCAAGGAGTGGATAATAATAAAAGTGGTCGAATATAACAACCTGTCGCGTTTCAGTACATGATCACGGTTTACTTCTTTTACAGGAAAATCACATGTCAATATCGAAAATGCACGGTTGTCATTCTCCTGAGTTCAACATCTTCCTCATCAAGGGGAGACACTGACTCAGTTTTTCAGTTGGAATAAGAGAAAAGGACAGGGAGACGAAGATGAAGCGCAGTTGAATGTTTGTAGGTATGGCCCAGAAGTCATCAGTGGGTGTCCTTAATGTGTGCGGTGATGAAGAGTCGAACTATATTTTATATTAAAAGATATCAGAAGCATACTGTGTTTATATTAAAGAACACTGTGTAATAGGGGCCAACCAAATGAGGTGGTGCAGCTGTTAAGACACAGACCTCATATTTAGGAGAATGGAGTTCACTTTGTTCTGCTATCCTGATTTGGGTTTTCCGTGGTTTTCCTAAATCACTTCAGGCAAATGTCGGGATGTCTTTTCTATCAAGGCCACACCCAGACACCTGTCCTATCTCTACCTTCATAGAGCATGCTTATGTATTACGTGTATGCCTTTCTTTTGAGCTATTGATGTTTACTATATTTCTGTGATAATTCCTATAGCATTGTGAGATGGTCTTTGGATGAGTCAACACTAATAAATAAAGTCTTAAACGGAACAGTGGTACTTGTGTACAGTGTTAACTTTGTCAACTCGGATGGCTATTGCAAGCTTGGGCTACGAGCGCACTATTATTTCACAGGAAGAAGTGTTGTCAGTTCGGGAAGTTGCCTGCCGAATCAGTGTACAACATAGGCACTTCATTCGAATATTCAGGGGCTGTTGTGGTACTCAAAACGTTCAGACCTGCAGTTTAGTGGTCGTCCGAGGTCAGAAATGCCAGTTGACGAGCTACTGGTCGGTAACCAGAAGAGAATGCACAGAACTGCTTGCTTCCTTTTTAACGGTAACTAGGATGCCTCTGTCGACACAGATAGTAAGCAACCGTCTCCATACGACCAATTTGGCCTCTAGGCATCCATTATGAACAACACTACAAACCAGAAGTCGCCGAGAGCGGTGGTGAGTGGCAAAAGTGGGCAAGGAAACATCCGGAGCAGAACCTGTATCAGTGATGTAGGGTTTTCTTCACAACCTAGTGTTGAATCCGCCTATTGTCTGATGATAAAGTTGTAGAAGACTGTTGAAGTGGTCAGGTAACAACGGACGTCTGAGGCATAAAGTCCCATGGAACATTATCATGGATGGATTTTGAATGCCTCTCAAAGACGAGAATAATTTGAGAACTGTGTAATGTAGGGACTGGATCTTCCTACTATTTCGGTCTTCAGAATGTGTAGATACAAAATCACAGAATAACTGTCGAGACTACAGGAGGGAATAGACTGATCTGAATAACATTAAATGAAATTACACGATCCAAATTGTAAATTTGAACCTGCTTGCCTCGCACTACTGCCGAACTAGTGCAGTATCCATTACGGCCGATTCACGCTACACGTTAACGCAACGGAACAGAATGTCAGGCGAGTCCGTCGTCAAATGGTGGAGTGTCCACACTAGACGGAGCACAAACATGTCAGTTCGCTTACCCCAGTACGGAACAGCGAAAGTTAGGTTATGAGATACCATCTGCGTTACGAAACGGCAGGATGTAGTATCAGAATCAATTAACTACCGATAATAAAGTTTAATAATAGCCAATGCAAACTTCATAACGGATCCTCTTGTTCAGTTGGCTATGGTAAACTCCTGAGCAGTGAAAAAACATTTCGCAACATTGGCAATTGTTTGCTAGCTAAACAAACACATCAAACAATATACATAAGGGATAAGACGGAGCCTGATTACTTTCTGTACTGGGATTGTTTTTCCTACGTAGCAAATAACGCCACAAAGAACTGTATTTTCAATTGAGGCGACTTTTTCACTTAAGAAAAGGTTATTTAATGGAAGGTGTTTCATCAGTTTATGTTATTATTTATACACAATGTAGTGGCGTCAGCTCCATTCTGTTATTGTATAATCGAAATTGCGTTTTGGGATTTCTGATATCTGGCCTCTCTTGCGAGACAGCACTCAATGTAAAAGATATCGTCGTGGAAGATTCGCATTCTATCTCAAAAATAACTCAGAATAATAGAATCAAGACTAATAAGATTCAAAAGCACAAAATCCATAACTATAACTTGGATAAACACGGCGAAAATAGACCAAGTGCCGATGTTAGCAGACGATGATGTCCCCTTTATCACCACCTCTCTGTCCATAAGCCCAACATCAAAACTTTCTTCCTGAGGAGCCTTGAACTCGAAGTTCTGTTCCTTTGACGACCTGTGTGAATATTGCCATTTAAAATGCATCGTCTAATGTTCTCACTTTCCGTTCCACCCCGTTCCTTCTGTCAACTGTGACTCGACATTCATTCTCTAAAATAATATTTTATATTAGTATTAACCATGTATTTGATTTTCTGTATCCGCATTTTCCTATAATTCATTTCTCTTGACGGTAGTGGTTTGGTTGCTGCTAACACCTCTGTTTTTTCTTTTTCCCTACAATTGTCTGTCTGTAATCGATACAATGCGGTTTTTGCTCTATTTCTTGTTTAAGTTAGCTAAACATCTTCTTGGTTATCCCATTTCTTAACTACAAATAATAAAAATAAAAATTAGTGGCACGGTAGCAGTTTATAATTGGATTGTAGATAATGTTGTAATTTCTAAGCTTATTTTCCTCCACTGGTAGCTTTAGCCGTGCAAATCATTCCTGATTTTCTTTCCACTCTGAACTGTACAAGCTATCAGTTATATTAATTCATCCTTTCTATTCCTCGCAATCGCTGTTGTGAGACGGAGGGTTATTCGTTTCACTTCACTACCGTCTCGGCCATATTTCCTCACAACAAATGTTCCGATTGCATTATGAAGAAACCTTCTCTGCGATCTCTTCTCTCTATTCGTTTCACTTCGCTACCGTCTCGGCCATATTTCCTCACAACAAATGTTCCGATTGCATTTTAAAGAAACCTTCTCTGCGATCTCTTCTCCTTCTGAAACTCCTCATCATGCATAATTTTGGGCACGCGTCCTCAGCTGTTAGCGGTCTGTAATATCCAACAATTGTCAGCATTATTTTCCATCAATGATATTTTCACACAATCCTCCTGTCTGAAACGTAATTGGAACGACATAGAAACACTGTATCTGTTCGTCTCCCGGGGTGCACATTCTGTAGTTTTGGTGGGAGGTGTTGATGCGTCTGTATGAACTGGCTTCAAACCAAAGGCTGAAGCACTTTGAACCCTAAGTAAACAGACTTGTGGTATTCATGTTCATCGATATATGTATGCAGATTCAAAAGT
Source organism: Schistocerca gregaria (assembly GCF_023897955.1). Lineage (NCBI taxonomy): Eukaryota > Metazoa > Arthropoda > Insecta > Orthoptera > Acrididae > Schistocerca > Schistocerca gregaria. The sequence goes on along the minus strand of NC_064923.1, from coordinate 600,298,393 downwards.
GATTGATTGGTATCGTCTATAAGTTGCCAAAACATAGCACACTGTCATCATTCCATTTGGAACAACATTCACTTCAGCCTCAAAAAGAACATGTAATAGTAGTACGAGATGCGATCAAAAAGTAGCGCGGTTGATTTTATTACAAATAATTTACTGCACTATCAGTACAAATCCTTAATATTCTTCGAAGAAGGACACTTGTTTTTCGACACACCAAGTACAACGTGTCTGTCAATCTGCGAAATCCTTCTGGAAGTTGCTGGCTGGGTTTGCTATTGAGAGTCTTTGTTTCAGCCGCTTGGACGTCTTCGATGGCGTCTCTAGTTGTCCCTTCATATCCTGTTTCAGCCACGGAAAGAGAACGAAGTCCGGCGAAGCCACGTCTGGGCTGTAGGCCGAGTATGGCAACGTGGCAACGCCGTCCTGAGCCAGCCGCTCCCACACCAACAGAGAGGAATGGCACTGTGCATTGTGATGGAGCTTCAAGAAACAGCGATGTCCGGTCGCACTTGGCTGACTCCTTTTCGCAACCTCTCGAGCACTTCCACGTAAAACTGTGGACTCACAGTTTGCCCAGGGTGTACAAACTCCTTGTACATGATGCAACAATGATCAAAAAAGATCAGAAGCATGGTTTTCACCCATGACTTTACTCACATACTGGCCTTCTGTGGATCGAGAGACGTATTCTTGGGCCATCTGCGAACTTTGGCGTTTCGCCTCTGGCTCATACTGGAAACACCAGGTTTCGTCTCCAATGACCAAGTTACCGAGAAAACGTTGGTTTTCTCGAACTCATTTCAGAGTTTCTGTTGAAATTTGCACTCCATCCGCTTTTTGTCCATATTCAATAAACTTGGCACAGACTCGGTGCAAACTTTCCTCATCGCTATGTTAAAAAATGGTTCAAATGGCTGTGAGCATCATGGGACTTAACAGCTATGGTCATCAGTCCCCTAGAACTTAGAACTACTTAAACCTAACTAAACTAAGGACACCACACAACACCCAGTCATCATGAGGCAGAGAAAATTCCTGACCCCGGCGGGAATCGAAACCGGGCGCGGGAAGCGAGAACGCTACCGCACGATCACGAGCTGCGGACCATCGCTATGTTATCTGTATTAATGGTTTGAGTGATTCCGTAAGGAAGACTTAACTGCCCACTAATCCGACGAATCGATAACCAACAATCAAGAGCCCAGAAGTTGTTTCACAGCATTTTTGGCGCGGGTTGGGCGAAGCACGAACCATTAATGTTAGTGCAGTTTGCAGACAGCTGATGGCACATCGGAAAGTGTGATCCTACCCGGAAGCTTTTCTTTTTTCTATTGTTACGTTACTTGCACTACAAATAAACCGCAATAATGCTCAACATATTGTGTTTATTAATATTTTCATAAAACTCGTGAAAAAGAAAGGCAATGGAGAGTTTGAGATTGAAAATTAATCTTCGTAAAGGGATTGTAAGGCATACACTAGAATTTCGTTTACAAAACTAGCTACTCTTATTACTTTACAGCGCTGATAATCCCATAAACTCCTACACACATTACTTTACAGGTCGGGTGATAATCATCGTAAAAAACAGAGGAAACGGTATTTTTCTCGGCATCTCTTACAAATGGCCCATTTTCACAATTACATGGTTGTTTCGAAGCTGATACAGAATAACAGACTTGGTTTACGTTCATGAAAGGTTCTCTCTCATCCCACAGTTTGTCACCAAACGACGCATAAAGCATCAGTTTGCCAAATGTGGCGAGGGCAGTGGTCTCTTGCGGTGTCACACCTGCCAATCAGCCCGCACGCTATTCGTTCGTTTCCTGAATCGAATTATCGAGTAGTTGTACTTTCCTATGTAGCACGCGCGTCCGCCTCATCGTATTTTATGCGTTTCTGTCTGGCACATAGGTATCATCTTAATGTCTTAGCTCTGTTGGACACTCACCCTGACATTGATTGTCCTGTTGACAATGTAATTAACCAACTTGCCAGGAAGAATAGAAGCAGAGAATTCATCATTTAAGGAAGAGCACCACAATTGTAACTTTTTATATCATAAAATGGCATTGTCTCGTATATGTGCATAATCAGTTTAAGGGGAGTTGGAACGCTCTTTCCCGACAATGTTAATTTTATGAGTTGGCTTCCCTGTATTTCAGGAACCACTGTAGCCATTGACATGAAACGTTTACAGGGCATTAAACTGTATGTTCTGAGTCTACTGAACTACAATAATTGCATTTCAGCCACTGCTTTCGGAATTACGATTTTTTAATTGCACGGTAACATTTTGTATACTTTTTGTGAATTATCCTAAATAATTTTAATTATACATGACATTATGTTCTTCTTTTAGTTCAGTAGACTCAGGATATGTATGTTATTACTCCCTGCAAATTTGAATACTCTACTCGAAGTAGTTTCTGAGATTTAGGGAAAAATGCAACAGAAAATGTAAATTTTCAGGAACGGCTTCTAAAGTTTCAAAAGGCTGTAACTCACTTAATATTTGCTTAATTTTTTATTTTTAGTTACACAGAACTGCACCATACTGTATATCATCCTCTTGATCTTTTTCCAAGTTTTTTCTTCTTTTCTTCTTTATGGACTCCTTAATGGCCAACTGTGCTGCATACTCTGTTTTATCATCCATTCAAGTTCTCTGTTGCAGTTTTCTCCAGGATTAATTCCCATAAGGTGTAGCACTATCACCCTACCAACGTTGCCATCATTCAATGATTTTGTGTAATGTAATGTCTTATATAGACACCTTTTATTGACATGACACATTCTACATCATTGCGAAGTGTCGTATTCATGATCTACGGAACAAGTACTAATCCAATCTAATCTAATGTAATCTACACACAATGTTTCCCCTTATTCGAAAATCTATTACCATGAAACCTCTGTTTCTTAAAAAAAACACCTCGTTTTGGCATCATTCTACACTTTTTGAGAGATTTACCAATGTATTCCTCACTTTTCCTCGAAAAAACTTTAGCACTTCGACATACAACGCGTGTTTATACTAAGAAACGATACGATACTGTTTCTGACATGTTACCAATACAAACAATTAATTTAACCTTTATAACACAGCAATCCACAGCCTTATATATAAAAAATTACCGATTTTGTTAGATCTTGAAGTAATGCAAGTAAAATTTTAACATTTTCAACCTGTGTAGATTATATTTAGAAAAATAAAATAAATTGCTTCCCATGTGAGTTCGGAAAATTGCAGATTTTATAATGAGATAAAAAGCCGAAAATGTGAAAAAAAATTCCGTTATAACTCCCCTTAAATGAAACTTTCTTGAACTTTGCATGTGACTTGGTTATTTTTTATTACGGTAAAAGAAAAGATAGCACAAGATATCTTTAGCGCCCCCTCATTGAGGTTTACCTGTTCCGCCATGGGGCGAGGGTAGTTTGAGACGTACAGTGACCTGTGTTTTGATCTAGTATTCTCGGGATGCGGTTTCTCTTTCTCTCTAGATGAGATAAAGCACTCTTGAAGCTTTTCGATCATATTTTTCACCTGATGATAAAAGTAGACATCGCAGGGTTGCATTAGTGGATTACATTTGGGTGGATCACTTTAATACTGTATGATGGCAGTTCTTCATCATATTAAAAAATCCCGTCGTAAGATTCTGGATTTGTTTGTCCTTCCCAAGAGTCAATTACTAGTAGAAATTGGTTGTCCAGCACGTACTACTTCACTACATCAGTCAAAAAATGTTTGCATAAGGCTGTTGCTAAGTCTCCTAGATTTTGATTACTGTAGTGTACGAGTAAGGAATTGTAAAGATTTGAAAAAAAGTATCCGAATAGGGATTTGACGCCAAGAGCCTCGTATTACAGTTCTTTACTCTTTCTGATGCGTCAAACGCTGCCTGGAAACCACGCTAACATAAAAAGCTCATGCCTGACTCCACCCTCGCCAAAATTGCTACTTTTTTTTCTAAATGCTTACCCTCTGGAGTTCCCTCTTCCGTACCTTCCATATCTCGGCAACCGCTGCATATACAATAAATTTGGACGAAATGGCCGGTCGGAGTGGCCGAGCGGTTCTAGGCGCCACAGTCTGGAACCACGCGACCACTACGGTCGCAGGTTCGAATCCTGCCTCAGGCATGGATGTGTGTGATGTCCTTAGGTTAGTTAGGATTAAGTAGTTCTAAGTTCTAGGGTACTGATGATCTCAGAAGTTAAGTCCCAAAGTGCTCAGAGCCATTTCAATCAGTTTAATTTTGGACGAAATTGGTGATGGAAGTAGGCGTGATCCCCTTGTGAATTAGGATAAGGTATTAGTATTAGCCACTGCAGAGCTTTGGAGTAAGATTTCAAGACAAGCAAAAAGAAACTGCTGTGGTAAACTGTGGTGTTGAATGACAGATGAAGTTTTATTATTATTATTATTATTATTATTATTATTATTATTATTATTATTATTACCAATATATTCAAAACAGCCACACGCGAAACTGTGATTTCTCGGGGGGTCATATATCGGGTTGTATAGATCACAAAGACAAGGTCCAATTGTTTTGAATTCCCCTTTGATCACTATGGGACTTAACTTCTGTGGTCATCAGTCCCCTAGAACTTAGAACTACTTAAACCTAACTAACCTAAGGACATCACACACATCCATGCCCGAGGCAGGATTCGAACCTGCGACCGTAGCGGTCGCGCGGTTCCAGACTGAAGCGCCTAGAACCGCTCGACCACACCTTCAGGCTAAATTAAAAGTCGTGTTGCAACTCTGGTACGAGATGCTCTACAGAGAAACAACGGCAAATCGTACAGAAAGACAGCAGTGTAACTGGGCAACGGATTCTTGAAAGTGACCTCCGTATGTACCTGTACAAGATGATCTTCGCTCAGAAGCTTGCTGCAAAACATAAGGGCCAGGGACTGTTGTTGCGCCATCCTGTATTTGATGATGTTTGTGTTAATTTATCTGCAAGATTTCAAAAATCCTTATTCATAGAGATTACTACCTAGTGTAGATGTTTTATTATATGATCTTCCTTTCTTATCTATTTGTCACTATGCTTTTGTGTGTCCCTCCTTCCTGTCTCTTAATGCTAACCCAGGCTACCTTTGCCGCACATTCCGGTTTTTTCAGTTTATTTGGTTCTTCTTCTATAGAGACGTGCTACAGCATTGTGGCACGGGCATGACAACACATATCAACACTAAAAACATATACTCGCAAACAAGCAAAACTATATATTCCATCTGTATCGGAGACTGGTTGAGGTGGCACAAATAAAAGAAAAATAAGAAAAATCTTGCACGATGTACATGTCTAACTCGTGTTACTTACAGCACTCCACTCGGGAAGCTCAGTAACCACTGTAATGGACTGCTGAGACCCAGTAATTCTTTGTCGTGGGTTCTCTATGGCAGACTTCTACCCTATTTCGCGTAAATTATAGTGTCCACATCGAGCTTCCGTTCAAGGAAAGCAGGAAGTTGAAAACTGAGTCATCCGCTGCGTTGCTGAAAGAGCACACTCTATGTAAAGGAAACAAAATGTCTGAAGAAGTATTTCGAAAAACTTTTAGTTGTAGTATAAAAAATTGAAAACACATTTTTTGCTGATCCACACTTCTTTATGCTATGCAGTTGGTCTAAAACGACTGAAGGAAACTATTGGTTGAAAAATTTGATTATTTCAGACTGCAAGTCTCACATCACAGCCTGATGATGAGATGGTTATCTTTTCCTTTTTGGTCATATTTATTATGATACTTCGAAGTTGAGTACCTCACTGCTGGTTGTTCGAAGAATTTGCGGTGAATTAAGACTGCGAATTGCGATTGCTAATGTGAGGAAAGCAGAGAACAGCAGTCTGAAACTGTCGTCATATTTCGAAATGCGTCCCTCAACCATCTGTAGAAGTGCTTCGAAATCTTTTGAATTCATCCACAAAAAATTTTTGGACCCCTTTCAAGAAGATTGACACCATGTCCTTATGATCTTTAAAAGGCAAAATGAATTTCTTTTATTTCCGCCAATGAACACAGAACTTTTGGCCCTTAAATTACCGTTTCCGTCAGCAACGGCCATCTTCAGATCTTCAGGAAAACATGAGAAATAAAATACAACTAGTGAACGGATTACGTCTTAGAAGAATAAAATATGCCTGAACGACAAATTATTACTTTCATAGATGTGAAAACTTGCGCTTAAAATACGACGAGGCATACATGTTTTAAACCGTTCTAATATAATAAAACCATAGCGGCATCGTCACAATATATACAAAAAATTTGCGTATCATGGTCACAAATATTTAAAACTAGGTGTAAACTAAGCCGCAGTTCTGGCAGAGTTGTACTGACTCTATCACTACTGTTCATAACAAACTGCAGCACAGTAGGCACAACATATGTTCGTTCGTAAGTTGGTTAGATGTTCTTCTGTAAAAAATGTCTACAAGTGTTCGTCAATTATAAAATTGTACAGCATGTAATAAATGAAGAGTAAAACAGCTAAAGTCTATAGTGGTCTTGTCAAATGTATAAGTTATTACAATGATCAAATGTAATAATTAAAAACACAAATAAGTGGAATTTAAAATTGTTAAAAGGAAATGATTAAGTGATAGTATGTGTTTCTGAGACGCCCTTGTGAACATTTTAGATAAAATAACAACATACACAAGAACAATCTTATGGAGCTAATAAAGAAACATAAAGTTGATAAAGTAACTACGGTAATATGCGAAAAGGATGAAAACAAAATAATAAAGTATGTAATCAGCGACATCTGTGCTTAGCAACCAGAGCGCAGCTTAGTCGAAAAGTCGGAGGAACTTAACCGCTAGAGGGCCTCACGTACTCTCCGTCATGTCGCTCCAAGGAAACTGCAATAAAATATTTTTAGAGTCATGTAATAAGACTATCTTTCTCGCCAGTGGAGATACATTTACCAGTCTTCTGCACAATTTGAAAGTGTCAAAACAAATAATACCTTTCGCCTCACACACAAAGAATTGTGTTTGCATACCTGTTTGACTCAAGAAAGCAGAAAGCTGAAAGTTGAATCATGTGTTCTCCATCCTTCAACTAGTGTCAATCGGCTACTGTAAATACCACAACCAGTTCGCTTTCTGCCACTCTTCTTATACCCTGAACTGGTAGAGGCAACTCCCCTACACTTTGAGTTTGTTTGTCCATGTAGTTCATTGTGCCTTCGAGACTTCTTCCATGTGTGTGTGTGTGTGTGTGTGTGTGTGTGTGTAAGCGCGTGTGTATGCGCGCTCGCGCGGGTGCATTTATCGTCAGCTTATTCTGCCTTCGACACTGCTTCTGTGTGTGTGCCTGTTCATCGTCTCTGTCGCCGTTTCCATCGCGCCGCTGTCTCGGCACTGTTCAACCACCACCACAACAGCAACATCACCGGAACTGCCACCATCATACGTCAATCCACCATCGACTCAGCTCTGTATCTTTGATGACCTTCGAAGTCTGCATCTCCACCGAATCCTTATCTAAAATTGACCATCTTCTCCACCATTGGGCCCTGATCAACAAACGACCACACACTGCTGACCCATCCAAATCCCATCCTCAATCTTAAGCTGCCAAAGACGCCTAATATACAATGACTCAAAGACGCCTAATATACAATGACTACCTAACCACTGACTGCAAAAACCCTCTCTCCTGCCCCCTTTGTAAATCCCACCATTTCCTCAAGCAATGTCATAACCTCGCTTCCTGTCCCTCGTGTAACAGCTGTAACCTGCCACACCCATCCTATTCTTTCAATTCAAGGCTCAATTCCACCTTATAAACCTGAACTGGCAGATCCAATCAAACCTGCTTACAATCCCCTCCACCCAACAACTCCCTCTGACCACCGCCCCCCCCCCCCCCCCCCACACACACACATATGTAGACATCATCTTTTCAGAGGCCACACACCCTACACCAAATTTCCCTTGCAGCTCACTCTGTCTTCCACCTCAGCAAATAAGACACTCATTTTCACAACCAGATCGACTTTCTTTTCACCTGTCTCTACAGCCTGGTTTAAACCCACCTGAGAAACCATCCCCACCTCCTGTTCTCTTCATGGCGTCATAGTAGTATAATATCCTACTCCACAATCTCCACTCCTTTTCAGCCAACAAACAGTTCTTCGTGCATATCGTCTCCTGACACGGTATTGATGCCTTCATCCTGAATGAAACCTTCCTCCAACCTCATCATACTATCAGCACTTTGCCGTACATTTTCCACTGAACAGATCATCTGCTCCCCATGGCCCAAAGTGAAGTTCCTGTTGGCCACCACAAAAATTTCCCCATTCAGCCACAATGCCTCTACAATAATCCTATTGAACACTTTATTCTCATTCTCTTCCTCAGAACCATAACTGTTACCTGTGCCACTATCTATATCCGTTCCAATGGCTTCTTCGCTCACGTAGACAACAACTTTTCAGCCTATATTATTGCCGCAAACCTTAACATCCATATCCGGTGCCATTCTGAAATCCAGTGGTGCCATTGGCTAACTGACTCATTCCACTGTGATACAGTCCTTCTCCCACTACAAACCCACCCTGAAAACAATTCCACACCTCATTTTATCCTCACCTCACGTAACCTCCTTGGATACATTACTGCAGCAGTCCTCGACCCCATCAGTAGTAACTATCTGCCTGCCTTTTTCACTATCCCCTACACTGTTTACCCTACCCAGGCATCCACTCCTTCTGCCCCTCCCAAACAAATCCAGGACTACTCCTGCACCAGGTGGAATGCCGAGAGGGAATTCATTGCTATCAATCTTGAAAGCCATCCCTTATCCTTCCACCACCCAAATGACATCCACATGCCACCTTCCTACAACAAACTTCTCAAATGCCATAACACATTCTGACGAAACCCATCTACTCAAACTTCCCTACTCTTCTCCTCCTCCTCCATGAATTCTGTCACATTTACCGATCCTTTCTGCGGATTCATGACTGAAACACACTTACACATAACCGACAACTCAGTCATACATCTGAAATTTGCTGACTGCAAAGAAATATCGAGTTTGGCTTCGAACATCCACAAACCTCAATGCCACATTACCCATAAATTCTTCCAGGTATTGGAAGACATTTCACCACCTTACTAGCAATAACCCTGCTCCCTCCTATCCCTCCTGCATGATAGTCACCCTCTCCTCGACAACCTAAGCAAAGCCAACCACTTTGTGTACTACCTCTCTGACACCTTCGCCATCCCAGGTGATCCCCTCTTCGGTTATTCCTTACTCCCGACAGTCCACGAGCATACCCATACTTCCCTCCCACCCCTCGCACCTAGCATCCAGTACCTCAACAACATACCACACATAAAAATTAGTACTCCATAACAACAAAAGACATTCAACAGATACTCCGTCACAAATGCACCACGACCCCCTTTCACTACTGCATCGCCTACAGACACCTGCAACAAGACCCTCTCTCCTTATTGGAAATATTAGCCGCCCTTTGTGAATAATCCTTCACACAGTTTTCTATCCTGAGCCATGGGAAACCTCTCGAAACCTTTTCCTCAAGCATAATACACTTGCCACTGGCATCTCCTTCTCCTGTCCCATCAGCCTTATCTCCGTGTTTACCAAGGTCATTGAATCCATTCTACCTTGACGTATCCATAAACACTTACATCAACACTTATCCATTCCTATCCATCAATGTGACTTCTGTCTCAACTTTTCCTCTAATGACCAATTCCTGTACCTTACTCACCTCCTCTCCCACCAAATCAACAACCGTGAATCCGCCATCTTTGTCTCTCTAAATCTTGAGAAAGCTTATGGTTGTGCGTGGTATTCCAGGCTCCTCTTTAAGACCTATGCCCTTCCTATAAATTATGCCCGCCTCATCGCCACCTTTCCTCTAAATGCCCATCTTACGTCACCATCAACAACACCAGCTCCAGTTGTAATGTTCTTTATAAAAATTTTGGTGTTTATTTGGCAATGAATATGAATTGTGTAATGTTTTTGATATGCAAATTTAATGGTGCAAGTGGCTCTGAGCACTATGGAACTTAACATATGTGGTCATCAGTCCCCTAGAACTTCGAACTACTTAAACCTAACTAACCTAAGGACATCACACACATTCATGCCCGAGGCAGGATTCGAACCTGCGACCGTAACAGTCGCGCGGTTCCGGACTGAACTCCTAGAAACGCTAAACCACCGCGGCCGGCCAAATTTAATGGATGACGTGTTGTTTAGTAGATGGTGTGCTTAATCAGTTTTACAGAAATCCAAAAAAAAAAATAGAAAGAAAAGAAAAAAACAACTTAATCTAAGAATTCAGTACGTAATGCCCATAATGAAATCAGTCCCTCTGAAGTTTATCTAGTCTCGTGAACAACGAGTTCTATGGCTCTGTACAATAACCTGACAAAATTCCCTGTGCAAATAAACAATGACATTAATTTTCCCTACCTCTAGAGTCGCAGTGGATGTAATCTTGGTATTCTGTTCTCTCCACAGTAGCCATAGAAAATATTCAATCTTGGCACAGAAAAGTGCAATGCCAGCCGTTAAATAGCTTTATACAAATAATGTCAGTAGGTTGGCTGATAAATGAATAATCTTGACAATGTTCGGTGAAAATACTGCATATTAGCTCAGCGCTTTGCAATGCTGCCCGCTATGAAACTGTTGCAAACGTTAATACTTTTCTGATTCTGGCACATTAATATTTTTCTGATTCTGATTGAAAAATGATTTCTTTTAGAAAAATATTCATTGGATTTAAATAAACATGACAGGGAACGAGGGTGAGGTACTGATAGAGGGATATGCTAAGGCCAAATGCTTCAGTTTGAAAACTGTACTCAAAATAGAGTTTCACCTTCACAAAATCTGATATGAAACATTTTACATTACAATTCGCACTTACTGTCGTAATTAAAAGCACTTGGATTGTTACTCAGAAAAAAATTTGACTTCACTTGACAAAACAGAGTCCAAAATTTAAATTCTCTACATCCGGATTACAAAACACGCAAAATATTACGAAACGGATACGCCTAATCAATCTATACATTAAATGTGATGGAAAATACTTGGTTCCTACATTCAAAGGTCAGTACCGTAAAATTCCGCCAAATCCACATATCGCATTGCTGCATATTTAAAACCAAATATACAAAATTTCATTACCTCACAAATTTGTTGCAGTTGCTTTCCCTTTGAGTTACAGTATAAATTCGTTACTCTCAAATAACTGACATAGATGATGGTCAATATTTATTAACGATCAGTATCACTTCAATTCTTGATTATCTTATAGCCTCACAAATTAATAATATACGCCTTACGCTTTTATAGAAATAAGTATGACTTGTCATTACTGGCTCTGTGTGAGCACAAACAATATCATTCATTACTTCATTTTATAAAATCTGTATTAAGCTGCGTCCACAGACCAACAACTAAATTCTCACAGCTATCCACTAGCTTGAAGTCTTACATTCCACCTATAACAGAATGCAATAGCAAGTGGTAGTGCACTCCGCGCACTTCTTCTTACAATCAGTTCTGTCACTTAGGCAATATCTCTGGTTGAGTGGTGCCAAAGATACAACTTCTTCTACATATGGCAACCGTTTCAGGTCATTTTTCATGAACTATATTACAAAATCGGGCTCCATGTACAAGTGAACCCCCCACACCGTGTCTTCCATCCCACGGCAGATATGTCCAAAGGTTCTGTCCTCTCATCTCTCCTTTATTGTCTCCACACTGCCATTATGTCCAACCCCCCTCCTCCTGCTCATCTCCTCCAATATGCCGATGACACTGTCTTGCTTGCCCTCCAACAACCCCAACGTTCCCTCCAGCTCCAGCTCAATCAGCTCATCTCCAGGTGCAAACAGTGGCTCCTCAATATCAACCTTACGAAAAGGCAGGCAATAATTATAGGCCAAACCACTCACAGCTTCCTTTCCCATGACTTTTACGTTACCATTTACGACTGTCCTGTTCAGTAAACTAACACACTAAAATACCACAGACTAACAATTGATTGCCAACTAGTGTGGAAGCCCAACCGTTCAACAGAAAGCCAACAGTGGATTGAAATTACTAAAACTACCAACCGGCTGAGCATTAGGATTCCACCCTTCCACAATACTTCACACCTATAAATCCCTGACCTCACCCATCGTCTGCTATGCAAATGTGGCATGGACTTCCACTCCTCCCTCATTTTTGCACACCCTATAGATCCTTGAACGCCATGCCCTCCACCTAGCCTTTCGAATCCCTTCACATACGCATCCTCTACCATCTTATAAAACTTCCTTCTCTCCTATTCCATCTTGAAGATACCCAAATACCCTACGTTATCCAAAAACTCGACACTACCTGCCCCTTAGCTTCCATCCTGCTCACTGCTCCTGGTACGCTACCACGCCTCTGCCACCACATTCCCCACCACTACAACTCCACATTCTCTCACAATGTAACTTTAATCGCCCTCCCTTAATTGACCATGATATATATCCATCCTACCAGGTCTTAAAAGAAACCCTTCCATCTCGTCCCCTCCGCCAGTCACGGCTCCATTCCTCTCAACTTCTCTCCACTCACAGCCTAAGCCTTGTTCCAGAATGGTATCCCACTTCACTCTCCAGAATTCCTCCTCCCTCCATGCACCAGCATAGACATTCTTTTAAGTATTACCCCAACTACTACATCCCCATGATCTTTCCTGACAATCTAGGCTCACTCATTACTGCACACTGGCTTTTTATTTCTTTTAACTTATGCTACTGTGCCTCTGTCTCCTGTCTTTCGTGAACATTCTGTTGCCATTTCATCTGTGTCAATCTTTTAATTAATCAACTAATCTGCCTTTTATATTTTAAATTATGTAACTGAATCTTTTGTCTTTTTATAATGTGAAACATTCATTTCGTCAACTTTCATGTCCAGTTTTCAAACCATGTTTTAAACTTTTTGTTCTCAGATAGCTGAATAGCGGCGACTTCTACCCTCTGACAGCCCTCACGCCTGTATGAGTCAATGAGAATTAATGACAATAAAGAAACAATAAAAATCATGTGTTAAACTTTACTTACGTAAAGGAAGCAAAGCTCCATCCCATGCTGAAGTAAATTTTCGGCATACATCCTACTTTATGCATAAAATTTGAAAACCATACGTTTTGGATTCTCAATGTAGCTGTTTTGAAAAGATGGCAATCAATTGGATGTCTCTTAGGCGTCTTGCGTTTTCCTAACCAGTTATCTAATGAGCGAAAGGGAACTGCAATGTAACGTGAAATCCGAGCCACGTTTCGTTTCCGGTGAACCTCCCTATCATTGAAAGGTGACCGTTAGAGGTTAAAATGCAGAATGACAAAGGTAACCGTGCCAGAATTCGATCTCACAACCCTTGGGTGTCCATCCTCATGCTCTACCGTCATATCACCGAACCAGATGTGACTTTGGTCACGTTTTCTGCACTGTCGAGTCACTGCTGCTCTCTCGAGTTACAGGGGCTGTTTACTGGGTGGCAATAGTATCGTTTTCACGACTTTCATTCATCATAATTCAGGCAGTTTAAACGAAGTATTATAAATTATAAATGAGAAACTTTAATCATGAGTCAGTGAATTTATTAGTGAAGATCGGACCAAAATCCTTACAACATTGCCTGAGATTGGCCTCCACGTGCACATGGACGCTACAAAGCGACTTCACATTGGGAGACAAGATGACATAGTCATTAACATGGGCTGCGACATATTTGCAACAAAACACACAGTTATCCAGGAAGCTGTTTATATCTTTATTACACTTACAGACCATAATATTATTCAATAGGCAGTTACTCTATTGGCCATTAAAGTTGCTACACCACAAAGATGACGACTACAGACGCGAAATTTAACCGACAGGAAGAAGATGCTGTGATATACAAATGATTAGCTTTTCAGAGCATTCACACAAGGTTGGCACCGGTGGCGACACCTAAAAATTGCTGACATGAGGAAAGTTTCCAACCGATTTCTCAAACACAAACAGCAGTTGACCGGCTTTGCCTGGTGAAACGTTGTTGTGATACCTCGTGTAAGGAGGAGAAATGCGTACCATCACGTTTCCGGCTTTGATAAAGATCGGATTGTAGCCTATTGCGATTGAAGTTTATCGTATCGCAACACTGCTGATCGTGTTCGTCGAGATCCAGTGATTGTTAGCAGAATATGGAATCGGTGTTTTCAGGAGGGTAATGCGGAACGCCGTGCTGGATCCCAACGGCCTCGTATCACTAATAGTCAAGATGACAGACATCTTATGCGCGTGGCTGAAATGGATCGTGCAGCCACGTCTCGATCCCTGAGTCAACAGATGGGGATATTTGCAAGACAACAACCATCTGCACGAACAGTTCGACGACGTTTGCAGCAGCATGTACTATCAGCTCGAAGACCATGGCTGCGGTTACCCTTGACGGTGCATCACAGACAGGAGCGCTTGCGATGGTGTGCTCACGACGAACCTGGGTGCGCGAATGGCAAAACGTCATTTTTTCGGATGAATCCAGGTTTTTTTTACAACATTATGATGGTCGCATCCGTGTTTGGCGACATCGCAGTGAACGCACTACGGAAGCGTGTATTCGTCATCGCCATACTTGCCTATCACCCGGCGTGATGGTATGGGGTGCCATTGGTTACACGTCTCGGTTACATCTTCCTCGCATTGACGGTACTTTGGACAGTGGATGTGACATTTCAGATGTGTTACGACCCGTGGCTCTACCCTTCATTATACTCTGTGAAACCCTACATTTCAGTAGGATAATGCACAACCGTATGTTGCAGGTCCTGTAAGGGCCTTTCTGGATACAGAAAAAGTTCGACTGCTGCCCTGGCCAGCACATTCTCCAGATCTCTCACCAATCGAAAACGTCTGGTCAATGGTGGCCGAGCCTGGCTCGTCACAATACGCCAGTCACTACTCGTGATGAACTGTGGTATCGTGTTGAAGCTGCATGGTCAGCTGTACCTGTACACGCCATCCAAGCTCTGTTTGAGTCAATGCCCAGGCGTATCAAGGCCGTTATTACAGCCAGAGGTGGTTGTTCTGAGTACTGATTTCTTAGGATCTACACACCCAAACTGCGTGAAAATGTAATCACATGTCACTTTTAGTATAATAGATTTGTCCAATGAATACCCGCTTATCGTCTGCATTTCTTCTTGGTGTAGCAATTTTAATCGCCAGTAGTGTAATTTCAGTCTATGTTGACCATTTTCAAGGGATAAGTACAAACGCTTTTATAACAAACTCAGGTACAGAAGATAGTCATCGTAGGCCGAGATTAATTATCTCTTGTATAAGACTATGGTTTCTATCCGAAGTAAACACATGAACGATCATTACCGGTCTCGGACTACATTGACAAAGCATGTGACGATGTTTTGTTCACCAAATTCTTCCCCAGGCCAACAATATCTAACAACGGCAATGTAGTCCTAAACTCGGAATGAATGTGCCTGACGATGAGATTGTCTCTGAAATAAAAAGTTCGCAATACGTCAGTAACTGTTGCTTGATGGAATGTCAATTTTTGCCGTTGTAATTATTATTCACTTAATCTATAGCTGCACATATGGAACATTACTCATATACTAAATCAAATAAAATCGAAAGCAACTCGTGTACCGTATTTATATGGGAACATCTGGAATATTTCAGATGGTCACGCAGACAGGGGCTTAGCATGCAGTGGAGCCCTCGCAGCGAGAATCGACGCTTCAGAGTCGCGGCATGCGCGAGCCATCAGATCCAATCTGGGGCGTGGGCAAGCGGTTGGGAGCCGCTCGTAAACGCTAACAGCGCGAGCAGGACGTGACGCCGTTTCAATACAGGCGCCGCACCGCGGTCTCGCCTCCCACGCAAGTAGCCTCGTCGAGCAGTTATTGGAACGTACAGACGATTCGGATATAACTCACACAGGCTAGATTTATGCTGTAGTCACCGTGGAGGGCATCATAGTACATTCCAAAGGTAACGCAATAACGTTCTCGGCCTGACACTAAAGGAATGCGGAAACAGAGATTAAGGTTTAATGCCCCGTCAACGACAGGCAGTGTGCAAGTTCGGATTGGGGAAACATGGGGATGGCTGGGGAACGATGTCAGCAGCGATTTCTCAAAAGAACCATCTCCGCATTTGCCTTAAGCGATTTTCGGGAAGCCACGGAAAATCTCAGTCTGGATGTCAAGATGGGGATTTGTACCGTCGTCGTCCAGAATACCAGTTCAGTGTCCGGCTAACGAACCACTTTACTTCGTGACAATAAATGACTGTGTTTTGCCTGAAGCCTTTAACATACATCCAGTACGGCCAACACCGACTCAAAGGAAGGCCTCGGCGCTTGTTGGTGATGTCACGTCAGCTAGGCACGGCGAACGCCACGTCTGTTGCAGGCAGAAACGTCTGGGCGTGCTTATCACTATAAATCTCTTATTTTTGGACAAAATGTTTGGTATTGTTTTGGATTCTGCAGTTTTATTTAGATGAAAGATTTTCTTAATATCGTAAAGCTACAAAAAAAAAATGTTTCAAATGGCTCTGAGCACTATGGGACCTAACATCTTCAGGTCATCAGTCCCCTAGAACTTAAAACTAGTTAAACCTAACTAACCTAAGGACATCACACACATCCATGCCCAAGGCAGGATTCGAACCTGCGACCGTAGCAGTCGCATGGTTCCGGACTGCGCGCCTAGACGTGTACAATCGCAAGATATTTCATTAACATTCAGTGCTCCTCACCACATAGTCAACCAAGGTACCTAAAGATGAGCACCAATAGGTTCACTGTTTCTTGTAAAAGCAACCCAGTACAAACGTAACTTCCTCAGATTTACAAATAAGGTAAGGAAGCACGAATTCTGTTGCTGCTGGACCATGAAGTTGTTTTTGTATGTCAATCCTTAAAACAGGTGGAAATTTAAGTTCAGGAGTACACTATTTGTTAAGAAGTGTAATGAACTGCACAATTAATTGATTGCAGAAATCTCTCAGACGAAAGTGTGTTGGTCAACTACCGCCAATAGTTTCACATTTTCCTGTGTCAGGGAGGGAGACACCACCATTATGAGTATGCCCGCAACAGACCTGGCGTTCGCCGTGCCTAGTTGACGTGACGTCACGAGCAAGCGCCGAGGCCTTCCATTGAGTCGGTGTTGGTACGGTCCGAACCTCTCATTTCTTTAAATGTTGGAACAGTATAACATCGGAGGAAGCCGAATCTCATAATTAAATTGTGAGGGGCATTCAACAAGTAATGCATTTTTTTCGGCCAACCTCGGTTGAAAATGTGCCGAATTTGTTGTAGGACATAGTGGAATATTACCGTTTCAGTCCCTATAGTTTCAGGTGGCGGCGCTATACGTAGCCTTAAAATGGGTTCTGTAACTGGGATGCTTTAGAAGCAGAGAGCTGGCTGTGAACAATAGCACGGTGAGTCGTTGGCCGAAGCCTCCGTCATCATCGCAACAAGGTTGAGCAAATCTGTCAGACCTCCCGTGTGCTAGCCGACCGCGCACAGCTGTGATTCCTACAATATTATAACGTGCGGACACACAATCGAGGTGATAGACGGATCACAAACAACTCGGTGCACAACTGGACGTCTCTGTTGGTAGTGGTCATCGCTCACCAGTCGGGGCAATCAATGACACGTGTGTGCTAGGTTCCATGGCGCCTAGCAGAAGACAATAAACAGCAATGAAGAACCATCTGTGCGGAGTTTCTCGCGCGTTATGAGACTGACGGTGACAATTTTTGTCAAATATCGTCACAGGCGATATCATTTCGAACCGGAAACAAAACGGCAATCGATGGAGCGGCGCCACGCCACCTCTACTTCGAAGAAAATGTTCAAAGGCACATCCTCCGCCGGTTAAATCATGGTGACGGTCTTCTGGAATCCTGAAGGGGTTATTCTTTTAGATGTTCTTCCTCAAGGTGCAACGATAAACTCTCAGCTGTATTGTGCTGTTCTCTGGAAATTCAGGAACCGATATCAGGTTGTTCACCGTGTGATAAAAACCTCCAATGGGAAATCATTTTTA
Source organism: Schistocerca gregaria (assembly GCF_023897955.1). NCBI lineage: Eukaryota > Metazoa > Arthropoda > Insecta > Orthoptera > Acrididae > Schistocerca > Schistocerca gregaria. The sequence continues at coordinate 600,280,237 of NC_064923.1, read as the reverse complement.
ACAAAATGCTCTCCTAAAATTCAGATTTTTAAAACAATTTATTATAAATAAAACAATAAAACTTCATGATGTAATATAAAGAACAGGTGCTACCGTCTGACCTCGTGGCAGTGTCACTTTGCTTCCTAGTTCTACTCGATGCACACCTGCACAAAAAGATATCTTCGTGACTATGGAATCACGTTTTCAAGTGCTGCCAGTCTCAGCATTCAGACAGCTGCATTGTAGCTACTCGGTGAACGTGTGTCCAGTACTCACTGATAAAGCATTTAGCTATGAATGACGATGAAGATATTCCCAGCCAATCTGGGTCACGTACAATTCCGACTGCCCACGGAGTTAGGAAAAACAAAACACGATGGGACATAAGACACAGAGTCAGATGTTTAGTAAATGCTTTTAAGTGTTGTTTGTTTTCTGCTCCTAGAGTCATACTACAATTACACTGATTTAAGTTGTAAGTAGGCTGTTTAGGTTTTTATATTGGTAACACCACGTAGCGCCCTGTATGAAAAATCACTGGCTGTGCTGTGTGCAGTCAGTGGCTGGTTGGCATTGTTGTAATACTCGCCACTGTAGTGTTGGGCAGCGGCCGCTGGATGCTAACAGCGCGTAGCGTTGCGCAGTTGGAGGTGAGCCGCCAGCAGTGGTGGATGTGGGGAGAGAGATGGCGGAGTTTTGTAATTTGTAAGACTGGATGTCATGAACTGCTATATATATTACGACTATTAAGGTAAATACATTGTTTGTTCTCTATCAAAATCTTTCATTTGCTAACTATGCCTGTCAGTAGTTAGTGCCTTCAATAGTTTGAATCTTTTATTTAGCTGGCAGTAGTGGCGCTCGCTGTATTGCAGTAGTTCGAGTAACCAAGATTTTTGTGAGGTAAGCGATTTGTGAAACGTATAGGTTAATGTTAGACAGGGCCATTTTTTTAGTAGAGATTTTTGAAAGTCAGATTGCGTTGCGCTAAAAATATTGTGTGTCAGTTTAAGCACAGTCTTGTAGAATTGTTCAAAGGGGACGTTTCAAAGTTTATGTTCATTACTAGAAACAAGCAATACATTTGAACACGATTTAATACACGTTTCCTATTTTTAAATCTCTGTTACTGATCTGTACCAGTGAGTTCAAAAATATTTGCCTGGGAGGTGCTGGAACCGGTACACCTGCCCGGTATCGTTTAGGACTCCCGCGAGCACGCAGAAGGGCCGCAACATGATTGGCATGGACTCGACTAATAACTGAAGTAGTGCTGGAGGGAAGTGACACCGTGAATCCTGCACGGCTGTCCATAAATCCGTAAGAGTTCGAGAGGGTGAAGATCCCTTCTGAAAAGCACGTTGTAAGGCATCCGCGATATGCTCAATAATATCCATGGATGGAGAGTTCGTTGGCCAGCGGAAGTATTTAAACTCAGAAGTGTGTTCCTGGAGCCACTCTGCAGCAATTCTGGACGTGTGGCGTGTCGCATTGTCCTGCATGAATTGCGCAACTCCGTCGGAATGCACAATGGACATGAATGGATGCAGGCGATCAGAGAGGATGCTTACGTACTTATCACCTGTCAGAGTCGTATCTAGACGTAACAGGAGTCCCATATCACTGCAACTGCACACGTCCCACATCACTACCGAGCCTCCACCAGCTTGAACAGTCCCCTGTTGATATGGAGGGTCCATCCACTCGTTACAATATAAAACGAGACTCTTCCAACCAAGCAACATGTTTCCAGTCATCAACAGTCCAAAGTCGGTGCTGACGGGTCCTGGCGAGGCGTAAAGCTTTGTGTCGTGCAGTTATCGAGAGTGCACGAGTGGACCTACGGCTCCGAAATCCCATATCGACATGTTTCGTTGAATGGATCACACGCTGACACTTGTTGAAGACCCAGCATTGAAATCTACACCAATTTGTGGAAGGGTTGCATTTCTGTCACGTTGAAGGATTGTCTTCTGTTGTCGTTGGTCCCGTTCTTGCAGGATCTTTTTTTGGCCGCAGTGATGTCGGAGATTTGGTGTTTTATCGGATCCCTGATATTCACGGTACACTCGTGAAATGGTAGTACGGGAAAATCCCCACTTCATCGCTACCTGGGAGATGGTGTGTCCCATCGCTCGTGCGCCAACTATAACACGACGTTCAAACTCACTTAAAATCTTGAACCGAGCGAGGTGGCGCAGTGGTTAGCACACTGGACTCGCATTCGGGAGGACGACGGTTCAATCCCGTCTCCGGCCATCCTGATTTAGGTATTCCGTGATTTCCCTAAATCGTTCCAGGCAAATGCCGGGATGGTTCCTTTGATAGGGCACGGCCGGTTTCCTTCCCAATCCTTCCCTAACCCGAGCTTGCGCTCCGTCTCTAATGACCTCGTTGTCGACGGGACGTTAAACACTAACCACCACCACCACTTAAATCTTGATAACCTGCCATTGCAGTAGTAGTAACCGATCTAAGAACTGCGCCAGACAATTGTTGCATTATAGAGGCGTTGCCCTCCGCAGCACCGTATTCAGCCTGTTTACATATCTGGATTAGAATATGCATGTCTACACCAGTTTCTTTGGCGCCTTAGTGTATAGGGATAGTACTGATATCAAGTCCGATAGTGTACAGTGCTTACGCTGTTATCCATCACACCAAAAGGGTCATACCATTGCAACGTAGCTCCCAATTTAACAGGACACCATCACTACTGCAGCATGGTGACCGTTTAGAGGTTGTGAACTGTGAGCACAAGTTACGAAATAATAAAAAATTACCAGAAAAAGAAGAAACAGCAGACAAGTGTTGATTGTTAAAGGTTTGCCTTGTGAATAGCTTTATTTAATAACTTCACCGACATTTAAACTTCTCTGTCTTACCAGATCCGGATTGTTCTCCGTTCTTTGCCGCATTGGGAATTCATTATCGTTGTTAGGCATTATCTGTAGTCTTCTAAAAAATCAGTGTTTTTTTCTACGAAAAACCTGTATCGTTCTACAATAACCAAGCAGGTTGTGGGCCCAGGTTTGCTATTGCGTATATACATAAAGGAACTGAAAAAACACAACTTGTAAGTTTCGTACGTAAGTGAAGTGTAAATTTTGCAATTCGCGTATTGCGACTTTCGTACGTCACTGTAAGTCTTGGAGTGAATTTCGACTATGGATTCGACAAAAGTAATGAGCGTTCATTTACTGGAAGGGCAATCAAATTTGAATACACGGAACTCCAAAGTAAATTGTCTACGTGGTATTCCTGGAGCGCTTGACGTTATTGAAAGTGGGTTAGTTACAGCCGTAAAACCTACGGAAGATGCTACTGTCCATGTAAAAGAGACACATAAAAACGCACTAAATAATTATCTTAAGACTAACAGTAATGCTTTAACTGTATTGACTACAAATGCGATAGAGAAAACATTGTAAAACATAATGCGTCTTAATACATCTCGAGAAGTATGAGCAAAATTGCGTAAATTATTTGGTACTGCTTCTGAAGATAAAGTTCATGAGCTTTGTTTACGATTTTTTGGATCTAGAGATGACGTAGAACTCGTTTATCAAAGGTTAAAAATGTGTGGAATGATTTGAAGCAAGAAATGACCAAAGGTGTAGAAAATAGTCTATAATTACCTGATTCTTTTTTTATAATCTGTAAAATTTTATGCTCGCTACCAGATGAGTATTTTTAATTTAAATCAAGTTGGATGCTCATGTCAAAAAATGATAGGCCTGTTAACAACTTGACAACTCAACTTTGTGCATATGAGAAAGATTTAACGAGTAAAGGAGGAGATTCAACAAGTTACCAGGCTCTTACACGAAACTCACTGAAACAGTCTTCTAAACAACCAAATTGGAAAAAGAAAGTTGCCTGTCATTACTGTAAGAAGCCAAACCATGTGATCAAGAACTACCGAAAGTGAACTGCTGCTGGTCGACCACAAAAGCCTCAGAAAAGTGATGTGTCGGAAGATGCTGAAATTTCAAATACACTCCTGGAAATTGAAATAAGAACACCGTGAATTCATTGTCCCAGGAAGGGGAAACTTTATTGACACATTCCTGGGGTCAGATACATCGCATGATCACACTGACAGAACCACAGGCACATAGACACAGGCAACAGAGCATGCACAATGTCGGCACTAGTACAGTGTATATCCACCTTTCGCAGCAATGCAGGCTGCTATTCTCCCATGGAGATGATCGTAGAGATGCTGGATGTAGTCCTGTGGAACAGCTTGCCATGCCATTTCCACCTGGCGCCTCAGTTGGACCAGCGTTCGTGCTGGACGTGCAGACCGCGTGAGACGTCGCTTCATCCAGTCCCAAACATGCTCAATGGGGGACAGATCCGGAGATCTTGCTGGCCAGGGTAGTTGACTTACACCTTCTAGAGCACGTTAGGTGGCACGGGATACATGCGGACGTGCATTGTCCTGTTGGAACAGCAAGTTCCCTTGCCGGTCTAGGAATGGTAGAACGATGGGTTCGATGACGGTTTGGATGTACCGTGCACTATTCAGTGTCCCCTCGACGATCACCAGAGGTGTACGGCCAGTGTAGGAGATCGCTCCCCACACCATAATGCCGGGTGATGGCCCTGTGTGCCTCGGTCGTATGCAGTCCTGATTGTGGCGCTCACCTGCACGGCGCAAAACACGCATACGACCATAATGGGCACCAAGGCAGAAGCGACTCTCATCGCTGAAGACGACACGTCTCCATTCGTCCCTCCATTCACGCCTGTCGCGACACCACTGGAGGCGGGCTGCACGATGTTGGGGCGTGAGCGGAAGACGGCCTAACGGTGTGCGGGACCTTAGCCCAGCTTCATGGAGACGGTTGCGAATGGTCTTCGCCGATACCCCAGGAGCAACAGTGTCCCTAATTTGCTGGGAAGTGGCGGTGCGGTCCCCTACGGCACTGCGTAGGATCCTACGGTCTTGGCGTGCATCCGTGCGTCGCTGCGGTCCGGTCCCAGGTCGACGGGCACGTGCACCTTCCGCCAACCACTGGCGACAACATCGATGTACTGTGGAGACCTCACGCCCCACGTGTTGAGCAATTCGGCGGTACGTCCACCCGGCCTCCCGCATGCCCACTATACGCCCTCGCTCAAAGTCCGTCAACTGCACATACGGTTCACGTCCACGCTGTCGCGGCATGCTACCAGTGTTAAAGACTGCGATGGAGCTCCGTATGCTACGGCAAACTGGCTGACACTGACGGCGGCGGTGCACAAATGCTGCGCAGCTAGCGCCATTCGACGGCCAACACCGCGGTTCCTGGTGTGTCCGCTGTGCCGTGCGTGTGATCATTGCTTGTACAGCCCTCTCGCAGTGTCCGGAGCAAGTATGGTGGGTCTGACACACAGGTGTCAATGTGTTCTTTTTTCCATTTCCAGGAGTGTATGAACATGGTTCTCTTCGCTGGAACGTCTGTTGTTGTCATCTGAGAGTGATACGGTAGCTGGTTTGTAGATAACGGTGCAACAAGTCATTATCACCAATACCGACAATTTTCTCAATACATTTGAGCCATTTTCTACGACGTTCACATTTACACTAGCAAATGGTGATACTGTTGAGGTTGCTGGCAAGAACGCAATAGAAACGGAAGCAGCAATGAATGGAAAGTGGCACAAATCCTCTTTGAGTGATGTATGGTATGTACCAAAAATTACAAAGAATCTGTTTTCAGTCTTAGCACCACAAGGCAAACATTCAAAACGTACATGTTCATCCACAACAGACACATGTTATTTTTAAATTGGTGAAGTCACAAAACTAGTTGACTATCGTGATCGTTATGGAGGACTGTTTAAATTAATGATGAGAAGCACTCCTGCTGAAGTAAATGAAGTCAGTCAAGAAAATGTACTACAATTTCACCATGACAGATGGGGCCATCAAATTAAGCCACGTATTAAGATGTTAATCTCCAAGATCTTTGCGTAAACGTGGAACTGATCTCTGATCTCTGTGAAGGCTGTATTTGTGGTAAAGCATATCGACTTAAATTTGGCACCCAGCTTCTGAACCGCGAGAGCTGATTCACATGCATGTTTGTAGTCCTTTTGAAAAGTTCAGTTCTGGGTATCGCTACTTTAGGTTACTCAAAGACAATTACTATACTTTTATGTTTCTACGTCAAAGAAAAGTCGGAAGTTCCTAATAAACTAAGACAGTTTATAACTGAAACAAAGACTGCTGGACATACTACTAAAAAAACTCTTAAGAAGCGCTAACGGAGGAGAGTTCAAAAATAAACAGACAACGGAGATTTTACAGACAGAGGGCATAATCCAACGTTTTACTATGCCCTACATTTCACAGTAAAACGGATGCAGTGAAAGAGGAAATCGTGGTCTTGTTGAAACAGCCAGGGCTACGATGCAAGCTCATGGAAACATTCTTCGGTCATTTTGCACTGAAATGATAAATTGTAGAGCATACATCCTGAATCTAACGGGACCTTCCAGTATTTTAGGAACGTCTTCATATGAAATACGGTATCGAAAGAAGCCTGGCGTGAAGCACCTGCGTATAATAGGGTGTAAATTTATGTTCACGTTCCAAAACATTTAAAGGTCAAAATGGATCAAAAAGCAGTAAAAGGGGATTGTAATTGGCTATGACCATGACGATAGTTATCGGATCAGACGGGGGGAAAAATTCTTCAGCCCACGAGTTAGTTTTGAAGAGAAAATTATGCAAAAGGAAAGTCCAGTGCTTCCTGTGGATCTGGATCTCCCTCATCGGAAGTCTGAAGAGTCATCAGACGAATTCAAGAGCAAAGTGAAATTCAGTTTTCCAAGAGAAAATGAGTTCGATAATTATGATGATTTACAGGATGAAACTCAAGAGAGATTAGAACAATCTGATGATGGAAGAATTAGGACACAACTGCATGAACGTTCAATGCTAAGGCGGTTCAAAAAGACATCAGTGACCTTTACAGAACCAGGATCTTATTCCGACGCCATAAATTCGACTCAACGAGACTACTGGAAAACAGCAACAGATCAATAAATGGTTGTACATAAAGAAAATTGAACTTGAACTTTGGAGGATTTGTCTGCTGGAAAGAGGGCAATTCACTGTAAGTGGGTCTATAAATTGAAGACGAATGCTGGTGGATCGGTTGACAGAATTAAAGCAAGACCGTTTATCAAAAGATTTTTTTCAAACTAAATGAATAATTATGAACAAACTTTCACCCCTGTGTCAAAGATGTCGACTATTCGAACATTACTCAGCGACGCAGTCAAAGAGAAGATGAGCATTGCACAAATACACTCCTGGAAATGGAAAAAAGAACACATTGACACCGGTGTGTCAGACCCACCATACTTGCTCCGGACACTGCGAGAGGGCTGTACAAGCAATGATCACACGCACGGCACAGCGGACACACCAGGAACCGCGGTGTTGGCCGTCGAATGGCGCTAGCTGCGCAGCATTTGTGCACCGCCGCCGTCAGTGTCAGCCAGTTTGCCGTGGCATACGGAGCTCCATCGCAGTCTTTAACACTGGTAGCATGCCGCGACAGCGTGGACGTGAACCGGATGTGCAGTTGACGGACTTTGAGCGAGGGCGTATAGTGGGCATGCGGGAGGCCGGGTGGACGTACCGCCGAATTGCTCAACACGTGGGGCGTGAGGTCTCCACAGTACATCGATGTTGTCGCCAGTGGTCGGCGGAAGGTGCACGTGCCCGTCGACCTGGGACCGTACAGCAGCGACGCACGGATGCACGCCAAGACCGTAGGATCCTACGCAGTGCCGTAGGGGACCGCAGCGCCACTTCCCAGCAAATTAGAGACACTGTTGCTCCTGGGGTATCGGCGAGGACCATTCGCAACCGTCTCCATGAAGCTGGGCTACGGTCCCGCACACCGTTAGGCCGTCTTCCGCTCACGCCTCAATATCGTGCAGCCCTCCTCCAGTGGTGTCGCGACAGGCGTGAATGGAGGGACGAATGGAGACGTGTCGTCTTCAGCGATGAGAGTCGCTTCTGCCTTGGTGCCAATGATTGGTGTATGCGTGTTTTGCGCCGTGCAGGTGAGCGCCACAATCAGGACTGCATACGACCGAGGCACACAGAGCCAACACCCGGCATCATGGTGTGGGGAGCGATCTCCTACACTGGCCGTACACCTCTGGTGATCGTCGAGGGGACACTGAATAGTGCACGGTACATCCAAACCGTCATCGAACCCATCGTTCTACCATTCCTAGACCGGCAAGGGAACTTGCTGTTCCAACAGGACAATGCACGTCCGCATGTATCCCGTGCCACCTAACGTGCTCTAGAAGGTGTAAGTCAACTACCCTGGCCAGCAAGATCTCCGGATCTGTCCCCCATTGAGCATGTTTGGGACTGGATGAAGCGTCGTCTCACGCGGTCTGCACGTCCAGCACGAACGCTGGTCCACCTGAGGCGCCAGGTGCAAATGGCATGGTAAGCCGTTCCACAGGACTACATCCAGCATCTCTACGATCGTCTCCATGGGAGAATAGCAGCCTGCATTGCTGCGAAAGGTGGATATACACTGTACTAGTGCCGACATTGTGCATGCTCTGTTGCCTGTGTCTATGCGCCTGTGGTTCTGTCAGTGTGATCATGTGATGTATCTGACCCCAGGAATGTGTCAATAAAGTTTCCCCTTCCTGGGACAATGAATTCACGGTGTTCTTATTTCAATTTCCAGGAGTGTAAATATGACTATTGTCTTTCTTTACTATGAACTGAAGGAAACGATAAAACCTGAAGGCTATAATGATGGTTTTAGGAAAGTATGTCGGTTAATAAAACGTTTATATGACCTGAAACAGGCACCTCGCTGCTGTAATGAGAGACTCCATAATTATGTGATGCAATCAGGATTTAAAATAAGTTGATCCTTGACTCTTTATCAGATTGAAAGGTTCTTACAAGATTTTCTTCATACTCTGTTTCGTTGCTGCAAACAATGAAAGAGAACTTAAAGAATTTATTGAAGATCTTGAAAGACAATTAAAATAAAATTAAAGTAATCATCAAATTTCTTAGGCATGGAAATTGACAGAATAGAAGATGGGTACATTCAAGTCAGTCAGACTCACTACACCAAGAAAGTTTTGGAGCACTTTGACATGTGTGATTCTAGAGCTGTAACAACTCCAGTTTTCCCAAGGACGACGGTACAGAAGACAGCCCTGTCAATACTGAATATCCTTAGAGACAAGCAGCTGGATCCTTGATGTACCTGATGCGTGGTACAAGAACAGACATAGCCGCGCGGGAGTAGCCGAGTGGTCAGAGGCGATGCAGACATGGACTGTGCGGCTGATCCCGGCGGAGGTTCGAGTCCTCCCTCAGGTATGTGTGTGTGTGTTTGTCCTTAAGATAATTTAGGTTAAGTAGTGTGTAAGATTAGGGACTGATGACCTCAGCAGTTAAGTCCCATAAGATTTTACACAAATTGTTTTGAAGAACAGACTTAGCAAATACTGTTGGAGTAGCATCTAAAGGCCTTCAAAAGCCAACAGAGCGTAATGTAATAAGGGCAAAAAGATTTTTCGCTGTTTTAGAGGCTCATATGACTATGGGCTTATTTATGATCATGGAGGTGATTTAGGAACTGGACGATCTATCTCAGGTTTTCTCTGTCTGTACTTTGGTGCACCTGTCGGTTGGATGAGTCAGCGAAAAACTTCATTTGTTATCTCTACTACAGACGCTGAAGTTATAGTGGCTAGCACGAGAAATAGTCTGGATGAAAAGACTTTTAACTGAACTTTGCCAGCTGAAGGATTCGTAACCTTGCCTACCAGTGGACAATGAAGCTGCTGTTCGACTCGTACAAAATCTTGAAGTTCACCGATGGACAAAACAAATTCGTCTCACACCCTTCTTTGTTCGAGAATTAGTTACAGCTGATGAAATTATGAATTCAAGAGCAGATACAGGAAATAATATTGCGGCTTTATTAATAAAACCATTATTCGCCCGACTAAGACAGTTGTGCAAAAATAGGAGTATGGGTAAGTTATTAAATAAGGGACAGTTTAAAGTTTTGCGTTGTGAACAGTTTTATTTAGTAACTTCACTGACATTTGAATACGAGTAACTCTGTCTCGCCAGACGCGGACTGTTTTGCGTTCTTTGCCGCATTGGAAATTTATGATGATCGTTGTTTTAGCGTTATTCTGTAGACGTCTAATAAACCAGCGTGGTTTTTCCTTCTACGAAAAACTTGTTTCATTCCCAAATAACCGAACAATGATATGGTTGGAAGAGAGAAGTATCGCTTACAAGAACCAACACGCAAGTAAGAAGTAGATCAAGTTAAATACGAAGAAGCAAGAGAAGAAGGAAAGTCGGATTGAGGGGACGGTAATTTCTTTGTACAACAGGCGATACTACTAATATTTGGCGAGCTTCCGAGATTTCCAGCCGCCATCAATGATTCGAGTCTGTTGCCGCACAATGCTAAACTTAAGTTCGACCTGCACGTCACAAAGTGAAAGCTGTCACATTTCGCTGACGCGTTCCTGCTACAACAACCTCACTCGCAGTTCGTCTGAAATCATTAGATTATAAGTGAAATGGTGAGTCAGATTGGAGGACCCTTGGCTAAACATTTAACGACAGTAAAGTAAATATTATTACTTATTGAAGTAGTTATTTTTGACTTACATAATCTGAAAAGCTAAAGGAGATTTCCTATTAGGAATAGTGTTTGGCAAATTGATAGGAATTTAAGTTGATGTGGGCCCGTCAATATTTTTAGAAAATTATAATTATGTAAAATTATCGTCTGATATTTACTGTGATATCAAAGAATTGTCAGAAGAAGGTGATAGCAAAGAAAAAGCAATGAAAGAAGTTATGATAGTTTAATAATAGCAACCAGCACCGAAATAAGAACAGATATTTTAGGTAAAATGGAAAATAGGCAGGACAGAAGAAATAGCAAGAAGGCACAATGATAATATGAAGCGAGATTTAGCCAGTAACAGTGAAATAAAAAACAGAGAAGAAATACAGTTTAGCCAATAGTAGACTCAAAGATAACTGAAATGAAGGAGGAAATAACTAAGGTACGGTAACTGAATAATTAGACATTCATATTAAGGAATCCTGGTTAGAAAACGAACCATCAGAGCACAAATAGAGAAATGTACTTGATAGCTCTCGGAAAAAATAAACAATAACACAACAGGGTTGAATGTACACATTTAGGAGTCTAAATTAGAAAAACAGTTTATGAATCAAAAGACAGATAAATTAGCTGAAGAGCTTAGTAATTTTAAAGTTATGTCTAGTGAAATTCTCGAACAGAATGTTGAAATAGTAAGGGGAGATTTAACTGATTCTTTAGAAAAATTAAGGTTTGATAGTGTCAAAATATATGAAGAGGAATTTAAAAACGAAACAGTAGAGCACTCAAAGTTCAAGTATAAAACGTAAAAGTACAGAGAGATAGTGAGCAGATGCATCTTGATAATACAAGAAGTGCAGCGTAAAACTCTGTATGTGTCCCAAAGCAAATAGGTGGGTATAGTAATCCTATGACTTCTAGAGAAGTAAATCAAACTAATCTTTGTATGATATGATATTGCAGTGCCTCTCTTAGTCCGAATTACAATGCAAAGTTCCTTTTGACGAGCAATGCTTTGAGTCCAGTAATGTTGTGATAAAAAATTTCCAAACTTTCAAATGTGGGACTGGGCTACACCCAATTGTACTTTATGAAAATTTGAGGCTGCTTTTCCATCCTGCTGGGATAAAACTAGAAATGTTCAATTTGTTATACCGTTTTTAGGGGGAGAAGTCTTGGAACAGCTAGTGTTGCACCAGTGCAAGTTTATTAGCTGACAGGAATTTTGTAGAGTACCGGTATTTAAAGTAAAACATTGCCTACAGTGGAGCAGCAGAAACTGTTCATGGAGTTAACATATCCGAATCCATATGGAAAAACATGAGGAGGATATATGAAGTACTTCAAATGGCATATGAATAAAGTTAAACTACTAGATAGACCCACTGATGAGATGTTCAAGTGAGGGAAAATATGTTAGAGAAAGAATTCAGAAAACCAGTGGAGATATTAACCTGTCTCAAACAGTTGAGCAGATTAGATAAAGAAAAATAGAGTGAGAGAGCCACCAGAAATAGATAAGATGCCAAAATGGAAATGGGAATCTAGAACGGAAGCAGAGATGAAACAACTATGACAAAATTCGACAGTCATGGGAATTGCAACCAAAATAACTATAGTCATCAAGTACACTATCACTGACGCTCTCTTTTCAGTCAACATCACACAGGAACAGTGATTATCAAAACGTGGTCCCACTGGATTGGACAGACAGAGGGACCAATAAGGAGTAGCAGTAGACCCAAAAGAAAAGTAATAAAAACATTAGTCAAAGAAAGAAGGTTTTAGGAAGAACCATTATACTAAAAGGAATTTCCACAGGAAGGTGAATATATGAAGCTGGTAGTGGTAGGAAAGATGGGGAATCAAATTGTGAACTTCGTTGTAGATTGGGGTAGTGAATCAGTGTGTTGAGCATGGAGTTTGTTGGGCAAGTTGGAAAATACCCCACATTTTCTGTGATGATGTACATATTGTTGGCAAAACTGGTTGTAGGGGAAAGCCTATAAAAAAAGGGGGTTTGATAACATTTTAAATTGGAAATGTATAATTTAAATCTTTCTATACTGCTGGGATTAGAGTGGTTGGAAATACATCAAGTGTTAGTAGATTTTGACAATAAAATGTTAGTTCTGTCTTACCTAAACCCAGTAATAGTTCTGCCTTACCAAAACCAAGTAATTGAGACCTCGTTTACCAAAAATGGTCAGAACAAAGAATCACAACAAACCAATTAATTATTTGTGCCAGTGCTAATAAAATAGGTTTTTCAGGTAAGAACAGCATTAATGAGGACAAAATAGTAGAAGACAGGGAGATCAAAAATCACATTTTGGAAGAAGTCCAAGCTAGTAAGAGAGTAAGAGGCAATGAGGAGGAGGAATTACTGAGTATTCTAGTACATCACAAGAAGGTATTTTGAAATTAACAGGGAACTAGACAAAGTTCTGAATGCAAGATAAAATTAAGAAGCATAAACATTTCTTCATTAAACTTTATCTTGTGACTGTTATTTAAAGGAGTTGGCCAAGCCAGAGATTAGGAAAATGCTTAACCTATATGTTAGTGAGAGATCATCAAGTCTATATAACAACCCTTTCCTCATAGTCAAGCAACCTTGTGGAGATGTGCATCTGGCTCTTTACATCCATATATCAGTAATATATCAGTAATCATGTTCATGAGGACACTGAACCAATCATTAGGTTCCAGATGGTTGCAGAAGATATTACTATATGGGGACAATGTCCTAATTATCTCACAAATGTTGTCTGAGCGTAAGGAGTTACTAAAGGCAGTATTACACATTTTTTAGAGAAAGGTATCACAGTAAAGTTGAGTAGATCTTCTTTCAATGTTCAGGTGGTTAAGTGATTGGGGCCTATTGCAAATGCTGAAGGTGTAAGACCTGACCCAAGTAAAATAGTGGCCACTGCAAAATGTCCATCTCCACAGGGTAAGAATCAATTAAAGTAATTTTTTAGTATGGTGGGAATTGATAGGTGATGCCTTCTTGGATTCAGCACAGTTAATACTGATACATTACACTTATTAAAGCAAAAGGCTAAGTGGCAGTGGGATAAAGGGGAGAGTGAATTTTTGACAACATAAAAAGGGAACTGATGAATGCCAACTTATTAATCATCCTAAAATGGATGAATTCTATAAAATTTCTTGAGATGCTCACTCTGTGATAGTGCTTGCAAAATCTTTTAAGTGATTTTGAGAATGATGAAGGGACCACCAAAGTACTGAAATTGCCAGCCCAGTTTTGGGGAAATACAGACTAAATTATGCTGTTACTGAGAAGTTTTGGGGTTGAAAAGATTCCAATGTCTGTTGGCAGTATGTAAAACAGATGTATATTCAGACCAAAACTTCCTCTCCTTTCTAATGAACTGCAAAATGTGGCATGAATGAGTGAATAGATGAGTATTATTCCTTCAGGAATCTGAACAAGATCCGTTTGGTTACTTGTGTCACAGAGGTGTTCCTCCATAGCTGAATGGTCAGCATGGTAGAACACCATGCTAGGGTCCTGAATTCACTTCAACGCCAGGTCGAAGATTTTCTGCACTCAGAGACTAAGGGTTGTGTTGTCTTCATCGTCATTTCACCCTCATTGACACACAAATTATCAAAAAGACTGTTTGTGATGACTTCAGACACATCTTTGCTTGTCATTGGGATTCAGTTCAAGGTGGGACTCATCATTGAAGATAATTCTACTCTAGTCAATGAGAATCGAGGATGAAGATGTGTCTAGAGATGCCCAAATAGCAGTGGGATGCCAAACTGATTGTTGTCCACCATATGGCCCAACAACCTTGAGTAATGGACTGGGGCATCATTTCATTTCATAGCGGGACCCCTTTGGTTGTCATCCACAGCACCCTTACAGCACAGTGGTACATCAATGTTACCCCGTGCACTGTTTTGTTGCCCATCATGGCCAGCCATCCTGGCCTTACATTTAACCACGATAATGGGTTTCCACATACAGTGAGAGTTTCTACCACTTGTCTTCATGCTTGCCAAAGTCTGCCTTGGCCAGCAATGTTGCCATATCTCTCCCCAGTTGAGAACGTTTGGAGCATTGTAGGCAGTCCCTCCAACAGCTTATGATTTTGATGATCTGATACACCAGTTGGACACAACTGAGCATGATACCCCTCAGGAGCACATACAACAACTCTATCAATCAATGCCAATCCAAATAACTGCTTGCATAATGGCCAGACATGGAACTGTGCATTATTGACTAGCTCAGTTTGTGAAGATCTTTCATCTATATCTACATTTACATAGATACTCCAGAAACCACCATACTGTGTGTAGTGAAGGGTACCCTGTACCACTACTTATCATTTCCTTTCCTGTTCCATTCACAAATAGAGCAAGGGAAGAACAACTGTCTATATGTCACTGTAAGAGCCTTAATTTCCCATATCTTATTTTCATGGTTCTTACGTGTGATGTATGTTGGCGGCAGCAGAATCATCTGGCAGTCACCTCCAAATGCTGGTCCTCCAAATTTTCTCAACAGTGTTTCTCAAAAAAAACATCACCTTACCTCCAGGGATTCCCATTTGAGTTCCTGAAGCATCTCTGTAACCCTTCAAACCTACCAGTAACAAATCTAAAGGCCTGCCTCTGACTTGCTTCAATGTCTTCCTTCAATCCAACCTGGTACTGATCTCAAACACTCAAGCAGTACTCAAGAATAGGTTGCACCAGTGGCCTATATGCTGTCTCTTTTACAGGTGAATCACTCTTTCCTAAAATTCTAGCAATAAATCAAAGTCAACCATTCACCTTCCCTACTACAGTCCTCACATGCTCATTCCATTTCATATCATTTTGCAATGTTATGTCCAGATATTTAAACAACTTGACTACATCTAGCAGGACATTAGTAATACTGTAACCAAACATCACAGGTTTGTTATTCCTAATCATCTGAATTAACTTACATTTTTCCACCTTTAGGGCTAACTGCCATTCATCACACCAACTAAAAATTTTATGTAAATTGTCTTATATCTTCCTACAGTCACTCAACTTTGACACCTTACCATAAACCACAGCATCACCACAAAGCAGCCACAAATTGCTGACTACACTGTCTGATAAATCATTTATGTATATAGAGAACAACAACAGTCCTGTCACACTGGCCTGCAGCACTCATGATAGTACCCTTGTCTCTGATGAACATTCACCGTAAAGGACAACATACTGGGTTCTATTACTGAAGAAATCTTTGAGCCACACACTTTTCTGTGAACTTATTCCATATGCTTGTACCTTTGTTAACAGCCTGCAATAGTGCACCATGCTTTCCAGAAATCTAGAAATATGGCATCAGCCTGTTGCCCTTCATCCATAGTTCACAATATATCCTGTGAGAAAAGGGCAAGCTGAGTTTTCATGAGCGATGCTTTCTAAAACCATGCTCATTCTTGAATATAAGCTTCTCAGTCTCAAGAAAGTTTAATGTATTTGAATTGACAATATGTTCAAGGATTAGGCAACAAACCAAAAGTAGGGATATTAGTCTATAATTTTGTAATTTCAACTTTCTTATATGGTGGAGACACTTGCACTTTTTCCAGTCACTTGGAACTTTGCTCTGAGTGAGAGATTCATGATAAATGCAGGATAGGTAAAGGACCAATGCTACTGAGTACTCTTTGCAAAACCAAATTGGGACTCCATCCGGACCTGGTGATTCCCTTGCTTTAAAATCTTTCAGTTGTTCTCTATGCCAGGGTTGCTTATTACTGTCATCCATGTGGGAGTCTGTCCAATGGTCAAATGATGAGATGTTTGAATGATTCTCCTGTGTGAATGATTTCTTGAATGCAAAATTTAAAACTTGAGCTTTCGTTTTGCTGTCTTCACCTACCCCCCCAAACAGGTCAACGAGTGACTGAATGGAAGCCTTAGACCAGCTTAGCAATTTTACTTAGGACCAGAATCTTCACAGTTTCTTTGCCAGATGTTTTGCTAAGGTCTGTTTGGTAGTTGTTGTATACTTTGCACATGGATCTTTTCTCAGAAGCACAAATCTGTATTAACCTTTGCTTGTCGTCATCTGTGCAACCTCTTTGAACTGAGAGTGCAAACGGCCTCTGCTTCCTCAGCATTCTCCAAATTTTGTTATTAAACTGTGAGGGATCTTTTCCATCCTTTTTCCACTTACTAGGCACATAACTCTCCAGACACCAATTTTCAGTTTGCATAAACTTTGCCCATAAATCTTCTACATCCATCTTACTGAAACTAAGTGATTTCAGTTCACTTTCTAAGTGAGATGCTGACAACTGCTTATTTGCTCTATCTAGCAGAAACACTCTCCTAGCCTTCTTGACTGATTTATTAACTTTTGTAACCATAGTTGCTGTAATGATATCATGATCACTAATCCCTATTTTATACTGAAATTGTCGATAAAGTCCAGCCTACTTGTAACTATAGGGTCTAAGATATTTCCATTGTGACTGGGCTGCTGGGCTAGCTGCCTCAGAGAGTTTTCAGAAAACATGTTCAAAAGTATTTCACTGTCTGTCTGTCTGTCTCTACCTCCTGCAGTATAGCCAGGCAGTGTATCTGTGTTGTCAAAGGCGTCTTGTCACAGTCTGCGCGGCAGCTACCCCCCCCCCCCCCCCAACCCTGTTGCAGGTTCGAGAGTCCTCCCTTGGGCATAGGTGTGTGTGTCATCCTTAGCATAAGTTAGTTTAAGTTAGATTAAATAGTGTGCAAGCTTAGGGACCGATGACCTCAGCAGTTTGATCACATAAGACCTTGCCACAAATTTCCAATGAACCCATAAACATCCCAGTCTATACTCAATAGATTAAAGTCACCTTCAGCTAGTTTTGTATTATACGGGTATTTGCATGCTACTGACAATCGACTTTCTTTGAATGACTCTAGAGCTGTCACAGAGGAATCTGGTGGTGAGCAAAAGCACCCAACAATTAACTTGGTTTCACCTACACCTGCCATATGCAACCAGAAAACTTCAGTGTTACACTCAACTTTGACCTCAGTGGAGACAATATTTTTGTCAGCTACAATGAACACTCCCCCTACTATGGCCTCTAATCCATCTTTTCTCTATATGTTCCATGACTCACTAAATATCTCAGGACTTTCCACCTCAGATTTCATCCAGATCTCAGATCCACGAATAATTTGAGTGAAAGGCAGCCAGGTCTCAGACCCAAGAATAATTTAAGTGCAAGAACTTTCCTGGAGGGCAGTATATTCAGCAATTTTATTATGAATACTTTGACAATTTCCTGATAAAATTTTCACTGTCAAAGTTTCTTTATTTTGAATGCCCTCTGACTTCCCTTGCTGCATGTTGACCTGCAAATGTTCATCAGAGCATCTCAAACTATTGTCTAGCCTAATGAGTAATAAGGTACAAGGGCTTCTTCTCTGTTTGGAAAATGTATGGAGTGCTGAAAAATAGACACCTAGTGTCTATCAGAGCACCACATGACCAGATACATATAAAACATTAAACTCTTATCATCTTATTCATCCTCCAGAACTATTGTTGGGAAAAGCAGGAGTTGTTACATAAAACATTGAGAGAAGTCGATTTTGCAACAATCAGCCCATAGAAGTGAGTGCTTGTGAATTAATATTGAAAAATAATTCACTTTTAACTGTAACCATATATACATCCCCACTAACAAATTGTGAACCGTTTATGAGGAATCTGGATTTCTATCTACGCTATCTGGCAGACAGCAGCAAGCAGTCTGTGATGACTTCAGTGTAGATTTTCTTAAGAATTTTGATAGGAAAAATGATCTGGAAATCTTATTTGGATCCTACAATTTGATCTCAGTAATTAACTTTCCAACATGGGTGGATAAAGACAGTAGTACTCTAATTTATAACATTTTCTTTGGTGAAGTTCAAAGCAAGAAAATAACCATTTACCCAGGAAGAAATACTCTCTCTCATCATACTGCACCATTAGTCAGGAAAAATAAGGCAGTGGCTTAGATTAATTAGCTGCAAGACAAATGTTTTTAAGAGTAATTTACACAAGATGAATGGAGTGAAATTTATTATGAATCAAATGCTATCATAAAATTTAATCTGTTCCATGATAAATTCCTATCATTATTTGAAAATAATTTTCTGTGTAAGTTAATCAGAATGGACATTAAACAGTCACACAAAAAACCATGAATCACTCGAGGGGAATTAAAGGATCTTGTGTGAGAAAAAGGGAAATATGTTTGTTGGCAAGAACAAGCAGAAAGCCAGCAGTAGTTGCACACTAGAAAGCTACTCAAAATTACTAAGGAAAGTTACTAAAAACTCAAAGAACATGCACATAATGTCAGAAATCAATAATTCCAACAACAGACTTAAAAGGCTGCATGAAATGTAGTGAAATGAAAGACAGGACAATAGCCACAGAACAGGATAACATCACTACTGAACTGTGTGGAAGGGCTATAAATGATGAGTCACAGGTAACAAACAGATTTAATATTCATTTTATTAAACATAGTAGGAAGTATTAGGACAAATAGTTCAAGAAAAAATCCCAGCAGTACAATGAAAAATCAAATCTCATAAAATTCATTCACATGAATGTATCACCAAATTCTCCTTCTGAAATTAAGAAAATGATAGGTTCTGTGAAAAAAAGCTCATCTGGTTATGATGGTGTTTCCAACACAGTACTAAAGACTTGTTCCCATATAATAAGCTGTTTCTTACCTGAAATATGTAATCCTTCACTAACTCATCTTTGCCAAGAAGCTGAAATATGCCATTGTTAAAACT
The DNA here is from genome assembly GCF_023897955.1 of Schistocerca gregaria. Classification (NCBI taxonomy): domain Eukaryota; kingdom Metazoa; phylum Arthropoda; class Insecta; order Orthoptera; family Acrididae; genus Schistocerca; species Schistocerca gregaria. Next base: position 600,260,774 of record NC_064923.1, on the reverse strand, counting down.
GCCTTTAAGAAAGATAATAGGAGAGTATTGTCAATAATACTGACTTGTTTCAGTGCTGATATCATTTTCCAAAATCTTTGAGAATGTGATGCGTTCTAGAATACCATCTCACTTGAGCAACAAATTTCAGTTCAGATTACATAAGAGTTTCACTACTGATAATGGAATTTAAATGTTCACTCATCAAATTTTACAAGTATTAAATAAGATGATAGTACCAGTTAGTATTTTCCATGACTTATCTAAGGCATTCGACTGGGTGAATCATAATATCCTCCTAGATGAACTGAACTTTTACGGGATTGATGGTATAGCCTGGATAATGTCTTATTTACCTAAAATAATGCAGAAAGTTGTACTTAGTAATTCAACCACTATAGACAGAGGATATTGTTCTGTCTGGGGAGAAATCCCCTACACTCACTCTTAGGTCCACTATTGTCCCTCATATATGTAAACTGGCAAAAAAAATCACATATGGGGATCAGCAAGACTCAGTCTTAGGTCCTCTGTTGTTCCTCATATATGTAAATGATCTTCTGTCTAATAGACAATGAACAGAATTAGTTCTTTTTTCATATGATATTAGTATTATAAACAATCCAAGCATACATACAACAGTAGAAGAAATGGTAAACTACGTTCTTAAAAGTATCATTGACTTGTTTTCTGTGAATAGTCTCATCCTCAATTTTAAAAATGCATGACATATTCAGTTCTATGCACCTAGGAGTACTATATCAACGATAAGTGTTAAACATAGTGAGAAAGTAATAAATAGGGTAGAAACTTCAAAATTCTTAGATTTCCATAATGATAAAAGCTTAAACTAGAAAAAGCATCTGTGGAACACCTAGAACAACTTAGGTCAGCCACATTTGTGTTCAGAATCATTGCAAATAATGGGGAGAGACAGGTCAGTGATTTTATACATTTTCATTCAATAATTGTTTATGGAATAATGTTCTGGAGTAACTCATATTTAAGAAATAAAATGGTTATTGCTCGAAAATATACTGTAAGGATAATATGTGGTGCTCACCCACCATCATCTTGCAGACATCTATTTAAGGAGTTGGGTTTTCTAATTACTGCTTCACAGAATAGTTATTCCTTCATTAGTTTGTTGTAAATAATCCACTCCAGTTCATAAGAAACAATTACGCACATATCTAAAATGCCAGAAGGAAAAATAACATTCATTACTCTACATTTAGATTGTCTTTAACGTAAAAAGGGGTACACAATACCACAACTAAAATTTTCAGTAGCTTACTCAGTGCTATATGACATTTGACAGACAGCAAACTAAAATTTGAAAACAAACTGAAAAAGTTGCTACTTTACAATCCATCCCACTACATGAAAGGATTTCTATTATTGTAAAGTGTAAAAGGTGGTGGATATTACTCAGTTGCATCTGTATATTTAATAATAATAATAATGATAATAATAATAATAATAATAATAATAATAATAATAATAATAAATTACTTAATAAATTATCAGTACGTAGCTGTTTTTGTAAATTAATTTGTGACATGAAAGTAAAATAACTCATTCCAAATAATTATAATTTACTGTGCAAATGATCCATGGAACATGAAATTAACTAAGTGATAACATATCTTGCATTATTTACTACAATTTCAATGGGCGAACATATACCACAGTCTTTTTCATTGTTAATTTTTACTAGGTCATCTTTGTTCTTCACCAGACTTGTCAGTGTCTCCTGTGCATATATACAGTTGCCATCATTTGTATAAACTGAACTACAAACGTTGGATGCTAGTTATAGTTTTACGGTCAAAAGGTGCATAAAGGGGTTAAATAAGAAGAAGATGACGTACTTTGATAAAATAGTTTTTACTTCCACATTGCTCATTATAAAATTCTTATTTGATTGCTGTAACATCTTATGATTTTTTTGGAAGTTTCACAAACACTGTCTTTACCTCTAGATATTCATGCAGTGTTTCTTCTCCCCTGAAAAACATTAGTGACATTAATAAAAAGTAGTTATACTAAGTACTTCATTTTAGTTGTTAACCCTTATATTTACTTACAGTTCCTTGCCAATTCCTGACTGCTTGTAGCCACCAAACGGTGCTTGTGGTGAAAAGGCATTGTAGCAATTGATCCTTAAAAAATAAACCATCACTTATTGAAGCTAAATTAACTACATTGTCAAGTAATGAAAATATGTAGTGTAGTATAACACATATTACTTTGCTGATAAAGTTCTTATTGTTTTTATACACTACTCTGAGTGAGCAGTAATGATATCTCAAGGAAGTAATATCTCTAACATTAATCAGTGACTTTAGAATAGTTTGTGGAGTTCAGTTTTAAGCAAAGATGGAAACATGTTAGTAAATCATCTCTTTAAGACTACCACAGCCGGCTCTTTTAAACTTTTTTTTTTTTTTTTAAAAAAAAGCTATCCTTCAGATTCCCAGGAGAGCTTCTGTAAGGTATGGAAGGTAATAGACAAGGTACTGGCAGAAGTGAAGCTGCGAGGACAGGGTGTGAGTCATGCTTGGATGGTGCAGATGGTAGAGCACTCGTCCGTGAAAGGCAAAGGTCCCGAGTTTGAGTATTGGTCCAGTGCACAGTTTTCTATCTGCCAGGAAGTTTCATATCAGTGCACACCCCACTGCGGAGTGAAAATCTCAATATGATCCTTCTGCAGACATCTTAAATGTGAAATTCAAAACTTCAGCTTTCCTTTTTCTGTCTCTATTGCCACACCAAACTGGTCAATGAGTGACTGCATAGAAGCCTTTGACCTGCTTGGAGATTTTATGTAGGACCAGAATTTTCTCAGGTTTTCATCTATATTTTTTGCTAACATGTGACAAAGATATATATTATAACATTGCATTCCATTTTTATTTAGAAAGTTTTAGTGAATGTTTTACATGGTTTTAGCCATTCTATCCTCATGCCAATCTCATTCAATGAACATCTTGTATATATGACTTTCATGCAAACAAACTCGCACTACAATAGACTCCCATTTTTATTGTGATGCACTGATTCTATATAAATTGGCCTTCAGCTCAGTTTTGAATTGTATAAAATACCAATTGAATTAAAGACATGTTGCCACTATGTAGCTCAATTGCAACCATAATAATTATGTCACAAGCCATCATTTCAAAGGCAAATGCCTCAGCTGAAGGTGAGCAGTGAGTGGGAGACAACATGAAGGAGAGACTACCAAACATTGTGCTGCCCAAGCTGCAATATCATTTCCATTTAAAATAATTTTGCTGCATTAACACTGATGTGAGCCACAGTGGAATTTGGACCAATCTGTGTGTTTGGATTATATGTTTTTATTTGAGCTACCAGTGAAAATAATAAAGAAAATACAGCAGAAGTGCATAATTTTGTCATAGGATTAGTCAGTTATCTGTTTCATTATTTAATGAACAAAACAGCCTAGATCACGTTTTATTAACTGATTATAGTAGTTTTGGCTAAATTCGGCTGTCCCCAGATTTAACACTAAAATAGAGGACTGTTACTATCACCACTGTCAGCTGGTGTGATTCATAACCACCCAAAAAATTTAAAAAATAGAGATCGTTAGGAAGATCTCATTACAGTATCATAATGACTTTTTTTAGCACAGTGGGACAACTAAGAGTCACACAAAACTAACTCACCAAATCAACATCATTATTGTTGACAACAATAGCATTGATTTATATCTTTAGCAGCTAATGCTGGCAAGAGTAAGACTTACCAGACATTGCCAGCTTCCAGAGCATTAGCATACATCAGAGCATTATTAATATTTTTAGTCACAATTCCAGATGCTAGCCCATAAGTAGTATTGTTAGCTCTTTCAATGGCTTCTTCCAGAGTTTTGAATTTTATAATACTTTGTACTGGTCCGAATATCTGAAATGTTTTTTTGTGTTGTATTTAAACCATATTTTAAAATTTTAAAAGAGTATTGCAATTTTTTTACATTTGAGTAAGTTTTTCACAAACAGATATGAACATATGTATAACATTATCTAGAAAATAAGAGAAATATATGAAAATCAGACCTAAGACATTTATTATTTGTTGTTAAACTTTCTGTAGTGTTGTAACCATTCATGTGTTACCACCATTTATCAAAACCTATAGATTATTTACACAGAAACAGGAAAATTTGGTAATCATAGAGACTTCTACATGAAAAACTTAACCTTTCTGAGTAGTCCACAGATAGGCAAGTTTCAGCTACTAAAAAGGGTAATGTTATAATGTTCTTACCTCCTCTTTTGCAATTTTCATGTTATCAGTAACATTTGAGAAAACTGTTGGCTTGATAAAGTAGCCAGTTCTACCTATACGTTCTCCACCACATTCAAGACGGGCTCCTTGTTCCTTTCCTGCCTTAATGTAGTCCAGAACCTTATTCATCATCTTTTCATTAATCTGAAAATAATTTTCTTTTTTAGATACATAATATAGCACCTACTCTGCTAAAAAGTTCATTACACCTGCATTTTGTTTTTAGGTTCCATGTTACTATTAATGATAATTCTTCTGGAGTTTTTCAAAATACACCACATTTTATTGAAACATACCTACAAGTATTACACTTGACAATGATACAAGTTACGTATAAAGAAGCTACAAAGATATTCAGTCAGATCTTGACACAATTTCAATGTTGTGCAAATACAAGCAACTCACCTCAAATATTCAGAACTGTGAAATTGTGCCCTTCACAATTTTTTTTAAAAAAAACTAGTGCCTATAGTATTAATTAGTTTAAGTGTCTCAGCTCATACAAATACTGGAGTGTAACAATCTGTGTGGATATGGAATGTAACGATCACAACGGCTCAGATGTAGGTAAAGCAGGTGGTAGCCTTCAGCTCCGTGCTAGAATACTTGGGTAAATGCAGTCAAAGTCAACAACAGAGATTGCATACAAAACACTTGTGCGACCTATTCTAGAACACTGCTCAAGTGTGTGCGACTTGTACCATTTAGGAGTAACAGGACAGGGTAGTACTGAACTAAGGGGAGGGGCAGAGTGGACAGCCCCCCCCCCCCTCCCTCTCCTTCTCATTGGGCCTTGTCCTGCAGGGGCGGGGACCTTCAATTCTTGAGTGCCTCGAGATTAAGAGCCACGTCTCCCCTCCCCCCCCCCCCCCCCCCCCCCACAACCACACTGTATTAATCAAATCCCAAACAAGGCCAGATGCAGTTTTGAGTTCATGGCCCCATACATATGCAAAATTTGAACATAGGTACCTACTATCAGAGCATGGCAATTGCCAGTGGACATGTTCAGAGTTTTTGTAAAATGCTGCATGAAACTTAAAACTGTAGAATGATAACCACTTGTCTGCTAACTGCAATTATTCTACATGAGATGTTTCTTGCCACCTTTGCCTGATCTTCAGAGGTGTACTACAAGTGCAGTTTAAAAATATGTGTAAGTGCTGTGAAGAGCTTACCAGTGATTTATTAATTTCTTAACCTTCTCAAAGGTTATCTATAATTATTATAGAGTTTATTTTATCAATATGGTAAATAAATTAGAAGAACTAGAGTGGAGTCATCTAGATTTAAGCAATGGTTTTATGAGCTGTGGACATCAAGATCAAAACTACAGTCATCTAGACCTCATATGCCAGAACCAACCACAGAAAAGTGTTTTGAAACATTTTTGTCTGCTGAACACACCTGATATCGCATAAATGGTTATCTAGTTATAGTTGTATCGTGAATACTGGAAGGATGTGTTAAGCGAAGTGAGGATGTACAAGTATTAAAGCAAAAACATTTCTTGACACAGTGGTCCATTACTTTAAAATTGCCTTTCCCCTTAAAAGACTAGTAACTCATAATTCAAATAAATCAGTTTATAGGGCATGTAAATAAAACAGAAAGAAACTTCCACATGGGAAAAATATATTAAAAACAAAGATTCCAAGACTTACCAAGCGGGAAAGCGCCGGCAGACAGGCACATGAACAAAACACACAAACACACACACAGAATTACGAGCTTTCGCAACTGGCAGTTGCTTCGTCAGGAAAGAGGGAAGGAGAGGGAAAAATGAAAGGATGTGGGTTTTAAGGGAGAGGGTAAGGAGTCATTCCAATCCCGGGAGTGAAAAGACTTCCCTTAGGGGAAAAAAAGAACAGGTGTACACTCGCACACACACACACATATCCATCCGCACATACACATATGTAAGTCTTGGAATCTTTGTTTTTAATATAGTTTATAGGGCATAGATTACAAAGGGAATAATCAGCTCCTGTTCTTCAAAAAGGAAACAGTATGTGAAAAGCAAAGGAACAGATGATCCCAGTTTTCATTCTTTAATAAAAAATACAAAAAGATACTTAGGAACCCCTCCCCCCACGAACCATGGACCTTCCCATTGGTGGGGAGGCTTGCGTGCCTCAGCAATACAGGTAGCCGTACCGTAGATTCAACCACAACGGAGGGGTATCTGTTGAGAGGCCAGACAAACTTGTGGTTCCTGAAGAGGGGCAGCAGCCTTTTCAGTAGTCGCAGGGGCAACAGTCTGGAGGATTGACTGATCTGGCCTTGTAACAATAACCAAAACGGCCTTGCTCTGCTGGTACTGCGAATGGCTGAAAGCAAGGGGAAACTACGGCCGTAATTTTTCCCGAGGGCATGCAGCTTTACTGTATGATTAAATGATGATGGCGTCCTCTTGGGTAAAATGTACTGGACGTAGAATAGACCCCCATTCAGATCTCCGGGCGGGGACTACTCAAGAGTATGTCGTTATCAGGAGAAAGAAAACTGGCATTCTACGAATCGGAGCGTGGAATGTCAGATCCCTTAATCGGGCAGGTAGGTTAGAAAATTTAAAAAGGGAAATGGATAGGTTAAAGTTAGATATAGTGGGAATTAGTGAAGTTCGGTGGCAGGAGGAACAAGACTTCTGGTCAAGTGACTACAGGGTTATAAACACAAAATCAAATAGGGGTAATGCAGGAGTACGTTTAATAATGAATAGGAAAATAGGAATGCAGGTAAGCTACTACAAACAGCATAGTGAACGCATTATTGTGGCCAAGATAGATACGAAGCCCACACCTACTACAGTAGTACAAGTTTATATGCCAACTAGCTCTGCAGATGATGAAGAAATTGATGAAATGTATGATCAAATCAAAGAAATTATTCAGTTAGTGAAGGGAGGCGAACATTTAATAGTCATGGGTGACTGGAATTCAGTAGTAGGAAAAGGGAGAGAAGGAAACATAGTAAGTGAATATGGACTGGGGCAAAGAAATGAAAGAGGAAGCCGCCTGGTAGAATTTTGCACAGAGCACAACTTAATCATAGGTAACACTTGGTTCAAGAATCATAAAAGAAGGCTGTATACATGGAAAAAGCCTGGAGATACTGACAGGTTTCAGATAGCTTATATAATGGTAAGACAGAGATTTAGGAACCAGGTTTTAAATTGTAGGACATTTCCAGGGGCAGATGTGGACTCTGACCACAATCTATTGGTTATGACCTGTAGATTAAAACTGAAGAAACTGCAAAAAGGTGGAAATTTAAGGAGATGGGACCTGGATAAACTGAAAGAACCAGAGGTGGTACAGAGCTTCAGGGAGAGCATAAGGGAGTAATTGACAGGAATGGGTGAAAGAAATACAGTAGAAGAAGAATGGATAGCTTTGAGGGATGAAGTAGTGAAGGCAGTAGAGGATCAAGTAGGTAAAAAGACGAGGGCTAGTAGAAATCCTTGGGTAACAGAAGAAATATTGAATTTAATTGATGAAAGGAGAAAATATAAAATTGCAGTAAATGAAGCAGGCAAGAAGGAATACAGACGTCTCAAAAATGAGATCGTCAGGAAGTGCAAAATGGCTAAGCAGGGATGGCTAGAGGACAAATGTAAGGATGTAGAGGCTTATCTCACTAGGGGTAAGATAGATACTGCCTACAGGAAAATTAAAGAGACCTTTGGAGGAAAGAGAACCACATGTATGAATATCAAGAGCTCAGATGGAAACCCAGTTCTAAGCAAAGAAGGGAAAGCAGAAAGGTGGAAGGAGTATATAGAGGGTATATACAAGGGCGATGCACTTGAGGACAATATTATGGAAATGGAAGAGGATGTAGATGAAGATGAAATGGGAGATACGATACTGAGTGAAGAGTTTGACAGAGCACTGAAAGACCTGAGTCGAAACAAGGCCCCCGTGGTAGACAACATTCCATTGGAACTACTGATGGCCTTGGGAGAGCCAGTCCTGACAAAACTCTACCATCTAGTGAGCAAGATGTATGAGACAGGTGAAATATCCTCAGACTTCAAAGAATATAATAATTCCAATCCCAAAGAAATCAGGTGTAGACAGATGTGAAAATTACCGACCTATCAGTTTAATAGGACACAGCTGCAAAATATTAACGCGAATTCTTTACAGACGAATAGAAAAACTGGTAGAATCCGACCTTGGGGAAGATTAGTTTGGATTCCGTAGAAATGTTGGAACATGTGAGGCAATACTGACCCTACGACTTATCTTAGAAGCTAGATTAAGGAAGGGCAAACCTACGTTTCTAGCATTTGTAGACTTAGAGAAAGCTTTTGACAATGTTGACTGGAATACTCTCTTGCAAATTCTGAAGGCGGCAGGGGTAAAATACAGGGAGCGAATGGCTATTTACAATTTGTACAGAAACCAGATGGCAGTTATAAGAGTCAAGGGACATGAAAGGGAAGCAGTGGTTGGGAAGGGAATGAGACAGGGTTGTAGCCTCTCCCCAATGTTATTCAATCTGTATATTGAGCAAGCAGTGAAAGAAACAAAAGAAAAATTTGGAGTAGGTATTAAAATCCATGGAGAAGAAATAAAAACTTTGAAGTTCGCCGATGACATTGTAATTCTGTCAGAGACAGCAAAGGACTTGGAAGAGCAGTTGAACGGAATGTATTGTGTCTTGAAAGGAGGATATAATACGAACATCAACAAAAGGAAAACGAGGATAATGGAATGTAGTCGAATTAAGTCGGGTGATGTTGAGGGTATTAGATTAGGAAATGAGACACTTAAAGTAGTAAAGGAGTTTTGCTATTTGGGGAGCAAAATAACTGATGATGGTCGAAGTAGAGAGGATATAAAAGGTAGACTGGCAATGGCAAGGAAAGTGTTTCTGAAGAAGAGAAATTTGTTAACATCGAGTATAGATTTACGTGTGAGGAAGAAATTTCTGAAAGTATTTGTATGGAGTGTAGCCATGTATGGAAGTGAAAAGTGGACGATAAATAGTTTGGACAAGAAGAGAATAGAAGCTTTTGAAATGTGGTGCTACAGAAGAATGCTGAAGATTAGATGGGTATATCACATAACTAATGAGGAAGTATTGAACAGGATTGGGGAGAAGAGAAGTTTGTGGCACAAGTTGACCAGAAGAAGGGATCGGTTGGTAGGACATGTTCAGAGGCATCAAGGGATCACCAATTTAGTATTGGAGGGCAGCGTGGAGGGTAAAAATCGTAGAGGGAGACCAAGAGATGACTACACTACGCAGATTCAGAAGGATGTAGGTTGCAGTGGGTACTGGGAGATGAAGAGGCTTGCACAGGATAGAATAGCATGGAGAGCTGCATCAAACCAGTCTCAGGACTGAAGACCACAACAACAACAACAACAAGTGAATACTGTTCTCATGCTATACAAAACAATGTATTAATGGAATTTTGGAGTGGTAAACAATACAGTACAGGTCGCCAGTCTATCAAAGAATTTTCTAGGAAATGAGTTTCATTCCTGTTACATTTGACAAAAGATGAAACTAGAAATTATGATATAGAGTTAGAAGGTAAACTGCCTTGGTATTAGCAAAAAATTAAATCATTTCTTTACCTAGGGATAATGTGAATAGATTAATTGAATTTCTAGAAAGGGTAGAGAGGGTGACTACCAATGAGGAGCTAGTGCAAAATAATAATAGACTCTATAACAATAGAAAATCCAGGATGGAATAACAACAATTTTATGAAAAGAATATATTGATAATCACCATAGTGGAGATGCTGAGTCACATATAGGCACAATGTAAAGACTGTCAAAAAGTAAGCTTTTGGCCAAAAAGGCCTTCATTGGAATTAGACAAAACACAAACACACACACAGACACACACACACACACACACACACACACACACACACACACACACACATGCAAATGCAACTCACGCACACACACATGACCACAGTCATATGTGTGTATGTTATCTCATTTCGATGAAGGCCTTTTTGGTGAGAAGCATATCTGTTTGGCAGCCTTTCTGTTGTGGCTGTCTGCAACTCAGCATCTCTGCTATATGGGAGGAGCGAATAAGATGAACATCAACAAAAGCAAAATGAGGATACTGGAATGTAGTCGAATTAAGTTGGGTGATGTTGAGGGTATTAGATTAGGAAATGAGACACTTAAAGTAGTAAAGGAGTTTTGCTATTTGGGGAGCAAAATAACTGATGATGGTCGAAGTAGAGAGGATATAAAAGGTAGACTGGCAATGGCAAGGAAAGCGTTTCTGAAGAAGAGAAATTTGTTAACATCAAGTACAGATTTACGTGTGAGGAAGAAATTTCTGAAAATATTTGTATGGAGTGTAGCCATGAATGGAAGTGAAAAGTGGACGATAAATAGTTTGGACAAGAAGAGAATAGAGGCTTTTGAAATGTGGTGCTACAGAAGAATGCTGAAGATTAGATGGGTATATCACATAACTAATGAGGATGTATTGAATAGGATTGGGGAGAAGAGAAGTTTATGGCACAAGTTGACCAGAAGAAGGGATCGGTTGGTAGGACATGTTCTGAGGCATCAAGGGATCACCAATTTAGTATTGGAGGGCAGCGTGGAGGGTAAAAATCGTAGAGAGGGAGACCAAGAGATGACTACTCTATGCAGATTCAGAAGGATGTAGGTTGCAGTGGGTACTGGGAGATGAAGAGGCTTGCACAGGATGGAGTAGCATGGAGAGCTGCATCAAACCAGTCTCAGGACTGAAGACCACAACAACAACAACTTAGGAACATTATAAGTAGGTTAAAATGAAACAGCAAATAATCATTATATAAAAAAATTATAAGAAAATAAGAAAGGCAACACTGAATGTCTTTAGAAGAACCCTTGGAACAAGAAGTATTAAAGAAGGTCCAGATAATTTAATACACAATGCAACTAAAATATCAGATGCAAAGGAGATAAGTAAAACATTTAACAAACATTTCCTAAGTATTGTGTCTAATCTTGTATCACCGAGTATTTCACCTGCACTGTCTTTTCTCACTGAGTTTATAAAATCAGGCACATTATTGTTTCTAACACCAGTAACTCAAGATCAAATGCTGAATATTATCAACATAAGTAGCAGCTCATTTTCATGTAGACTGGTGCCAAGTCTGATAATTTGTTAAAAAATTTTACTCTAGATATTATAATTCCACTTTGTGATTTATTTAACAGTTCCATAATGACAGGCTGTTTACCAGATGTCTTCAAAACTGCTAAAGTTATTCCTCTGTTTAGAAAGGGATACGTAAATGATGTCAACAATAATCAACCAAACTCTATTCTTTCTGCAATATCAAAGGTCCTAGAAAAAGTAATATATTCCCATAATATTTCATTCTTTGAAAAATATTGCCAACTCATAGAATATCAGTTTGGTTTTCATAGTAATAGGTCAATTAATGAAACTTTATTTTCTTTTGCAGATCAAGTCCTAAGTGCTTTCAATGACAAACATTCTGTCTCTTGTCTTTTTATAGATGTGACTAATGCCTTTAACATAGTCAATCACTCTCCACTTATTGGGAAACTAGAATGTCATGTCAACACAGGCACTTGCAATATGTGGTTTCAGTCATGACTCAATAACAGAAGGCAGGTGGTTGAATTTTCAAACAAAGAGAGCATTAGAATTCTATCCAACAAAACTATGATCAGGTGTGGTTTCCCTCAAGGTTCAGTCCTAGGGCCTTTACTTTTCCTGCCTTCGAATCTGCCTAATGCCTTACCTGTATTGTTTGCAGATGACACAAATCTCCATTTTCATAATCTGTCTCTCCAGGTTGTTAAGGGACTAATAACAGATTCTATGAACAGCCTAATTTTTTGGGTACAAAAAACAAGCTACTATTAAATAAAAGCAAAACTGCTCACATGCTTTACAGTGCCTCCTAAAATCACCCAACCTACATGCAACTCATACTACTTGACAATGAAACAATAGAGCAAATCAATGAGATCAAAATTCTTGGTGTGTGGCTGCACAATAACTTACAGTGGAATATTCACAGAGGAAAGCTAATAAACAAACTGAGTAGTCTGTGCTATGGTTTTCAGATTCTTAGTCAGTCCTGTGATATCTCCACCCTAAAACCAGTTTATTTTACATTAGTACACTCTGTTCTCTCATATGATATCCAGTTGTGGGGGTCAGTGTTCGGAAAATTTTTCTAATGAAAAAATAATAATAAAAAAATAAATAAAAAAACATGAAGATAACGAAACTGGTGTCTCCAGATACCTCCTCTAAGCTGATTTTCAGAGAACTGAAAATACTGCCTGTTCCCTGCATTTATGTACTACAAACTGTATGTATTACAAACTTTGCATTTGTTTTGGACTAATAAGTCTATACATGATCATAATACTTGTACTAGTGCAGGCATTCACCTAAATAGTCAAAGATGGCCAAAAGTTTGCTTGGTGACAGAAATATGGGCAGTGTGCTTTACAATAAGATACTGCCATCAATTAAAAATAATATAAATGCATTTAGGAATAAGGTAAAAAATCTTACTTAAGCATTCTTTTTATTCTGTTGATGAATATCTACAATTGTATTTGACGTAAAAAATTCTGGTACTCTTAGTCTACAGAGTGGCTGTACTGTAGTATGTATAAGTTTATTGTATATAACTGATGTGAATTCTGCTGTTATGTTTCTGTGTATTATTTTTTAATTTTGCTATTGTTTATGTGCAGCTGACTAAGTTTCTTAACTGTGATATGGTCTGATGAGCTGTGCTGTGCTCAGTAATTAGTGTATTATCACACATAAACTAATCTGTTCAGCAATGTTGTATATTTTATGGCTTAAAAATTGTATCACATATCATAAAGTGAAGTTTTGTTCTAAAAATTTCAAGTTTGTCCAGTACCCTTGTATTTCTTGTACATGCAGGATTCGATGGACTAAATAAATAATAATCAGCACATTCTCGATAGTGGCTTTGATGTGAAAAATAAACAATAGATCTAAACAAGAGGGAAATCATGTGATAATTTCATTTGTAGTAGGGACTATATACCTATTAAAGAACAGAAATGAGGGCAATCAGTTTGAACTTTTTTGTAAGCCACAATATTGATCACAAATATTCATTTACTGGTTTTGATCGTATCAATTATCTTGAGATTAATCTAAATACAGAAATGTGCATATGTTATAAAAATGTTCATAATGGTAAACTACAAATTTAATAAGCAGTGTCATAATATACATAGACTGGAAGCTTAGCAAACATACCTCTCTTCCTGATGTTAACAGAGAAAATAATTAAATTATGTAGCCTTAAGTGGCATTGTCACATAGAGTAAAATCACAATAAAATACACACATCAAAAACAGTTTTGCAATCATCTCAGCTCTGAGAACTCCGGAACCTGTACAGAAAATTGAAATAGAGATCAACACATACATCATTTCTGCCCTTTTTATTGGTCATGAAAACCACAAGTTGCATGTTGTACCACCATACAGCAAGACCTTCAGAGGTGGTGGTACTGATTGCTGCACACACCGGTACCTCTTATACCCAGTAGCATGTCATCTTGCATTGATGCATGCCCATATTCATTGTGGCATACTATGCACAAGTTCATCAAGGAACTGTTGGTCCAGATTGTCCCACTCCTCAATAGTGATTTGGTGTAGATTCCTCAGAGTGGTTGGTGGGTCACATCATCCATAAACAGCCCTTTTCAGTCTATCCCAGGCATGTTCAATAGGGTTCATATCTGAAGAACATGCTGGGCACTCTAGCTGAGCGATGTTGTTAAGCTGAAGGAAGTCATTCACAAGATGTGCACGATATGGGTGCGAACTGTCATCCATGAAGACGAATTCCTTGCCAATATGCTGCTGATATGGTTGCACTATCAGTTGGAGGATGACCTTCAGGTTATTGTGCCTTCCATGACCACGAGCAGTGTAAGTCAGCCCCACATAATTCCACCCTGCTGCACTGACTGGACAGTGTGTCTAAGGTGTTCAGCCTGACTCGGTTGCCTCAAAACACAACTCCAACAACTGTCATGTTGAAGGCATATGTGACACTCATCGGGGAAGAGAATGTGATGCCAATTCTGAGCGATCCATTCAGCTTACTGTTGGGCCCATCTGTACCGTGCTGCATGGTGTGATGGTTGCGAAGATGGATCTCGCCATGGACATTGGGTGTGAAGTTGTGCATCATGCAGTCTGAGTCATAATACGACGTGTTGTGGCTGCTCAAAAAGAATTATTCAACACAGTGGCATTGCTGTCAGTGTTCCTCCAAGCCATAATCCATAGGTAGCGGTTATCCACTGCAGTAGTAACCCTTGGGTGGCCTGAGCAAGGCATGCCATCGGCAGTTCCTGTCTGTCTGTATCTCCTCTATGTCCAGACAACATCGCTTTGGTTCACTCCAAGATGCCTGGACACTTCCCTTGTTGAGAGCCCTTCCTGACATAAAGTCAGGTTGAACTACAGACAACACAAGCCATGTACCTCCTTCCTGGTGGAATGACTGGAACTGATTGACTGTTGGATGCCCTCCATCTAATAGGTGCTGCTCGTGTATGGTTGTTTACATCTATGGGAGGGTTTAGTGACATCTCTGAAAAGTCAAAGGCACTGTGTCTATGATACAATATCCACAGTCAACGTCTGTCTTCAGGAGTTTCGGGATCCAGAGTGATGCAAAACTTTTTCTTAATGCGTGTAATAACCACACATGTCCTGTAATGTCAGGTTGTTGCTTGCAAACTGTGCTTACAACACTGTTGCAAACAGCTGAGGGTGGTGTGGCTACTAGATGTTGTTGGCCAAGTACAGTTTGCAGTGGTGTAATACAAAGTTAGTAGACTTCATCTGCATATAACTAAATTCAATATATAAAATGCAGTTAAAAGGGAGCTAGAATTATAATATGAGTCACAGTGGAAATATTACTTCAAATTCTGAAGGGTAGCTGCAAGTATGTGTATATGCCATATGCAGAACAATAAAGTTAACTAACAGCAGCTTGTCAAATGATGAAATAAGTCACAGACACAGTGGGCTTATCAAAAACAGATCTGAGAAACAACTCGCAACAGGGGGCCAAGAGATAATGAAAATGAAGAGAATGTGGAATAAAATTAATTAAAGCTCAAAGGCTAAACAAAAATATGGTAATGTCCTATTATTAAGATTACAAAAGCTAGTGCCTAGAGGTAGTCTGTGACATGTACAATACACAAATAAGCAAATTGAAAAAAATCAGCATATCAAACCATGATAAAAAGGCTGTGGGCACAATAGCCAAAGCAAGAAAAATGTGAGCAACAGGGGGAGGACCAGAGATCTGTCAGGAAATAATGCATATGAAAGCTTTTCATATAGTGGAAAACAGGCTTTGTGTTCAATACAGGCAGTCTATGTATATTACAACACTGCTTATTACAGTTGTTAACTTACCATTATGTACACTTTTTTAACATGTGCACATTTCTGTATTTACATTAATCACAAAATAATTGAAACCAGTAACTGAACAAATGAATATTTGCGATCAGTGTTGTGGCTTACAAAATTTCGTAGCATTGGATTGATGTTACCTTCACGGCGATATGTCAGCCCTCATCAGTTATGTTATAACTTGTAACTTGTTAGGGGACAAAATGTTGGATGACAGAAGCTGTTGCAGGACTTCTCTTTGACTTGCAGTGGAAACTGTCAGTCAGAGTACCTGTCAAGAGTACATGCTCATGCATGAATATGTAGATTTTAGTGTTAACTTCATTCCATTTCATTCTTCATATAGCTCAGTTACAAATACTATGTAATTAATTTAATTGTTTATTTGGTTAAGTGAGTTTAAAAAGTGAATGTATAGTCATGTGTCTAAGGAAAGTCCAAAAAATAAGTACCTACAATTCTAATTAACTTATTATTACCTCAAAATATTCTAGTACATGCAATCGGGATCAGAAATGCATGGACACCTAAAGTTCTATAATCCTTTGCAAAACATAGACTCTTTCTTTACAATGTTTTGCAGCAAATAACTATTTGTTGTAATATCAAAATGTGTTACAAACTGCAGAATCATAATGTTTAACAAACAAATAATGGTTTATCAAACAGTAAAATAAAAATACTCTGACAAAATCAATTTTATTGTGTCACAGTATAAACACCACACACAACATTCATTTGTACTATCTACCGCAAGCATGTAGACTACATGAAGAGAAAAAAATTACTTTTTTTGAATGTGTAGGTCATGATGTGTCACTGAAAAAGTCTTGTGAATTTTTTTTTTAGTGAAATGGATTCACCCATCTGGCTCTCAGAAAACAAACTCAGGAAAGTAAAAACTGAAGAGGTTAAATCATTAGCTGGATCTTTATCCAAATCATAGAATGAAGGCTTTCATTGCCGGATGACATAACTGCTGGTAAACCTTTCAAGATGAGAGGCTGTGACCCAAGAAACTCTTCTGTTCCTGACGTTTCATCCAGGACTGCGCTGGACATTCTAAGAGGCACTCCTCTGCTGAGTCTTGCCGACTGACTGGTTGGACATCCGGTAGTGACATATACAGGGTGTTACAAAAAGGTCCGGCGAAACTTTCAGGAAACATTCCTCACACACAAATAAAGAAAATATGTTATGTGGATATGTGTCCACAAACGCTTAATTTCCATGTTGGAGCTCATTTTAGTTTCATCAGAATGTACTGTACTTCCTTGATTCTGATGATCAAATTGTAAATTTTGACAATCAACATGTGTGGGCTGACGAGAATTAGCACGCAATTGTGCAATCATGTCATCAACACAGATTTTCTGTGGACGTTTGGGCAGGCATTGTTGGTGATGTCTTGATTGGACCCCATGTACTTCCACCTACGCTCAATGGAGCACGCTGTCGTGATTTCATACAGGATACTCTAACTGTGCTGCTAGAACATGTGCCTTTACAAGTGTGACACAACATGTGGTTCATGCACGATGGAGCTCCTGCACATTTCAGTCGAAGTGTATGTACGATTCTCAACAACAGATTCGGTGACCAATGGACTGGTAGAGGCGGATCAATTCCATGGCCTCCACGCTCTCCTGACCTCAACCCTCTTGACTTTCATTTAAGGGGGCATTTGAAAGCTCTTGTCTACACAACCCTGGTACCAAATGTAGAGACTCTTCGTGCTCGTATTGTGTATGGCTATGATACAATACGCCATTCTCCAGGGCTGCATCAGCGCATCAGGGATTCCATGCGACGGAGGGTGGATGCATGTATCTTCGCTAACGGAGAACATCTTGAACATTTCCTGTAACAAAGTGTTTGAAGTCACGCTGGTACATTCTGTTGCTGTGTGTTTCCATTCCATGATTAATGTAATTTGAAGAGAAGTAATAAAATGAGTTCTGACATGGAAAATAAGCTTTTCCGGACACATGTTGACATAACGTATTTTCTTTCTTTGTGTGTGAGGCATGTTTCCTGAAAGTTTGGCCGTACCTTTTTGTAACACCCTGTATACTGTAGGAAAGTGGGTGTGGTCAAAGTAACATATGATGAGTAGAGATGATCCTTGTCAAAGATAAAACTTAACTATTGCTTGTTGTCTTGTCAAAAATAAAATTTTCTAGTGATTCTGCAGAGCGACTACCCATATGTCACTAAGTTTCATTGCCTCCTCTTTCCTATTAAAATGATCCTGATGCTTAAGAATTTCAGTGGCTTCTCTACATAGTCATGGATAAAAATTTGATGTTGTAGAGAAAATTTCTGTTTCATGAAACTTCACTTTGTGGTTTCCTGTCTAAAGAGCATGCTCTGCTACAACTGATTTTTCTAGTTTTCCTAATAAGCAAAGACTTTTGTGCTCTTTTAGCAGTGTATTTGAGCTCCTCTTGGTAGTTCCAATACAAACTTTGCACATATACACGAAATTTTGTATACACCACATGTCGACAGAGGAGGGCCTTTATCCTTCACAGATTGGAGTGCTTGATTTATTTTCTGTATTCGTCTAAAGACTGGTCTGATGTCATGTGTCTGTAAAATCTTACCAATCTGATCTGCTACTTTTTTTAATAAAAAGGAGAGAAACTGTATTTTTCCAGCATTGCGGTTTGTCCTTGTCCTTTGGCCTTCTGTTCCTTGGTAAAAATTCTCTTTACCTGAGTAGCCATTTTTCTTGAAGGCCTACTTCAGATGTTTTATTTCAGCATCCAGGTGTGCCAATGTGCATATCTGTTCAGCTCTATCAACAAACTTTTAATGACACCTCTCTTTTGTTGTGGATGGTGATTGGAATTTTTATACAAATATCTGTCTGTATGTGTTATTTTCTGAAAAACTTTATGTTCCAAACTTACATCAGACCATCTCATACCTAAAACATCCAAGAAAGATATTCTGTTAGCATTTGCCATTTCCATGGTGAACTGGATTTTTGGATTACTTTTATTTAGATGATCAAAGAATTCCTTGGACCATGACTTCACATCCCGAAAGGTTTACCAGCAGCTATCTTTATCCAAATACCTATTTGCTCATTGAGAAAATAAAAATGGTGAACAAAATGGTAATCAATCTGTTGAAACTGGCTGCAGTAAATTGACGTTGAGACTCCATAAGCAGGTGGAATGATTACTGCATGATTTTAACAAAGACATTGACATAAACGAAACTGAAAAAAGATGAAAAATATAGGACTGATAAAGAAATCACTCCATAAACATATTTATGATGTGTTTAACTTCAACTCCTTTTCATCCAATGAACTGCATACTGGCAAATACCTCTTCCAGAGCATATTGCAACTGTGATTACTGAAAAGGATAGTGAAATATATCAAACAAATGAGGAACCTTTTGAATCTGCAGAAACACCTGATAAACACACTAAAGGAACACATCAATGCTTTACTTAATTGTGGTTTGACTCACATATGAACAAGACTAAATATTTAAGGAAATGGATGCTACACTCACCATGAACAAAGAAACTGTACTGTTTTTACTGTTGATTATTTGTCTTTAAGGATGATACCAACAAAAATAAATATATATCTGGCTTCTGTCACAAGTGGAAATTGAATCCAATGATATCAAATAAATAAAGCATGAATCACTGCATGCACACCAATCAAATTTAGAAAAATGGAATTCCTCTCTATGGGCTTGAAACTTAATAAAACCATTGACAAGAACAATCAGAAATATTGTTGATGATGAGGCCAAGGAATGAGGAAAATTTTTACATCACCATTAGATATTACACTATTGTTAGCCCAGCAAAACCTCACTTTCCATAGTCATTTTGAAGACACTCCATAAGAAAACAAAAAAATTTCTTAGAATTGGCACAGTTGATGGTGAAATATGATCTAGTATTGAAAGAGCATTATTTAAAACTTGAAGAGTTCACTGGTAGCTCCAAGAGGGTACCTTCATATTTGTCCAAACGGATATAAAATGAATATATTTTTATTTTGTGTGAACATATTATAGAAAAAGTTACTGCAGACTCAAAAAAGGCTCACTATTATGTAATAATTTTGATAGTATTCCTGGTGACAACAAAACTGACCA
The DNA here is from genome assembly GCF_023897955.1 of Schistocerca gregaria. NCBI lineage: Eukaryota > Metazoa > Arthropoda > Insecta > Orthoptera > Acrididae > Schistocerca > Schistocerca gregaria. The sequence continues at coordinate 600,240,870 of NC_064923.1, read as the reverse complement.
AATGAGTCAAATAATTAGATCTGTCCCAATAGAAGACAACGTGGTGAAAGTTTGAGAATCTTTCATGGGGTTTTTCTATGTTAGCAAAAACTGCATAGGATATGTCAAAGACTTTCAACAGCAAGTGCAAAAAGCTCAACTGGATACTGCGATGTGCAGTGTTCAAGATTATGACATGCCCATATCAATCTCAGGTGTACATGAAGAAATACAACAAAATATTCTACATCAACTTGTGGCACACAATACTGCAGGTACTAAATTTACTCCAACAATATCTACAGTCTCTAAAAAAAGACTCGGATAAAAGATTTGCCAAATTAAAATCCCTGAATGAGTTTTTAGTGAAGGAATGAACTGTAATTACAGAGAAGGCTGATACTTTTAACATCAAAAAATACATTTATTCAGACATTAACAGTGATTGACTAGGAAGGAGGAGGGTAAATAAAACAATATTGGGTGACCTATTTCATGATGCTGGATTGTCAACTCAAGAAGCAGTTCATGTATCAGTCTTTAAATGTATAGACCAATTTATACAGAAATCAAAATTTTCCAAAGTGTAAAACAAATTTTCTGCTTGAAGCAACCAGTGATTCTACAGTGAATTCAGAATGTCTAGCCAATCTGTCAATTTTAGCAGTTCAAAGAAAAGTTTCAAAGGAAATAGATTTCTGTGACATTTTTGAGAATTTTTGTGAAATAAAGACACAAAAACATGTACTATAATAAGATGAATAAAAACTACTATCTTTTACTAAAGCTACAAAGCTAACTGAGATTGTAAATGTACAAGCTTTGTTTCCAATCATATAAAATAAAAGGTAATGTTCCTTTATGTTCTTTTTTATTTCTTTGTACTCTACCTGATGGTTGCTGCACTAAATGCAGATTCGTATTCTAAATTTCTCACCTAAAATTTAAATTACATGTGTTACAATTACTGGAGCACTTATTTTTTTGTCTATCAACAATTACATCTATATTATTTATTTGTTGCTAAATGTACCCATTACAAATACATCAATTTCTTAGTAGATTGGGGGCCTGATTTAGCTCTGCCACCTCAGACCTTGGACAGGCTAAATCCACCACTGTAACAGGGATACTGAGCATTAATGGTCACAAGTCTGTTTGTCTATGGGAGAGTGTCACAGAGATGAAGAAAAAAGTGAACTGGCAAATGCTAAGATATGCAATCCATCCCACGAGAACCAGCTTAGAAAGTTTCAAGAACCAATTTCATGTGATGAATTTAAAAATATGTGTCAATCCCCTATGAATCATTCTCATAGAGCTTGCAAAGACAAGCTTCAATTAATTACAGCATACACAAATGCATGAAGTAATCATTTTTGCCACACTCCATATGTGAACAGATTGAGAAGAAGCCCTAATAATTGGAACAATGGGCAATACCTTCTACCATGCACTTGATAATGCTTTGCAAAGTGTGAGTGTGGATGCATGTGATTACCCTTAACATTTTCCTTCTAAAGACTGATTAATTTCAAACTGTATTATTTTATTATTTGTGTCAAATGGAGAATTTACTGATGAAATTGTTAAGTTGCATGGAAGGTAAGTATTAGTCTGCCATTCATTGTCCTTGCAATTTCGTCTCATTATGTATTGGAAATTACTGTTCCTCAGTTGCAGAAATATGCATTAATTGTGGAAAAAATTCATGAAATCCACAGGGATCTCTGAAATTTAATGCTATATTTGATGTATACAGTTTTCTGTGCAATAGAATGATTTATTCAATAGATTGATTTATTACCTGAGGACCTTGAATAATGCCATCTGCCAGAGGATCACCAACTTTCCTTGCTTCAGCTTTTGCTTTTGCTTTCTTAACAAATTCATCATATATATCCTCATGCACAAAAGTTCTTGTTCCTCCACAGCAGACTTGTCCCTGGTTGATGAATAGTGCATCATGTGCTATCTGTACTGCTTCATCAACTGAAACACATGATGATTGTGTTATTATTACTGCTGCTATGACAGTTTTTGTTTTTTTTTACATCACATATCAAAGTTTTGTCAATACAGAACAACATGAGAGATGCATTGGTATGTCAGCAGTCACATTAGAGAAGAGATAATTGGAATAACAACTGAGTTAGGCAAATAATTAGCTTTACCAAAATTAGGAGGCAATTTCTTCCATAATCAAACTTACTGGTTGTCAAAATATTAAATTGTGTTGGAATAGGCACACTTAAAAGTTGCAAATGATATAGTAACAGTCTGTATCACTTCATATCATCTCACTGTTCATTGATCTTAAGCATATACTCTACACTTCATATACAAATGTTGCATACATCCCAGAGTTACTTTTACCTGTTATGGTTTCATATTTTACAGTAATGGACAGCTGCACAACATTTTACAGGCAAAATCATTTCTGTACTGTTGGGTGAGGTAGTAGGAATATATACTTTTCAAACACAAAACTTTGTTTGCTTGAAAGATATAGTGTGTATGTATGTAAACTAGTGTTCCAATTTATCTATATGTTTTGCTTCTCTACACTTTCTGGCTGTGATAAGAGAGAAATCTAACAAGTTATTTGAAAAATCATATTTCCTCTGCCACACTCTGTACATGAAAGCATAATCTTCCTCCTCCTTTTTTCTTAAGCCACATTAAATTTCAGTCAAGCAATGCTCAAAACATGTCTCAAAACACCTTGTATCATATTTACCTTAATATTTCTATTTGAAACAGTTTACTTACTGTCAGCATCAGGAAGTATTATCAGAGGACTCTTTCCACCCAGTTCCAATGATACTTTCTTCAAGTTTGACTGTGCAGCTGCTGCCATAACTGCTTTCCCAACCTAGGCGCAATTTTGACACCTTTCAGTCCTCAATTATTACTACACTATGTTTAAGTGTAAAAGCAAAATCAGTTTTATGTTCCAGTATGAAGAGCAGTCAAACACTCGTCACACACACACACACACACACACACACACACACACACACACACACACACACACACACACACCTATCTCTTTCACTGATCTCACAATTCTCTTGGATGCTAAATCTGTCAGAAATAAGTAGTAGTTGTAATGTAATCTGTAGTTGGCATTTACATACAAACACATAATAGTTCTAACACTTTTGTTCAAAATATTAATTCATATCATCGTAAGCACTTGATTAAAACTATTATTGATACATAGCACATGAATGTAATTATTTATTACAAAGTTATTGCAAGTACTTTTTTTACACTATAATAGCAGTGTGTCAGTAGAAATTGGATACTGGTTCCTTAAATGAACACCGTTTTTTTATTTCTTTTATCTGTACTGAAACTTTATTGCTCAATCTAGTACCATGAATGTTTTTGTGTTTTTGTGCTAAAGCCTTGTATACTGTTTCTATATGGGTGTCATTGCACATTCTTGTATTACAAGAGTGAAGACCTGAGTCAATTTTGAAATTGTCAGATTACCTTTTTATATTGATAACAGTTATTTATATATAGTGACATAGTAAGAGTAGAATATTTAGATACTGAAATAAATGTCTGGAAGGTATTGGCTTTGAACTTTTGATAATTATTCCAATACTTCTTTTTGTAGACAGAAGATAATTTTCAGGTTGGTCTTGTTATGACCCGAGAAGGTGAGGCCTAGCTTGTTCCTGGTGGGAAGAGAATCAAAGAATGCTTGGGACAATACACTTGCTTCACTCCTAATATCAAGAAGACAGTGCTCTATTACACCTGAAATATTTAACTCTACAACAGGGTGGCTTATTTTACTTTTATAGGGGCTTATTTAGATTCATCTAGCAAATCTTTCTCAGTCTGCTTAGAGGTAAAATAGTCCCCTTCAGTTGAAATTACATTTGCACATATGTATATTTGCAGATTTACCAGTATTCACATTTTTTACTGCCTATCCTACACTGTCCACCAATTTCAAATCAAACCATTTGACAACTTCTTTTAGTTTTATTTGCTGCACATCATCTAAACTTTTTGAGCAGTGGCATGATTCACATCATTGCTATAGAAATAATCTACTTCTTTTGACAAGCTAGCACAGCTCTTAGGTTCCTCAGCCTTATTGTACTTTGTACTCACCATATAGCAGAGATGCTGAGTTGCAGACAGCCACAACAGAAAGGCTGCCAAACAGATATGCTTCTCACCAAAAAGGCCTTCATCGAAATGAGATAACATACACACATATGACTGTGGTCATGTGTGTGTGCGTGAGTTGCATTTGCATGTGTGTGTGTGTGTGTGTGTGTGTGTGTGTGTGTGTGTGTGTGTGTGTGTCTGTGTGTGTGTTTGTGTTTTGTCTAATTCCAATGAAGGCCTTTTTGGCCAAAAGCTTACTTTTTGACAGTCTTTACATTGTGCCTATATGTGACTCAGCATCTCCACTATGGTGATTATCAATATATTCTTTTCATAAAATTGTTGTTATTCCATCCTGGATTTTCTATTGTTATAGAGTCTATTATTATTTTGCACTAGCTCCTCATTGGTAGTCACCCTCTCTACCCTTTCTAGAAATTCAATTAATCTATTCACATTATCCCTAGGTAAAGAAATGATTTAATTTTTTGCTAATACCAAGGCAGTTTACCTTCTAACTCTATATCATAATTTCTAGTTTCATCTTTTGTCAAATGTAACAGGAATGAAACTCATTTCCTAGAAAATTCTTTGATTGACTGGCGACCTGTACTGTATTGTTTACCACTCCAAAATTCCATTAATACATTGTTTTGTATAGCATGAGACCAGTATTCACTTGTTGTTGTTGTTGTTGTGGTCTTCAGTCCTGAGACTGGTTTGATGCAGCTCTCCATGCTACTCTATCCTGTGCAAGCCTCTTCATCTCCCAGTACCCACTGCAACCTACATCCTTCTGAATCTGCGTAGTGCAGTCATCTCTTGGTCTCCCTCTACGATTTTTACCCTCCACGCTGCCCTCCAATACTAAATTGGTGATCCCTTGATGCCTCTGAACATGTCCTACCAACCGATCCCTTCTTCTGGTCAACTTGTGCCACAAACTTCTCTTCTCCCCAATCCTGTTCAATACTTCCTCATTAGTTATGTGATATACCCATCTAATCTTCAGCATTCTTCTGTAGCACCACATTTCAAAAGCTTCTATTCTCTTCTTGTCCAAACTATTTATCGTCCACTTTTCACTTCCATACATGGCTACACTCCATACAAATACTTTCAGAAATTTCTTCCTCACACGTAAATCTATACTCGATGTTAACAAATTTCTCTTCTTCAGAAACACTTTCCTTGCCATTGCCAGTCTACCTTTTATATCCTCTCTACTTCGACCATCATCAGTTATTTTGCTCCCCAAATAGCAAAACTCCTTTACTACTTTAAGTGTCTCATTTCCTAATCTAATACCCTCAACATCACCCGACTTAATTCGACTACATTCCATTATCCTCGTTTTCCTTTTGTTGATGTTCGTATTATATCCTCCTTTCAAGACACAATACATTCCGTTCAACTGCTCTTCCAAGTCCTTTGCTGTCTCTGACAGAATTACAATGTCATCGGCGAACCTCAAAGTTTTCATTTCTTCTCCACGGATTTTAATACCTACTCCGAACTTTTCTTTTGTTTCTTTCACTGCTTGCTCAATATACAGATTGAATAACATCGGGGAGAGGCTACAACCCTGTCTCATTCCCTTCCCAACCACTGCTTCCCTTTCATGTCCCTTGACTCTTATAACCGCCATCTGGTTTCTGTACAAGTTGTAAATAGCCATTCGCTCCCTGTATTTTACCCCTGCTGCCTTCAGAATTTGCAAGAGAGTATTCCAGTCAACATTGTCAAAAGCTTTCTCTAAGTCTACAAATGCTAGAAACGTAGGTTTGCCCTTCCTTAATCTAGCTTCTAAGATAAGTCGTAGGGTCAGTATTGCCTCACATGTTCCAATATTTCTATGGAATCCAAACTGATCTTCCCCGAGGTCGGATTCTACCAGTTTTTCTATTCGTCTGTAAAGAATTCGCGTTAATATTTTGCAGCTGTGACCTATTAAACTGATAGTTCGGTAATTTTCACATCTGTCTACACCTGCTTTCTTTGGGATTGGAATTATTATATTCTTCTTGAAGTCTGAGGGTATTTCACCTGTCTCATACATCTTGCTCACCAGATAGTAGAGTTTTGTCAGGACTGGCTCTCCCAAGGCTGTCACTAGTTGCAATAGAATGTTGTCTACTCCGGGGGCCTTCTTTTGACTCAGGTCTTTCAGTGCTCTGTCAAACTCTTCACTCAGTATCGTATCTCCCATTTCATCTTCATCTACATCCTCTTCCATTTCCATAATATTGTCCTGAAGTACATTGCCCTTGTATAGACCCTCTATATGCTCCGTCCACCTTTCTGCTTTCCCTTCTTTGCTTAGAACTGGGTTTCCATCTGACCTCTTGATGTTCATACAAGTGGTTCTCTTATCTCCAAAGGTCTCTTTAATTTTCCTGTAGGCAGTATCTATCTTACCCCTAGTGAGATAAGCCTCTACATCCTTACATTTGTCCTCTAGCCATCCCTGCTTAGCCATTTTGCACTTTCTGTCGATCTCATTTTTGAGACGTCTGTATTCCTTCTTGCCTGCTTCATTTACTGCATTTTTATATTTTCTCCTTTCATCAATTAAATTCAATATTTCTTGTGTTACCCAAGGATTTCTACTAGCCCTCGTCTTTTTACCTACTTGATCCTCTACTGCCTTCACTACTTCATCCCTCAAAGATACCCACTCTTCTTCTACTGTGTTTCTTTCCCCCATTCCTGTCAATTACTCCCTTATGCTCTCCCTGAAACTCTGTACAACCTCTGGTTCTTTCAGTTTATCCAGGTCCCATCCCCTTAAATTTCCACCTTTTTGCAGTTTCTTCAGTTTTAATCTACAGGTCATAACCAATAGATTGTGGTCAGAGTCCACATCTGCCCCTGGAAATGTCTTACAATTTAAAACCTGGTTCCTAAATCTCTGTCTTACCATTATATAATCTATCTGAAACCTGTCAGTATCTCCCGGCTTCTTCCATGTATACAGCCTTCTTTCATGATTCTTGAACCAAGTGTTACCTATGATTAAGTTGTGCTCTGTGCAAAATTCTACCAGGCGGCTTCCTCTTTCATTTCTTTGCCCCAGTCCATATTAACCTACTATGTTTCCTTCTCTCCCTTTTCCTACTACTGAATTCCAGTTACCCCTTACTATTGAATTTTCGTCTCCCTTCACTATCTGAATAATTTCTTTGATTTGATCATATATTTCATCAATTTCTTCGTCATCTGCAGAGCTAGTTGGCATATAAACTTGTACTACTGTAGTAGGTGTGGGCTTCGTATCTATCTTGGACACAATAATGCGTTCACTATGCTGTTTGTAGTAGCTTACCCGCATTCCTATTTTCCTATTCATTATTAAACCTACTCCTGCATTACCCCTATTTGATTTTGTGTTTATAACCCTGTAGTCACTTGACCAGAAGTCTTGTTCCTCCTGCCACCGAACTTCACTAATTCCCACTATATCTAACTTTAACCTATCCATTTCCCTTTTTAAATTTTCTAACCTACATGCCCGATTAAGGGATCTGACATTCCACACTCCGATCCGTAGAATGCCAGTTTTCTTTCTCCTGATAACGACATACTCTTGAGTAGTCCCCACCCGGAGATCCGAATGGGGGACTATTTTACCTCCAGAATATTTTACCCAAGAGGACGCCATCATCATTTAATCATACAGTAAAGCTGCATGCCCTCGGGAAAAATTACGGCCGTAGTTTCCCCTTGCTTTCAGCCATTCGCAGTACCAGCACAGCAAGGCCGTTTTGGTTATTGTTACAAGGCCATATCAGTCAATCATCCAGACTGTTGCCCCTGCAATTACTGAAAAGGCTGCTGCCCCTCTTCAGGAACCACAAGTTTGTCTGGCCTCTCAACAGATACCCCTCCGTTGTGGTTGAACCTACGGTACAGCTACCTGTATCGCTGAGGCACGCAAGGTCCATGGTTCATAGGGGGGAGGAGTATTCACTTATGAAAGTAGATTTAAACTGAGAGAGTGTTTGAAAATGTAGCATAACATCAAATGACCAGTGCAAAGCATCTCTTGGCAAATGAGTTTGAGTAAAAGAAGTTTCCTCATGCGCAGACCACCCTTTCAGCAACACACCTTCAAAATCATTCCAGAGGTTTATGAGTGAGATAGCTCATCTGGATCAAAAAAACAAAATTTCTGACATCCAATAAAAGTAGTGTCAACAGAAGCAACATACTGTATGATAGTAGTACACAAATGAATGAAGGTTCCTCTACTTTCTGTCTTAGCAATGCTACAATTTAAATCCTTTATATGGCATTCTGTTGTTTCTACTTTTTCTGAAATCTATTTCGTGATTTGTCCACATAGTTTTACAAAAATTGTTTTCACTTTTTTTCTGGTTGACAAATACATACTTTAGAATTTACATTTTCAGCCCAATTAGAGCGAAGTTCAGATTCCTTGCTTATTCTCTCTATTAACTTGTCTTCTAACAGCTTATTCTCTGTTTTGAATTCATTGATAACTTGACTTATTTCAGATCTAAACATCTTTTATAATTTTGGACAACTGTTATCATAGTTTGATCTTCAAATCATGATGACTGAAGCCAATATTATAATTAAAATTGTCTACATTCAATTTCATTTCATTCCTCAGTGTATTATTACTGGACTCCAACTTTAAAATGGAAGCCATTTTATTTTGCAGTTCTTTGTTGCTAGAGTCAGTTTTAAGGTTTAATCTGCTCTTTCATTTTCTATTACTTGATTCCATTTTAAGATTTATTCCTTCAATTTTGGAAAAGAATAACTATATCAATCTTTGCAAATTGCATTTTGAGTGGTTTCAAAGGAGTCTATAGCATTACCTGATTCATTTGAATAGCAGAATCATCAAATTCAGTTTCACTGTCTGTGTTTCCACTAGTTCTCTTCTTTACTTCAGAAAAACACTTATTTTTAATTTTTATTTCTACACAATCATCACCAGACAATGGTCCTAGTTTAAAATTTCACTTTGACCTTTTCAGTAAACTCCACCTTTCACAACTGGTTAGAAGTAATTAATCTCAGCTTTAAGTATTTTTGACTTAAGCTAATTGCTCGAACTCGATGAGTGATGCTGGTATAGTGTACCAGCTACCATGTTGCAACATTACAATGTAATGCAGGCAGCAACAGCAGCTATGGTGGCACTGATGGCAGAGAATATTGCCTACTGCAATAGCACCAGGCATGGGGGAAGGGGGAGGGGAGGTGAGACGTGACACAGGTGAGCATACACTGTAGCTTGTACACTCAAGAAGCTCCACAATGATGCAGTCTCCCTCTGCACTCACCGACGATGGTAGCCACAACATAGCACTATATTCTTTCCTCTCTTCACATTCAGATTAAGCCTGGGTAGCATTCATTGTCTAAGCTTCCCATTCATGAAAAAAACATAACAATGTTGCCACTGCTTCATCCACTGGATCGTGCCTCTATATGTTTCATCCCATTATTCTGTTTGTGCCTATAGAATTCACTTTCTATACACCTGCTTTCTTTGGGATTGAAATTATTACATTTTTCTTGAAGTCTGAGAGTATTTTGCCTGTTTCATACACCTTGCTCACTAAATGGTAGAGTTTTGTTAGGCCTGGTTCTCCCAAGGCTGGCATTAGTTCTAATGGGATGTTGTCTACTCCCAGGGTCATGTTTTGACTTAGAAAAAACATACTATATGCAATTCAGAACTTTGTAAAATGTTTCCTGCCAATACATACCTAAAATATGAAGACAAGCAGATAGAAGAAGTTGACAGTGTTAAATTCTTGGCATTACAGCTTGATAAATTTAACTGGGAGGAGCATACAGCAGTTATGCTGAAGTGCCTACATAAATCTCTATTTGCTATGTGCATGTTGTTAGATATAGGTGATATAAAAATAAAAAGCTGATGTACCATGCTTACTTTAATTCAGTATGTCATACAAATTATTTTCAGGGAAAACTCATCAAGCCAAGCTAAAGTTTCCTGAGCCCCAAAACATGCAATATGAATTATTTGTGATGTGAACTCAAGAACATCCTGCGTAGGGCTGTTTAAGGAACTGGGGATTCTACCTACTGCTTCCCAATATATTTATTTCTTAAAGAAAAGCTTTTCAAGACAACAGCTCAGTTCATGGAATCAACACTAGAAATAAGAATAACTTCCACAAAGATTTAAAGTCACTTATTTTGCTTCCAAAAGGTGTCCACTATTCAGCAATATACATCTTCAGTAAAATACCAGCAGTCATCAAAAGTTTAACTAATAAAAAAGTTCAGTTTGAGAAGAATCTAAAGGATTTATTGGTGGTCAACTCCTGCTACTCCACTGATGAATTTCTTAGCAGAACTGACTGATGAATGAAGTTATTAATAATAACACATAATGTGAATGCTGTGTACAATCTAACTTCTGCACAAATTTTGTGCAGCATTGTGATCATTGTAAATGATTTTTTGTCTTTTCTTTTTACCTACTCCACATCCACCTGGACAATTTCATTTGGGATCTATGGAAGTTACATTAGCATATCTGTTTTTATTTTGTAAGTAGGTATGTGTGTTCTTGTTTTCTGGTATGTTCCTCTTCTCAGAGGATCTCGTCGTCATGGATGAATTGGAACAAAAACTACATTCTCTTCTATTCTAATAATGGCACTCCTCCACACATTGCACAGCCAGTGAAGCAGCTGCTGCAGAGATATTTTGGCAATTCTGTAACTATCAGCTATCATGCCTTTGGGGAGAAAATCATGAGTGTAGTTCTCCCTTGCTTTCAGCCATTCACAGTGCCAACACAGCAAGGCCATGTTGTCTAATGACACAAGGCCAAATCAGTTAATCATCCAGATCAGGCCTGCTCAAACTAGACATTTCATCTAGTGACTACCTGCTCAGTACACAGACAGTGAGCAGGTGGAGTAGGCCATCTTGGCTGCATAAAATAGCCTATTGGATCACTGCAGTGACAGCTGGTACTGTGAATATGGATTCAGCTGAAAAGAGGCTATGTTGTAGTGCAAACAGCTTGCAACAAGGCTCCGAATGGAAAGGGCAGTGGCTTTTTGTTCAAATTAGAGAACTTGATGATGTTTAGCATGTGGACATTCTGTTATAGCAAAAAAATATAACATTGACGGACATACAGAGTAAATTGCAGTGACATATATAACAGTGTTCAGGAGAAAAGCATTTTCAACTAACTGCATTGTTAAAAGACTCTGTCAGTGATGACTTAACCTCTCTTACTTCAATTAAATTGACACTGACTACTAATATTATTAGAAATATATTACAATTTTATTTACTTGGCAATTTTATTTCTAGGAATCTGAAGCTGCAGTCGAGGTGCAGTCTGGGTGAGGTTTAAAATTGCTTACTTAATTGCTTAGGAGTTTCAACCATTCTCCATAGGGCCATTTGTAATAGAATACCTTGACAATACCAGTGAATCCACATGACCTCTTAGTAAACTACATTTTAATGCAATTCATCTGCCTCATTGTAAAATTGCATGATTTATAGGAGACCTTAGTGCAGATGTTGAATGTCACTAATGTCGAGGGGGCAAGAATTCATTGCATATTCTATCTGCCTTGATGAGAGTACAACATTACTGATATAGCACAATTGGGTATTATTATCTGAGGAAGGGATATAAATCTGAATATCACAAAACATTTAGATTTAATGGCCATAAGAGATACATGTACCGGTGCAAATATATTTCATGCTATTGAACACGGTCTTGAGAATATCAATCTGCCCTCGAATAGCTGGTTTCTGTCACCACTGATGTTACCCAAAATATGGCTGGCTATAATGTGGGATTTGTGGAACTTCTAAAAACTAAGTTGAAGCAAGAACAGAAGTTTCACTCAGTGCATTATGTAATTGTTGAAGAAGCACTTTGACTTTGTTATGAATGTCATTGTTAAGATTGTAAATTTCATGTGATCTGCAAAATTGAATTGCAGACAGTTTCAAGAGTTAATGGATTTACTGGAATCTGATTTCAATACGAAACCCTGTTACTGACTGATAAGATGGCTAAGTAGAGGTAAAACCCTCGAATATTTCCTCCTTTTGCTTGAGCAGGTAAATCGTTTTACAAATATGAAAGGAAGGTTTGTTCCTGAGCTTTCTGACCCTCATACTGACATAATAACTTATTTGAATACTACTGACATAATGAGTCATTTGAATACTCTCAGTGCTTCTTTAAAAGTACAAGGTGAATTAATTGTATCTCTGTTTTCTAAAATTAGTACACTTCAAATAAAACTGAAGATACAGAGAAATCAATTCCAGGCCTGTAGTTTCATGCATTTTCTGAATGTGAAGAAATTCAGAGCTAATATTAATAATGACCTTATGAGTCATTTCCTTCAGTCTCTCAATAATTTAGATGTACCATTGACAAAAAGATTCAAGGGTTTGAGAGCACTTGAGCCAGGTATTGATATTTTCATGTCAAAATGTATGGCTGACATCTGACTAGTGTCTGCAAAGGGACTATTAAAATTAATAGATCTGCAATGTGCATGCTTTATTAAGGAGAAGTTTATAATGGTGAATGACATCATTCAGTTTTATTCCTGCCTTCCACAGGATAGATTTTCTCAAATACATCCAAAACTATAATGTGTAATGTTTGGTTCTACATATATATGTGAACAATTTTTTTAAGCCTTAAAGCTTTGCAAATAGAAACATCAGGATCAAATTACAGATTGCCATCTGAGGGGTGTTCTTCAACTGAAATCCATTAATAGTATTTGACCAGACATTCTCTCACTTACAGGAAAACATGGCAAATGTACATCATATTATACATAAATGAAAAATAACTATATCTCCCTTTTTCTGTGTAATGTAAATAAATTGTAAATAATAACACAGTATTAGATTTAATCTGCCACCTCTGAATTCCTATCATGTCCAGTTATTAAACACTACTCATAATGCCTGCCCAGTTACGCTCTCTCACTTTGCCTTTCTACATAATGACATATGCTTGCTGGTACACTGACTGCATTTATATCAGGCCTGCCTGGCTGCATGGCCTTGGGTAAATGGGTGCCCAGTTGACAACCTCTGATCCACACTGTTGCCCCTGCAACTACTAAAATGACTGCTACCCCTCTTTAGGAACCACAGATTGGTCTGACCTTTCCACAGATACCCCTCAGTTGTAGTTGCATCTAAAGTATGTGTATCTGTATTGTTGGAGCACACAAGTTACCCTACCTTGGTGAGGTCCAACGTTCATGGGGGAAAAAACCTCCATATTAAAATTTGTTTTCTGATATAGTGTATTTGTTTTTGTTTGATTTAGTAACAATTAAAATGACTAGCACTGTATAACATGCCAAAAACATTCATGTAAAGGTACAGATATGCATTTTACATTACTAGACCTACTTCAAATTAACTACATATTACAAATAAGGTGTTTCTAAATGACCAAATGCACAAAAATCTGCATGTTTCCAGTAACAGACTGTCAATGTTCTTACGATTTTTTAAACTTCGAGAACAAACTTATTATAGCATTAAAAATTCTTACCGGAACAGAGCCCGTGAATGACACTTTTGAAATATCAGGGTGTGATGCAACAGCAGCTCCTGCAGTTGGCCCATACCCTGGGACAACATTGACAACTCCAGCAGGAAAACCAGCCTACAAAAGAAATTCTGGTTGACAAATGCTGATTTGATTTGGTTTTTTATTTGGTCCTGCTGAGTACATGTTTTAAAAGTAGTATAGAGGTGCTATAGAATGAATAAAGTGAAACAATATAGTATTCAATCAGGATTTTACATATTGTATGTGCATTATTTTACCTATTTTTAAAGAACAGCGGAGTGCATCCAATATTACAACCTGTAGTTTACTGTCAAAGTTTAAGTGACTGCTAAAAAGGAGAAGAAATGCAAGTATAGCTTTTATCCCAACAAGATAAATAAATAACATGTTTAGAATCATAAGTTAAATTAAAATCTGTTATATTCTTGATGTAAGTAAATGTATAACTCTTTCCCTTTAAGAGTGTGTTCTTACCTAAGTGGTTTCCTCTGTTTTTACTCCAAGGGGTGCCTTGTAAATTTTGAATACCTGTACATCATTAATTTCGTTTTTATATTGATGGGAAGCTTATTGTACACATTTATGCCTTATTCTCAAGTCCCTGATATACATTCCTGAGAGTTGCAGAGCTTTAGTGGAAATTTTTTCCCTGTCCTTTTCATGGCTGTGGATGTCACAATTTCAAGAATTCCCTGTTGTTGACAACAAACATTAGTTATTAAATCTATTACCCGATAATTGTAAATATCATGAGGAACATGAAGAGACCTCTGCAGGATATTCTGCTAGAGACCCAATATCTCACTGCTCATTTTTGTAATTTGAAAACTTTTTCAACTCCTGCAGCGTTTCTACAGAAAATTAGACCACAGGTGATTACAGAATGGAAAAATGCAAAATATGGCAACAGCACTATTTCTCTGTCAGCAAAGTGAGAAATGGCTCTCAGAGCAAGGCATGCTAAGACAAATTTCTTGAGGAGCTGATAAATTTGTTCATTTCATCTTAACTGACTGTCCGCCTGGATGCCCAGAAATTTTGTATGGGTAGTTTCATTAATTTCCTGCTTGTTAATATTCATTTTAGAAACTTGAACTTTTGTTATGTGCTGTCTCAAACTGTATAATGAAAACCGAAAAAAAATTGTGTCAGGCTATTTGCTGTGGTCCATTTGTATACTTGGTTAGTGACTTTCTGGGATGTATCCTTCATTGTGAAGTTGGGCCTTTGAGCAGAATATTTTTGTCAGCAGAAATCACAATTTTTGCTCTGTTATTAACTGAAATTAATAGGACATTAACACAGATCAAGAAAATCAATGGCCCAAGAATTGAGCATGGGAGAAATCTGTATTTTACATCTCTCTAGTCTGAGTTTATTGTTACACCTGCCTCCATTAATCAAACTCTGTTTCCTGTTGTGTAAGTAAGATTCTATCCAAGTCAGAGGTTCCCCTTTGATGCCTACCATTGTGTGGAAACTTTTTAAGTAGTGCTATTATCTACACAGTCTACTGCCTTAGCAAGGTAACAGAAGATCCCCATTGGATACCATCTGAAATTTAATTCACCTGCAGTTACTTCTGTTACACTAAATATAGTTCTCCCTGTGGAGAATTCCTTATAGAAGCCAAAGTGTGTAGGTGTAATTAAGCTATTTTTTGCAGAGTGGCTATAAATCCTATCACACATTGTTCTCTCAAGTAGCTTTAACAAGACACAGCAGAAAGATTGGCTGATATTTGGATATTACATGCTTCTCTCTATTTTTGTGGATTACTATCGCTACCACATGTTAAATTCTATCCAGAAATATCCCAATTTTCATTGACTGGTTGCAAAAGTTATCTATTTTCTCAAATGATAAAAGAGAATTTCCAGATTTTACAATCAGGTATGTTGAAACTGTGTAATAGTCTCTGGAGCCACTTGGCTTTATGAAAGTCTCTACTGTTGCAACCATACTAGTCTTCATAAATGAACTATTACTTGTAAAATGATTGTATTGTATTTATTGGCCATGTGATCTATCGGACTGATGATCCTGTAGTTTAGTCCCTTTCTCTCCAAACAAACCCGCCAACCTGTTGTCTGCTAAAGCACCTTTTGCATAAGATTTTGTACAAGCCAGGTTATAAGTATACCTCTGAAAGTGATCTCTAGGCATACTGAATCAAGCTTGCAAAAATACACTCTATACATTAAGTATTTGTATTACACACTTCATAAATTTAAGTGTTCTTCAGTAGAGCAAAAGCAATCATGCTGTAAATACGACTTTAGATATTTTCCACAGGCCTATATATAACAGAGGTAAACATTCCGCTTGGAAAAATATACCTAAAAACAAAGATGATGTGACTTACCAAAACAAAGCGCTGGCATGTCGATAGACACTCAAACAAACACAAACATACATACAAAATACAAGCTTTCGCAACCAATGGTTGCTTCGTCAGGAAAGAAGGAAGGAGAGGGAAAGACGAAAGGATGTGGGTTTTAAGGGAGAGGGTAAGGAGTCATTCCAATTCCGGGAGCAGAGAGACTTACCTTAGGGGGAAAAAAGGACAGGTATACAATCGCTCCCACACACACATATACACACACATCCATCCACACATACACAGACACAAGCAGACATTTATCTAACTTGGGTTGGTAAACAACAATGTGCACAAAGGTTAGGTGGTTGTGTTGCCGCCTAAATACGTTAAAGGGTGGAGAAATTTGGGAAAATTTCGAAAAAACTGCATGTAAATGTATTAAAGGAGTGGTTTTGTGGTGGCAGATTATGAAAATGAGGCTAACAATTGTCTGACGAAGAAATAATTATGT
This sequence comes from Schistocerca gregaria, assembly GCF_023897955.1. Taxonomy (NCBI): domain Eukaryota; kingdom Metazoa; phylum Arthropoda; class Insecta; order Orthoptera; family Acrididae; genus Schistocerca; species Schistocerca gregaria. The sequence continues at coordinate 600,224,316 of NC_064923.1, read as the reverse complement.
TAAAACCTGTGGGAAGCGGCTAAAAATGATCAGTGATGTGGGAAAAACAGAAATGGAAATAAAGCGAAAGTTATTAGAACTAGCCAAAATGGTTGTTTAATAGGTGAAAGGAACTGTTTGTGAACTGGAAACGGTGGATTTTATAGCGGCGGTAGTTTTTGAAAGTGGAAAAAAAATTTTTTGGTTATAGTTTGAAAGTGGGTTACTTATTACTGAGTATATATAGGCAGGATAAAATTGTATTGTAGATTACGGTAAAAAGGAGAAGGCGAATACAAAGTGAAACTACCTGCAAAAACAGAAAGAGAAAGTAAGATGACAGAAGAGATTTCAAAATGCAACAATGACAATAACAAAAGTAATTGTTGGGTTCAAATTAATGATATGAATATAACATTGGGGAAACATTCCACGTGGGAAAAATATATCTAAAAACAAAGATGATGTGACTTACCAAACAAAAGCACTGGCATGTCAATAGACACACAAACACACACAAAATTCAAGCTTTCGCAACCAACGGAAAGAGGGAAGGAGAGGGAAAGACGAAAAGGATGTGGGTTTTAAGGGAGAGGGTAAGGAGTCATTCCAATCCTGGGAGCGGAAAGACTTACCTTAGGGGGAAAAAAGGACAGGTATACACTCGCTCGCACACACACACACACACACACATATCCATCCACACATACACAGACACAAGCAGACATTTGTCTGTAACTTATTTACTTATTTAACTTATTTATATAACTTATTTATATATAACTTATTTTTATACATAACTTATTTATATATTTTAACTTATTTATATTAAAAACAAAGATTCCAAGACTTACCAAGCGGGAAAGCGCCGGCAGACAGGCACATGAACAAAACACACAAACACACACACAGAATTCGAGCTTTCGCAACTGGCAGTTGCTTCGTCAGGAAGGAAGGAAGGAGAGGGAAAAATGAAAGGGTGTGGGTTTTAAGGGAGAGGGTAAGGAGTCATTCCAATCCCGGGAGCGGAAAGACTTCCCTTAGGGGAAAAAAAGGACAGGTGTACACTCGCACACACACACACACATATCCATCCGCACATACACAGACACAAGCAGACATATTTAAAGGCAAAGAGTTAAGGGCAGAGATGTCAGTCGAGGCGGAAGTACAGAGGCAAAGAAGTTGTTGAAAGACAGGTGAGGTATGAGCGGCGGCAACTTGAAATTAGTGGAGGTTGAGGCCTGGCGGATATCGAGAAGAGAGGATATACTGAAGGGCGAGTTCCCATCTCCGGAGTTCAGATAGGTTGGTGTTGGTGGGAAGTATCCAGATAACTCGGACGGTGTAACACTGTGCCAAGATGTGCTGGCCGTGCATCAAGGCATGTTTAGCCACAGGGTGATCCTCATTACCAACAAACACTGTCTGCCTGTGTCCATTCATGCGAATGGACAGTTTGTTGCTGGTCATTCCCACATAGAAAGCATCACAGTGCAGGCAGGTCAGTTGGTAAATCACGTGGGTGCTTTCACATGTGGCTCTCCCTTTGATTGTGTACACCTTCCGGGTTACAGGACTGGAGTAGGTGGTGGTGGGAGGGTGCATAGGACAGGTTTTACACCGGGGGCGGTTGCAAGGGTAGGAGCCAGAGGGTAGGGGAGGTGGTTTGGGGATTTCATAGGGATGAACCAAGAGGTTACGAAGGTTAGGTGGACGGCGGAAAGACACTCTTGGTGGAGTGGGGAGGATTTCATGAAGGATGGATCTCATTTCGGCCCCGAAATGAGATCCATCCTTCATGAAATCCTCCCCACTCCACCAAGAGTGTCTTTCCGCCGTCCACCTAACCTTCGTAACCTCTTGGTTCATCCCTATGAAATCCCCAAACCACCTCCCCTACCCTCTGGCTCCTACCCTTGCAACCGCCCCCGGTGTAAAACCTGTCCTATGCACCCTCCCACCACCACCTACTCCAGTCCTGTAACCCGGAAGGTGTACACAATCAAAGGGAGAGCCACATGTGAAAGCACCCACGTGATTTACCAACTGACCTGCCTGCACTGTGATGCTTTCTATGTGGGAATGACCAGCAACAAACTGTCCATTCGCATGAATGGACACAGGCAGACAGTGTTTGTTGGTAATGAGGATCACCCTGTGGCTAAACATGCCTTGATGCACGGCCAGCACATCTTGGCACAGTGTTACACCGTCCGAGTTATCTGGATACTTCCCACCAACACCAACCTATCTGAACTCCGGAGATGGGAACTCGCCCTTCAGTATATCCTCTCTTCTCGATATCCGCCAGGCCTCAACCTCCACTAATTTCAAGTTGCCGCCGCTCATACCTCACCTGTCTTTCAACAACTTCTTTGCCTCTGTACTTCCGCCTCGACTGACATCTCTGCCCTTAACTCTTTGCCTTTAAATATGTCTGCTTGTGTCTGTGTATGTGCGGATGGATATGTGTGTGTGTGTGTGCGAGTGTACACCTGTCCTTTTTTTCCCCTAAGGGAAGTCTTTCCGCTCCCGGGATTGGAATGACTCCTTACCCTCTCCCTTAAAACCCACACCCTTTCATTTTTCCCTCTCCTTCCTTCCTTCCTGACGAAGCAACTGCCAGTTGCGAAAGCTCGAATTCTGTGTGTGTGTTTGTGTGTTTTGTTCATGTGCCTGTCTGCCGGCGCTTTCCCGCTTGGTAAGTCTTGGAATCTTTGTTTTTAATATATTTTTCCCATGTGGAAGTTTCTTTCTGTTTTTTTAACTTATTTATATATATAAGCTGATTATTCAGTGCCCAGCAACTAAGCTGTTTTGTCACAGTGTTTACTGACTCCTGTAATTGTGGTAGCTGGGAACAGGGCCCACAGAAAGAGGACAGTGTCTGACAGTTTCCCAATTGGCACACCCAATAGATTTGCCTTGCTACCACAGTTAAGTATGGAAGAGGCTCCAGTAGCAGAAGATGTAGTTAAGATGCAACAGAATCTCACTAGGAAACCAACTGTTTCAAAAAAAAGTAGAAAGTAAGAGGAAAGTTCTGTTGCTAGGTAGCAGCCATGGAAGAGGGGTGGGCCAGATTTTACAGGAAAAATTAGGTGACAGGTACCAGGTCACAAACTTTTTCAAGCCAAGTGCAAGTCTTAGCCAGGTGGTAGAGGATATAGCTTCCTTGTGCAAGGGATTCACAAAGCAGGATCATGTAATGATAGTGGGTGGAGTGGGAAACAGTACTGATAGGGATTAGGGCTACAGCATTGAGTGTAACCTGGTGGAAATAGCCTCAGCAACAACCCATACCAATGTTGGACTGGTGCCTGCTTTCGTGCAGCATGATGAGCCCCAGTTGGACCGCTCTGTCAGGAGGGTAAAAAGGAGTTGGATCAGTTGCGTAGGGCGGCCACTCTGTCAGACATTGGATTGGTTCCTGTTGAGGCTATTGATAGGGGGGATTTCACAAGGCATGGCCTACATCTCAATAAGAAAGGGAAGGGTAAACTGGCAGGGTTGTTAGCGAAATCCATAAGGGGGGACACTAGTACTCATGGATGTACCTCTTTTTTAGACTAATATCAGGGTCCAATGAGAAGTTCAGACAGGCAGGTGCTAAAGAGGTCCAATGCTCACAAAGTTCTCACAACAGGAAAGTAAATAATAATGTTACCATATTTAACCAAAATATTGGTGGATTAAAGAAAAAAGTAGATTCTCACAAAAGTAAAATAAAAAATAATTTTACCATTTTTCACTAAAATATTCCGGGATTGAAGAATAAAGTAAATGAGCTCCTGGTTTGTTTAGATGACATTGAATCTGATAATGTAATAGATATACTATGCCTGTCTGAGCATCACATTGTGTCTGATATGGAACAGGTAAATATCAGTGGTTATAAACTAGCTGCACATATGAGTAGAGAGAATAAGGTGGGAGTAGGAGTTGCCATATATGTCAAAAGTTATCACTGTGTAGAAAGCTTAGATACAAAAAAGTTTTGTCTTGGAGCAACATATAGAAGCATGTGCCTGTCAACTTAAACTGAAGGAGGGCTTTTTTATAATTGTATCAGTATATAGGTCCCCTTCAGGAAACTCTCATTTATTCCTGGAAAGCTTGGATGCCTTGTTGTGCTATCTGTCAGATAGGGGAAAGCAAATTATTATTTGTGGGGACTTCAATGTTGATTCACTGAAAGAGTGTAATAGGAAGAATGACCTGGAAGTCTTGCTCGGTTCTTTCAATTTGACATCTGTCATTAATTTTCCTACTTGGGTGGTAAAGGACAGCAGCACATGGATAGATAACACTTTTATAGACCAAGATAGGTTTAATAACATAAATTCTTGTCCTGTTGAGAATGGGCTTTCTGATCATGATGCTCAGCTAGTTACAGTATATGACATAGCTCCATTCAGTAATTCAAAACTAACCTCCGAAGTTGTGCATTCAATTAATGACTCAATGATTAGAAATTTCAGAGAAAATCTTCAGCAGTTAGACTGGGATGAGGTGTACAAGGAACCTGATGCTAATTTAAAATATAACTTATTTCATGATACACTTGTAAGAGAATTTGAAAACTGTTTCCCCAAGAAAGTAGTTAAATCTAATTATAAGAAACCATGCAAAAAGCCTTGGCTTACTAAAGGAATAAAAATATCTTGTAACCACAAAATGGAACTGTATCTAGCAACAAGAAAGAGTAATGACCCAGAAACAGCCAAATATTATGAAAACTACTGTTCTACATTAAGAAAGGTTATTAAAAAGTCCAGAAGCATGTGCATTATGTCTGAGATTAATACCTCTGATAACAAAATCAAAACAATTTGGAATATTATTACAAGGAAGACAGGGCAACCAAGAGTACAGGATGATGGCATCACCATCAGAGAGAATGGAAACTTGATAAACAACTAGCTGGAATTCGAAAACATTTTGAATAATCATTTTTTAAATGTTATTGAGAAAATAGGATCTAAATGCTCGTTAGAAGAAGCAAGGTAGTTAATGGAAGAGGCCTTACCCACGCCATTTGATACAATTGAAATTCCACCCACCTCTCCCTCTGAAATTAGGAAGTTAATAAACTCTCTCAAGAATAAAAGCTCACATGGAATTGATGGCATTTTCAGCAGGATAATAAAAGCTTGTTCCCGAGAAATAAGTGGGATTCTTAGCCAGATATGTAATAGCTCTCTGAAGCAGGGTATTTTCCGAGACAGACTGAAGTATGCCATTGTTAAACCACTGCATAAAGAAGGGGATATGTCTGATGTCAACAACTACCACCCAATCTCTCTTCTGACTGCCTTATCCAAAATTCTTGAAAAAGTAATGTATTGTAGAGTAGCTTCACACCTTTGTAAAAACAAAGTTTTAACAAAATGTCAGTTTGGTTTCCAGAAGGGTTTTTCAACAGAAAATGCTATATATACTTTCACTAATGAAATATTAAATGCAAAAAACTGGTGATTTCTCAAACTGGGGAATAATCAAGAATGGGGTGCCGCAAGGTTCGGTCTTGGTCCTCCGCTGTTCTTAATATGTATTAATGACTTGCCATTCTATATTCACGGAGATGCAAAGCTGGTACTTTTTGCCAATGATACAAGTATAGCTATCACACCCGACAGACAAGAATTAACTGGTGAAATTGTAAATGATGTTTTTCAGAAAATCATTAAGTGGTTCTCTGCAAATAGGCTCTCATTAAACTTTGACAAAACACAGTATATTCAGTTCCACACAGTAAATGGAATGACACCATTAATAAATATAGACTTTGATCAGAAATCGGTAGCTAAGGTAGAATATTCAAAATTTTTAGGTGTATGCATTGATGAGGGGTTAAACTGGAAAAAACACACTGAGGATCTGCTGAAACTTTTGAGTTCAGCTACTTATGCAATTAGGGTCATTGCAAATTTTGGCGATACACATCTGAGTAAATTAGCTTACCATGCCTATTTTCATTCTCTGCTTTCGTATGGCATCACATTCTGGGGTAACTCATCATTGAGTAAAAGAGTGTTCATTGCACAAAAGCGTGTAATCAGAATAATTGCTGGAGCTCATCCAAGATCATCCTGCAGACACTTATTTAAAGAGCTAGAAATCTTCACTGTAGCCTCAATATATATATATTCACTTATGAAATTTGTTATTAACAATCTGAATGAATTCAAAAGTAATAGCAGTGTACATGGCTATGACTCTAGGAGAAAGGATGATCTTCACTATGCAAGGTTAAGTCTAACTTTGGCTCTGAAGGGGGTAAATTATGCTGCTACAAAATTCTTTGGTCACTTACCTAATAGCATCAAAAGTCTGACAGATAGCCATATAGCATTTAAAAGGAAATTAAAAGAATTTCTTAATGGCAACTCCTTTTTGGATATAGTAAGTGGGTAATTTCCCAACCCCCACAAAAAATTAATAATGTTGAGTGTCATGTAATATTTTGTTTAATGTAATATCTTGTATAGGCACCTTTTATTAACCTGACACCTTCCACATCTTTACGAAGTGTCGTATTCATGATCTATGGAACAAGTACTAATCTAATCTAATCTTCATTGTTGTCTCCTTTTAGTAGGAATGTTGTGACTTCCGCAAATATGATTGTTTTATGTGCATCCACATTTAAGTTGAGTTCATTTATGCACAGTAGGTACAGAAGGGGCCCATTACTGATCCTTGGGATGCACCGTATTTAATTTGTTTATAGTCTGGCATGTGTTCATAGACAATTTATTGGGTGATATTTCTGTGCTTGATGCACACTGCCTGCTTACGATTGCTCAGGAAGGAACTGATCCAGTTGTTGCAAAGACATCAAATACAAGTCTTTCAAACTTTTAACAGAAGAATCTTACAGTCCACCTTGCTTTTGACCAGTCAATAAATACTCCTATTGATTCTTGTTTCTTGTTCAACAGGCTTAATATGGAATTGATGCACTCATTTGTCATTAACCTCTTATTTCTGAATCCATGTTTTTCATTGCAAGGGATATTGTTTTTATTTACAAATTTCATAAGTTTGTCATACATAACTTTCCCTAATACTTTTGAAATGCAGGAGGAAACTGTGATGGGTCTGTAGTTATTTACATTATCTTTCTCACCTTTTTTATATACTGGAATGGCTTTAGGTGTTTTCAATATGTCAGAGAAAGTGCATGCCTGAAGTGGGCAGTCAAATAGGTGTGTAAAAATTTCAGTTATGTTTGATGCGTTTTCCTTTAAGATTGTTGTGGGCACACTATCAATGCCTCCAGAGTTGGAATTTTTTTGTCCTTTTATTGCATTAGCTACTTCATCGTGCCCTCTATAAGCACTAGCTCTCTATAAGCACTTATTTTATATTCATGTTATCAGTAGCACCTGTTAAAAATTATTGAATATGTTGACTACTTTTAAGGTTTCTTTTTTTTAATTTTTGTTATAGTGTTATATTTTTGAAGGATGGACTGTGTTCACCAGATTCTCTTTTTCTAACACTCCATATAATATTTGCTTTATTAGTGAATTATAAATTTATTCAGCATTATGCATTATTATTGTTGCTCTTATTACCTTCCTTAGTATTCTGGAGTATTTTTATAGTATACATGTATTTCAAGTGAGGAATTTTTTGATTTACATATTTCATGAAGTAGAATCTTCTGGCATAAAACCCTTATTCCCCTTGTGAGCGATTTATTTGTTATAGAATTCCTCCTTTATTGTTACAATTTTTGGTGAGAATGTAGTCTGAAAGAAATTGGTCAATGTATCAATGAAAGTGTTGAATTTTTCATTTATAACATTAATTTTTTAAACCAGTGACCATTTTTGTTTCTGTAGTAAACTGTTCAAGTAGCTTACATGATCCTGATTATACCTTCTGCATATGATTCTTAAAAGACATGCTAATAATACTGCCTTTCATTTCTAAGTTTATTATTTGAGCAAGATAGTCAATAAAACCTGCATTGAAAACCTTTAGTGAAGTGTTATGTAAACTTTCCTTCACTAGAAATTGATCTAAATCTATTTCACAAATTTCTGTTACTCAGATATCAGCTTTTACTTCAGCCATTCAATTACAGGGTGTTGCAAGGTTCAAAGGCCTCTCTGTTTCTACTATTCATGAGGAAATCAATATTGAAGTCGGCACATATTATCATCTCACAATCCACTTTATTTACTTTTATTCAGCAGGGACTCCATTTTGTTAAAAAAAAAAGTTCAAAACTTCCAGAAGTTAATCGGTAAACTGGTTGAATTGAGTAATTTTTATAGCTGCATTTTCATAACCCTTTTCAACATTTGTTATAGTGAAGTCAGGTGAGGTAGTAAAATTTATATTTTCCTTTATGTAAATTGTGAGCTCACCCTGCTCATTGTTTTTGCTGCAGAAGTAGGAAGAGAAAATGAATTTATTTATTTTGACATTCTGAATTAATTCTGGGTTAAGCCATGTTCAGAAATGCATAACAATGAGATATCTTTTAGTTCATGAGGTAACAGTACATTAATTTTGTTGATCTTATTAAGCAGGGATTGCACATTATGGTGATAAAATTTTGGATCAGGTGCATTCATGATTTAGTAGTTAGGAGTCATATTTGCAGCATCACACACCTTTAGTTTAAATTAGGATGTGAGTTGTGTTGCTTTTCATTCTTCTTTCTTGTTCATTTTACTTTCCTCAGTGTTGCCACTAGGACATGCAGAAAGCTGATGGATTGTTTTGTTCCTTAAAAGTCTTTGATTAATTATTTCACTGACAAGATCATAAACAAACCTTTTCCCTTCATGGTTTAAATGCATTCCATGCTTTGTGTGCAGATTTTGATGCAGCTTGCTTATATCCAGTGCATCACACTTGGTATATTGTGAAAACAGTTTCCTTATTTTCAAGTCTGTTTTCTGAATTTCTTTGTTTACACATGAACTACTGCATTTTTGCATTTGTTAGCTTCTAGGGAATACTGCTGAGTTTTCATACAAACCTCTGCCTCATTTTTTGTCACATCATTCAGTCCCATTATACAGATGATAAAGTCATTTTCCTGCATTAATTTTGTCTGTAAGTTAGTGCCTACAACATTTTAACGCCCCATACATTTTTATTTGCACTTTTCTAGGATCAGTGCACTAAGATAGGCCATCTAGTACTCAGTGGACATTACAGAAGTTCTCCTATGACACTTGCAGGACTAGCACTCTTGGAAGAAAGGATATTGTGAAGACACAGCTTAGCCACAGCGTGGTAAATTTTTCCATAGTGAAATTTTTGCTCTGCGGTGAAGTTGTGCTGATTCGAAGTTTCGAAAGTAGGAAATGAGGTAATGGTGGAAGTAAAGCTGAGAGGAAAGGTTATAAGCCATGCTTGGATAGCTCAGCTGGTAGAGCACTTGCCGATGAAAAGCGAAGTCCCAGAGTTCCAAGTTTTGGTCTGACACACAGTTTTAATCTACCAGTGCACAGAATGAAAATTTCTGTTCTGGAAACATTCACCAGGCTGTGGCTAAGCCACATCTCCACAATATTCTTTCTTCCATGAGTGTTAGTCCTGCAAGTTTTGCAGAAGAAATGCTGTGAAGTTTGGAAGATAGGTGATAAGGTACTGTTGAAAGTAAAGCTGTGAGGATGGGTCATGAGTTGTACTTGGATAGCCTGGTCGGTGGAGCAATTGTCCGTGGAAGTTGAAGGTTCCAAGTTTGAGTCTTGGTCTGCCATATGTTTTTCATCTGCCATGAAGTTTCAGCTGTATCACATTAAACATTGAACAACTCTATCACATTAAACATACATCTACAGATTATATAGCAAACACAGTTTCTTATGGATGGGTAATGACTGTCAGCTGTCATGGAATGAACACATGAAGGTACTGGAAATAAAACACCATCAGCATGTTATGTCCTTAGGCTCTTACTGTCACTGTGTGATAGTCAGTGTCTTGTGATGAAATACTGTTCATAAGTAGACCCAATTCTTAGCTATGAGATTTTTTACTGGGGATCAAGTGCACTAAATATGGGCACAATTTTCAAACTGCTGAAATGGGCTAAATGAATAATGAGAAAGTAGTAGTCGAGCTGACTGTAAAGAAATATTTTTAAAAAAAATTATATCCTAACTATGCAATGTGAGTTCATCTACCAGTTTCTTGTTTATATATGGAAGAAAGCATTAGCAAGTATGTCACAAATGGTTCTACCATTGGTCATGGAACAAGAACCAATTATCAAGTAATTTGAAACAGCATTTTCTGTCTGGTGTTGCTCCAGGAGATGAAAGTGATAACTATAACACAACTATTTAAAACGACAGTCGAGTGTAGGCTGTAATCCATTCTACACAAATTAAGATTAGTTAGAGAACAGAGTATGAGTTCATGAAAAATAATAACAGCTAAATAATTTCTCTGAGACAATATTATACAAACACAACGTAATGCTTTTTACAGGAAATTCATACACCCAAGATGGCACAAAATTCCAAGACAGGTCCAGTATCCTTGTAAAAGAGAATAACAGATAAATAAAACTACTACTACTATCAATACTAATGTCTTACCATTCTTCTAAGCTCAATTTCTCACTCATCATGAAGGAATACTGCTTATTTTTTCAGACAGCAGTTGGGAAGACATGAAGATGTAACAGAGAAATAGCAGCATGGGAATAGTCCTCAAGTCAATTGCAGGGTTGTGTAGTGTGTGCTGATGATAAAGGTTGAGTGACTAAATTAACAGCCTACAACTTCTTTTCAGTTAGGAAGCTAATGTGTTCTAGGCCTGTACAAACACTACCATTGTATGCTAGATACAACTGAATGAAGCAATGCATTTGTTAAGGTAGTGGCCTCAGATTCAAAAGGATTGAGGATCATGCTCTGTCCAGCAATTCTAAGATAGGTTTCCCATGGAATTCCTATATCACTTCAGAGAAATACCAAGATGGTTACTTCAACAAGATCATGGCTGACCTCCTGACCTCTTCTCATTAAACACATATGTATAGATTCATATGTGTGTGTTTATGACTAATGTTTTTTGTTTGCATTAAGCAGGAAAATCCTGTTTCATTGTAAAAATATTCTTGTATGAAGAAATTACTAATGCTACCAGTAGCCACTGTTTTGCGAAAGGAATTGTTTCTGCAGCCACTAAGTGATTTAAGGAAATTACAGAAAATAAAAATAAGGATAGCTACCTTCATATTTGAACTTCAGATTTCCTGAATGCACGTCCAGTGCTTAATCATTGTACATATTAGTCAGTTTCAATTCTTCATTCTCACTCTATATTAAAATATTGGGATGAGCTGGTTGTTTTTGGAGTTGGAGTTATTCTATCACAATATCTCTCTGCTATGACATCAGAAATATTTCAACTGGTTGTGTTTAGTGAAGCTTAAATACCTTAACTGACATACTTCCTCTGTGGCAAACAGTCTCCTAATCTAACTGCATGTCCTCATGTTGCAAGTCTACTGCTTCAATGAGGCTGTAGATAATACTGGGAGTTTTACTCTGTGAGTGACACCATAATCTTTACAAATTTCTCCAATCTATGATAGTGTGTAGATACTTGCAGTCATTGTAGATATTTTCTGTCATTCTGTTCAAGTCTCAAAAAAGGCTTACAGAAGAAACCACACTTACTTCTTTGCACAGAGCTGCAATATATAAGGCATTGAGAGGTGTATCTTCAGCAGGCTTCAGTACTGCAGTGCATCCAGTAGCAAAAGCTGGAGCTAATTTCTGAACAGCTGACACGACAGGAGCATTCCATGGTATTATCTGCCCAACCACTCCAACAGGCTCTTTCTTTGTGTAGGTGAAGTAAGGGCCATCTGAAATTTAAAAGACTTTAGCTGTCTTATTTCATTTTATCTATGTCCTTTAAGTTAATTCAAATGCAGAACCAGCTGATATGAGTAACATCATTACAACTATTATCAGTGTCTGGTCAGATGATAAACATTAATTGGTGAGGCTTTTATGGCCACATCTTGGTGTGTTGCATGTCAGCATTCATCCTGGGATCTCAACTGATGGTTATTTAGTGGTTTCTGTTGTTTCACCATCACAAGTGGCTAGCATTGTCGAAGGTTCACAGTCTGTTCCACCACCAGCAGTTGTGGGAGATTCTTTGACAGTGCTAGTCATATTTTAGAAAGAAGCATAGATAAGAAAGAGGGAAGAGGAAAAACAAAAAGACAACTAGCAGCCAAGATTCTCTAATCCCTGGATCAAAAGGACTGCACAACACATAAAGCTTTGATAGAAACAGCAACAGTAAAGCTCAGGAACGTTTTAAAGTCAGCAACAATAGCCATTCTTACTTCCAACTCTTTTCTTTCATGTAACTCTCCTTTTTCCAGGTACAGAGCTAGTTTTTCTTCTTCCATCACATGACAAGTAGTCAGAGATCTAATTATCACAGCATACAATAAGATTACATGTCTGCAGTCATGGTACACATCCAGATCCACATGTTCCAGTACCATAGCATGGTATTAAAGTACCGTATCATGTGGTAATTTCTTTTGCAACTGAAACAGAACAATGCTGCAATCATCAGTGCTGAGTTGGTGGAAGGGTACAGCTACACTCCACCATAATGATTAGATGGCACAGACACTTCAGTGAGACCAAAGAAGTTTGAAAGGTAAAGAAGAGCTGGGAATCACAGAATAAGCAGAAGCCAAGGTGCTCAAAAACAAGCATATAACAATTGAGGCAATAGGGGAAAAAGTGAAAACAACTCATGGATTAGATGTCAGCATTTCACGTGAGATTACGAACATGACAATGGTCACTGTCCACTTTGTTCTGTGATAGCTCATTCCCATTCAAAGAGCCCAGTAAACCATGGCAAAAGCAGAAATGTTCCAGTTGTGTCAGATCAAGCCAGATAACTTCTTTTGCCACCTAACCACCATGTATAATTGCTAAATGTTTCACTGTGACCCCAAGGAAAAGAAGCAAAGCAAGCAGTGGGAACTTGTTGGTTCACTCCCACCAAAGAAGGCAAAGACCATACCATCTTCAGGGGAGGTGATGCTGAGACATTTCTGGGATGACCACAGTGTGGTTCGATTGGAGTATCTCTCTCTCTCTCTCTCTCTCTCTCTCTCTCTCTCTCTCTCTCTCTCTCACACACACACACACACACACACACACACACACACACACACACACACACACAGAGCTTTAATTGCAACAAATAAATCCTCCACAAAATTTCATTATTTATTACAGTCAAAACATAGCCATTTACTTATGCTTGTGGGCTATTAAGCTGGTATGCTGCTATCATTTGCTACTGTGGTTAAGATCTGAAACATAGTACCTGCAGGAATGGTGTAACCATGGATTTTGTCAGCCCAGCCAGCAAGGTAACGCAAACAGTTGGCAGAAAATTTGATTTCACCATATGAAGCTGGGAATATCTTCCCTCCTTCAATGCTCTGCAGTACAGCCAAATAGTGAATATCTCTTTCTAATAAGTCTGCTAGCTAGAAACAGAATAAAAAACATAAAAATCTACATTAAATGCTTACCATAAATTTGTGTGATTCCATGTCCAAATTAAGGAAACATAGAAATCTGAAGTAAAATAAAAAATGCATTGATTTTTGTTTTTCACAACAATGGTAAACACACTGTCTTCAGTTCCTTGGTGATATCAGAGATTGTATTCCACTATAGATGCATGACAGCTTGACAGCTTAATATGAAGAGGTGTTTCATACAAAATCTGATAAAGCAACAGGACAAGTAAGACTGCGACATATCACAAATTCATTTCTACTCACTCTCTCTCGCTCTCTCTCTCTCTCTCTCTCTCTCTCTCTCTCTCTCTCTCCCCCCTTTTCTTCTTTTCTACTGGAAAATAGAAAATATATGTTCACCTGTGGTGTGTGTGTGTGTGTGTGTGTGTGTGTGTGTGTGTGTGTGTGTGTGCACTATCAACGACATCACAAATTTCACTTAATTTTTAAGTACCATATTCCCCTTTTTTATAATCAGGAAAGAAAATTTCATTTACCACTAAATTATTAATAATTATTTTTCTCAGTCATTATATCAAAAGTAACAAAATTCCATTAAATTTACACTATTTCATCAAATTTAAGTAGGCCCCTGGTAGCTGAGTGGTCAGTACGACAGAATGTCAATCCTAAGGGCCTGTGTTTGATTCCCGGCTGGGTCGGAGATTTTCTCCACTCAGGGACTGGGTGTTGTGTTGTCCTAATCATCATTTCATCCCATTGACGCACAAGTCACCAAAGTGGCATCAAATCGAAAGACTTGCACCTAGCGAACAGTCTAGCTGATGAGAGACCTTAGTCACACGCCTTTTCTTTTCTTTTTAATCAAATTTAACATATCAATTTGCCAGCTATATAAAGGTGAACATCTATACAACTGTTTATAAGTTTTGAATCTATGTAAACTGATAAACCCACCAAATTGTAACACAGAGCACTGGATAAACAAGGCTTTACACTTATAACAAGGATAGAATCTTTCATTATTAGAGACAAATAGATATTTGTTGTTATTGTTGTTGTTGTTGTTGTTGTCTTCAGTCCTGAGACTGGTTTGATGCAGCTCTCCATGCTACTCTATCCTGTGCAAGCTGCTTCATCTCCCAGTACCTACTGCAACCTACATCCTTCTGAATCTGCTTAGTGTACTCATCTCTCGGTCTCCCTCTACGATCTTTACCCTCCACGCTGCCCTCCAATGCTAAATTTGTGATCCCTTGATGCCTCAAAACATGTCCTACCAACCGATCCCTTCTTCTAGTCAAGTTGTGCCACAAACTTCTCTTCTCCCCAATCCTATTCAATACCTCCTCATTAGTTACGTGATCTATCCACCTTATCTTCAGCATTCTTCTGTAGCACCACATTTCGAAAGCTTCTATTCTCTTCTTGTCCAAACCAGTTATCGTCCATGTTTCACTTCCATACATGACTACACTCCAAACAAATACTTTCAGAAACGACTTCCTGATACATAAATCTATATTCGATGTTAACAAATTTCTCTTCTTCAGAAACGCTTTCCTTGCCATTGCCAGTCTACATTTTATATCCTCTCTACTTCGACCATCATCAGTTATTTTACTTCCTAAATAGCAAAACTCCTTTACTACTTTAAGTGTCTCATTTCCTAATCTAATTCCCTCAGCATCACCCGATTTAATTTGACTACATTCCATTATCCTCGTTTTGCTTTTGTTAATGTTCATCTTTATCCTCCTTTCAAGACACTGTCCATTCCGTTCAACTGCTCTTCCAAGTCCTTTGCCGTCTCTGACAGAATTACAATGTCATCGGCGAACCTCAAAGTTTTTACTTCGTCTCCATGAATTTTAATACCTACTCCAAATTTTTCTTTTGTTTCCTTTGCTGCTTGCTCAATATACAGATTGAATAACATCGGGGAGAGGCTACAACCCTGTCTCACTCCTTTCCCAACCACTGCTTCCCTTTCATGCCCCTCGACTCTTATTACTGCCATCTGGTTTCTGTACAAATTATAAATAGCCTTTCGCTCCCTGTATTTTACCCCTGCCACCTTTAGAATTTGAAAAAGAGTATTCCAGTCAACATTGTCAAAAGCTTTCTCTAAGTCTACAAATGCTAGAAACGTAGGTTTGCCTTTTCTTAATCTTTCTTCTAAGATAAGTCGTAAGGTCAGTATTGCCTCACGTGTTCCAACATTTCGACGGAATCCAAACTGATCCTCCCCGAGGTCTGCATCTACCAGTTTTTCCATTCGTCTGTAAAGAATTCGCGTTAGTATTTTGCAGCCGTGGCTTATTAAACTGATAGTTCGGTAATTTTCACACCTGTCAGCACCTGCTTTCTTTGGGATTGGAATTATTATATTCTTCTTGAAGTCTGAGGGTATTTCGCTTGTCTCATACATCTTGCTCACCAGCTGGTAGAGTTTTGTCATGACTGGCTCTCCCAAGGCCGTCAGTAGTTCTAATGGAATGTTGTCTACTCCGGGGGCCTTGTTTCGACTCAGGTCTTTCAGTGCTCTGTCAAACTTCACGCAGTATCGTATCTCCCATTTCGTCTTCATCTACATCCTCTTCTATTTCCATAATATTGTCCTCAAGTACATCGCCCTTGTATAAACCTTCTATATACTCCTTCCACCTTTCTGCCTTCCCTTCTTTGCTTAGAACTGGGCTGCCATCTGAGCTCTTGATATTCATACACGTGGTTCTCTTCTCTCCAAAGGTCTCTTTAATTTTCCTGTAGGCAGTATCTATCTTACCCCTAGTGAGATAAGCTTCTACATCCTTACATTTGTCCTCTAGCCATCCCTGTTTAGCCATTTTGCACTTCCTGTCGATCTCATTTTTGAGACGTTTGTATTCCTTTTTGCCTGCTTCATTTACTGCATTTTTATATTTTTCCTTTCATCAATTAAATTCAATATTTCTTCTGTTACCCAAGGATTTCTAGCAGCCCTCGTCTTTGTACCTACTTTATCCTCTGCTGCCTTCACTACTTCATCCCTCAGAGCTACCCATTCTTCTTCTACTGTATTTCTTTCCCCTATTCCTGTCAATTGTTCCCTCATGCTCTCCCTGAAACTCTGTACAACCTCTGGTTTAGTCAGTTTATCCAGGTCCCATCTCCTTAATTTCCCAAATTTTTCCAGTTTCTTCAGTTTTAATCTACAGGTCATAACCAATAGATTGTGGTCAGAGTCCACATCTGCCCCTGGAAATGTCTTACAACTTAAAACCTGGTTCCTAAATCTCTGTCTTACCATTATATAATCTATCTGATACCTTTTAGTATCTCCAGGGTTCTTCCACGTATACAACCTTCTTTCATGATTCTTAAACCAAGTGTTAGCTATGATTAAGTTGTGCTCTGTGCAAAATTCTACTAGGCGGCTTCCTCTTTCATTTCTTAGCCCCAATCCATATTCACCTACTATGTTTCCTTCTCTCCCTTTTCCTACACTCGAATTCCAGTCACCCATTACTATTAAATTTTCGTCTCCCTTCACTATCTGAATAATTTCTTTTATTTCATCGTACATTTCTTCAATTTCTTCATCATCTGCAGAGCTAGTTGGCATATAAACTTGTACTACTGTAGTAGGTGTGGGCTTCGTATCTATCTTGGCCACAATAATGCGTTCACTATGCTGTTTGTAGTAGCTTACCCGCATTCCTATTTTCCTATTCATTATTAAACCTACTCCTGCATTACCCCTATTTGATTTTGTGTTTATAACCCTGTAGTCACCTGACCAGAAGTCTTGTTCCTCCTGCCACCGAACTTCACTAATTCCCACTATATCTAACTTTAACCTATCCATTTCCCTTTTTAAATTTTCTAACCTACCTGCTCGATTAAGGGATCTGACATTCCACACTCCGATCCGTAGAACGCCAGTTTTCTTTCTCCTGATAACGACATCCTCCTGAGTAGTCCCCGCCCGGAGATCCGAATGGGGGACTATTTTACCTCCGGAATATTTTACCCAAGAGGATGCCATCATCATTTAATCATACAGTAAAGCTGCATGTCCTCGGGAAAAATTACGGCTGTAGTTTCCCCTTGCTTTCAGCCGTTCGCAGTACCAGCACAGCAAGGCCGTTTTGGTTAATGTTGCAAGGCCAGATCAGTCAATCATCCAGACTGTTGCCCCTGCAACTACTGAAAAGGCTGCTGCCCCTCTTCAGGAACCACACGTTTGTCTGGCCTCTCAACAGATACCCCTCCGTTGTGGTTGCACCTACGGTACGGCCATCTGTATCGCTGAGGCACGCAAGCCTCCCCACCAACGGCAAGGTCCATGGTTCATGGGGGGAAATAGATATTTATTGAGAATAATTCATTCACACATGCAAAGGAAAAGGAGATACCAGTACATACAGTGAACCAAAATCTTTCTAAGCTTGAAGTCCCAGTTTTAAAAGAAACTGGAAAGAATAAAGTATTGGGTGTTACAACTGATAAGTACCAGCATATTCTTAATGAAGAAGGTCTCTGGAATAGTAAATGTGTTTTTAAAAATGTGCTTCAGTCTGATCAACCTACATTTAACTTCTTGCACCATAAAATAAGAAATTCAGCCTGTATAATGATTGAAAGGTTAATAAAGTTACAGAAGGCTACCAATGTATCATAAAATATTGACCCATGACAATCCCATAAACACAAAACTCAAATAGCTATGTATATTGACTACATCCTCACTACATCTTTAAGAATAATTGCACAGTTTTGTTCAATAGTGGCAGATCTACATAGTTAAGATTTATCAGTTTATTCATTCAAACTCTCTTTCCATATTGTGGAATACAATACGAATCTTATGTATGGATATGTGCTTTGTTCATAACAGAGTTTGCACTATTTGCAGTAGTAGATTTTGCAACATCTTCTTTCAAGTCTCTTATTTCACATGCTCTATAAATTTAGTTACTGAATAAAAGCAGTAATCTTATAAAAATGACCTCAGAAGTTTAAAAAAAATTGAGAATGATAAAATAATTTTTGTCATGTGTGGACAATATTGTAAATTTCTATCACATTTTTTGTAGTTCAAATTTTAGAATCTAGTGTCCTTACTGCTTAGTCATGAAACTTTTCTTTTAGCTTTTTATCACGCTCATGGATATTAAAATTTTATTTCTATCTTTTAAATTAATTGTAACAGATTTACAAGTTCCTGGTATATGCAATATGTGAGTGAGAGAGCTGCCAACTTTCAAAATAGAGACTTGCAAGAAGCTCTTTGTCAAGAAGATACATACCTAAATTAAGCATCATTATAATCTTGAAATGAAATTAAAAATAAGAATAAAAAAATGATAGACACATTCTATGAGACAAACCGCTACATACAGCAAAAATCATAGAAACTAACAATGAGAGATAATTTTCCAAAAAAGATCATTCTCTAATAAAGTGCATTTGCAGGCAAATGTATGCTGACAAACAATAGATTTTATATAAGAGTGTTTCTGTTGCCCATTTTTTTAGTTTCAGTTACCTTCTAGTGCATAAGTAGGCTATGAAAAGGAAAGTTGGAATGAGTGAAAGGAGTAATATGTAAGTGAAGTTGTGTAAGTGAAATGATGCAGTTTTATTCGTTCAGTAATTAATTCACACATCATGCTCTGCAAATCCCATCATTGTGAGCCTTTTGGAATGCGGAATGATTCGAGTTATAACGTCACAGGCAGAAGCACCCGTTGAAGGCTAATTTTGTATAGTATATTAAGACATTGCAGACAATATTAAAAGTAACCTCAGACTTTTTGTATATGATCCATTTATCGATAAGGAAAGAAGCTGCATAAATGTTCAGTCAGATACTGATAATATTTTTAAGTGGTGCAAAGATTGCTTTAAATGTTCAAAACTGTAAAATTGCACACTTAACAAAATAAAAAGTATAGCATGCTATGCCTATACCATCAATGAGTCACTGTTGGAGTCGCTCAACTTATACATGTACGTGGTTGAAACACTTTGTAAGGATATGAAATGGAATAATCACAGAGGCTCAGTAGAAAGCAGGTGGTAGACTTCAGTTTACTGGTAGAATACAGGGGAAGTGCAATCAGTTTATAAATGAGATCACTCATGCAACTGGTTCTAAAATATTACTCAGGTGTGTGGGACCCATACTAAACAGGACTAACAGAGAATATTGAACATAGACAGAGAAGGGCAGCATGAATGGTCACAGGTTTGTTTGATCAACAAGAGAGTATCACAGAGGAACTGAAGAAACTGAACTGGCAGGCTCTTCAAGATAGACATAAATTATCATGACAAAGTCTACTAACAAAATTTCAAGAACCGGCTTTAAATGATAACTTTAGGAATATACTACAGCTACCTATGTATTCCCCACATAGGGATCATAAGGATAAGATTAGATTAATTAAAACATGCACAGAGGCATTCAATCATTCTTACCATACTCCATACATTAATGGAATAGGAAGGAACCTAACAATTGGTACAAAATTCTATGCTATGCTCTTCATGGTGGCTTGCAGAGTATGGGTGTAGTTGTAAAAGAAGAGAGTTGTGAAACTATCATAGGCAGCCTTAAATAAGTGTAGGCACCAGCAGTTTCCCTATTGGCTTTGGTCAGTTATGATTGTACTCACATTACCTGTACTTAGGGTGTATTGCATAGCTATCATACATTACCTCAGAACAATCACTTTCTTTGCATCTGCTATCAGTGTCTTACTAGATTACCCTAAAAGCCAGAAGCAGTGAACCATGTGGAAACTGAGTGACAATATACAGGGTGGTCCATTGATAGTAACCGGGCCAAATATTTCACAAAATAAGCATCAAATGAAAAAACTACAAAGAACGAAATGCGTCCAGCTTGAAGGGGGAAACTAGATGGCGCTGTGGTTGGCCCGCTAGATGGTGCTGCCATAGGTCAAATGGATATCAACTGCATTTTTTAAAACAGGAACCCCCATTTTTTGTTACATATTCGAGTAGTATGTAAAGAAATATGAATGTTTTAGTGGACCACTTTTTTCGCTTTGGGATAGATGGTGCTGTAATAGTCACAAATGCATAAGTAAGTGATATCAAGTAATATTCCGCCAGTGCGGACTGTATTTGCTTCGTGATACATTACCTGTGTTAAAATGGACCATTTACCAACTGCGGAAAAAGTCAATATCGTGTTGATGTATGGCTATTGTGATCAAAATGCCCAACGGGCATGTGCTATGTATGCTGCTTGGTATCCTGGACGACATCATCCACGTCTCCTGACAACTTCACCAGATAGTTACATTATTTAAGGAAACATGAACTATTCAGCCATATGCGAAACATTAACCACGACCTGCAACAAATGCTGATGTCCAAGTAGGAGTTTTAGCTGCTGTCGCAACTAACCCGCACATCAGTAGCAGACAAATTGCGCGAGAATCGGGAATCTCAAAAACATTGGTGCTGAGAATGCTACATCAACACCGATTGCACTTGTACCATATTTCTAAGCACCAGGAATTGCATGGCGTTGACTTTGAACTTCATGTACAGTTCTGCCACTGGTCACAAGAGAAATTAGGGAATGATGACAGATTTTTTGTACGTGTTCTATTTAAAGATGAAGTGTCATTCACCAACAGCGGTAACGTAAACCAGCATAATATGCACTATTGGCCACCAGAAAATCCACCATGGCTGTGACAAGTGGAACATCAGCAACCTTGGCAGGTTAATGTATGGTGTGGCATTATGGGAGGAAGGATAATTGGCCCCCATTTTATTGATGGCAATCCAAATGGTGCAATGTATGCTGATTGCCTATGTAATGTTCTACCGAGGTTACTACAAGATGTTTCACTGCATGACAGAATGGTGATGTTCTTCCAACATGATGGATGTCGTCTAGCACATAGCTCGCATGTTGTTGAAGCGGCACTGAATAGCATATTTCATGACAGGTGGGTTGGTCGTTGATGCACCATACCATGGCCGGCATGTTCACTGGATCTGACGTCCCTGGATTTCTTTCTGTAGGGAAAGTTGAAGGATATTTGCTATCGTGATCCACCGACAACTTCTGACAACATGCATCAGCGCATTGTCAATGCATGTGTGAACATTACGGAAGTCGAACTACTTGCTGTTGAGTGGAATGTCGTTACATGTATTGCCAAATGCATTGAGGTTGACAGATGTATTTTGAGCATTTATTGCATTAATGTTGTATTTACAGGTAATCACACTGTAACAGAGTGCATTCTCAGAAATGATAAGTTCAGAAAGGTACATGTATCACATTGGAACAAACGAAATGAAATGTTCAAACATACCTACGTTCTGTATTTTAATTTAAAAAACCTACCTGTTACCAACTGTTCATCTAAGACTGTGAGCCATATGTTTGTGACTATTACAGTGCCATCTATCACAAAGTGAAAAAAGTGGTCCAACTGAAACATTCATATCCTATCTGTTACTTAAAAATTAACACTGTTTATAAAAATCTGAAACTCTCAATGTTTAATTCAGGTTTTATTCAAAAGTGTTGATTTGTAAAGTGAAACAGAAGGATGTTGTCGTAAAAATAAAGAAAACAATAAACATTTATGATACAAGGCTAGAAAATGAAATTTCCTCAACAATAAGGTAAAATATTAAAAATATTGTGTGTGTGTGTGTATGTGTGTGTGTGTGTGTGTGTGGGTGGGTGGGTGGGTGGGTGGGTGGGAGGGTGGGTGGGTGGGTGGGTGGGTGGGTGGGTGTGTGTGTGGGTGGGTGGGTGGATGGGTGGGTGTTAACTGTACTTACATCAAAAGTAACTGTTTTGGTTACATAAAATCACAAAGTTATGTGATCAATTAATTATTTTTACTTATAAAATGCAATGTATATTCTGTAAGGATATAAAATACACAATAGACTAATACTGGATTATGAACAGTTCTAGTTATGTGCAAAGCAAACAAACAAAAAAAAAAAAAAAAAAAAAAACAAAAAAAACAAGGGAAGTCATCTGCTCCCATTTTTTCTCTTACATATTCATTTCTGTTTCTTTTCCTACCAATACTATTGGTAATCCTCCCATGTACTACATCATTTGGTAGAGTGCAAAAATCAATTGCAACTAGTGCTAATCTACTCACATAGCTACTCCTATATCAATGTAATTTAATGAACTATAAATGAGGATTTGTGTGTATGGTGTACTAGAAAAAAAAATAGTAATGTCACTGATAAACTTACCACTTGCTAGACATGAATAAAATGTGTTAATAAATTATAAGAGTCTTTAATAATGTACACTTTCACTTTATTTTCAAATACCTGAAGATGTCCACTCTCTTGCCTGACATCTACCAGCAGTTTAATAAACTTTTACAGCAAAAATGAAACTCACATCTGAATAGCAGTCAGGGTCACAAAATCTCTATGTGAACAATAATGCAGCACACAGTCTTACCTGTTTAGGAAAGTTTATTTAATGATTAGTTTCAGATGACAAACGTTGACTGATGTAGATTTTAAAACTAGAATTAGCAGTAAAGTGACCACTTTCTCCCATTTCTGAGTGCTTGTGATGCTCCTAGACTGTAACAAAGTGGTGACATCACTGCTAATGGTTGCTTGGGAATAGATGTGTGACATCTGAAACTGGTGGTTAAATACATTTTAATGTGTAAGTGATACTATACTACATTTCCATAATTTGATAACTTACTGTTACATGAAAATTATTGCTTCTCTAATATTTTGTTTTGACTTTCACAGTTCATCCTGAATTCCCTATTTGTGTTAAACATAAACAAAGTTAAGAAGTATTGGTATGACAATGGTCCCTGAAGTTAGTTCTGCATGAGGTTTGATTATCAGCTTCACACAATATTCTTACTGCATAGTTCTATAAAATAAATATTGAACTTAATTGGCTTTACTCCAGAAGATTTTTCTATAGCACAGTTTCAAGCAAAAATATGCTAGGCAATCTCTTATGGAGTTTGACACAGTAAGACAGATTTATAAGTGTTAACTTTTCCATATGCTGGTGTCAACTCAGTTTATTCTCCAACTCAATGCCTGAGAACTTGACACATAGAGATTCATCTAATATAGGTCTTTCGTAAAGGGACACCCTCCTCTAGTATTACTTTTCCTCAACAGAAATAGTCGATACCAAAACTAATTTTAGAATTTTGGACAGTTTGATATTATCTCAACTGCCTTTTTGAAAAATTTCATTTAATGTTATGCACAATATGTTATATTTCTAGCTAAAAACAGTGAAATTGAATTACTTTATTTTCATTGTTACAATCAATATGCACTAGCTCCGTATGTACAGTTAAAATTATATATATCATTCTTCCGGCTGACAAGGGTTCCACGACCGTGGTACTTGATCGTCGGGAGTATGTGGCTGAGGGACTGCGTCAGCTTTCAGACAACTCTACATACAAAGTTTGCCAAGGTAATCCCATTCCTGATGTCCAGGCGGAGCTTCAAGGAATCCTCAGAACCTTAGGCCCCCTACAAAACCTTTCACCTGACTCCATCAAACTCCTGACCCCACCAACACCTCGCACTCCTACCTTCTACCTACTTCCTAAAATTCACAAACCCAAACATCCTGGCCGCCCCATTGTAGCTGGTTACCAAGCCCCCACAGAACGTATCTCTGCCTACGTGGATCAACACCTTCAACCCATTACATGCAGTCTCCCATCCTTCATCAAAGACACCAACCACTTTCTCGAACGCCTGGAATCCGTACCCAGTCTGTTACCCCCGGAAACCATCCTTGTAACCATTGATGCCACTTCCCTATACACGAATATCCCACACGTCCAGGGCCTCTCTGCAATGGAGCACTTCCTTTCACGTCGATCACCTGCCACCCTACCTAAAACCTTTTTCCTCGTCACCTTAGCCAGCTTCATCCTGACCCACAACTTCTTCACTTTTGAAGGCCAGACATACCAACAATTAAATAGAACAGCCATGGGTACCAGGATGGCCCCCTCGTATGCCAACCTATTTATGAGTTGCTTAGAGGAAGCCTTCTTGGTTACCCAAGCCTGCCAACCCAAAGTTTGGTACAGATTTATTGATGACATCTTCATGATCAGGACTCACAGTGAAGAACAACTCTAGAATTTCCTCTCCAACCTCAACTCCTTTGGTTCCATCAGATTCACCTGGTCCTACTCCAAATCCCATGTCACTTTCCTAAATGTTGACCTCCATCTGTCCAATGGCCAGCTTCACACATCCGTCCACATCAAACTCACCAACAAGCAACAGTACCTCCATTATGACAGCCGCCACCCATTCCATATCAAACGGTCCCTTCCCTACAGCCTAGGCCTTCGTGGCAAACGAATCTGCTCCAGTCCTGAATCCCTCGACCATTACACCAACAACCTGAAAACAGCTTTCACATCCCGCAACTACCCTCCCGACCTGGTACAGAAGCAGATAACCAGAGCCACTTCCTCATCCCCTCAAACCCAGAACCCCAAAAGTGCCCCACTTGTGACAGAATACTTCCCAGGACTGGATCAGATCTTGAATGTGGCACTCCAGCAGGGATACGACTTCCTAAAATCCTGCCCCGAAATGAGATCCATCCTTCATGAAATCCTCCCCACTCCACCAAGAATGTCTTTCCGCCATCCACCTAACCTTCGTAACCTCTTGGTTCATCCCTATGAAATCCCCAAACCACCTTCCCTACCCTCTGGCTCCTACCCTTGCAACCGCCCCCGGTGTAAAACCTGTCCTATGCACCCTCCCACCACCACCTACTCCAGTCCTGTAACCCGGAAGGTGTACACGATCAAAGTGAGAACCACGTGTGAAAGCACCCACGTGATTTACCAACTGACCTGCCTGCACTATGACGCTTTCTATGTGGGAATGACCAGCAACAAACTGTCCATTCGCATGAATGGACACAGGCAGACAGTGTTTGTTGATAATGAGGATCACCCTGTGGCTAAACATGCCTTGGTGCACGGCCAGCACATCTTGGCACAGTGTTACACCGTCCGAGTTATCTGGATACTTCCCACCAACAC
The DNA here is from genome assembly GCF_023897955.1 of Schistocerca gregaria. Taxonomy (NCBI): domain Eukaryota; kingdom Metazoa; phylum Arthropoda; class Insecta; order Orthoptera; family Acrididae; genus Schistocerca; species Schistocerca gregaria. The sequence continues at coordinate 600,198,717 of NC_064923.1, read as the reverse complement.
CAACCTATCCGAACTCCTGAGATAGGAACTCGCCCTTCAGTATATCCTCTCTTCTCGATATCTGCCAGACCTCAACCTCCGCTAATTTCAAGTTGCCGCCGCTCATACCTCACCTGTCTTTCAACAACTTCTTTGCCTCTGTACTTCCACCTCGACTGACATCTCTGCCCTTACTCTTTGCCTTTAAATATGTCTGCTTGTGGCTGTGTATGTGCGGATGGATATGTGTGTGTGTGTGTGTGTGTGTGCGCGAGTGTACACCTGTCCTTTTTTTCCCCCTAAGGGAAGTCTTTCCGCTCCCGGGATTGGAATGACTCCTTACCCTCTCCTTTAAAACCCACATCCTTTCGTCTTTCCCTCTCCTTCCTGAAGAAGCAACCATCGGTTGCGAAAGCTAGTAATTCTGTGTGTGTGTTTGTGTGTTTTGTTCATTGTGCCTGTCTGCTGGCACTTTCCCGCTTGGTAAGTCTTGGAATCTTTGTTTTTAATATATTTTTCCTATGTGGAAGTTTCTTTCTATTAAATTACGAGATATTTGGCACAATTAATATTTCTATTATTAATCACATAATCTGGTACTGTTTATTATGGTTATTTCTGGGTTCATTTATAAATTAATAGAAATTCACTTGTCGAGAAAATTTCTAAGCCCTTTGCAATACTGTTATTACCACATAGCGAGGAAGTAGTACTGGGCATGCTTCTGATGTGGTTGGATGTGTTTTTGTATTTTAGAAGAACAATGTAGTATTGGCTTTGTTAACATGAAAATTCAAAACACAGTGGGATATAGGAAAATGTGAAGCAAATAAACATAAGAAAATTTGCACAGGCATTCATCTAATTTATTTAGATCAACTGGAACAAGAGAACCTAAAATTTGAAAATTTCATCTTCAAGAATCAAACTCATAGATATGAAAAACTAAAGCCAACTACAAGAAAAGATGATACATAAAAAGCTTATTGTAAATCTTACTCCTCTCATAATTTTTGAAAACACTTTATCATCGACAGTAGTAGTGACAATAACAAATGAAGAAGGGGTAGATTACAAGTGGGGGCTTGTCTGGAATCAGTTGACTAATAATGAAGTTCTGTCTGCTACAGAAAAGAACATAGAACTTTAGTGCATTTACAATTTATGTATGAATGAATTTCCAATGACCAAGGAAAGAAGACCGAGGGCTGTCCAAAAGAGCAAATCATATCAACCATAATAATACACTACCAACAATGATGGCCTGGATCGAATGAAAGAGGAATTTACAACAACAATCAGGGATATCAAAAAGGAAAAATAAGTACAAACTGTTCATGAGGTTAATTTGTTTATGGACTCATGGGCATGTTAACAAAATGAATAGAGACAACGGTAGGAGTGAGGTAGAAGTGAAAGCTGTAGAATCCAGAAAGGACATGTCTGAGCTGAGTGAAATCATAGTCAGCAACAAAACAGTAAAAACTAATTTTTTGCAGTTAATTTTGGTAAAAACAGAGAAAATGAAGACAGATAACTATTGTAAATTAGGCAAGCACAAGATCAAATGTACCAACTTACTAATCAAGTTTCAGAGCCAAAAAATGGGTTGTCAGAGGGGTTAAAAAGTGGGTTACAAAGTAGAAATGAAAAATGAGTTGACAGTTGAGTCAGCAAGACAGTTGAAGAATGTTGATGATGACAGAGTTGAACAGAAGGCCGTAGCAGAAAAGAATGGAACAAAACATTGCCAGTTTACACACACAAAAAAAAAAAAAAATTAAATGTTGAAAACAGTATGCAAACTAATGTAACTGTTTTAGATCAAAAAATTTCAGAAGTTCAGGAAAACTGCATTTACAAAAATCTGTGTGCAAACAATGGTATTGTGTGGTTCAATACTCCTATCAAAAGTTTTCCATCAGACAATTTACATCCAGTGGATTTTCTGCACCACTGTAGAGGTAGTTTTGTGTCAGGCATGAATGACAAACAAAAAATAATTTTTTTTAAAAGGTGTCTTGAAGGCAAAGCTCTGTCATGGGTAAATTTAAATTTAAGTCAGTGGGAAACATATCAAAGTTTTGAGAAAAGTTTTTTTTAAATAAATTTTGGTTAGAAGCTGAACATGGGAGAATCAAAAGAGAATTTTTAAATGGTCCTCATTATAGGAATAGGAACAGTACTTTGAAAGAGTTTTTAAGAACCAATTTAAAAAATTAACACGCCTTAACAAACCTTGTGGAAATGTCCATAGTACATGTAAAGATAAGAGGAGCTACTGGTAAGCAAACCAAATTGGTGAAATCTCAGGTACTGTTAACTTTTAGTATAGAAGACAAGACCTTTGAACATGGATGCATAATGATCCCTAGGCTGGAAGAGAATAAATACTATGTCTGCAGATTCATATGAGTATATAATTCTGTTATGTTTCTCAGGATATTCGTCTAAAGACACTGGGATATACTAAAATGTGAAGCAAATAAACATCAAATAAAACAAAAAATCTGCAAAGGCATTCATCAAATTTACTTACATCAACTGAAACAAGAGAACTTAAAATTTGAAAATTTCTGTTTCAAGAACCAGACCTCTAGACATGAAGAACTGGAGCCAATTACAAGAAAAGAAGAGAAGTAAAAAGTTTATTATAAATCTTACTCCTCTCATTTTTTTTTAACTTTACCATTGACAGTAGTAGGAGGGAGAGGGAGATTACACCATTGATATTTTGTACCTTTTATTTCTTTGTAATTGCATAATACTGGTTTTTGCAAGATTAAGTGGCTGTTAAATTATTCCAATTTTGTCCTGCATGTGTTTGAGCCCTTTATCAGTCTACATACATCAGCAGCAAACATCACAGTTTTAGAAGGGTTTTGCAGGTTTTTGGTAAATAGTTTATGTAGCTCAAGAACAGTTGTGGCCAAATAATTAACCTTGCAGGGCTCAATATTTAACATTTCCCCACTCTGAACACATTTTCATTGCTGTGGTATAACTTGTCACTACAGTCTTGTTAGCATATTATTTTCCCTACTGTAGTGAAGTGTTATAATCTATAGAATCAGAGGTCCTCAAAAATGTCAGTTGGATTTACAAATATATTATGAGTCACTGGTGCACAATGTCCTACTTTTTTATTGGGAATTTATTGTGAGGGGTGAACCAAAACTGGTCCTCCATAAGACTATAACCCTAAGAGCTCTTGATCAGAACTACTCAAGACAAAACCATTGTTTAAGTCATCAATTGCAATTATTTTCTGCTTGAGTCTTATTGGTTACCTCTCTGACTGCCAGATGAAGTTTAAAACACTTTCTGTCAGAGGCCAGTACACTGTCAGACCTGATGTCCTATCCCTGATATTAATAATGATGCAAGCCACTTAAATATAATGAATTCTGATGACACCATAGTGTAAACATACTGGCTATTTGTGAATTTATTCATGGTTTTTTATTTTAAATGAGAAGCTTGTGTGTATGTAATATGTATTTCTATTGTTTGATAATGAACCAATAGATGTAGAACAGCTTGTGAAGTCTGAAAACATACTGCAAAGAGAGGCACTTCTCTCCACATGTTAACTGTAGGTTTAAGTTATCTTAAATTTAAATAGTTGTTGATTTTCTTAAATTTTTGTAGTTACATTGGAGCTTGGCATGGAGAGAATTTACTTAAGGACAAATTGTGGCATGTTTGAGGGCAGTTGCTGCTTGTTACTCTCTGGGTTAGGAGATATAAAAGTTAGAGCAAAGTTCAAGTGATTGTTTTTGGGCAGCAAATTTGCCACACCGGAATCATACTTATTATGAATGATATAGTCTCTGGACATCACTTCACAACAAAGAACAGTTTTTTGTTGTATCACTGACAGAATGTGGCTGTTAACCAATACTTATACATAGCTTAATACATAGTGTCATACATTAACAGAGGGTCTACACTGCAAGTTTTGCCAGTCGACAGTCACACCTCATACATGGGGCACAAGCTCTTGAATCTTCTGGAAACTATATCAGTAAGTAGTAAAACAGCTGAACCTATTTCCCAGTTGCCAGAACAATTAGCCACAGAATCTAATAAGCACAGATCAAGACGGGTATTGGCCACTGGTGCAAATACTGCACTAAGAGATGATATGGAAAAAGGAGCAAAAGTGACTCCTATTTTGGAGAATCTGACACCATTTCCAACAGCAAACGTGAAAAAAGCAGTGGTAGTATCAATTAAAATAACAGCACTAATGTCAGCAGTAGTGGGAAGACTTTCAGAAGCACCAGAAAAGGCAAGAATAACAGCAGCAGCAACAACAAATGTGGCAACAATAGTATGATCAATGGCTACAGCATCACCATCAGCAACAACAGAAAGTGCAGGAACAATCAAGCTAGCAGCACCTGCACCAGCTTTAGCAACAACACCAACAACACGTGCAGCACAAACAACAGTAGGAGAACCATTACCAACAACAGCAGCTGTAGCAGTACCTTCACAATCTGTAACAGAAGTTTCATCAACAACAGTAGCAGCAGCACCAACAGAACCATCAAAAGGAGGGAAGATAGCTGCAGAAGAATAAGCGCCAGGCATTGTGGGCTGACAGAAAACAGTACCTACTCTCTGCCTAAATGATAGTTTAGTCTAAGGCAGAAAGATAAAGAAGTCCTTAAGGTATTACTTAGCCACTAGCTGCACAGAAGGCATGGTAGAGGAGGGAACAACGGTAGCAGAGGGGCTCCATTGCAGATGGGACAGCACAGTAGGTGAGGTGTACATTTACTTTGTAATCCTTTGCCCAAATGCATATCTCACAAAACTTGTATGGGTCAGCTAGTAAGTCTGTAAACAACCACATTAAGAGGTTATGCCAGTACAAGTCAACAGTTTATTATTAAAAACACAAATTCCACTGCAATTGGATCAGAGAGAGTGATTTATTTCTGCCTATTTTTACACCTTTCTTTCTGTCTCTTTTTGCCATGTTAAAATCAGTTTTTTCCCCCAAAACACAGCAGTGTTACATATTTTCACCTCTCTAACATGCTAATCCAGCTGCAATTACAACAGAATCCAGAAACAGTCTACTATTAATTAAGTAACTGAGGACAAGTGAAAGTCAGAAACTTACGAAAAACAATAGTGTGCTTCATTTATGGTGTTACAAAATTCATACTAATTCTCATTTCACCAGCTATTTATAGCCCAATGCAGAATCTGTAGTCACTTGCATATCACAACAGATAAAGTTTTGCATGTTAGCTATGTGGCATAATACTCTCTGATTTGCATGTTATCATTTGCTAAAAACCCATTTCAGTATCTCAAACTGTTTATGAGACCTGAAGGACGAAATTAATATTTCACTTCTGCTCTCATTTGTGCAGATGATTGGGTTCACTACATATAATCCATTTTCTTGAGACTGGTGATAGATGTAGACCTCATCTCAAGTTTAAAGAAAAATTCAATGTGTTAGCTCCATTTTGTATGCAGCAATAAATGGACTAACATGCACCAAATACAAACTCATAGTGACCCCTATTTTTCATCGCAAAGTATTCAATTTTAGCACAGTATATTACTAGGCTTAGAAATATCACACAACTATGACCATTAATAAATGAAAAGCAGTTCATCATGAAGATGGTGCATGAGTCTATGAGATGCATGATAACCCCTTTTTCTTTTCCTTTTTTTTTTACTAAATAGTTTCTTTAAATCTTTAAAATCATTTGAGAGAAGTTGCAGTACACCTGGCATCCACACACCTCCATTCTCACACTTTAGCCGAGGCAGACAGAGAATGTTTTCTTCGTAAGAGACAAAGCTCACAGGTGTGTAAGTGAAAGGCTACTTAGGTGGCCACCCCTTCAGAAGACTGGGGTTAACTCTCCCAGGACTGAGAATGATAGTGGGTTTCTGCACACTGGCCAAGTTATCCTGTGCAAGCTCTAAAGGCTTAATGTTTTGTGTAAGAGTGGTGTGGCAGTCTACATTAACCAGTCACCAAATTGCTTGGTTATTAGACTGCATCTAGATTTTTTTGTGTGAAGAACAGTTTTTGACAGTTTATAGATAGTAGTAATATCCTTATATCATCAATGTACATACAGAGAAAATGGATATGCTGTTAAGTGTATTAAAATAGATAAGGATAAATTATGATATTTTAATAGTTGTATATTTTAATGCAGATTGCGAAGTAACAAGACACAAATGTGGTGTCACTGAACTGGAAAACAAAAGAGAGTGCAATTTGCTCTTGAGATTAAGCATTTCCAGAACCCGGCAGGTTAGCTGAGAACACTAATGCGCAGCTTCCTAGACTCAGGTAGACACCCAGCAGATTAACGACATAAGCCAGTGTGCCAGCCAGCCTCGATGTGGTTTTCAGGCACTTTTCCAAACCCCACTAGGTGAATACTGGGCTGGTCGCCACGTCCCACCTCAGTTCCATGACTCGCAGACATTCGTAACATGTTTGCACTATTTCATGGTTTACACTAGACACAGACAGCTAGGGTACACTGATTCCATCCTGAGGGGTATGGGGTGGTGATAGGAAGGGCATCTGGCCACCCCTTTAAATTAACCATTCCAAATCTGTTGTAAACATGCCACTTCTGCAAAAACTGCAAGAAAAAGGCGCAAGTGAAAGGAGAAGAAAGAAGAAGAAGTTAAGCATTTCCAGACTAGATGTTTGTACATTTAAAACTGGCTCTGTCTTGATAAGCGTTATATAACTAGGTCTGTCCCAAAAGTTGTGATCTCCTGACTTGTCACTGGTGATGTCGTAGTCAGGTTTTGTAATTTGCTTTGAAACAGATTTGTGTCATCTTGTCAACAGATCAACAGTAGTTTATGATATATTTTTCTGCTTAATGAATAGTTTAATACCATTCATACTTTTATGTTTCTTAGAAAACTGTACATCTTATTTTTGTTGTGGGAGTTTTCAGGATCATTATGTTGTTTGGTGACCATCACTTGAAATTTCATTTGCCTTCTTGTATTTTTTTCTTTATATTTTGAAAATTCATATCTTTCTTTTTCATGTCACTTTTGAAGATGTTAATTATCCTGTGAAATTGGATTAGTTTCTTTCATCAGTAACATGACAATAACAATATATTAAAATTATTCCAGTTCAGAGTTCCATTACCAAAGTAACGCTTAGAAAAATATGCTTTCCTCTGTAAAATATGTTTGTGTACTGCTTAGTACTTTCCTTACAATTGTCAACTCAGAGTAGCTATAATTTTACCATACAAACTCTTTGGACCAATGAGATGTAATATCTTTGTTTTTCTGTATTATAATTATTTTGAGAGGAGTCACTGTTTTGGGTTGGAGGAGGACAGATATTGGAAGCCAAATCTGTGGTCGGCTTCCAGGTTAAGTAATGTGAAGTTCTTTATTGTGACATGTCTACAGTAAAATTGGACTGTGTCAGGAATAGAAATGTTAATATTACAACAGTAATAGCAGAAAGTATAAAACTAGTGAAACTTAAGGGAGTGTTTAATTAAAAAGTAATCATTTTTAACTAGATTCTGTGTGTGGTGGGAGGTAGTTTTGAAGGGTGGGGTAAGTGTAGTAGGTCTGCGAGACAGGGTTTGTCAGCTATGAGGGGATGTGGGGGAGGTTTGGTGGTTGTTGTAGAGGTGGTGGACAGTGGTACTCCAAGGTAGGAGTAGGAAGTGAGCAGGATGGAGAGCTTTTTGAGGTGGCATTGTGCATATTGCTCAAGTTTTTGCAGGGCTAGTGTCATTTATTTTAACTAGTGTCATTTATGACATAAATGGAGATAACCATATTATTGTCCAGGATAAAGTCAAGACTATACTTTAATCATCCAGTATTAAAAGGTTCATTTTCTTTTCGTAAAAGTGTCAAGACCAGGGCCTCCAAAGAAATCATACTCTGAATATTGTAGGAAAATGAGGTGATCCAATTTTTCTAAGAGAAATCAAGGTGAGTATATTTTATTGGCCATTAATTACTGTTATAAACAACTTAGGATCAGCCTATCTACAATTCTGTTTTCCTACATAAAGTAATATACATTTTTATGTTAGACGATGCTGACAGTAATGTTGAAACTTAATTATCTTTGTATAAGTATCACCATGATTATTGAACTAAGGGAACAAGGTTGTTAGCTCCTGCTGGCAAAGACTTGTCTGGTCACTGTTACAGTGACACACATAATACTTCCAACAATGATAATATTTGACACATTCTTAAAGAATTTTTTTACACAATTTAATGCTAGTGTTCCCACAGAGAAAAGCAAAGTAACTGACAAATGCTTCAAAAATAAAGTTCCAAACAGACAAAATACATTTTATACTAAACAACTGACTAACACAAGAACCAAGTTAAGTAGTACAATACATACATATAGATCAGTATGGTAGGGTATGATGCAAAATACATACCACATGATAAGGATGGAATAAAAGTTTAGTTTGCACAAATGTTACACAATGAACAAGTACGTCTGCTCAATCCAAAATCATAGAGTGCACTAGCTACACACTGTAAACTCCAAAGATAGCCCATTCTGAAGCAAGATCAACTGTCAGCAGGGTTACATGTCATGGTGTCCCACAGAACACTGCCTCCTCCCCATCTGCCTTCTATAGTGCATGATTGCATTGGGCTTATAAATGTGCAAAAAGATTGCATTCGTGTAATGGTGTCATGGTAGACAATATGTTGCAGGCTCAAGCAGGACAATGTCCCCACTAGATTTGTTGGAGCAGAATTGGTCTGGCTCCCATTGCACAGCATGAGGGTGACAATCTTGCAGGTATGCATGTGTAGACCAAATATGTCCATAGCAGTACTGTTGTAGAATGTCATTTGTCAGGGACATTCTGAAGACATCAGCTTCCATGGAGTTGTTTTCATGGTCCTCGATTTGGTGGTGGAAGGATGTGATATTTTCGCAGGCAGTGACTGTGAGAATACAATCCAGGGTCAGCTGTTATGTGGCAGCTGCTCTGTCCACATCACTGGTTAGTTCATAGGAATGTGTGAAATGCTGGCTGATGTTCCCAACATCACATTCAGGATGTTGATCTTCAATCACCGGGATCTTTTCAAGCAGTTTGACACTAAGGTTGTTCAGTCACAAGTCTTTGCTGTCGAGTTGTACAATGAAACCATTGATGAACATGGTGTATTCTGTCAAGTTGCCATGTTGGGTGGTGGGGATTGATGTGTTGTGGGTGGATGGGTTTTTGTGAAGTGTCCATGTTGGTTTTAGACAGTTGATAGATACTGTGCTGAGTGTTCCATTCAGTAGTATTTCGAACGTATGTGTGCCATGTTTTAGAACCTTGCACAGGTCTGTATAAGGAGGCTGTGAAACAATCCAAATCATGCCATCCTAAAGCATGACATGGTTGTGTTGTGTGAGTGTCTTATGGATGAAAACTTTAGGGGTCCTGTGAGATTGCAGAGGCATTATCTTGAGCCCTGCAATGTGTTATTTTACCATGACAAAGAGAGTGGGAAGTTAGATGGTTTCCACTGGCAGTACCTGTAGCACAAAGTTGACGGGAATGGCAAGTGGTTCATCATACAGAACTTCAGCGAAGGAGTCACCAAGGTCATCTTTGTGGGCAGTGCTTATGCCTAATAATGCCCACAGTAAAGCTTCTGTCCAGAGACTGCCATGGCACATAAGGGTAGTTTTTAGTGGTCGTCAAGCCTGTTGCTTTGAGGGTGACAGGCGGTACTTCAATAATAATGAGTGCCACAGAGGTTACATGATTCACTGGACAAATCAGATTCAAACTATTAGCCTGGCTGGTGATTATGAACACCAGGCATGCGTACTGGGATGGCTCTAGCTGTTGACTCTTCTGACAAGTCTTGGAGAGGGATGGCTTCTACCTGCTGTGTTACGGGTTGATGACTGAAAGGATGTATCAGAGACCCTCAGATACAGGGAGGGGTCCCCCATCAGGTCAATGTCCACATTTTGGAACCACCCTTTCATATTGTAAACTCTCTGAAAGATGGTTATGCCAGCTGCCATGGAACAATTGGTAGTGGTAATGTAGATGATTGTTCATTTACGCATGACGTGGTTGGTAGCATGAGCAGATTGTGCATCTGAATTTGTGTGTGTATCAGCACTAGATCAGAAATTAGTTCATGCAGCATGGATGAGACATCATTCAAAGTGGGAGATCATATATACAATTAGTCAGTACTAGTGGTTCACTATGCTCCGCATGCGAACCAGAGGTGGTGATGAAGTCTCACAATAAGTCAGTCATAAAGGGCTGTTGTGAGGAATTATTGGCATTTGTCAAGTGTCACTGTCACTTTTGAAGAACACGTGTTGCTGGAGAGTCACCTGTGAGCCACTGTTTACACCAGCACTGCACTCATTTGTGGAATTTGTGAACTGGGATGCACAATGTTTACACAGTGGCTGCATTGTTGATGCATAGTATCTGGTTCAATATGTATTTGGCATAATATGCTGTTGTCATGAGCCACCACTGTAGACCAGCACAGTAGGGTAAGGCTCAAAGTACATACAATGCGGTATGGTACAGAGTAAAATCCTTATTCTGCACAAATGGCTCACAATGAGGAAGTATGTCTGCTCAATTCAAAACTATAGGGTGCACTAACTGCAAACAGGCAACTCCAAAAATAGTTCATTGTGAACAAAGATCGACTGTTACTGGCTTTACATGATTTTGTGCCCTATATAGACAGTACTAGCTACACCATGAAGATGACGCGCTACAGATGTGAAATTTAGCCGACAGCAAGAAGATGCTGTGATATGAAAATGATTAGCTTTTCAGAGCATTCACACAAGGTTGGTGCCAGTGGCGACACCTTCAACATGTTGACATGAGGAAAGTTCCCAACCGATTTCTCATACACAAACAGCAGTTGACCAGTGTTGGCTAGTGAAACGTTGTTGTGATGCCTCATGTAAGGAGGAGAAATGCGTACCATCATGTTTCAGATTTTGATAAAGGTCGGATTGTAGCCTATCGCAATTACAGTTCACCGTATCACAAGATTGTTGCTCACGTTGGTCGAGATCCAATGACTGTTAGCAGAATATGGAATCAGTGGGTTCAGGATGGAAATATGAAACACCGTGCTGGATCCCAATGGCCTCGTATCACTATCAGTCTAGATGACAGGCATCTTATCTGCATGGCTGTAATGGATCGTGCAGCCATGTCTCAATCCCTGAGTCAACAGATGGGGATGTTCGAAAGACAACAACCATCTGCACGAACAGTTCAATGACATTTGCAGCAGCATGGACTATCAGCTCGGAGACCATGGCTGCAGTTACCCTTGACGCTGCATCACAGACACGAGCGCCTGCGATGGTGTACTCAACAACGAATCTGGGTGCACGAATGGCAAAACGTCACTTCTCTAGATGAATCCAAGTTCTGTTTACAGCATCATGATGGTCACATCCATGTTTGGTGACATAATGGTGAACGCACACTGGAAGCGTGTATTCATCATCGCCATATGGGCGTATCACCCGGCGTGATGGTATGGGGTGCCATTGGTTACACGTCTCGGTCACCTCTTGTTTGCATTGAGAGCACTTTTAACAGTGGATGTTACATTTCAGATGTGTTACGACCCGTGGCTCTACCCTTTATTCAATCCCTGCGAAACGCTACACTTCAGCAGGATAATGCACGACCGTATGTTGCAGGTCCTTTACGGGCTTTTCTGGATACAGAAAATGTTTGACTGTTGCCCTGGCCAGCACATTCCCCAGGTCTCTCACCAATTGAAAACATCTGGTCAATGGTGGCCGAGCAACTGGCTTGTCACAATATGCCAGTTTTACCCTTGATGAACTGTGATATCGTGTTGAAGCTGCATGGGCAGCTGTACCTGTACACACCATCCAAGCTCTGTTTGACTCAATTCGCAGGTCTATCATGGCCGTTATTATGGCCAGAGGTGATTGTTCGGGGTACTGATTTCTCAGGATCTGTGCACCCAAACTGCATGAAAATGTAATCACATGTCAGTTCTAGTATAATTTATTTGTGCAATGAATACCCATTTATCATCTGCATTTCTTCTCGGTGTAGCAGTTTTAATGGCCAGTAGTGTATAATAGTCTGGAGACACCACACCATATTTTCTTGAGTTAAATTTAGGAACAATTACCCGAAAGCCATTGTGGAAGGCAGAAAGGCACACAGAATTGAGATATCCACCAATAAGTACAAATATGTACAGAAACTAATAAGCAATGTTCCCAGACATGATAGAAATAACAAAATTAATATCTCTCCCCAGATATTCTGTTTGCTCAGAATATCTGGTAAAAATAATAGAGAGAGACCAAGAGATGAATACACTAAACAGATTCAGAAGGACATAGGTTACTGTAGGTACTGGGAGATGAAGAAGCTTGAACAGGATAGAGTAGCATGGAGGAGAGCTCCATCAAACCAGTCTCTGGACTGAAGACCACAACAACAACCCCAGATATTCCATCTTTTTTTTTAATACTAAATCTGATAAAGTAGTAGGAAGTAGCACTAGAAAATCTGATATCATTTTACCAGAGTTACTTTCAAAAATGTTTATAGATCAACAAATACAAAGTATGTTCACTCTCTCCAAGATTTCACCTGGTATCATCTTGAGAATAGTTCGAATCATTGTACAGAATGGTTATAAATGGTGCTAAAAAAGTGTTGAATACTTCAAAAGATGGCAGTATTCATCAAAACAAGAAAAATAAGACCAATAAACATATCATATTGTGTACCTTGTAATGTATTGTAAAAACAAGTATGTATCCAAGGGATTTTTTCCTGATGACCTTCAAACTATCTAGGGTAACTCCAAAATATAAAAAGAGAGACAAAACCTCTACAAGTTTTAGGCTGATTATCATAGTCTGAGCCTTAAACAGGAGTGTAGCAGAGAGATATTTTCGTTGAAAAACTTTAAACTGTCTAGGCTAGCTCCACATTAAAAAAGGGAGATAAAACTTCTACAAGTTTCACACCATTTTCCAAAGCCCCAGTTTTCTTCTAAATTAGTGGAGTATATAATTTTCCAGAAGTTCCCTGTTTATTTTGGAAACTTATGAATAATTTATGTACCATATATTAAGAAAAACTTGTCAACTGTCAACACCATTGTCTCTGTAGTCCAATATCTCCTTTGAGTGTTTGAGGACAAAGGCTTTGATGAAGTAATTTTTTGTGACCTAAGCGAGGCCTTTTACCATGGCTTCTAGAAAGAATGGCCTTCTCTGGCATTTGAGATAACAGCCTTAAATCTTTTGAAATTCTCTCTAGAGAACTGTAACCAGGCTGTCATTGTTGGAAAGGACTATCCAATATAGAATAAATTAAAACATGTGTTCCACAGGGATCTGTGCTGGATGCTTTATTTACCAGTGACCTATCATCATATATTACATACAGTGCAGCTCTACAAGCAGATGATACAGCTTTTCTTCACACTAGTAACAATCTCAATAGTCTGAAAATTTGTTTTGAAAAGACCTTCACTCAAGTATCATACTTGTTTAAAGCTGATGGGTTCTTGCTGAATGAAAACCAAACCCAGTGGTTTTTACTCTAAAAGGCAGGCTTCCATCAGATTCTCCACACTATGTTAAGTTTTTGAGGGTACGTTTAGAAAATAAAATATCCTGGGATCAACATGTAAAATATGTAGGCGGCAAGTTGTCTAGAGTAATGTATCTTTTAAGGTGGCTTGTGGATTGTGTACCTGAAATGTACCTATATGATAACGCCCTTTTTTCTTCAGTTTTCCAGATCATATGGCATTATTTTGTGAGGAAACAATTTGGGCGCATGGAATATTAATACTGCAGAAGAAAATTATTAAAGGAATACTTCATATACAGCACACTGCTAACCTTTTTTTTAAAAAAAGGAGTCATGGCTGTAATAAATTATTTACACATACACAGAGGGCCCCAGAAAAATGTAGACACTCTTTGATAGTCAAAATTAATGGAACAAAATGACTCACCATTACAATTCTTGCATGAGAGGAAGGTTACTTTATATGTGCAAAGAGACCCCGATCAGCAGCAAACATCAATGCAGTTGAACTGTTGATTGAACTGCAGCAATCAGCATTGCCAATGTGATAGCTGCATAGGAAGCCTTAATGTTTTCTCATAGCTTGCTCAGTGTCACTGTCTTCTGCCAATAAACTTCATTTTTCAATGTCCCCATAAGTAGGAGTCAAGAGGTGTAAGGTCTGGAGACTGTAGTGGGTACTCTTTGACCTATCCATTGTCCAGGTAGATTTTCATCCAAGAAGGCTCTGAGATCTCTGAGGTAGTGATGCTTGTTGTAGATAAAATCTTTCATTTCCAAACACCTCTTGGAGACCAGATAAAATCAATGTCTGCAGCATATGAGGATACACCTCACCACTAACAGTAACTTCAAAGCAGACAGAGCCAAATAAACCATGCAGTGACAGACCACACTACACATTAACAACCAGTGGATTAATATATATGAGGATTTTCAGGAGCCCAAAACATGGAGTTGTGACAGTTTACAGTACCATTCAGTTTGGATTGTGGCTCATCAGATGAGATAACAGTCCCAGCAAATCATTCATTCTCACCAAGCATGCTTTCAAACAACTCGCAGTACTCCATCCTTTGATATGGATCATCCTTGCAATCTTCAAATGTAAACTTTCCCCTTTGCAGCCTTCAGAATTTGTCATATTCTTGATCGGCTTACCCCACTTTTATGTGCTCACTGCTTCATAGATTTTTCAGGTGACCTAGTATCATGTTGCAACACAGCAGCACTGAAAGCTGGATTTGTTGATGTTTTGGGTCCACAAGACATTTCCTTACGCACTCCCTGAACAGTACCATTAGCTTCAAATTTATCCAAAATACTGTATGATAAATTGTTGTGTGTTGGTGACTGGATTCTGTGCACATCATGCCATTGCACCTCCATCATGTTTTTTGATCATCAGTATGGCCTTGCACTGCTCAAATGACAATATTACTTTGTTCATTGGTGCACTTTCATCTGCTGGAAAACTCACACCAAGATCTGTTGAGAAAACAATGGACTACGCTAGTGCACAAAATTGCAATGATATGTCATTTTGTTCCACAGATATTAACTATCAAAGAGTGTCTAAATTTTCCTGGACCCCTCTGTATATTTCAATTTCTGCAAAAAAGGAGTAACCAGAAGCAAAATGCAGGGAAAACTTACATTGTTACAACAGAAGAAGCAATCGATGTGTTCATACTCCAAACCACAGCATGTCAAAATCAGTTAACAGTTATGAATTCATGGGGTACAAATTATTTAATAAGCTGTCACAAACTTTACATCATTTATCTCAGAAAGTGTTGAGAGTTAATTATTTTTCTTTGTCTTGTTGTTATTTGTTGTGTAAGGTGTTTGTTTGTTTCATGTGTTTTTCTTAATAACACTTGTAGTAATTACTCTTTGCTCAGTCAGTCAGTTGTTTCTTGTCCAAGCATGTTGTCTATGAATAAGTTACATTAACGCGTATTTCCTTGAACATCACCAAATATGTAACTATTTGTGGCGTCGACAAATACAAATGACGTATCTCCACCATCACAAGTTCTTTGACTCTGTAACTTAATGGCTCATGCCATCTTGCTTGTTCATTTCACTCTACGACTTGTAATGTGGATGTGTGTGATGAAATATATACCGAGTCTGACAGAAATCAGTCTGATTCCTTGGAGTACAATTCAACAGAAATCCCACAGTGGTGACCCCCGAGTAAGAATTTGTGCACCATTTCCACATAGTGCAAGTATTTTCACATCTACTGCACCGGATTTGTTTGCGCCTTCATTTGTTCCACTTGGCCATGCATCCTGCCACACAGCACATGGATATGGAAGGTCCCCTGCAACGGGACATTTCGTCGCTACACCACCACCTGGATTCTACAACATGTTTACTGCAGTTTAGTCGCCTCAACACTTTTGCCACTCACCAGTGTAATATATGACTGCAGACTCAAGCTTTGCCTCTCCAGCGAGAGTGCATCAACATGTGCATTTCGAAAATGATAACGAGGAGACCAAAGTCCCTGCATTTCATCATGCTGATATGGATTCTGCATTTCATGCACAGACTGTGTATTACACACCAGCTGCCCAGGCGACCATTACGACAGTGCCGTGTGCAACCTTGCAACCTTGCCTTTTCTAGGACAGACCACATGTACTGATCATGCTCCTGCAGCAGACGAGTGCATTACTGTTTCATTGGTTTACAAAGTGGACAATGCCCAGTGTGTATCATGAACATTTCCAGGCCATTTTCGCCCCAATGACCGATCGGCCCCCCAGTGCACTTTACAGGCCCCCACCTGACGTGAACAATGTTCCGCATAGTGATACTAACTGTGGTTTCTGCCCCTCCAAATAAGCCCTGGCTCGTCATGTTGACAGCCCGATTGGAACATTTTGCTGTGCTGCTCCGCAAACGTCCACTCTTCCAACCCGCCGGCCGGTGTGGCCGAACGGTTCTAGGCACTTCTGCCTGGAACCACGTGACCGCTACGGTCGCAGGTTCGAATCCTGCCTCAGGCATGGATGTGTGTGATGTCCTTAGGTTAGATAGGTTTAAGTAGTTCTAAGCTCTAGGGGACTGATGACCTCAGATGTTAAGTCCCATAGTGCTCAGTGCCAGCCATCTTCCAACCACCGCCACCACAAGTAACCTTGCAGGGGGTTTCGGCTTCAGCTCTTCACCCACTCGCTTTTCAAATGGCGCCGGGCATATCTTCCATGTCAGACTTCTGCACCACAAACTTTGCATTGTTATACATAGTTATACATACGCATAGTTATACAGCATTATTTCCTAGTGCTTTTATGCAGTTCTCATCTGCTCTAAAAGACTCCTTGCTCACACCATACGCAGTGCCATCTATGACGACTGTGCCAATCCAGCATCCACATCATATGAGCAATACAAGAGACTCAGATACAGGACTAGCTGCACCTTTGTCGCCACTACCAGGTTGCTTACCGACTGTGCCCCTGCTATCTGAGGACAACCCAGCAACGTGGTTTGCACTGGTGGACAACTTGTTTGAAATGTACCGCATCACCAATGACAACTCAAAATTCCTGTGCATCATGACTCAACTGCACAGGAACACATACCTGATCCACGTTCCCCACAAGAGGTTATTCTGCAAATACTATATGAGGAAGGCAACCACACACCGTCCCACCTTTGGCGCTGGCTATGCCTCCTGGTCAGCGAGCAGATGGACAAAACCCTGTGGTCGGTGCGGTTATCAAAACTGTACACAGATCTCCAGGTTACGAACGACATATTTCGCCATCACAAGTTCTTTGATTCTATAGTCTAATGGCCCACGCCATCTTGCTGTATAACTTTTTGTAATGTGCATATCTGTGGTGAAATACACCGAGTCTTACAGAAATGAGTGTGTTTCCTTGGGTTACAAACCAACAGAAACCCCACATATTCATCAGTTTTTATTAAGGATTATCAGTGTCGTTACTGTCTGTGTGATCATTAGATCAGGTAACAGTGTTGTCACCGGGATTACATAGGTATTTATGCAGAACTTCACGTCAATTGCAGGCTGTTGGACCAGTAGAAGTGATTAAAAATAGAGTAGTAAGATTTGACCTAAACAAACGGGCTATACTGTAAACTAGGCTACTTGAGCCCTCAGGGTTATCTTCAAACCAAAAAGGAAAAAAAGCTTTGGTCTGTTGTCAGAGGCAACAGTCACTAACACGGGAAACTTCCCATCGCGCCCCCCTCAGATTAGTGATGAGATGGCCCAATGGATAGACTGTCAAAACATGAACACAGATCAGACATGAAAACAGGAGAAACCGTAGTGAACTGTAAAAAAAAAGCAAAATAAAAAGAGTGACGGTCTAAGCTTAACAAGTGCGATATTGTGGCGCTGTGATTAAGTAGTTATGGCTTAAGACCGTAAACTGGACGAGCCTTAGTTCAAAACTCCCTCACGCCCTTTATTTTCTTTTCTTTTTTTCACAATATGAACTGTCCGTCTGGTCATTGAAATGTTTGTTTTCTTTCTGCAGTCTTGGCACTTGTCACACTATACTTTGGTTACAGAATATGAGTCATGTGGTACCATCGCAAGTACATGTGATGAATAGCAACGGCAGGTGAGATACCACATAGACGTCTCACAGAAATAAAAACAACAAATGAACAGGTGTGAACTACCCATATGTTACAACCAAGGAATTCAAGAGTCAGAATTTCCATACTGGAATGCAGCTTCAAAAACGTTAAAAACATATGTTTTGACAGAGCACAGAGAAACTGTGTGACTGTGAAACTGTTGCGTCCATTTGTTGCAGGTTATGTGACAAAGTATCATGTTTTCATCATTTCCTTGGGTGTGATCAAATTCACATTCATATGAACATCTAAATCAGCCAAGGAGGCATTTCTCATTCACTTGCCAGACATACAAATTAGGTGTGTTCGTATGAGATTCCTACCATATCACACAAGTACTGCCACTAATGGCGTGTGTGGCACACCAAACGTGTTTCCCTGTGGAGAATTTGGTTGACTTGTCGCCTTTTCATGAAATGTTTGCGGTTCCCATTCAAAAACCACTTCCTTTCGGCTGCTAATAGAGTAGTTGTGCTGCAGAATCAATTGTCTTTATATGTCCCTGCCTTACACCCTGCTGTTGCAAACAGACGTTACACCAGGACACAGACATAAACTTGAATACAGAGAACACTGGAGAAAAAATTGTTTTGATTTTTTTTTACCGTTTAGTACATCTTTTTATTTTCGTGCTTCATCTGTGTTCAGGTTTTGACGGGCTGTCCCCTGGGCCCTCCTGCCACTAAATCTGAGGGGGTTGCGATGGAGAGCATCCCTTGTACAAAGTGTGTTACAACTATGATTTTCCAATTGGTAGCAGTGTCCTTAGTATGGATCGGAGTCCACGACAAACACGAGGCCCGCAACGAACTTGTGACGTCACACTAGTGACATGACCACCATACTTCACTAACGCTCGGCTCCATGGAGGGCCCACAGAAACCAATACGTTATAGCAATGGAAAGAAACCCACTAAAGACCTTAATTTTGTCATGTGCTACCGAGTGCTTGCATGCATTTAAACGCACAGTTAAGAATTGTCAATCTCATCTGAAATAGTTACTCGCTCCCCGCCAGAGACGGCTGCTGCGACTCGCAACACCTGAATTGTCAAGTGCTGTTGCATACGCGCTGCAGTCGTCTCTTGCGTGGGCCTCGGTATGAATAAATTTGTTAGTTCATATACTGGCCGCCAGATGCTTTGCTATGGCCAGTTTGTCACAGTGAAAAATTGTTGATTTGTTCACTCCTCAACTTCCGTATATACCCTAGCCATCAAAGTTTGCGGATTGTTGGTACGTGTAGTCTTCTTCTTTTTTTTTTTTCAAATTTCATACCTTTTATTTGTCAACTTAACACACAAAAGTAGGCTACTTAAGACCATTGTTTCTGTCATTTGATTTGGGCTCAAGGGACTCTAATCAGATATCTAACTTCTAAACGCGGTATTATTGCAGGCTCAAATTGCCTATAAAATACATTCGTCTGTAAAATTAGACTGCTGTTTGTAAAATGTAGTTTGTTCACGGGTTTTCGAATGATTACCGAATAGAAGTTGAGTGTGTTCTGATCGAATGCATAAAGCCCACCCTCGGAAATGCCCAGTATTGAAGGACATTTAGCTCTACAAATGGGAAGCTTTGTTGGAAAAGTGAAATCTCCAAAACTTGTGAAGAAAGATCTATTTAGTCATTTTGAACTACAGTATATCAAGCCTGGCAGTTCATGTTTTGTGTGGGTGAATAGTTATCAAATAGGAATCATTCTCTTGTAAATATAATTCAGAATGATTTTTACTATTTATTTTATTAATGCAGTATCATTATGCAGTACAAAAAGTCAAATGCATAATGTAAAAACTATGATGTGCTTTGTGTCCCGCTAAACAACTATTAACAAATCATCTGAATCTCGTTTGTTGGTAATATCCGAGTAAATGTGCAAAATAGCGAAACATCTTGCAACATCATTGTCAGTGAACATAAGCAAAGAAAAACTTCATTCATTAGAACAGGATGGTCCAGAAATTGTGATAAGCAAGCGAACAAAGTGCACAAACTCTGGATTTAATCTTCTTGTGCATTTATATTTGTTAAGAACTCCATAACTTTCCTCAATTTCTTTTCCTTTTCATTTCGTCTCTTCAGAAGTTACAAGAAAACATGTCTCTACTGCTTATCAATCTCTCTCCATCAACATAATTTTTGTAAAAGTTTACAAGTTTATAGACGCCTGAAAGATGTCCAAGAGTACATTTTTCCAGTAATTTAGAAGATTTTCCAGAATCAGTGTCGATTCTACTCTTGAGTGACGCAATCAACTGGTTGAAAAAGTCGGAATACGATTTTCTGAAAAATTCTTGAAGTACTTAGAATTTGATGTACCCTGTTCTTGACCTTGATCGAAACTTTTTGTGCTGTGTGTCGAAGCGGAAGGTTGGGTTCGTCAAGATCAAAATCAACAACAGCTTGCTCCCTTCTAAGCCAAAGTTCCTCAAATTTAAAATCACGAATATTACTTAAAGCAGCAGTAATTGCTTCTGTTTGTTATGAAATGAGTCAGGCCGTATCCAGTCCTACGTACAGTTTTAATTGCATTTAATAATTATTCAAACAAGGGATCGGCAAAGTTTTTTTCTTACTTTAGTAATGATTAGTTTTCATATGCAAACGGGACACTGATGATGGTTTAAGAGGTTATAACATCCCTCTAATTAAATAATTTTTGTTAATTTGTACATTAGGTATGCACGTGGCGCAGTTTCGATCTCTCACTAAATTTTGAGGAAACACAGTTTATACAATTCTGCACAGTAAATGGCATAACATCATTGATAAATATAGATTATGAACGGAAGTCTGTTCCTAAGGTAGAGTACTCAAAATTTCTGGGTGTGTCCATTCATGAGAAATAGAATTGGAAGAAACACATCGATGATCTGCTGAAGCGATTAGGTTCAGCTACTTGTGCTATTAGGGTTATTGGAAATTTTGGTGATAAACATATCAGTAAATTAGCCTACTATGGCTATTTTCTTCCGCTGCTTTCATTTGGCATCATATTTTGGGGCAGTTCGTCATTAAGAGAGAAAGTATTAATTGCACAAAAGCGTGTAATCAGAATAATAGCTGGAGTCCACCCAAGATCACCTTGCAGACATTTATTTAAGGAACTCGGTATATCCACAGTACCTTCGCAATACATATATTCACTTATGAAATTTGTCAGTAATAGCCTGTCCCAAAATAACAGCGAAGTGCATAGCTACGACACTAGAAGAAAGGATGATATCCACTATTCTGGATTAAATCTCACTTTAGCACAGAAAGGGGTGAAGTATGCTGCCACAATTTTATTTGTCATTTGCCAAATAGTATTAAAAGTCTGACAGATAGAAAACCAACATTTAAAAGTAGATTAAAAGAATTTCTGAATGACAATTCCTTCTACTCATAGATGAATTCTTAAATATGAAGTAGTCACTAAAAAAAAATTAATTATTTTGTGTAAAGAAAACTTATGTTAAAATCACACGTTCCGCATCATTACGAAATGTCGTATTCATGAACTATGGAACAAGGATTAATGTATGTATGTATGTATGTCAGTGAAGCATTTACTGATAACCAGAGGGCCAAAGATTTCCGGGGGTACGGTTACGCCTTACCTGGACTTGAGAGAGTTGAACCACAAGCTTGCAGGCTGGCCGCTAAGCCCCGGTAGTCCGCTCTCCCTGCCTGTTCAGGCCGCTTCTGTGAGCCGGGTGCCTGGATCTGGGGGCAAGACGTCTTTTTTGCAGAATAGGGACAGGCGTATAGCGAACGTTGCGGATCCGTGTGGATAGCTTGTGTAGCGTAAAAGAAACGGCAGGAACTGCAGGTTGCCTCAGCATTTCTAAAGTCGCGTTCATGTTATTCCAAGTGACTTACGGTGAGTGTGCTGGCCACACAATAACCGTGTCCCGGAGGTCTGATTTTCAGACAAGATCTTCGGAGTTGCGTGGGAGCACAAACATACGAAAAGATGGGACCGCACTGGAATTTAACCGACGATTTTAAGGCAACGAGACTCAGAATTTGTTGACACGAGTTCTGAGGATCGAGGAAAGACAACGGCACTTGTTCATTGGGCAGTAACGTAAAAATTAGACGGAGTGGAGGAACAAGGGCCACTTTCTAAGTGGGAGGCTGAGTACTTTGGAGCATCCTTCAAATAAATTATTTTGGGGTCTATGAGAAATATAGGTGGCACTTTTAGGGGCACCTTCAAAATGTTTCCTCAATATTTCATTACCTGACTGCATCGTAAAGCAATAAATCATCGAAAACACAATCTGAATTTCTTTTTCGTCTTAAAAAGAAGTCACTTGACGCACAAAACCTTACGCAAGAAATAACTGATTTCAACTTAGCGCAATTAGTTTGTACTAATTTCGCAAGACTGTCATTGACAAATTCTTACACACTCTTAGTTTTGTTTGTCGTAACATTAACTGAATCATTTGACTCTTCGACCACATCTTAATGCCATCGGGAATTCATATGCATTTTTGCAGATTAGTGAAACATGATAACTTGAATGTGCATGATAACTTACAAAGAACACTTTTAACTGTTTTTAAAGAAACCACACTTGGATATCATGACAGTCAGTCTAATAGAAATGTTCTCTAAATGCTACTTACGTCATTCTTGAAATTATGATTTTTATACGGTTGCCACGGAGACAGTAAAAACTTATACTTTAGTTAATCGTCACTCTCCATTTTTCTAACTTTGGAATACCAGTTAGGAAACTACTGTCCCTTTCGTCAAACCAGTTGAAGCCAGCAGAGGTACACGCTAGTTCTATTTCCTCCACCAGTACATTTGCTGAGATATTTAATGGAGACATCTGAAAGTGATTTACCTTCCTTTTATGTTTTATCGCAGGTAGTATATTTTTCGATTATCTCACCTTAATTTTCGGTTTTCATTCGTTTATGAGGTAGTTGACGAATATCGAACGTTTTTCGCTCCATCCACTACATTTGTACACCTTATAATGCATCATTGCTCGCTTACAGCTCATTGTTGATTATGGAACAATTGAGGGGTAACTTCATTCACTGCCGACAATACTTCCACTCCGTATCAATCAAATGGATTTCGCGACCCGACCGAGGTGGCGCAGAGGTTAGCACACTAGGATCGTATTCGGGAGGACGACGGTTCAAATCCCCTTTCCGGCCATCCAGATCTAGGTTTACCGTGATTTCTCTCCAACGATCCAGTAAAATGCCACAATGGTCTTTGGCAAGGGCTCCACAGATTTTGTTCCGCATCCATGAAACAATCTGACCTTGCGCTCCGTCTGTAATGTCGATGGGACGTTAAACCCTAATCTTCCTTCCTTTTTTTTATTTTGTTAGAGCACATTATAGAGAAGTTCATGCTCAAATATGGCGTTTATTTGCGGTAGTGATTATGAAATCAGTTAAATGAATGCTGTCGTATCTCAGCGCTTCACTGAGCGCTACTCGCTGTTAGACTACATAGGTTGTCAGTGGTGGCAGTGACGATGACTTTCTACTTCTAACGACTGGTACCAATCAGCAGCGACACAGTAAAAATGAACACCCCATCAGTCTAAATGAAAAGAAATATAGCACAATGTGCAACTTTGCATTACAGACTGACAATTGTTAATCCTTATTTGAATTTTGAAAGAGTAAGTTTGTGTCTAGTGTGTTTTGTTGCGCAACTGTTTTATTACGCCCTTAGCCGTTAGAGGTTTCCCTAGGAAGGCTGCATTTCCGAGACAGAAGTCTCGCTATGGATATCCATCTTAATGGAACCACAAGTGTAGTAGCTTCATCACTCATTGTCAGTCAATCGGCAGCTTCGTTTCATTTTTTTTATAGATTATCAGTAACGCCCATAATTTATTCACATGTACTCTTTCTGTTCTCATGAGTGACTCCTTGTTCACAATTACCAAGATCCAGAACATTCTGGTTATAGAAATTGGAATTTTATTTTGCGTTTTATCGGTCATACATGTAGTGCACGGTATTTAATTTTTCAAGGACGACATAATTTTTAAGATTTTGCTTCATTTTTTTCATGTTTGCCTTTCAAGCCCAAGTATATTTATGGTTCGATAATTCATTCCTTAAATGCTAGCAAGAAAGAAAAACGCACGTGCGGAAGCAGCGTAAAATCTGACCATTAGGGCGCTGGGAAACACTGACTCCAGCGTATTTAACCCTGGAGTGGTCGCTTTGGGTACAGCTGTCATCCAGCTATTTTACATTGTGATTATTTCCACTGTGTACAAAATTTGCAGCATTCCCACGCTCAGTACCTTTCAAACGGGTACATTGTTGAAGATCCGTTTACAGCTAACGTCAGTTGGGCAGCTAAACAGAGAGCAGCAGGACGTTGAAGTGAGTTATGGTACAACTGTCCACCACGCGCCTGTGTGCTTAACAGCTTCTTGAGGTAGGCGTTTTCTTGTTTTAACATTTTTCATACTTAATTCGTTATAAGTACAATATTAAAATTTTTTATTAATCTGAATAAAATAACTATGTTAACTAAAGTGACTCCTCATGCAGTCTTTAACATGTACTATAATTTACATAATCTGAGACTGAGGAACATGTTTTTATTTTAGTGATGTCAGATCCGAAAAAAAGAAGAGTGGATGTGTCTTCCGACCCTGAAGTGTGGATGAAGTGGTTCAACGAAGATGCAGTGAATGAAGAATCTGATTCAAATAATGATGATCAACTAATGGAAAGCGGTCATGATACTGAAACTGAGCAATCTGCAGATGAATACGATAGTAAGAACAGCGAGTCTAGTATTTCCTATTATCTTGGGAAGGACAGTAAAACAAAATGGTCTAAGTCTTCCTAAAAGAAACGTGAGAAGAAGTTCAGAGAATATAATAATTCATCTACATGGCCCCAAGATATAAGGATCAGGAATACTTTTTGAAGATAAGTTATTAGATCTTTTCTTAGACATCAGTGTTTACAAAATTATAGTTAATTGCACAAATACTTATGTAAGAAATTTGAAAAGCAAATTTCAGAGACATAGAGCTGCTAGACACACTGATGGGACTGAAATAAGAGCACTTTTCGGCATACTCTACCTAATAGAAACCCTAAGAAGTTCTGAGCTTGCTCTGTGAAAACTCTAGAAACAACGATTTAGTATCCTGTTACGTAACTAAGAGTGAAAAAAGATTTAAATGTCTTCCGAGATGTTTACGTTCTGATGACGTAAGGGACAGTAACCTTCGAAAAGAAATTGATAAATTTGCCCCAATTAGAGACATTTTTGAGACTGTTGTTCATAATTTTTCAAAAACTTTGTTCCAAGTGAGTATTAGACTGTCGACGAGCAGTTACTTTCTTTTCGAGGACAATGCCAATTGAGACAGTATCTTCCTAAAAAAATCCCGCCAAATACGGCATTAAGATATTTGCTTTGGTAGATGCTAAAAGTGCCTATACTTTGAACTTAGAAACTTATGCTGTCATTCAGCCAGAGGGTCCTTTCTTACATAGTAATTCTCCTACAGATGTAGTAATGAGATTAGTGGAACCTGTCAGCGGGACTCACCATAACATTACGTGTAATAACTGGTTCAGTAGTATAGCACTGTCTAAGAAGCAACTAGAAGACAAGAGACTGACATACGTTTTAACGCTCCGGGAAAACAAGAATGAAATCCCCAAAGAGTTTTTACCTCATAAGCAAAGACCTCACTATTCTTCTTTGTTTGGCTCCCAAGAGAATTGTACGCTAGTTTCACATTGACCTGAAGTTAATCAAGCTGTTCTCTTGGTATCTACATTACATCATGATGATACCATTGATAAAGATACAAGAGATTCACTGAAACCAGAAATTGTCACATAATGACAGAGATTGGAGTTGATTTACTTGATCAGCTAATTAAAAAAAAATGGTCTATCACGAAACACTCGTAGGTGGCCTATGGTTATTTTCTATAATTTACTTAATGTTTCTGCCATGAACGCACTGTGCATGTACCGAGCAAATTCTACAACACCTAAATCATTGAAAAGAAAGGATTTTCTGCAGAGGTTGTCCTAGGAAATGATGAAACCTCCAATTCAGTACAGATCTGCTGTCCCTCAAATTCCCATTGAATTACGGCGGCGTGCACGTGTTCCGTCGGCCATAAATTAAACTGTTACGCCACAAGATAATCCCTGAGAAGGTTTCAAAGGACGTTTCTACTAGCATGGAAGGCAGGAAGACAACTCAACTAGAAATAGATTGTTTCTGTAAAGCAGAAGGATGTTACAAATAATGAAACACCATTAGGTCTTATAAAACAATAGTACAACACAACTGTATTTGATTTCATAGTTCTTTGTTTAAAATGACATCTAGGACGTAATAGGGCACATGAATGCGAAATGTAATGAAGTTGTGACGTTCCTTTTCATGCCTTTGCGACATCCGTGAGAACGTCCGATGTCTTCGTCCCTGTTCTCCAGCTGACGTGGGACGCAATCTGTTTCATTATGCAAAGTAATCTTAACTATATCAGGATCAGTAAAGTAAATCTTAAGTACATTTTTATCGACGGTTCTAGAAATACTTAAATATTCGCTTTAAATAAGTGGACAAAATATTCCTTCACAACTACTATGCCAGTGATTTTAGCCCTAGCTAGAGGAAAGTCCTCTTTCTGTCAAAAGCCTTCTGCAACTAACTTTACCTGAGCCGTCTAACACAGGGCTGCCACCGAAAAATAATGCCATGCCTAAGTAATTACTCGCCCTCGAAAATCAGAGGCAAAAAAAGAAAACCACCTATTTCCCGTACCCCGCAGGATATCTATCTGTGCTCTAGACTCTGCAAGGATTTCTTATGAGACTCTCCAAATCTCTAGTTTGGAGAACATTTCGATAGGGTTCAGTCCTTTCTAACGGTCCATTTCTTCATCCGTCACCGTTCCAAGCTCCATGGTATTGCTATTAGATATAAGTCACGGCTGTGTTTCAGCCCTAAGTGGTGTGGTTACAGACTGACTGGCTTCCGTCCCAGAATAAGCACTCCCATTGGCTCGATTTCATCTTCTGCTGCTACAGTCTGATTAAAATTGCTTGATAGTTGACACTTTACGCGTTGGAGCTGATTCCCTCCAGCCAGAGCAATCAACGTCACGTCAGCCGTTCGCCGTTGCCAAACAGCGACAACAATTTGTCAGTTCACTTCGAATTCCTTGTCCGGCATTCTTTCTTGGCGTATTTGGATCCCGAATTACTGGTCTGGCACTTTTGTTTCGTATCAAATGACAAAACACACACACACACACATATACAACGATGCGAATGAAATACACACTTTTCATACACAGAACTAACTAAACACTAGTCGATAGTTCCACACAATACGCGCTTCAGCGTCACTTTACTATTAGCATTATTACCAACATCGGCTTACATTAGATAAGCTTCGCAGGAAACTGCGTGAAGCCGAATTTCTGAAGGTTGCAGTTAATCGTTGAGGCTAGGCGACTTACAGTCAGACATGTAAGATCTCACTTCACTGTTGTAGCAGAGTGCAATGGGTAGTGTAGTAGCCTGCAGTGTTGAAGGTGGTCGGTTCGAATTTTGTTAAAGGCAGTGATTTTTTTCTTTCTAAATATTACCAAAAGACTTTGATTATCATTTTTATTCCATTAATTCATTTAAATGCAATTTTTTATTTCCCTTTCTTTGCCACTTCATTTTCGTCATCGTAGTGACTCTTTTATTTGCTCTTATTTTTCTTCCTATCACTCTTTTTTCTTGTGCAATCTGCCTGTGTCGCCTGTAATCTGTAACGAAATTCCTACGAGCACTGCTCAGCTGTTGGTAAGGCGGCAGCTCGTGTAGCCAGTGTAGTAATAATTAGAGGTAAGCAATGAGCGAGAAATTGCGGTTTACATTTAGCGCTGAAGCGCGAAATTTTTTCTGTTTTGAGTTCGCTCGCAGTGGTTAGCTTTAATCGCCGTGAACGAAGTGACATTGTTTTCAGTCCTGCCGCGGATTCTTGACCGCCGTATTCCCGGATACATAGCATAATATATTGAGGCTGTTGTTAGCTTAGGACATGATTTTACACTCAGGGCTACAAAACGCGTCGTCTGCCGCAGTTCGTCGTTGATCATTTAAAATCAGCTGCCAACAGAGCAACTCGCATTTCCGACATACGTCGTAGCGGCCACTTCCGACATTACTCTGCGTGTGTCGCCTATAACCAAGAGGGAGCCGGCAGCCGATGGAACAACATTGTAACGGCAAGTGACAGACGTCACCTGCCAAGTAATTTTAAACAGACTATAGTACTTCCCTTCCTGCTACTAGAACTTCCCCTTTGTTGTTTTCTGGTATGACTTCTCGTGACTATTATATTCATTCTTATGTCCTAAAGCCCTTGTGAGAGGTGGAATCTCCTGAAAATAGCAAAGCCAGGTTCAACCGAATCCAGCCCATCAGCTAACGGTAAGCCGACGAAGTAGAGCGTACCCGTCCACAGCAGACTTGATGCACCTCGACTAAAAAGCAGTATAAATGCCTACTTACCTCCTATTGAAAAAGAATTATTATAGACTCAATATATGTCGAGAGACATGGAAGGGAAGCAGTGGTTGGGAAGGGAGTGAGACAGGGTTGTAGCCTCTCCCCGATGTTATTCAATCTGTATATTTAGCAAACAGTAAAGGAAACAAAAGAAAAGTTCGGAGTAAGTATTAAAATCCACGGAGAAGAAATAAAAACTTTGAGGTTCGCCGATGACATTGTAATTCTGTCAGAGACAGCAAAGGACTTGGAAGAGCAGTTGAGCGGAATCGACAGTGTCTTGAAAGGAGGGTATAAGATGAACATCAACAAAAGCAAAACAAGGATAATGGAATGTAGTCGAATTAAGTCGGGTTCTGCTGAGGGAATTAGGTTAGGAAATGAGACACTTAGAGTAGTAAAGGAGTTTTGCTATTCGGGGAGCAAAATAACTGAAGATGGTCGAAGAAGAGAGGATATAAAATGTAGACTGGCAATGGCAAGGAAAGCGATTCTCAAGAAGAAAAATTTGTTAACATCGAGTATAGATTTAAGTGTCAGGAAGTCATTTCTGAAAGTATTTGTATGGAGTGTAGCTGTTCCCTTTCATGTCCGTCGACTCTTATAACTGCCATCTGGTGTCTGTACAAATTGTAAATAGCCTTTCGCTCTCTGTATTATACCCCTGCCATCTTTAGAATTTGAAAGAGAATATTCCAGTCAACATTGTCAAAAGCTTTCTCTAAGTCTACAAATGCTAGAAACGTAGGTTTGCCTTTCCTTAATCTTTCTTCTAAGATAAGTCGTAAGGTCAGTATTGCCTCAAATGTTCCAGTGTTTCTACGGAATCCAAACTGATCTTCCCCGAGGTCGGCTTCTACTAGTTTTTCCATTCGTCTGTAAAGAATTCGTGTTAGTATTTTGCAGCTGTGGCTTATTAAACTGATTGTTCGGTAATTTTCACATCTGTCAACACCTGCTTTCTTTGGGATTGGAATTATCATATTCTTCTTGAGGTCTGAGGGTATTTCGCCTGTCTCATACATCTTGCTCACCAGATGGTAGAGTTTTGTCATGACTGTCTCTCCCAAGGCCGTCAGTAGTTCCAATGGAGTGTTGTCTACTCCACGCGCCTTGTTTCGACTCAGGCCTCTCAGTGCTCTGTCAAACTCTTCACGCAGTGTCGAATCTCCCATTTCATCTTCATCTACATCCTCTTCCATTTCCATAATATTGTCCTCAAGTACATCGCCCTTGTATAGACCCTCTATATACTCCTTCCACCTTTCTGCTTTCCGCCGGCCGCGGTGGTCTCGCTGTTCTAGGCGCTCACTCCGGAACCGTGGGACTGCTACGGTCGCAGGTTCGAATCCTGCCTCGGGCATGGATGTGTGTGATGTCCTTAGGTTAGTTAGGTTTAAGTAGTTCTAAGTTCTAGGGGACTGATGACCACAGATGTTAAGTCCCATAGTGCTCAGAGCCATTTTTTTCTGCTTTCCCTTCTTTGCTTAGAACTGGGTTTCCATCTGAGCTCATGATGTTCGTACAAGTGGTTCTCTTATCTCCAAAGGTCTCTTAAATTTCCTGTTGGCAGTATCTATCTCACCCCTAGTGAGATAAGCCCTTACATCCTTAGATTTGTCCTCTATCCATCCCTGCTTAGCCATTTTGCACTTCCTGTCGATCTCATTTTTGAGCCGTTTGTATTCCTTTTTGCCTGCTTCATTTACTGCATTTTTATATTTTCTCCTTTCATCAATTAAATTCAATATTTCTTCTGTTACCCAAGGATTTCTACCAGCCCTCGTCTTTTTACCTACTTGATCCTCTGCTGCCTTCACCACTTCATCCCTCAAAGCTATCCATTCTTCTTCTACTATATTTCTTTCCCCTATTCCTGTCAATTGTTCCCTTATGCTCTCCCTGAAACTCTGTACAACCTCTGGTTCTTTCAGTTTATCCAGGTCCCATCTCCTTAATTTCCCACCTTTTTGCAGTTTCTTCAGTTTTAATCTACAGATCATAACCAATAGATTGTGGTCAGATTAGTATTTCCAGGGTTCTTCCATGTATACAACCTTCTTTCATGATTCTTGAACCAAGTGTTAGCTATGATTAAGTTGTGCTCTGTGCAAAATTCTACCAGGCGGCTTCCTCTTTCATTTCTTAGCCCCAATCCATATTCATCTACTATGTCTCCTCCTCTCCCTTTTCCTACACTCGAATTCCAGTCACACATGACTATTAAATTTTCGTCTCCCTTCACGATCTGAATAATTTCTTTTATTTCATAATACATTTCTTCAATTTCTTCGTCATCTGCAGAGCTAGTTGGCATATAAACTTGTACTACTGTAGTAGGTGTGGGCTTCGTATCTATCTTGGCCACAATAATGCGTTCACTATGCTGTTTGTAGTAGCTTACCCGCATTCCTATTTTCCTATTCATTATTAAACCTACTCCTGCATTACCCCTATTTGATTTTGTGTTTATAACCCTGTAGTCACCTGACCAGAAGTCTTGTTCCTCCTGCCACCGAACTTCACTAATTCCCACTATATCTAACTTTAACCTATCCATTTCCCTTTTTAAATTTTCTAACCTACCTGCCCGATTAAGGGATCTGACATTCCACGCTCCGATCCGTAGAACGCCAGTTTTCTTTCTCCTGATAACGACATCCTCTTGAGTAGTCCCCGCCCGGAGATCCGATTGGGGGACTATTTTACCTCCGGAATATTTTACCCAAGAGGACGCCATCATCATTTAATCATACAGTAAAGCTGCATGCCCTCGGGAAAAATTACGGCTGTAGTTTCCCCTTGATTTCAGCCGTTCGCAGTACCAGCACAGCAAGGCCGTTTTGGTTATTGTTACAAGGCCAGATCAGTCAATCATCCAGACTGTTGCCCTTGCAATCACTGAAAATGCTGCTGCCCCTCTTCAGGAACCACAAGTTTGTCTGGCCTCTCAACAGATACCCCTCCGTTGTGGTTGTACCTACGGTACGGCTATCTGTATCGCTGATGCACGCAAGCCTCCCCACCAACGGCAAGGTCCATGGTTCATGGGTGGGGGGGAATAAGGAGGTATTGAAAAGAATTGGTGAGAAGAGGAGCTTGTGGCACAACTTGACTAGAAGAAGGGATCGGTTGGTAGGGAATGTTCTGAGGCACAAAGGGGTCACGAATTTAGTATTGGAGGGCAGCGTGGAGGGTAAAAATCGTAGAGGGACACCAAGAAATGAATGCACTAAGCAGATTCAGAAGGATGTAGGTTGCAGTAGGTACTGGGAGGTGAAGAAGCTTGCACAGGATGGAGTAGCATGGAGAGCTGCATCAAATCAGTATCAGGACTGAAGACCACAACAACAACAATATACTTAGAGTACCAGCCTCCATAGCCAAGGTCACTAGCGCACTCTTCTGTGGTGGCGCTCGACT
Organism: Schistocerca gregaria; assembly: GCF_023897955.1. Taxonomy (NCBI): domain Eukaryota; kingdom Metazoa; phylum Arthropoda; class Insecta; order Orthoptera; family Acrididae; genus Schistocerca; species Schistocerca gregaria. The sequence goes on along the minus strand of NC_064923.1, from coordinate 600,166,511 downwards.
TGGTGGATGAAATTTTCAGTGCGACTGTTTCGTCGATAACAGGTGGAGAAATGGTACTGTAAAGTTCCTGATCACCAGTTTTTGCACCAATGTCCTCGATTAAATTCCAAACTCCTAAGCAGCGTGTCATGAAGTGAGGGCATGCGACGCAAATGTTGGCGATCCGTTCGTCGACTGGGGACGTTAAGCTCTGCGGCCCCATTGGTGCTATTCGCGGGGACTAGGCTATGTACCCGCACCGAGTTTCACCCTCCCCATTCCTTTCATTTATAACATCACAAACTCAACATTACATTGTAAAAAAATTATCACAGTAGTCCACACGACACAGCTACACACATAACACTTAATAAAAAGTCGGAGGAAGGTAACGGCAGACCGCCCACCACTAGGATCTCGCCATTAGCGGCACTGCAAGGTTCCTCCATCTGCTCCCCTACGCTCGTATCCTTGAGGATGGGTCTATTTATTGTTTGTTATTATACGTAAAAATACTGCCCAAACTTAACTACGATAGTGCAGTGGTTGCGTTTTTGAGAAGGACGATGTTCCTTGGAACATGCAGGCATTGCGTAACTGGAACTTATCAAATATGCCTCGATTTAGTAACAGAGTTTACAAGAGGAAGAAGCCTCCTCCGAGGTACGCTAGTGGAACTGTGATAATTTCTCCGACCTTGGGAAATGATTCTGAAAATAGTGAGGTTATTCATAAAGTGAAATCTACTCCTGTCTCTAGCACAAGCAAGAAGTTGCATTGATCAACTGAAAAATACTGCACTTTATTGGAGAAGTGTAGTGAGGATAATGTGAACGAAATAATTAACATTTCACTGCTCTAAAAGGTGATAGAGAGTTCAGTACTGTGTACGTAATGTTGCAAATTGAGTATGCCAGTAAATGTCAAGCGACACTTAGGACTTGCAGCAGAAACCTGTATACATTGTAGTAGTTGTCATTACTGTGTTTCATTTTGGAACCCAGAATATTTCGAAATAGGCCAAGGTGAATCTGATAGTGAGAAAAGCAAGTACTATGGTGTAAATATTAGATGTGTTTATGTTCTAAGGTCAATCGGTAAGGGATACCCTGCTGCTCAAATGTTTTGTGGTGTAATGAATCTACCACCACCACCATCAACGAAATTCTCAAAATGTAACTCGGTTGTTAGATCCTGTATTGAAGATATTGCCCAAGAATCCATGAAAGAAGCTGTGGAGAAGGCTCTGGCGGTGAATGAAGAAATTCCAGATGTTCAGAATCCTCGAGACCTGACTGTCGCACTAGATGGTACGTGGCAGAAGCGCGGGAACACTTCACACAATGGGGCAATAACGGCAACAAGTGCTGATACTACAAAAGTTATAGATGTTGTAATTACATCCAAGCACTGTAGGTGTCCTAAAAGAGTCAAGGATGAGCATGCAGAAAACTGTCGAAAGAATTACAGTGGGTCTAGTGGGGCCACGGAAGTTTCCGGTGTGAAAGACATTTTCAGTCGTTCTCTTCCGTGGTACAAGGTCAGATACCTACAGTTCCTGGGTGATGCTGATTCGAAGTCTTTTGCTGCTGTATCTGAGCTGAAACCTTATGGAAATTATGTTACAATTTCTAAACAGTAGTGCATTGGTCACGTTCAGAAACGTATGGGAACAAGGTTGCGTCGACTGAAGACCAAAATGAAAGGACACGTGCTCAGTGATGGAAAACCTTTGGGTGGAGCTAAAAGATTGACAGACGAGGTAACCAACAGATTGCAGAGAGACTATGGCCTGGCAATAAGACAAAATACTCACAGTGTTGATGCAGTGGAAAAGGCTGTAATGGCACTTTACTACCACACCTTATCGACTGACGAGGAACCACTCATGGACTATGCCCACAGAGACCCAATTCCTGGTGCAAGAACAACAAATATCAGCGATCTGAACGTGTATACAAGCATCATCGCAATCTACCAGAAACTGTCATGAAGGCTATAAAACCAGTTTTCAGATATCTTTGTGCAGCTGAACTTTTGAAGAAATGTCTGCATGGACGTACACAAAATCAAAATGAGAGTGTGAATAATGTAATTTGGACCAGAATCCCAAAAGACGTGTTTGTGGAAATTCATACTTTTTGGAGTATATGATGCCATTGCTACGTACAACAAAGGTAACATTATAAAGTGCAATGTGCTGTAGAAGTTGGATGTGATGCCCGGAAAGTACATGGTGAGTGCAATGATGTCGATAGACAATGAGAGGAAACGGGATGCTGAAAGGAAAGAAAAGGAGTGTGAGAGGCAAGCCAGACAAAGAATGAAAGGTGTGAAAAGAAGGCTAGATGGGGAGATGTCTAGCGACAGTGAAAACCCCTCTTATGGTGCTGGACTCCACTAAAATGTTAGTGAAACTTTGAAACTCGTTTTCCACAAATTCACTTTTTCGCCATATAAGGAACATTTTCTGCTAAACTAATAGAGATAAAGGCTTAAAATTTTCAACAAATGTAAACAGTGCCAATATACACCTTGTATCATAGCCTTTTTGTGATACATAATTGATAACAGATTTTATTTCAAAGATACTATGCCAAAAAAGTGTCAATTATTTCAGTAACAAAATAATTAATATCTTCCCAAAAAACACCAATAAATTAAAATCCACATGGTACATGGTATTAAATGTATGTAATATTATACTGTAAAAGTTTCATCATCCTGGTGTTAATAGTTCATAAGAAAATGTTCCTTACATTTAACATTGGGTGTATAGGACGTTCTGGTCCCCTTAATCGATGTGACTATCCTCACACGACTGACGGTCAGGTCGAAACTTCCGTATTTCGTTCCTATGTCACAACCTGTATTCGTTACACATTACGTAATTGCCGTACAGGAGAGTACGTTTATAATTGAAAGTCGCTGCATGGTATCTTCTTTCAATAACCGTTAACTAAATATTACTCTCCATTGTCCAAGGTCTGTATTACCTGTTGCTTGATTGCGAAAATATGTGTGGGTGGGAGGCAGGGACCGCAAATTTATGGTTCGCACCGGGCAGCAGAAATCCACGCTACACGACTAAGAAACACTAAAACAGGTCAGTGACCCATTGCATATCAGTAGATAATCCGAAACAGCGTCAACTAGCAAATTACTGTCGGTACAGGCAAGGGAGTCAGTTTCATTCTTCAACTCCGCAGACAGAAGATTTTTATCTGTTATCGATTGAGTCTATTAAACAACAATAAAGTTGGACTTTCGTCAGAGGATCATGTTCAGTAGCACCTGGACAGGAAATTAAACTGAACGAGCTGGAACAGAAGTTTCAAATAACATTTCACCCAGTATTTCGAAATAAAACGTCATATCCCAGAATGGAAATTAAAATAAGTTCACATGAAATTTTTGTTAATCAGTTTTTGAATACAAATAAAATCTTAAGACAGTTTAATTTCGATAATTTGTATCCAGTAGCAATATCACGGAGCTTGGAATGCCGGCAAATGAAGAATGTCAATGACGAGCGATTGGAAAGGACTGAAGCCTATCAATAGATTATAGGGAGTCTACTGTACTTTGCAACAATATCTCGTCCAGACATTAGTTTTGCCATTAATTACTCAAGCTGATTTAGTAATAAACATTACTCGAGCTGATTTAGTAATAAACCAATGGTTAGTCACTGTACTGGTACATAAAACGACTGTGAAGTGAGGTATATTCTTTGATAGAGGCTCAACACTGTTTGTCTATGCTGCGTCTGATTATGGAGATGAGATATCAGTTAGATGTGGCACCAGTGGAATTCTTATAATGCAATGAGGACCCATTGTTTGAAACAATCGAAAGAACGTCTTGCGGCAACTTCAACAGCCCTTCGGCCAATGGCATGTGTTGGGTAAGACGCCTTGGAAAAGAACTTGGAATTTCAGGTTTCAGTCAACAGACAGAACTATGTGTTGAGAATGAAGATGACATACATACTTGTATATGTTGAAGAATACCTATGACGAAAAAACAGCAAGGGGAAAGAAATATATTGAGATCCCACGAAAGTTCAGTTAACAACATATTGGAACCACTATCAAATTGAAACGACTATCGAACTGAAACATGCGGAATGTTCAAGTCAACTTGCTGAAATATTGACTAAACCACAGACTTGTGAAGTGTTTGTAGAATTAAGAAGAAAAATAACTATGGAGAAGTGTTGAGATACAATTATTTTTCTATGTCTTGTTGTTATACGTAACGCAAGGTGTATATATATATATATATATATATATATATATATATATATATATATATATATATATATATATATACTCTTGGAAATGGAAAAAAGAACACATTGACACCGGTGTGTCAGACCCACCATACTTGCTCCGGACACTGCGAGAGGGCTGTACAAGCAATGATCACACGCACGGCACAGCGGACACACCAGGAACCGCGGTGTTGGCCGTCGAATGGCGCTAGCTGGGCAGCATTTGTGCACCGCCGCCGTCAGTGTCAGCCAGTTTGCCGTAGCATACGGAGCTCCATTGCAGTCTTTAACACTGGTAGCATGCCGCGATAGCGTGGACGTGAACCGTATGTGCAGTTGACGGACTTGGAGCGAGGGCGTATAGTGGGCATGCGGGAGGCCGGGTGGACGTACCGCCGAATTGCTCAACACGTGGGGCGTGAGGTCTCCACAGTACATCGATGTTGTCGCCAGTGGTCGGCGGAAGGTGCACGTGCCCGTCGACCTGGGACCGGACCGCAGCGACGCACGGATGCACGCCAAGACCGTAGGATCCTACGCAGTGCCGTAGGGGACCGCACCGCCACTTCCCAGCAAATTAGGGACACTGTTGCTCCTGGGGTATCGGCGAGGACCATTCGCAACCGTCTCCATGAAGCTGGGCTACGGTCCCGCACACCGTTAGGCCGTCTTCCGCTCACGCCCCAACATCGTGCAGCCCGCCTCCAGTGGTGTCGCGACAGGCGTGAATGGAGGGTCGAATGGAGACGTGTCGTCTTCAGCGATGAGAGTCGCTTCTGCCTTGGTGCCAATGATGGTTGTATGCGTGTTTGGCGCCGTGCAGGTGAGCGCCACAAACAGGTCTGCATACGACCGAGGCACACAGGGCCAACACCCGGCATCATGGTGTGGGGAGCAATCTCCTACACTGGCCGTACACCTCTGGTGATCGTCGAGGGGACACTGAATAGTGCACGGTACATCCAAACCGTCATCGAACCCATCGTTCTACCATTCCTAGACCGGCAAGGGAACTTGCTGTTCCAACAGGACAATGCACGTCCGCATGTATCCCGTGCCACCCAACGTGCTTTATAAGGTGTAAGTCAACTACCCTGGCCAGCAAGATCTCCGGATCTGTCCCCCATTGAGCATGTTTGGGACTGGATGAAGCGTCGTCTCACGCGGTCTGCCCCCCCTGTGGGTTCGGGGGTAAGAATAGGCCCACGGTATTCCTGCCTGTCGTAAGAGGCGACTAAAAGGAGTCTCAAACGTTTTGGCCTTGTGAGATGGTCCCCTAACGGGTTTGACCTCCATCCTTCTAAATTTTCCGAAGAGCGAGCCGATTGGGGAAGGGCGCCTTACAAGGAGCGATGTATCCATCAAGCATTACCATCTCTAGCCAGGTTTGTCGTCATCGCTTAGCAGTCCCGCTCACCTACCATCTCTTGGGCGTGGATTTGTTCTTGGGTGCGGTTTCTTGCAGTCTGCTATGCTGTGCCGCTTTATGCGCCAATGACGATATTGGACTACATCACCTGAAATCCAGCACGGTAGCCAGTCCGTTGTGGTGGGGCCGCCATGTACCTTGTTGGTTGTAGCCCCCTGACTACACAGGGATCGCTCTGCTGATGCCAGCGCCGTTAACTCCCCACGTATGCCAAGGAGTAGATGCCTATCTCCTTGGGGCATTGGGACTCCCGGCAATGGCCATCCTGCCAGGTGGTCGTTGCTGAGGCTGGGTGGCGCCCGTGGGGAGGGCCCTTGGTCGGAGTAGGTGGCATCAGGGCGAATGACCCGCAATGAAGCGTGGTACATCATCTCTTGCTGGTGGCCAGCCGCCAGCAGTCTCTAAGCGTTCCAGGGCTCAATACAACGCAACTACATATGACCCCAAATCGTTCCCCTCCCTGGCTACACCATGGGAGGAACGAAAGACTAAGGATGCCAGCGAACCATACTCGCCCCGCTACCTGGTGTGTACGAGAGCTGATGGTGAATCCTTTACATCCATGAAGCCTCAGTTCTTCGTCGAGCACTTAGAGGACAAGTTCGGGGAGGTGGAGGGCTTGTCCAAAATGCGCTCGGGCTCGGTTTTGATCAAATCGGCGTCCTCCGCCCAGTCCCGCCGGTTACTCGATTGTTACAAGCTGGGGGATGTTCCGGTTACAATCACGCCCCATAAGAGTCTTAATATGGTCCAGGGCATAATATTCCATCGGGACCTTCTATTGCAGTCCGATGACGAGCTTCGCGCCAATTTAGAGCGGCGAGGTGTCCACTTCGTCCGGCGCGTACATCGTGGTCCAAGGGATAAGCAGGTTGCCACCGGTGCCTTCATCTTGGCCTTCGAGGGTGATACTTTACCTGAGAAGGTCAAGGTGATGGTCTATCGTTGTGACGTCAAGCCATATATCCCTCCCCCGATGCGGTGCTTTAAGTGCTGGAAGTTCGGGCATATGTCTTCCCGCTGTACTTCCGGCCTCACATGTCGAGATTGTGGACGCCCATCACATCCCGATACTCCATGTGCTCCGCCTCCCATCTGTGTAAACTGCGGAGAGCACCACTCACCTTGCTCGCCGGACTGCAGGATCTACCAGAAAGAGCGCAAAATCATGGAGTATAAGACCCTGGACCGCCTGACATACACTGAGGCCAGGCAGAAGTTCGAACGCCTCCATCCTGTTCGAATGCCTGCCTCTTACGCCGTGGCTACTACTGTTATGGCCCCATTAGCTCTCCCTCAGACTGCCACCTCTCAGAGCCGGAATGCTACACCTGCCCCCTTGATGGTGGGGGGCACTTCACTCCCTGCTGCTCCTGCACTACCTGCCTCAGGAGCAGCAACCCCCCAACCATCGGGGACATCAGTCCCCACTTCTAAGCTGGGGAAGCCTCAAACTTCCCCTGCTCGAATAGCACGGAAAGGGTCCCTTGGGTCCCTTCCTTCCCAGGTTTCCGCCTCTGGGAAGGGTGACGTCAGCCAATGGAAGAAAAGCAGACCAGCGGCTGATCGCAGGGCTTCCCGCTCCTCCTCCGTCCCGGAGACTGACTCGCTGGAGCCCTCCCAGCCAATGAAACCCAAGGACCAGAGAGACAAGACGAAGAAGAAGACCTCTAAGGCCAAGGACCACGCGGTGGTATCCACCCCACTGCTCCCTACAGGCTCTGCGTCCGGGGATAAGGTGGAGATCCGGGCGTCCGCTGAGGGCCTGAATCTCGCCGGACCCTCAGACGCCATGGAAGCAGATTGTACTGGTCCTCCATCGGTGGCAGCAGGTGACCCAGTGGCGTGATCTGCCTCCTCGGCCCCTTCACGCCTTTTTCGGACATGGACAAAGCAATACTCCAGTGGAACTGCAGCGCTTTTTTCCACCACCTTGCTGAGCTTCGCCAACTCATCAGCAGTCACCCTTTCCTCTGCATTGCCCTACAGGAAACTTGGTTTCCGGCAATGCGGACCCCTGCCCTACGTGGGTATCGGGGTTATTACAAGAACCGGGCAGCTTATGAGAGGGTATCTGGTGGAGTCTGCGTCTACATCCTTAACTCTGTCTACAGCGAATGTGTACCTCTTCACACACCTTTAGAGGCTGTCGCTGTAAGGATGTGGACGCCTCAGCCTATTACTGTCTGCAGTTTGTATCTTCCGCCAGATGGTGATGTCTCGCGTCATGTGTTGGCTGCATTGATAGCACAACTGCCTCCTCCTTTTGTGTTACTGGGCGACTTTAACGCCCATAACCCCCTGTGGGGTAGCGCCGCGATTACTGGCCGGGGTAGAGATGTCGAGACTCTTCTCTCGCAGCTTGACCTCTGCCTCTTAAACACGGGAGAGCCGACACATTTCAGCGTCGTCCAGGGCACATTTTCGGCCATCGACCTTTCTATCTGCAGCCCCGGACTTTCACCATCCATCCACTGGAGTGTCCATGACGACTTATGTGGTAGTGACCATTTCCCCATCTTTCTGTCACTACCACAGCGTCACTCTTCTGAACGCCCCTCCAGATGGGCTCTGAATAAGGCTGATTGGGGCTTGTTCTCCTCTCTCGCCACTATCGCACCTCCTTCCCCTGACACCATTGATGCGGTGGTTCAGTCGGTCACCACCGGCATCGTTTCTGCGGCGGCATCTGCGATTCCCTGTTCATCCGGGTCCCCTCGGAGGAGGACTGTGCCTTGGTGGGCGCCCGAGATCGCAGAGGCGATTAGAGATCGCCGGCGGGCTCTTCAACGCCATAAGCGGCACCCGTCCTTGGAGAACCTCATCGTTTTTAAACTGCTCCGTGCCCGTGCCCGACGCCTTATTCGCCAACGGAAGCAGGAGTGCTGGGAACGGTATGTTTCCACCATTGGCGTCCGTACCTCTGCATCGCAGGTTTGGGCTAAGATTAGGCGACTCCATGGCTATCGGCCGCCTGTCTCTGTCCCTGGGCTTTCGCTGAATGGAGTGGTGTGTACTGACTCCGACACGATTGCGGACCGGTTAGCAGCGCATTTTGCTCAGTGTTCCGCATCTACGAATTACCCACTGGCCTTCCGCTCCCGGAAAGAGCGGTTGGAAAGTTGGAGGCTTTCCTTTCACACGCGCCACGCGGAGTCGTACAATGCTCCTTTCAGCGACTGGGAATTCCAGAGTGCCCTATCTGCTCGCCCTGATACGGCTCCTGGGCCAGACCGCATCCACAGCCAGATGCTGAAACACCTCTCTGTGAATTGCAAGCGACGCCTCCTAGATGTTTTCAACCGCATCTGGGTTGAGGGTGTGTTCCCGTCTCAATGGCGAGAAAGCATCGTCCTCCCCGTGTTGAAACCTGGCAACAACCCGCTGGAGGTGGACAGCTACCGCCCCATAAGCCTCACCAACGTTCTTTGCAAGTTGCTAGAACGTATGGTGAGCCGGAGGTTGAGTTGGCTCCTCGAGTCTCGAGGCCTTCTGGCTCCGTCTCAGGGTGGGTTCCGCAAAGGCCGCTCTGCCGTCGATAATCTGGTCTCCCTAGAGTCTGCCGTCCGTACAGCCTTTGCACGCCGCCAACATCTGGTTGCCGTCTTCTTCGACATGCGGAAGGCGTACGATACGACTTGGCGATATCACATCCTGGCCACACTTCATGGGTCGGGTCTTAGGGGCCCGCTCCCGATTTTTATTCAGAATTTTCTGTCGTCTCGTTCCTTCCGCGTGCAAGTTGCTGCGTCCCATAGTTCCTCCCGGGTCCAGGAGAACGGGGTCCCACAGGGGTCTGTCCTCAGTGTCTCCCTGTTTTTAATTGCGATCAATGGGCTCGCTGAGGCGGTGGGATCGTCCGTCGCAGCTTCGTTGTATGCAGACGATTTCTGCCTCTACTACAGCTCCGCTGGCATTGCAGTTGCTGAGCGCCAGCTGCAGGGCGCTATCCGCAAGGCACAGTCGTGGGCTGTAGCGCACGGCTTCCAGTTTTCGGCCGCTAAGACCAGCGTTGTGCATTTCTGCCGGCGTCGCACGGTTCACCCTGAGCCACGCCTTTACCTTGACGGTGCACCTCTTGCCTTGGTAGAGACGCATCGGTTCTTGGGACTGGTATTTGATGCCCGGCTGACTTGGCTGCCTCATATTAGGCAGCTTAAACAAACATGCTGGCGGCATTTAAACGCTCTCTGTTGCCTTAGCCACACCGGATGGGGTGCCGATCGGTCCACCCTTCTCCGGCTGTATCAAGCGCTGATCCAGTCCCGCCTTGATTATGGGTGTGTGGCTTATGGTTCGGCGTCGCCATCAGCGTTGCAATTGCTGGATCCCATCCATCACTGCGGGATCCGACTCGCCACAGGAGCATTTCGGACAAGCCCTGTTGACAGCTTACTTGTGGAGGCTGGTGTTCCTCCGTTGCGGATCCGGCGCGACCGACTTCTGGCCGCTTATGCTGCCCACGTTTGTAGCTTGCCAGGGCATCCCAACTACCGTCTCCTGTTCCCGCACTCGATCGTCCATCTTCCAGACAGGCGGCCCCGGTCAGGGTGTACGATCGCGGTTCGCATCCGGGCTCTACTGTGTGGGATTGAGTTTTTTCCTCTCCCGCCTGTTTTCCGGGCCAATCTCCGTCTGCCCCCTTGGTGTGTGCGCCGACCATGCATTCGGCTGGATTTGGCACAGGGTCCGAAAGACTCGGTCCCTCCTCCGGCCCTCCGCCGCCGCTTTGTTGCTCTCCTTGCCGAGTTTCCCGGATCTGCCGTGACCTATACCGACGGTTCGATGGTCTCTGGTCGCACTGGTTACGCTCTTACTCTAGAGGATCATTGTGAGCAACGGTCGCTGGCACCCGGGAACAGTGTATACACTGCCGAGTTGGTTGCCATCTATCGCGCCCTAGAGTATATCCGCTCCCGCTCAGGTGAGTCCTTTGTCATCTGTAGTGACTCCCTGAGTGGTTTACGAGCTCTTGACCAGTGCTTTCCTCGTTCCCGTCTGGTGATGGCCATCCACGAGTCGCTCCATGCTCTTGCCCGTTGCGGCCGCTCCGTGGTCTTTGTTTGGACCCCAGGTCATGTCGGCATCCCGGGCAATGAGCGGGTTGACACGCTGGCTAAACAGGCAGTGAGTTCACCGGCTCTGGAACTCGGCCTTATGGAGTGTGATCTCCTGTCGCTTTTGCGCCAGAAAGTGCTTGGTGCCTGGGGTGACGAGTGGCGCACCCTGCCCACGCCCAAAAAACTTCGGGCGGTGAAGGAGACGACCCGTGTGTGGCGCTCCTCCATGCGGGCCTCTCGGAAGGACTCTGTCGTCCTCTGCCGGCTGCGCGTTGGCCACACGTGGCTGACGCACGGCCATTTGTTGCGCCGGGAGGACCCACCGCTATGTCGCTGCGGGGCAGCTCTGACGGTGGTCCACATTTTGGTGGACTGCCCGCTTTTAACAGGACTCAGGCAGACGTTTGCGCTGCCTGATACCCTCCCTGCCCTTTTATGTGATGACGATGCTATGGCGGACCTCGTGTTGAGTTTTATTCGGGCAGGGGGTTTTTATCGTATGATTTGAGTGTTTGTCCTTTTATTTCCTGTATTGACTTGGGCCTTTGGCCTGTGGTTTTAAACTGTGGGTTTTAATGTCATTTGGTGGTTGGCTTTTCCTTATTTTCATGGTCGGCCAACCACCTTCACACTCGGTGCGATTTTAGTTCCGTTTGTCTGGTCTTTGTCTGCCTTTCTTGTATTGTGTCGTCCCTTCTCTCAGTTCTCCGTTTTTAACGACTGACAGTTTTTATTTCGTGTGATTTTATCGTGGAACAAGGGATCGATGACCTTAGCAGTCTGGTCCCTTCAATCCCACACCCAACCAACCACGCGGTCTGCACGTCCAGCACGAACGCTGGTCCAACTGAGGCGCCAGGTGCAAATGGCATGGCAAGCCGTTCCACAGGACTACATCCAGCATCTCTACGATCGTCTCCATGGGAGAATAGCAGCCTGCATTGCTGGGAAAGGTGGATATACACTGTACGAGTGCCGACATTGTGCATGCTCTGTTGCCTGTGTCTATGTGCCTGTGGTTCTGTCAGTGTGATCATGTGATGTATCTGACCCCAGGAATGTGTCAATAAAGTTTCCCCTTCCTGGGACAATGAATTCACGGTGTTCTTATTTCAATTTCCAGGAGTATATATATATATATATATATATATATATATATATATATATATATATATATATATATATGTGTGTGTGTGTGTGTGTGTGTGTGTGTGTGTGTGTGTGTGTGTTCCATGTAATCTTTGTAGTAATGCTGTAGCAATTACTCTTTACTAAGTCAGCCAGTTGTTTCTTGTCCAAGCTTGTTGTATGTGAATAAGTTATATGAAAGTGTTCATCTTTAAACATCACCAAAAAGTTACTTATCATTAAGACTAGAATTGATCAAGAACAACCATTCAACCAAAGACTGCATGACTAATCAGTTGCCCACCCTTGCCACTCTGAGGAGGAATTTATCCATTGTAATACAGTGCTCTTATATTAACAACTAGTGAACTGTTTTGAGTTATCAGTTGTATTCTACTGTGTACTGTATGTGACATAGTCTATACCTCTAACTGTTGTTATTATTAGTAGTAATATTAGTATCAGTAATACAGTGGCTACATCTTAGTCATTACCAGTCACCAAAATTATCTTCCCCTATAGTGAGGAACCAACTAAAATGAAATTGCCCTATCACATAAACTGAGTGTTGCACTGGGGAGAAGAAGGGGGAAGAATTGATGGATCAGAATTTCTGTTATTTTATTCCATCCATTCACTGCTTGTCTTTCGCTGTTTTTAGATGCATATGTTACTACTCACATTAGGTATTACGTATTTTTTCTCTACCTGCACTTCATAACTGATTATGCTCACATATGCTAGTAGATACTATAAATTTATGTTTCTAGTATTCTTCATGTCACTAATGTCCCATGAGTGACTTTTCTTCGGCATCTGGTTGATGCAAGGGTGGCCATGCTAGATTTCTTTTATTTTTCAATACAATAATGACACGTCAGTGCAAAACTGACGGAAATAAATGTACTCAATTGCATTGTTTATAGAACAGTTGTTTTTATTGTGTTGTGAGTCAGTCTAACGTGTCTATGGACTATGCAGTATAATATAGCTTCTTAATTCCTCGAGAAGTCAGCTATACGGTCAAACCCGAATATTTGGAGACAAGTGGTAGAAAAAGTCGACATTTCTGAATTGTAATATTTACCTTGTACATCAGTGTTGCTCTCTTTGAAGCATCCATTGTCCTCCATTCTGAGCCCCTCTTGAATGCTGTTTTAGCTGCAGCAACTGCTTTGTCTACATCAGCCTGTAACATTCAGTTTCATCAACAATCAAAGAAAATTGCATATGTGAGTTGAGTAAACACATTTCACTGATTGACTGTTCCTCTGGTTCTTGGTAGCATATTTTATGCGGTATATTTGTGATGAAAATACAAATGAAAATACACACACTACTGCTGTAATATTCTACAATATTATACAACATTACTGCAGTATTGTGCATGTTTTCATTCACAATAAACACATTTCCATAGAAATGAGAAAAATGGAATTTGTTACCTTGTCAGCCTCTGACACATCAGCAATTTTTTCTCCATTTGTAGGGTTGTAAACAGGAAATTTCTTCCCGGAAACGGAATCAACAAATTCATTGTTGATGAAAATCTGAAACAAAATCATTATGCCAACTGTATTACATTTCATTAAGATAAAAATATAGAAAAAATCACAAACTAATAAAATTAAAAGTAATAACAATTTGTGAAGTTGTTTATATATTTACTTTTGCATTGTAAAAAGCATGTTAGTGTTTTGTTATTTGCGTATTCATCAGTCTAGGTTTGGTAACTCTACTAAAAATATTATAACTTAATCCAAGAAAACAGTTTTCCACCGAACAAGTACACATACCAAATCCATTTTGCTGGTGAGCTGATATTTTCTACATGTGCTTAGAATAGTCTGAACTGAATGATATACAACTCAGAAATACATGAAAGTGCATTGTCATTTAGGTAGTAGTAATACTTCTCATCTATTAAAAATGTGGCAGACTAAAACTGGCATGACAAGTATCATACTTCACACCTACCACACATTGCAACACCTTCAAGATGCATGAATATGGGAAACATCCAGATTGGTGAAAAGTTGTGGTTACGTTTACTTCATCCGTCCAATTGCAGGAATATACACCATGACTTATTAGTTGGACTACGGGAATGGTTCAAAATCTGTCTTTCCCTATGTGTAGTGGTATACTACACTGTCTCAGTTTCACTCGATATTTTTGCAGATGATGTGAATTTCATCATAAGCAGCACTCTCTCTACCCCCTAGCCTTAGTTTTTCCACATCTTCTTGAAATGCCTCTTTCCAAAGGGCCTACTACTCTCTTGAAGCTATAAAACAGACATCAGAGGAATTCAGAGACAGGCGTTGCCAGAACTCTTGATATTCGTCATAAATGACACAATGCCCTACAGTTGTAAAAATTATTTATTTTTAAAAAGGAAAGCAGAGGCTGTGTCCCATCTTCAGGTGTATCTTATAAGTTATAAATCAATAATAATATTTATCCACGTTGTTAACACAAGAAAAGAAAACAGAAAGTCTTATAAAAAACCACGTGTGTAAATTAAAATGTGAGTCCATGTAGGATGCATAACTGAGTTTAAAATACACACATCAAAAAAAGTTTTGCATCACCTCGGCTCCGAGAGTTCCGGAACTTGTACAGAAAAGTGGAATAGAGATCAACATAAACATCATTTCCGCCCTTTTTATTGCTCATGAAAACCGCACATTGCATGTTGTACCACGATAAAGCGAGACCTTCAGAGGTGTTGGTCCTGACGGCTGTACACACCGGTGCCTCTAATACCCAGTAGCACATCCTCTTGCATTGATGCATGAATGTATTCGTCATGGCATATTATCTACAAGTTCATCAAGGCGCTGTTGGTCCAGATTATTCCACTCCTCAACGGCGATTGAGCGTAGATCCCTTACCTCTATCTTGCTGCATTCGCTGTACAGCGTGTCTAAGGCGTTCAGCCTGAACGGGTTGCCTCCAAAGACGTCCCCGCGGATTGTGCGGTTGAAGGCATATGCGACACTCATCGGTAAACAGAACGTGATGCCAATCTTCAGCGGTCCAGTCGGCATGTTGTTGGGCCCATCTATACCGCGCTGCATGGTGTCGTAGTTGCAAAGATGGACCTCGCCATGGACGTCAGGAGTGAAGTAGCGCACCAGGCAGTCTATTGCGCACAGTTTGAGTCGTAACACGACGTCCTGTGGCTCCACGAAAAGCATTATTTAACATTGTGGCGTTGCTGTAAGGGTTCCTCCGAGCCATAATCCGTAGGTAGCGGTCATCCACTGCAGTAGTAGCTCTTGGGCGGCCTGAGCGAGGCATGTCATCGACAGTTCTTGTCTCTCTGTATCTCCTCCATTTCCGAACAACATCGCTTTGGTTCACTCCGAGATGCCTGGACACATTCCTTGTACCTCCTTCCTGGTGGAATGACTGGAACTGATCGTCTGTCGGACCCCCTCCGACTAATAGGCGCTGCTCTTGCATCTTTGTTTACATCTTTGGGCGGGTTTAGTGACATATATGAACAGTCAAAGGGACTGTTTCTGTGATACAATATCCGCGGTCAACATCTATCTTCAGGAGTTCTGCGAAACGGGGTGATGCAAAACTTTTTTTGATGTGTGTATTTTAAAATAGTGCCAACAGAAAAAGACAAAGAGCCCCAATTAAAAAAGCTGATGGGTGTATATGGAGCACTGGAGTGTCGCAAATTTTACTCGAGGGGGGGGGGGGGGGTAAAATTGTGTTTCCGTACATTACTGCAGGTGCACAGTTTAGATAACCCCCAGTTTTGGACGTTTCAGTGTTCGAAAGATCGCCTATATATCTTCATGCGGATCCACGTGCGGTACGCCTTTAAGTCAAGACCGTTGTAAGTTATGTAATGAGGATTTGGGATGTTGGTCCTTAATACTTTGTATTTGATTCAATGGTGCTTTCGGCTCATTTAATTGGCGACCTTTCTCGTTTTATGTAGCTCGTGCACTGCGAGAGACTTTCTGGCAGGCCTAGGATTGAAGAGAATATCTTGTTGCATGCCATGTATCAGGGATGCGCAATTTTAACATATTTTAACGTATTTCAAAATTCAGTTATGCTTCCTACGTGGACCCAAATTTTAATATATGTACAGGGATTTTTCTAGGAATTTTTGTTGATTCTGTTTAGCGCCTCTCCTGGGCTCGCAAGCATGTCAGCTGGACCCTAGACGACTGGAAGACTGTGGCCTGGTAAGATAAGTCCCAATTTCAGTCGGTAAGAGCTGATGATAGGGTTCGAGTGAGCCGCAGACCTCACAAAGCAGTAGGGCCAAAAGTTATCGACGAGCCACTGTGCAAGCTAGTGGTGGCTCCATAATGGTGTGGGCTGTGTTTACAAGGTGTGGACTGGGTTCTCTGGTCCAACTTAACCGATCATTGACTGGAACTAGTTATGTTCGGCTACTTGGAATCTACAGCAATTCATGGACTTCATGTGCCGAAACAACGATGGAATTTTTATTGATGACAATGCGCTATGTCACCTGACTGCAGTTGTTCGCGATTGGGCTGAAGAACATTCTGGACAATTCGAGCAAATGATTTTGCCATCCAGGTCGCCCGACTTGAATCCCATCGAATATTTGTGGCAAGTAATCGAGAGATCGGTTCGTGCACAAAATCCTGGACCGGCAATACTTTCGCATTTATCGACGGCTATAGAGGCAGCATGGCTCCATATTTCTGCAGGGGACTTCCAACGCCTTGTTTAGTCCACACCACGTCGAATTGCTAAACTACGCCGGCAAACGGAGGTCCGCCACTGTATTAGGACGTATCCGATGACTTTTGTCACCTCAGAGTACATGCATACACAATTAGAGATTACTAATACAATTCCGTACAGATATCTATCAGTTCCTACGTAGTTCATTCATATGGTATTTTCTTCTTTAAAAGAAAGGGCTGTTGCGGGCAGCTTATGATCTTACACTGTTTAGCGAGCACTAACCTGCGTGTACTTGACGTCTACTTTTTTCGACATGATGTTCACAAATTGCTCCTCTTCACTCCACTGCTGGCTACCTACATAAGATGACAGACTGTAAACAATCTGAGCAACTTAACATCTTATTTATAACGGACGCGCCTTCTTCCCCTCCTCAACTCGCTCGCCACCACTCTCCCTCTCTCACTATCAGGCACACGCACCTTCCCCTCCAGCAGTAAGCTATTAGCTCTAGCTTCTTGCGTAACGCTGTATCCAACTTCAGGTCACTCTATGTTTCATTACCAGGCCTTAATTTCGACCGGAACGCCGTTCCGGCATCTACCAGGGGATTTTATTTGAAATCACTTGAACAAGTCGGCACCGGAGGTTTAAACTAGTACAAGTGTATTAAAGTGCAACGTAACAATAATTTGCCGCCAGAAGTTGTAATCGTTACCTATCGATAACCTCAGGGCCGTTGCTAGGTCTTTAGCCGCCCCAGGCGTAGGTTTACCATCCGTCCCGATATATTAGGGCCGTCACAGTTATAGACTTCTTGCCCGACATTCCAACAAGACCCAATTTTGTCCCGATTTTGCAAAATACTTTTACCAGCTTGGCTAAACTACTGAAGTAATGCCATCTGTTAGCTCAACAAATACATACAGTCTCATTTATTTTTATTGATGCCAACCAGTTTGTTTTGACAAGGTCGTCTCGCAGATCGCGTTGCATTGAGTTTTATTAATACGTCAAAGGGAAAAAAGACCTGCTGAAAAAGACGAAATCTTCCGAAAAATATGGTGTACCAACTACTTCTTACGCAAAAAGTTCCATGTAATTGTGTTCCAAACAAAAAGTAATTATATTAAACAGTTTTTTTTAACTTCATTTCTACATCCCCATCTCAAGTGTGTCCGGAATAGGTCCTATCTAGGTATGGCAACCTATCTAGGGGAGAACTGAAAAACAAGGCCCTCCTCCTTTTTACTATCATCGGCCTCATATTATAATTTTAATCATTTAAGTAAGATGACCAGGCGTCCTCATTTTCTGGGGACAGTCCTCAGTTTACACGAACTGAGGAATTCTTTTAAAACTGAGGACAACGAATATTGTCAGTTTCTTCCTTTTTGCACTCAGTTTTTAAAATTACCCAAAATAATTGAAATAAGAAGAATGTGCTGGACATTTTAAAGTAGAACTTAATTGAATATACCAATGCAACCAAATTTGGCATCAATTACTTATTTTACTCAATTTCAAGAAAATGGCCTAATGACGGTGTCAAACTATTTTCTGGGGAGAATGAATTTTTCCTTGAATTTAGAAATTGTGCTCTACTGATGAGAGACATGCCTAAGCATCAGACAAGGACGTCTGGATAATGGTGGTGCTATATCTGTTTTAATTGAAATATTTTTAGGATGAGGAATAACTCTCACATATTTCAGTATTCACGTTCTTGCAATTGAATAAATAAATTATGCTTTGTTTTCATATTAAATTAAGAGTATCGACTCCTTTAGTTTTGAGGTAGGTGGAGATAATGGGTTTGCTTACTTTCGTCAAAGTAAGTAAAGACGTATTCTGTAACTGTTCCGTATGCTTTCGAAAACAATTCGGAATTTTAATTTTTTCTTTTTCCATGTTTTCTCCTCATTTGCTCAATTTTTTAGCTGTTCGATTTGTAATTAACTTTTTCCATCCTTTACAGCCCGTAAAATTTTGCAACCGTAGCAGGCCGCCTAGTTTTGTCTAATTGTAGAATCTCCCTGAATAACCTTCCTGTCGACTGTCTTTTGTTTACGTCTGGCGGCAACCTCAGAGATCTACAGTACAACCAAGATAAGTTGACCTTCGTTCCGAAGTTATGATCGATGTTTACTGCATTTTGTTTGCAACTGACAGCACCCTCTTCGATCTAATAGCATGGCGATGTCTCTTGTCATACGTGCCATTTAGAAATAAATAAATAAGTATAGTGTTTATGAGCCAAAGCGATTAAAAAATACTATAATATTGATAACTTCTTACCTGAAGCAACGCTGTGGTATGATATTTTTGATGAACATACAAAGTTTCTGTATACTATCGAAAAGGTTGTATTAATTGCTGGTACTGTGCCTGCTGCTACACGCACAATGCAAAGATCCTTCAGAACTCCAGGAAGAGTATAACTGTGATTGTAAACTATGATAAGTTCAAACAGGTAATGTGAACTGTACCATCCTAAGGGCACACGGAAGGAAAGTGACTGAAACTCTGATTTTACTAACTTAGCTATTGATAAATTTGGGCAACAGCCTCATCGATTGTTATTCGCCTTCAAAAAAGATCTGGTATAATATTGCGTATCGTGCCGTTTTATATCACATTTAGTTCTTCACAGTTACAATTCATTAGAAGTCAAATGACACCTACAACGAGGAGACAAAAGTCACGGGATAGAGAATAGTGCACATACAGATGGCGGTAGTATCGCGATCACAATGTATAAAAGAGCAGTGCTTTGGCACTGCTGTCATTGGCACTCAAGTGATTCATTTGAAGAGGTTTCCGATGTGATTATGTTGGGGTTAAGTTGTTTGGGGGAGGAGACCAGACAGCGAGATCATCGGTCTCATATGATTAGGGAAGGATGGGGAAGGAAGTCGGCCGTGCCCTTTCAAAGGAACCATCCCGGCATTTGCCTGGAGCGATTTAGGGAAATCACGGAAAACCTGAATCAGGATGGCCGGATGCGGGATTGAACCGTCGTCCTCCCGAATGAGAGTCCAGGCGTGATTATGTCGGCACGATGGGAATTAACAGACTTTGGACGCGCAATGGTAGCTGGAGCTCGACACATCGGACATTTCATTTCGGAAATCGTTAGGGAATTCAATATTCCGAGATCACAGTGTCAAGAGTGGTAAGAACACAAAATTTCAGGCGTTACCTGCCGCTACGGACAATGCAACGGCCGACGGCCTTCACTTACTGACCGAGAGCAGCGGCGTTTACTTGGAGTTGTCAGTGCTAACATGCAATCAACACTGCGTGAAATAACCGCAGAAGTCAATGTGGGACGTATGACGAACTTATCCTTCAGGACAGTGCAGTGAAACTGGGCGATAATGGGCTACGGCAGCAAACGACTGATGTGAGTGCTACTGCTGACAGCACAACATTGCCTGCAGCGCCCCTTCTCATCTCGCGACCATGTCAGTTGGAAGCTAGACGACTGGAAAACAGAGGCCTGCTTATATGAGTTCCGATTTCAGTTGGTGAGAGCCGATGATAGGTTTGGAGTGTGGCGCAGACGCCTTAAAGCCATGGAGAAAATGTGAACAAGGCACTGCGCATGCTGGCGGTGGCTCAATAATGACGTGGGCTTGTTTACATGGAATGGACTGGATTCTGTGGTCCAACTTAAATAATCATTGACTGGAAATAGTTATATTCAGCTATCTCGAGACCGTATGCAGCAATTCGTGGACTTCATGTTCCCAAATAACGATGGAATTTTTATGGATGACAATGTCCATGTTACATGGCCATAGTTTTTTGCGATTGGTCTGAAGAAAATTCTATACAATTCGAGCGAATTATTTGACCACCCAGACCACCCGACTTGAATCCCATCGAACATTTATGGGGAATACGCGAGAGGTCGGCTCATGCGCAAAATCCTTCACCGACAACACTTACGCGTTTATGGACAGGTATTGAGGTCACATAGGTCAATATTTCTGCAGGGGCCTTGTTGAGTCCGTGTCACATCACGCTACTGTACTATACCGGGGAAAAGAAGGTCCGACACAATATTGTAAGCTATAGCACGACTTTCGCCACCGCAGTGTAGAGGATTTACTAAACATCTAACACTGTGTCTCATGTCACATCATGTTTTGTTTTTCCTAACTCTTCAAGAAAGCGGAATTGTAGCTGATCCTGACGATCCAGCAATATCTTCATCGTCATTCATCGCTAAACGATTTATTACAAGCAGTTAATACTGGACTCAATATCACCGAGCAGCTGCAGTGCAACTGTTGCGGCTGACAATAGTTGAAAACATGACGTCATAATCACGAAGACTCTCAACGTGGCCGGCCAGGGTGGCCGAGCGGTTCTAGGCGCTACAGTCTGGAACCGCGAGACCGCTACTGTCGCAGGTTCGAATCCTGCCTCGGGCATGGGTGTGTGTGATGTCCTTAGGTTAGTTAGGTTTAAGTGGTTCTAATTTATAAGGGACTGATGACCTCAGAAGTTAAGTCCCATAGTGCTGAGAGCCATTTGAACCATTTTTGAACTCTCAACTTGTGCCGCATATATCGAGCAGAGGAGGCAAAGTGACACTGCTGTGGCGACAGACACGGTAGCACCTGATGTTTGTATTAAATCTTTTGGTTTTATTGGTTTGGTTATAAGAAATTAAATTTTAAAAATTTGGATTCCAGATTTTTTTAAAATTATTACTCATTGTAAGTTTTATCACGCACTTTCAGTAATCGAAACTTGTAACTTTAATGGCTGGGCTTGCATGGTTGAAGAGGTGTGCTCTGGCAGCTAAAATTTTAGAAATTAAACACTGTTCATGCTGTAATCTACTGTAAACCACTTTGTGTTCGAGCAGTCCGCAGATGTCTGCCAGTCCATAGTGTCCAACTAGCACAATTTTTCGGCGATCAGAAATGTCGCCATCGTTAAACGCGTTGACGAACTGAGCTCCACGGTCACTAGTCGCTACAGTTGTCGAGCATTCCTTGCAGGTTAAACATTAAAATGTTATTCCTGCTGAACCTCTCGCTGCAGTGGTGTGTTTTACCTTACTTTCTGGATTGGCCTCAGGCAATGTGGAGATGATTGTTCTCATGTAGCTCCAGAGAAAATTATTCTCGGTTCAAGACTGGCCGCTGGTGATATGGAAGTGAGCTTGCCTCAGGCTGCTGCGGAGAAAATTATTCTCGCAGCAGATCAGGTCAACGTGTTATTGGCCTGTGGTGTGGCTGGTGCTCCAGTTCCATGATGAGCCAATTGTGGGATCGACCCGGCTTTTCGTAGAAGGTACGTGCACTCTGCCAGGTTTTGTCACACAAAAGCGAATGAGTTGAATACAACTTCGGGAGGCGTAGAGAGAGTTTCAAAGCTTGGTTCTGCATCCTTTGCAGCGCCGCGACATGTGAGGCAGCCGACTTCTTCAAACCACGGATGCGTACTCCAACACTGATCTGGCCGGGGTTAGGTATGTTGTAATGCCGTGGTGCGGCGACAGCGACAACTGTGGATTAAGCAGCGGATACAGGGTTGATACAGGGCGTGGAGGTGCCCCACTACTCTGCTTCTCACATCACGAATATATGGGGCCAGGTAAGCCTTTGGTCGAGGATCAACCCGAAGCACTTCATAGTCCTTGTCCATGGGATGGGCCCTCCCATGATATCTACAGGTGGCAGATCTGGCTGCAGCTTCCTTCGGGTGAAGACTACTGTCTGGCTCTTGGCAGCATTGAATTTAAGTCACCACTTCGTCACCCATCGCATCCGAATTGTATTCTCTTCACTGGGAGTTTGTACGTGAGACCGTCGTGCCACATGGAGTCGAATGCCCTGGAGATGTCGAGCAACACTACTGCAAGATACTCTCTTGCTTCCAGCGCCCTCGTTGCCAGTTCCACAGTCTTATCGACTGGTTAGAAGTAGAACTGCCGTACGAAACCCAAATTGTTTTCTGGTATGACACTTGAGTGGCGTGTAGCATCTGCTTCCTGGCGTATAGCCTCTCAGAAACCTTCGAGAGGGATGGAAGTAGCCCAGAGGGCACACAACTGCTTTATAATCCCTCCTACCGCAAGTTGTTCCATCTGCAGTCCGCGCCCGAGGGCGCACGTCGACAGTCGAAGAGACGCTTGCGTTAGTGTCTATGGTAGCGTCAATGTAGTTTCTCTGTCCGCCCTGGTCGCCACATCGTTGTGTTTCCTGAGCATCTTCTTAATTAGAACCAGTGCTTGTACCCAAGTCTCGCTGAGATAATAGCCGCAGTCCTGAGTGATAAGATTATCTTCGGTGCGCAAAAGACAACTTTTACACTTTGCTTTTACAGCATGCCCCCTACTTTACCTGACAGGATGTAGCTACCTCTTCATCCGCGATTTATTCTGTCTCCAAGAGATGTACTGTAGTGGTGGGGCGAAGAGTATCTATTTCTTCGGGGCATAGTTCAGAGGTGTTCCACTTCCTGGGGCAGACTGCGTTTGAGATGGGGTGCGCCATGTTTGCTAATGTTTTTAGTACTCCATCCCTCTTCACAGAGTGGTGGCAGCTACCTGCGTGCAAATAAAGGCCAGTGTGCGTTTTCTCCGGATACACAACGTGACACAGAGTGCCATCAGCTCTTCTGTCGACCTTGACGTCCAGGAATTGTAGTCTCCCCTCTTCTTTGGTTTCAATAGCGAATTTCATGTTAGAATTTATTGAATTCAGACGTACAAGGAAGTGAAGGAGTTTGTCCTTTCCAGGGGCCAGATGACGAACATATCAACACATAACGTAAAAAGCTGGTTGGATGACGTCAAGGCCTCTTCCTCGAAGTGCTCCACATACGAATTCGCAACCACTGGCATGAATGGGCAACCCATTGCGACTACCTCCGTTAGTTCATAGTATTCTCCATTAAATAGAAAATAAGTGAAGGCTAGAATGCGCCTGACAACGTCGGTGGTCTTCTCCGCAAATTTCTGACCAATGACCTCTAGTGACTCACGTCGAGACAAGCTGTAGGGAGATGGGGCAGCTGCTGAATTCGATTTCAAATTTATACCGTACTGATATGTAAATTAATTAAATTTATCAATTAATTACCTTAACCCTCTCAACCACACCCAACGCCAACTCCCACCCCAGCCCTGGATAATGTCATTTGCTTTCCGTAGCTGGCAAGTGGATCCCCACACCCTCTCCTCTCCTAACCAATCCCCACCCTCTCGCTACCTGCCCCGTTGACGGGAATTTCGAATTTTGTCGAGCATTTCAATGTTGGCGAGAATTTCGAATTTTGTTGGGAATTTCGAATTTTTGTGGTAAATACTTTGCCCCAGGGCTGGGCCGACATTCCACCATCACCCCCTCTCAAAGAAATTGGCGGAAAATTCACATTTAGTGGGGATTTTTTGTTTCTCCACTCGTGTGACCAGGATTGGTGGGAGAGGTTCAGTCTATACTGAGCAGTCATTGTAGAAGCATCGCGACGCGTTCAACCAGTGCGGTGTGTGTGAAGGATAGAGCAGCTTTCAATAGTTGTATTACATGTAAGCATTCAAATGAGGACTGTAGCCACAGTACACTACATGGGGAATGGAAGACTATGATAATGGAAGAGTATAGGAGAAAGAAGAAGAAGAAGAACTCAGTTCAGTAGACTGCGACAATGCAGAGGGATTGAGCCAAGAAGCATGTCGCAACCGATACAAGCCCACGCACATGGCAAACTGCTGAGATTTTTCACATGAAGCATTCATTCTTCCGAAACAGAAGAGGCGGGCAATTGATGCTAATTCGCTTCAGTGGGAGCATAGATGTGATATATGCCATTGAAACGCTTCAACTGCTCATCACCATCTAGTTCCCCTCCACCAACCCATCCTCGACGCTGTCTGGGATTTGTTCTGTCGAAGAGCTGCTGGTGTCTGACTGGGAAGAGTTTAACGGCCATATTGCCTGTAATTATACAGCCGAGGGCTGTGGCCGTAGCCTCCTGCATGCAGAATGGAAAAAAAGTTATATTGGATGAGTGCTTGAAGAAGAAGAGGAATATTGTCCAGCAGATAATGGTTATGCAATAGAATGGTATCAATATGCATTCGGTAAGTCAGACAGACCGATGCTGTCTTTATAATTGCCTGCCATTTTTGAAATTCACTGTTTTCCTTCTCACAAGAAAGAAATGCCACCGATCCAGAGACCCAAGCAACTGGTCTAGTTCACAATTAGGCCACCAGAGGCACTTGAAATTGGCAGTGGCCAATAGGAACACAGCATCCAATGACAACGGGGATATAAGGCGGGCCCAGCAGCTCTGCAGCCTCAATAGCAGTCAGCATGAAGCGGCCAGCCGAGATCGTCCAGCGCTGCCCGGCCACAGCAGCAGCAGAACAGGAAGAAGCCGCGGAAGAGTAAGTACCCCTTGCTTAATGTCTGTGTTTACTATTGTTCTTTGTGCTGCTATTATCGCTTGTACCGGTTTTTCTTCTTTGTTCATCATATAGGTGAGAAAAGTGTGTTACTATACTTTCAACAACCTAGTTGGTAGGTTAACGAATATGACAAGCAAATACTCTAGTACAAAATCTTTATTACCTTTTGCATATACAGTAACATACAGAAAGAACTTATGCATTATTTTTGTTAGGTGTAGTTTTAATAACGCCCAATTTAATTTTTATAACTTAAATCCACATCTGAATCATTTATTTCTTTCTCCAGCCAGTAATGAGACAAATATAGAGAAGATTTGTTTTCGAATTCCAGTTATTATCTAACTTTTTCCTGTAAACTACCTCTTTTATGACTTTAACTATTACTTCTGTTTCTTCCAGATATTTTTCTTTACGAGAGCATTCGGGAATTTTAATTTTTCCTCTATTTCCTGCATAACACTGTTGTTATAACACTCCACATCTTCCTGTGTGTAGGCTACCAGTTCTTCTGCTGCACATTCTTGTGGAATTTCTGTATAGAACTTGCAGTTTACAGCTTTTGCAAACGAACTGCCATTAAAGGTAGTTACTCCATTTGTCTTAAACTCTGCAAACTGTTGTTCTGTTGCTAAGTGTATGATATTACGCCCGCCACATTTAGGTACAATGTAACCGTTCTTTTAAGCAGATCCAAGCGAGAGTGGAGTTTGATAAACAGATTTTTCGTGTGTCCTTTAACATAGTAAACGTGCTCCAGTCCGCCGCTTTCGGCCAGTACTGCAACGTATGGCCACTTACCACCACTCTTTGCAATAAATGCTGTTATATTGTACGCCTCAGTCGTAGCCAGATTTCTCCGTACGGTGTGTTTGAAGCCATATGTAAACCTGGCCTGCACATCCGCAAGCTTCTTCCTTTTCCATTTTCAATATATATTCTTCCTTTTTAACAGTTGTCTTCTCCATATATTCTAGTGCTCTTTTCTTTACTTTTACGTCCTCCATATCCAGTTTCCTCTTCCGTGTGCAAAACACATTAACTGTACTTACAAAGTTGTAAATTCTTTAATGGAGAATAGTTTAAGCCCGTTCTACACATTGGTTCTTTTTATTAGGACTTGTGGTATAACATTGTCTATGTCAACCAGTCGTGATTCTGCAATATCTATAGCGGGCGGTATTGTGGAGAACGGTGTTCCAGGCTGAGAAAAATACATTTATCCTGCTGAACATAAGACTTAGGTATAATGCTTGTGTCTTATTTTTTTGAGTCAGAGTTACGAATCTCCACATAGTTTAGAGGTAGATAGTGAAAACTGTATGCAAACAGAACATAGCTGATCATCATTTCTCGGTCCTGAATATCTGGAAGACTTACTTGTATACCTGTCAGTTTTGGGGTATTCTCATTACGCCAGTACACAAACTGCAGAACGTTATTAAACACAACATAACTGTTCTGTAGGTTATCTGTTAAATGACGCCACATGGACGCAGCTGGCACGGAATAAAGTGGAGCACATTATAAATACAATTTTTGTTGGCGTCTAATACACGTAACAGGGTCGAATACACGAACCGATCTGTAGTTGTATGTTGTAGCCTCCAGCCTGGTAATGCTAAGCTGCTTAGCCAAGGAAGACCTGAAAGTTTCTCGTAGTCGCATGTCAGGACATTATAAAATGTGTAATGTGGTTACCAAAATCTCTACATCTACATGGATACTCTGCAAATCACATGTAAGTGTCTGGCAGAGGGTTCATAGAACCACCTTCACAATAATACTGTATTGCTCCAATCTCGAACAGCGCGAAAAACACGAACACGTATATCTTTCAATGTGAGCTCCGATTTCCCTTATTTTATTATGATGATCGTTCATCCCTATGTAGGTTTGCATCAACAAAATATTTTCGCATTCGGAGGAGGAAGTTAGTGTTTGAAATTTCGCAAGAAGATTCCGCCGCAACGGAAAACACCTTTGTTTTAACGATGTCCACCCCAAAATCTGTATCATTTCAGTGACACTCTCTCCTCTATTTAGCGAAAAAACAAAATGTGCTCCCCTTCTCTGAAGTTTCTCGATGTACTCCGTCAATCCTATGTGGTAAGAATCCCACACCGCGCACCAGTATTCTAAACGAGGATGGACAAGCTAATGTAGATAGTCTCTTCAGTAGATCTTTTACATTTTCTAAGTATCCTTCCAATAAAACGCAGTCTTTGGTTAGCCTTTCCCACAACATTTTCTATGTTCTCCTTCCAACTTAAGTTGTTCGTAATTGTAATTGCTAGGTACTTAGTTGAATTTGCAGCCTTTAGATTTGACTGACTTATCGTGTAATCGAAGTTTAACGGATTTCTTTCGGCACTCAAGCGGATGACCTCACATTTTTCGTTATTTAGAGTCAACTGCCAATTTTTGCACCATATAGACATCTTTTCTACATTGTTTTGCAATTTGTTTTGATCTTCTGATGACTTAACTAGTCGATAAACAACTGCATCATCTGCAACAACCTAAGACGGCTGCTCAGATTGTCTCCTAAATCGTATACCTAGATAAGGAACAGCAAATGGCTATAACACTACCTTGGGCAACGTCGGGTTTTACTCGATGACTTTCCGTTAGTTACAACGAAGTGTAACCTCTCTGGCAGGAAATCACGAATCCAGTCACGTAACTGAGACGATACTACACAAGCACGCAATTTCATACAAGCCGCTTGTGTGGTGCAGTGTCAAAAGCCCTCTGGAAATCTAGAAATACGGAGTCAATTTGAAATCCCTTGTCAATAGCACTCAACACTTCATGTGAGTAAAGAGCTAGTTGTGTTTCACAATAACGATGTTTTCTAAACCCATGTTGGCCGTGTTTCAATATACCGTTGTCTTCCAGGTAATGCAATTCGAACATAATATGTGTTTCAAAATCCTGATTCATATCGACGTTAATGATATGGGACTGTAATTTAGTGAATTTCTCCTGCTACCTTTCTTGAGTACAGGTGTGACCTGTGCAAATTTCCAGTCTTTGGGTACGGAATTTCCTTCGAGCCAACGGTAATGTACGATTGTTAAGCGTGGAGCTATTGTATCAGCATACTCTGAAAGGAACCTAACTGGTACACAGTCTGGACCGGAATACTTTCTTTTGTTAAGTGATTTTAAGTTGCTTCACCACTCCGAGGATATCTGTCACTAAGTTACTCATGTTGGCACCTGTTCCTGATTCGAATTCTGGAATATTTACTTCGTCTTCTTTGGTGAAGGAATTTCGGAAGGCTGTAATCCTGCTTTGGCAGCACTGCCGTCGATAGTATTTCAATTGCTATCGAGCAGAGAAGGCATCCACTGTGCCAAATTCACATACGACCAGATTCTCTTTGGATTTTGTGCAAAGTTTCGAGAAACAGTTTCGTTATGGAAGCTATTACAAGCATCTCGCATTGAAGTCCGCACTAAATCTGTAACTACTGTAAAAGATCGCCAATCTCGGAGATTTTGCGTCCGTTTAAATTTGGCATGTTTCTTTCGTTGTTTCTGCAGCAGTGTTCTAACCAGTTTTGTGTACCAAGGAGGATCAGCTCCGTCGTTTGTTAATTTATTTGGTATAAATCTCTCAATTACCGCCGATGCTCTTTTTTTAGAATTCAAACCACATCTGGCCTAACCATTCATTGTTAATTTGGAAGGAGTGGAGATTGTCTCTCAGCAAGGAGTCAAGAGAAATTTTATCTGTTATTTTGAGCCGGCCGATGTGGCCGAGCGGCTCTAGGCGCTTCAGTCTGGAACCGCGCGACCTCTACGGTCGCAGGTTCGAATCCTGCTTCGGGTATGGATGTGTGTGATGTACTTAGGTTAGTTAGGTTTAAGTAGTTCTAAGTTCTAGGGGACTGATGACCTCAAATGTTAAGCCCCATAGTGCTCAGAGCCATTTTGTTATTTTGAATAGGCATATTTTTCGTTTATTTATGGAGGATTTGGGGTTACAATATTCAGTTTCCCGCTACAACAACCCTGTGTTCACTAACCCTGTATCCATTTTGGTACTTGGTATTAGCTCGGATTATTTGCTGCTAAGAGGTCAAGTGTGTTTTCACAACCGTTTACTATTCATGTGGTCGCATGAAGTAACTGCTCGAAATAATTTTCAGAGAATGCGTTTAGCACAATTTCGAATGATGTTTTATGCATACATCCGGATTTAAACATATATTTTCACCAACATATCGAGGGTAAATTAAAGTCACCACCAACTATAGTTGCATGAGTCAGGTACGTGATTGAAATTAAATTCAAGGTCTTTTTTTTGTGAACCTTTCAACAATTGCATCATCTGAATTCGGAGGTCTGCAAAAGGATCCAATTATTATTTTATTCCAGTTGCCAAGAATGACTTCTGCCCATACTAACAATCTACTTCAGTTTCGCGACAAGATAAACTTCTTCTGACAGCAACAAACACGCCACCGACAACTCTGTTTAACCTATCCTTTCGGAACACGATTTAGATTTTCCAACAGTAACTATAACGATTTGAGTATCGGTGCTTTCTATTAGTGCTTGGAGATCTGGTATTTTTCCAACACAGTTACGACAATTTACAACTGTTATACCGACGGTTCCTGTATCTATTTCTTCCTATGTTCGACCTGCACCCTTTGAGACTGAAGCCCTTCTTGTGTTTTTCCGAGACCCTCTGACTTTAAAAAAAAAAACGCATATTTCACGCCACACAGCCCCTGCTACCCATATAGCCGCCTCCTGTATGTAATGGACTCTTGACTTGTTCAGAGGAACCCGAAACCCAACCACCCTATGGCGCAAGTCGGGGAATCTGCAGCCCACACGAACGCAGAACCGTCTGGAGCCTCTAATTCAGACCCTTCACTCAAATCTATACCAGGAGTCCGCAGTCGGTCCTATCAACTATGCTGCATGTAGTGAGCTCTGCTTTCGTCTCACAAGCAAGGCTGGCAGCCATGTTAGCCGCTCGAAACCAGAGAGAATCTCTTCTGATCCAAATCGACACACATAATTGGTACTGACGTGAGCCACCACCTGCTGTTGGTTGCACCCTGTGCTCTTCATGGCATCCGGAAGGACCCGTTCCACATCTGGAATGAGTCCACCTGGTATGTACATGGAGTGGACATTGGCTTTCTTCCCCTTCTCGGCAGTCATGTCCCTAAGGGGCACCATAACGCGCCTACCAACAATCCTACCCTCTGTGATTGCCCAAATCTTACAGGGTGAGAGGTGAGAGGTTTTCTCCGAAACAGGACAGGTGACTGTATCCTGGCCGATCGACAGTGTCAGCCACAGACAGCACCTGGAACCTGCTTGTCAGACTAACCGAGGAGGACTTAGTACGAACCCCTGGGAAGTCTTTCGCTGCCTGGTACGCCGCGAAGCAACCTCCCATTCGACCATGGGTGAGCGGACAACCTCAGTTCGAGAAGTAACTCGGCTGGTCACTGGTACGGACCGATCAGAGGACTTGGACGTACTGAACGTCTGTTGGATACCCAAGGCCGGTCCACAACAGTAGTGCCCATCCACTGCTGCTTCAAGCTGTGTAACCGAAGCCATCACAGCCTGGAGCTGAGAGAGAAGAGTCACCAACTCAACTCGTCTCGCATTCGAACTCAACAGTCATAGTCCCTACCCATACCAAAGGCCGTGGAAAACTACCCTATACAGACAGACTATCGACACATGCTATGGAGCTCTACTGTAGACCATGGCAAAAACGCAAGAACTGTGTCTAATAAATTAGATAAACACACAGAGATTCAATAACCGAAATACACAAACACTCAGGTTAGACTAAATAATTCACCTCTGATAAGGAGCTTGTAATATATCACAGAATCGGTTTTCTCACCGATGCAGACGAAAATCTGAGAACTATGGCTATTAGAGTCAATTAAATTGACATGCAGAAACTCAAGGAACAAAACTGTCTAAACACACAGATGAAATTACACAATTCGCTCCTGGCTAGGAACAAAGCCCAAAATCGGTTTACTTCGTTGTTGCTGCTTGTGCCCCGACCAGTTGCTGGTGGCTGACTGTTCTCTCTTCGCTGTTCACTCCCCAACTTGTGATTTGGCATATAAATTTGTTATATACCTTTACAGTTGGAGCTTAACCACATTAGAAATTCTACTCAAAGTGACTTATTGTTGTCCACAATCACATTGCTGTTTCCATGGCGATCCCCTTCCATGTAGAAGTCGTGGTTTAATATTAAAGTGTCGTACATCTCCATTTTCTTAAAAATTCCGGCAAAGTATTCCGTTACATCCAAATCCAGAAGATAATAGTCGTCTGTACGTAGCTGTTGCAGTAAACGAGGAAGCTCCCTTGTCTCATTTAACTATTATATGCGTAGTAAATTCTCCAATTTCATCACTGCGAGACATGGTGTCAACGCGAAACTGCCTTTTATTCTACACGGGAACGAAAGCGTGACAGCAAGGGGGATGCGAGAAAAATCAGCAAGGAAGCACTGGAAATTATTTCCAATAAATGTAAAAATCCTGTGGTTATACCATAAGAAGTGGAATAACGTAAACTACTCTTTTATGGCTTTAACAATTAGTTCTGTTCCTTCCAGCTGTTCTTCTTGACAACAGCATTTGAGAATTTTAATTTTTTCTCTTATTTCCTGCATAACACTGTTGTTTCAATACTCCTCACCTCCTGGGTTTAGGCTGTCAGTTCATAGAAAAGACCGAAGTGCTTGAGCAGGTACAACGTAAACCACTTAAAACTGCAAACTGGTACTCAGCTATACCAGAGCAGTCGCAGAGGACGACGCCGCACTGCTGTCTCCTATTACCGACAATCAATGAATGGGTCATTACTAGGTACTCCAATAGACTGCTAGGAAGATCGCTATAGTCAAATTCGTCCGAATGGCGATAACCGACGACCATCGAAAGGTGATGGAGCTCGTGGAGGACAGGCTGCATTGTCAGAGTCTGTGCAAGATACAGTGGCCTATGCGCAATGAGCAATTTTCGTTCAAAGCGCTGGGCGAGTTCATTCATTTGTTCAGAAGGGAAGGCTGACAGACTGCTTTCGGCCTGCCTTCTATGTGATGCAATGATAAAATCGAGGCGTACACCCTCCAATCTTTCTCAAACGATTTTACAGAAAGTATTCACTAAAAAAATTTCATTTTCTTTATATGTCAACTTTCTCATGAGATGCCCTCGTTCGTTAGTGGTCATAGATATTGTGATATTTGGATTCAAGCAAGACACGGCGCGAAATTCGAAAAACTTTGCAATGAAAAATAGGGGACGCTATGATTTAGCGTTTGGTGTAAATTACGTAATGTTTCTGTGTATGAAATTTCTTCAATATATTGAATTTTTCAACAATATTAGAGAAGGAAAGTTGCTACTCACCAAGTAGCGGAGATGAGGTCGCAGATAGGCACAACAAAAAGATTCACACAATTATAGCTTTCGGCCATTAAGGCCTTTATCAACAATAGAGACACATACACACAAGCACACACCCACTAACGCAAACGTATCTTGCACACACAACTGCAGTCTCAGGCAGCTGAAACCACATTTCAGTTGCCTGAAAGCTGGTGATGATGAGATGATGATGATGATGATGATGATGATGATGATGACAATGATGTAGGTACTAACGCCTCTAGACAAATATTTAATGGAACTGCTAACATTTATATTGCTTCAGATGTTATACTATGGAATAAGAAACCGCAAGTGCAGAATAAAATTTATGACAAATTTGATGAAATCTATACAAGGACCAACAAAGGACATAATCACTTACACCCTCGAAGATGTTTGGGATCTACTTATTCTTTTACCCATCTGGATGAAACCGTCAGACGCACAAACCATGTGCACCAACAGAAATAAACTGGAATTATGTAAAAGTAGGTAACAAATGTTAGCCTTCCTGCGGATTATGTTTCATACTGGAGCACTCACAAACTAGGGTGTACCAGTCAGGGAACATCTTCGAGGAAAGTTTTCCAGTTCATTTTATTTGTAGTGACAACAGCCTACGTGTGGGACGTTAATTTTCTAGTCTGGCTGCTTCTGGACTCCGACGAATGATGTAGGGTGAGCAGAGAGTCCATTACTTGTTCTTGGATGGCAGTAAGTGGGTTACAACGTGCTCCGTGCACAATACGGCGATCCTCCCTTGTGGTGGTCGGACGTGGTTGACTGGAACGTTGTCAACGTGTACACTTACCTTCAGTTACCCATGCAGCCCAACATCTGGCCTTTGTCACAGCTGAATGCCCCACAAATCTGAATACTGGACCAATCGGCCGTCTGGGCAAACGAAGATCCACAATGTAGCCTCTTTCAAATCCTGTGAGGTGCTGATGACGCTATCTCACAAGAGTATGAGGTTTCTTCGCTTCCTTTACAGTGATCACTAAACATCTGACGCAGTCAGGCCCCTTAACTGCTCTATTGCTCTACCTGGCCTGGTAACAATACTGAACACGAACAACAGTAATGCACTCTGGTGACCCTTCTACACGTTACAGAGGACTGCAGCTCTAATCTTTTATGAGGGGTGTTCAGTAAGTAATACAGCTAATTTTCTCTCGGAAATTTCGGTTGAAAAAAATGCAGAATTTGTTGTGGAACATGGCAGAATATTCCCGCGCCAGCCCCTATAGTTTCATGAAGTTCTGATATGTGGTGAGGCTACACGTACCCTCCAAAATCTAGTCTGTAATGCAGGTGTGTTCCAAGCAGAGAGCTGTCCCTGATTTTGTTTTGGCGGAAAACCAGAGCATCGCAGGTATTCATAGGCACTTATAAAATGTCTACCGAGACCTGGCAGTGAACAAAAAAAAAACACTCCGTCGTCAGGCCACGAGTGGCCTACCGGTACCATCCGACCGCCGTGTCATCCTCAGTTGAATATGCGGATAGGAGGGGCGTGGGGTCAGCACACCGCTCTCCCGGTCGTTATGATGGTATTCTTGACCGAAGCTGCTACTATTCGGTCGAGTAGCTCCTCAATTGGCATCACGAGGCTGAGGCACCCCGAAAAATTGCAACAGCGCATGGCGGCCTGGATGGTCACCCATCCAAGTGCCAACCACGCCCGACTGTGCTGAACTTTGGTGATCTCACGGGAACCAGTATATGCAAAAGGATGGTGAATCATTGGGCGAGGCGTCGTTCCTAACTGCAACAAGGTGGAGCAAACCTGTCCTTCCATTCGCATGCAGGAACTCGCACCTTCCAACATCTATCTGTTTGGCTCAATGAAGGATGCACTCCACGGGAAGCAATACATTGGTGGTGGAAAGGTTATTGATGCTGCAAGACGTTGGTTCCAACGTCGACCAGTAGAATGGTACCATGCTGGTATACAGACACTACAAGTAACGTGGCATAAGGCCGTCGCACTGAAAGGAGGTTATGTCCAAAAATTGGGTTTTGTGGCCAAAAGAGTGGGGAACAATATGGCGTATCGGAATCCTGAATAAACCAACCTGCTTTCAAAAAAAAGAATGCTTTGCACTTTTTATCGAACGCCTCTCGTACATAAGCACTGCTGGTGCATAAGTGTACGGAGTTATACTGACATTCGACCATGTCTTCTGAGTGATATACGTTTTTGTCAGGCAGTGTACAATCGGTGGTGCACTTTCTGCGATGGGCAAGGATCCGGTTTCAAGTTCCTGGTCGGCAAATACTTTTTAAATTCTCGCAACTGTCAATTGCAGTCTACTACCAAAGAGTATAAAATAAAAGAATTTTATAATATATTGGACAGGCAGAGTTAAGAATATTCTTTCTTCAGAAGGGTGTTGGAACGCTGAATACAGAAATCTAATTTGTTTGTAATGCTGCTGTAACAGTCACAACAACTACAGTGTTTGCAGCCTACTTATTTTGCAAGCTTTTACATCTCAAAGATAGGTAAAAAATGTTCTATATGTGCCGACTTAATCCTTTAGCAGCGAACCATAAAAATATTGTTTGAGGAGCAAATTATAAATTCACAGCGATTCGAAATTACTCTCGGACGATACGTGGCTGCAGAATGTCGAAGGTAAAACCAGCCCTCCTTTCTAAACAGCACGTTGTAATTCTACTGTTTACCTCAGGTCCAATCATCTCTTCTTTCTTCTTCTTCCTGGCCTTATCACGAGACTCAAGGGAGTCGGCATTTTATTGATAATTTGGCGTTCTTACAAGGGAAACTCCCCATCGCGGCCCCCTGAGATTTAGTGGAAAGACGGTCCAGTGTATAGCTCCTCAAAAACGGAAAACAGATTAAGCATGGAAACAGGAAGAAGATGTACTGAAGTGTGAAAAAAGAAGCTAACACAGTGAACGGTCCATACTTAAGATCGACCGAGCGAGGTGGCGCAGTTGTTACACATTGGACTCGCATTAGGGAGGACGACGGTTCAATCCCGCGTCCGGCCATCCTGATTTAGGTTTTCCGTGATTTCCCTAAATCACTCCAGGCAAATGACGGGATGGTTCCTCTGAAAGGGCAGGGCCGACTTCCTTCCCCATCCTTCCCTAACCCGATGAGACCGATGACCTCGCTGTCTGATCTCCTTCCCAAAAAACAACAAAACAACAACATACTTAAGATAGGCAAAATCTACGTGTTGCGGCTGTGTGCTTATTTTTTTAGACTATCATAGAGGAGATCCGTGTTCAGATCTCCCTCGAGATCTATTTTTTCCCACAAATTTATGAGCTGTCGGTCTGGTCATTGACATGTCTGTTCTCCTTCTTGACAACTATCATACCACAGATTGGTTACAGAACCTGAGTCATGTGGTAAGAATATATTACCGTCGTAAGGCTATGTGATGAAGTGAGAGCAGACGAGATGCCGCTTAGATATCTCAAAGAAATGAAAACAACAAAGAAACAGGTGTGAATTATGTTACAACAAAGGAGTTCTAAAAGTCAAAACTTCCAAAATGGAACGCAAGAGTCATAACATGTGGTAGATGTGTAGAATAGATATGAGATACGTACGTCTGGAGGACCTTTCGTTACACTTCAATGTCGTAAACGAATGTTACACCACGACACAGACACAAATATACAGCGGACAGACGCGTCAATGACAGGACGGACAGTTCATAATTTCGTGAAGCATAAGAAAAAGAGGGCCTGGGGAGGGGGGGGGGGGGGGCACAAAGGAGGTTTGACCGGAAATCTCTCCCTGCGCAGTCCAACACCGTAGCCACATTACCACGACGCCGTGGCCGTTAACATTTGGTCAATGTTGCACATGTTCAGCTTGGACCGTGCACTGTTTCTATTTTGCTTCTTTTTTCCTAGCTCAGTACATGTTCTTCCTGTTTTGATCCTTGATCTGTGTTCGGTGTTTGACGGGCTATCCACTGGACCATTTTACCACTCAATCTGAGGAGGTGTGGCGGGGGGTTTCCCCTGTTAGTGGTAGTGGGAGGCTGGATGCTCTTCCTTCCGGCACCAGTTCCTCCAAGGACAGAATTTATGTAGCCAATCTGTCCTAGCCTGGTGTTATCTCATGTGCAAATGTGAGAAAGTTTTCTTAATTTGCGTGAATAGTGTAACTGAGTTGGGACGTGGGCATCAGCCCTCTACTCGCTCAGTCAGATGTGGGAAACCGTCTAAAAACAACATGCACGCTGGCTGGCACTCCGGTCACTGGCCGGAAGGATTCGACCCGTGGACGGCGCGCTTTCGCGTGCCCCGGAAGTGATCGCTGTAACACGCATGGCTGTCCGGGCGGATTATCCTCCGATCACCTGACATGCGTTTTTAATTGTCGCAGCTTCAGTTGTCACTTGAAAGTGCTGTGGGTGTTTTTTTCGTTCTTCTCTGTATCATTAAAGTAACATATGGCATATTCTATGAATAAAGTGGTGTTTACATCCATATAAATTAATCCAAGAAGACTCATGAAACTTTGCATGAACATTTTGCGAACTCCAGTATTCCTACAGTACGCAGGGCTTCTGAAATGACCCTCGCATGATAGGTTAAAGATGTTGTGCACAACAACGAAGCCCTCCCTCGGGCATGGGTGTGTGTGTTGTACTTAGCATAAGTTAGTTTAAGAAGTGTGTAAGTCCAGGGACCAATGACCTAAGCAGTTTGGTCCCTTAGGAATTTACACACATTCGAACATTTGAGGATCGAAACTACATCCCTGCCTTCTGCATTGCACTGTATTACAAGTAGCGTTCATAAATTGACATAGAAGTGGTAATCCAGAGGCGATATCTCTCATCCTAAGCGTAACTGTAAGCCCACAGTTCGAACACCGGAAGAGGTTGCAAACATTTTACAAAAAAAATTCTGATAATCCGACAAAACTTGTCAGGCTACTTTTGCAACAGACTAGTGTCAAACGTACATCTTGTCATGTTGCTCTGAAGTGCTTACATATAACACAGCGCTTCTTGTGTTTAGGCGGTACTGCAAGCTGATAAAGAAAAGAGGATTAAGTATCGCTAGTAGTTGCTTAAAAATATTGTGGACTGCGACTTTGACCCTTATGAGTGATGAAGCTTGGTTTCACCATTCTGACCATGTGAATATCCAACGTAATCGCTACTGGTCCACTGGAAAAAAAAAAAACTGGTTCACATGGCTCTGAGCACTATGGGACTTAACATCTGAGGTCATCAGTCCCCTAGAACTTAGAACTACTTAAACCTAACTAACCTAAGGACATCTCACACATCCATGCCCGAGGCAGGATTCGAACCTGCGACCGTAGCGGTCGCTCGGTTCCGGACTGAAGCGCCCAGAACCGCTCGGCCACAGCGGCCGGCCCAGCAACCCTCACATTCTGCATCAAATTCCTGTTCATGATACAAAGTTGTAGCTTGGGGCGTAGTTTCATAAAGTAGAATTATCGGCCGGATGTTCAATGAAACCATTCTTAGTACATAAGTTCGTTTTGCAAATTTTTGGGACCTCAGTTAAAAAGAACAGACAAGCAGTGCTGTCTAATAGTCAAGAGGATTGTGGTCGCCTCGTTCGCCGAATTCGTCTGCTTGTGAATTTTAACTATGAAGATTTTTAAAAGGGAAATTGTAAAAAATAACCCTAAAACTGTGGACCAACTGAAAAAAAATGAACGACGTAGTGCTGCAACATTCGACGGTACAGTTATGTTAAACCTAGCCTGAATGTGATGTCACGAGCTTAACGATGTAGGACGACCATTTTCAGCATAACGTAATTCTTAAATTATTGTAACTGTAATTTTTCAAAAGAATTATTCTTTTAAATAAAATGACATTTTTCATATGATTGGCGCTGCGCTGATGTTTTCGTGGACATACTGTAATATTAATAATCACACTCAGAATGATGTGGAATTTCGACTTTTTGATCGAATAAAACAAGAAAAGATTAGCAGATTTCAGAACATGAAGTACCCACCAGAAAGAGTACAAAATCTCTGCTATGGATTACTAATTGTGATACAAGTAAACGATAAAGGTAACAGACTAATGTAGCAAAATTTATGAAGGGAAAAAAGGAAAGAAAAGCTGAGTAGGTTTGCGATGACGCCACAAGGTGCAACAGAAGCTTCCTTAGGTCAAGATATCCAGTTGGAGAATTTTGTTGCGTGTTTTGCGATGTGCTATCTGTCATGCTATTTTGATCCGAGTCAGTAATTCATCGGTGCTTTAGAGGGCGGGTGAGGATTCTGATAAGTTGATCGCTGAGTGACCTTGTCGTGCGCTCGCTTAGTCGCCGACCGGTCAAACTGTGAGACAGGTCAAAGATAACAGACGGCTGTTTATAACTGTGCAGACAGTATACACAGTCAAGTGACATCTGCCTCTCGTCTAGTAAGTAAATTGTTAGTTTTCTTGTACGCATGGTCCACTCCTTTGAACACCAAGTCAGCTATTCATGACTTCGTCGAGAAATGGACGTTAAAAGAAAATCTTCCTTCCTTTTGTTACTAAAATGAGGCGATGTGCAATAAATTAGACTACTTTTTCATTCACTATTTGATGCATTTTTATAATTATTGGCGTTTGGGTAGTGCAGGATAATGAGATGCACAAAAAACGGCATTTCAGAAGCGTCTTCTTTTGTGCCCACAATACTTTTACTCTCTCGGAACTGGTTTTTTTCCTACCCTCAGACTAAGTGGTTTTGTCTTGGATTGTACCGGGTGATCAAAAAGACAGTATAATTTTGAAAATTGAATAAATCACGGAATAATGTAGATAGAGAGGTACAAATTGACACAATGCTTGAAATGACATGGGGTTTTATTAGAACCAAAAAAATTCAAAAGTTCAAAAAATGTCCGACAGATGGCGCTTCATCTGATCAGAGTAGCAATAATTAGCATAACAAAATAAGACAAAGCAAAGATGATGTTCTTTACAGGAAATCCTCAATATGTCCACCATCATTCCTCAACAATAGCTGTAGTCGAGGAATAATGTTGTGAACAGCACTGTAAAGCATGTCCGGAGTTATGGTGAGGCATTGGCGTCAGATGTTGTCTTTCAGCATCCCTAGAGATGTCGATGGATAACGATACACTTGCGACTTCAGGTAACCCCAAAGCCAATAATCGCACGCACTGAGGTCTGGGGAACTGAGAGGCCAAGCATGACGAAAGTGGCGGCTGAGCACACGATTATCACCAAACGACGCGCACAAGAGTTCTTTCACGCGTCTAGCAATAGTTTGGTTTTTTATTTTATTTTTTTAATTTTTTGTTCTTGTAAAACCCCACGTCATTCCAAGTATGTGTGTCAATTTTTACCTCTCTATCTACATTATTCCGTGGTTTATTAAGTTTTCACATTTATACTGACTTTTTGATCACCCGGTATTTACCTGGCCAGTTAAATAGCCATTAATTTTATTCCCAAAAATTTCAATCTTACATTTGTTGTAACGTTGTCAAAGTTACTTTCAGGCTTCCTTTTACTGATTGTTCCAATTGCAACTTTGCTATGAGTCTGACAGCACTGTCAATTTAAGCTAGTTGGTTTATTAATAATTTTTATTGGTTTCAGGTAAGACATTTTTCACCAGATGCAGTTGTGTCACATAATGATACTAACGAAGCACATTTACAACTCCATAAAAAATATAAAACGCAAGGTATTATATAAAACGAAATTATAGAAAGATAAACGAACAATTGTTATGTGATATAGTTCTAAAAGTACAGTAGTGTCAGTAAACCTTGGAGTTCCTGACAATTTACATTTACTGTTGCATTTTTCCCTAAATCTCAGTAACCACTTCGAGTAGACTATTCAAATTTTCAGGGAGTAATAACATACAAATACTGAGTCTACTGAATTAAAAGAAAAAAAATTAATGTTATTTATAATTAAAATTATTTAGGATAACGTACAAAAAAGTACACAGAATTTTAACCATGTAATTAAAAATTGTATTTTCGAAAGCAGTGGCTGGAATGCAATTATTGTAGTTCAGTAGACTCATAACGTACAGTTTAATGTTCTGTAAAAGTTTCATGTCAATGGCTACAGTCGTTCCTGAAACACAGGAAAGCCAAGGCACAAAATTTAACATTGTCGCGGTAGGGCGTTCCAACCCCCTTAAGCATCGACGTTTGAGTGCACTAAACATATTGTATGTATGTATGTATATTAACCGGGGACCTAGAAACGGCAGAGAGGCTCCGTCCCTGCCGCAGCCGCAGTGGTCCACAACCCCACGACGACTACCGCAGTCCACTTCACCCCTCCGCCGCCCCACACCGAACCCAGGGTTATAGTGCGGTTCGGACCCCGGTGGACCCCCCAGGGAACGTCTCACACCAGACGAGTGTAACCCCTGATGTTTGCGTGGTAGAGTAATGGTAGTGTACGCGTACGCGAACTTGTTTGCGCAGCAATTGCCCACATAGTGTAACTGAGGCGGAATAAGAGGAACCAGCCCGCATTCGCCGAGGCAGATGGAAAACCGCCTAAAAACCATCCACAGACTGGCCGGTTCACCGCGGGGCGGATTACTAAACATATTAAGTGAAACAGATCCAGCGGATCACATCAACTCGCGATCGCAAAGAGCGCACCGACCTACGACTGTCAGGAGCAGCGGTCGCGAACTCCGCGGCCTTCAGGGACATCGCACGAGACCCATTCACATATCAACCATGGTGCCCATCCCCCAGCACCCGCACAACCACCGTACCGAACGCTCAGAGGTCGGACGGAGACTGTTACCAAGCAACTAACTGATTTGCATGCTTGGTGTATTCATCCAGCGCAAACACCCCCGTTTTGAATCTTCTCACGCAACTCACACGTCCGCTTCTATCGCCGCCCACTCATCACAGTGCTAGCCCCTACTGCTGTAGGCGAAACCAGACAGGTCGGCGCATTCTTTGTAACAAGCCGCCCGTCACAGGCTGAGCTAAACCGTTAGTTCTCGTCGCCGACTCCTCGTGACCACCTGTACCACCAGCCACAGTGCACTGTGATTCAAATAGCTACGGCTTGAATGTATAATGTATACAGTAGTTCCAACCAAACCAATTCCACCACAACACAGACCCCCCCCCCTCTCCCTTCACCAGTTTAGAAACTCCACTTCACTCAGTCCGAAACGGCGATGTTGACCATACACCTTGAATTTCTCAAGCAAAATGTAGATTTGTCTATTTTATACAAGTTATTTTCGAAGACAGAAGAAAACGGGGTGTACATGCGTTTTCACATCCTACAGTATCGTTACTTACTGTGAATATCCCGTAACAGTAGGATACAGGCTACATTTCTCTAAGTATTTTCTCATCACATACAACAAAAACCGTTCTAATCTGCTTAATATCTGTTAACGTCATGCGTCACAGGACGAGAACATTAACTTAATTTTCGGCTCATCACGGAGTGCTAAGGTCTGCATCTACCACAGGTTGCCACCCCACTTTCGAGCTCCCTTGAAGTAACCAAATGCCTCATCACTTACGAAGTTACAGAAGGTAATAGCATAGAGAGGATGTAAATATCAGGTATACCATGTACCAAATCATAAATTCGGTAATACATCCCTGTGTAGGAGGGACATCGAAATTTCGTTAGAAGATATCGCCGCACCGGAAGAAACGCCTGATTACCACTGCAACTCAAGAATCATATCAAGGATACACTAGCCATCGTTTGAACCTGTCAGGTGGCACGTCATTGATATCGAATTGATAAGTTAATTAATTAAATCGATCGTGAGTCACTTTGCATGGCGAGTATTTCTTTTTCAGCAGTCTGATGACATTCACCAGGTAGCTCAAGTGGGAATTCGTGGGTGGGGGGGGGGGGGGAGACGACGTTTTCTTTCAGGAGTACTATTTAGAACCGACATTTGAAGCTGGCTGCAGAAGAAGTCTAGAAGTCTAGGCAACATACGTTTCGCGTAAGGACCACGCTATCTAAAACACAATCACAACGACTACGTTACCGTCACCCTGCATAAAAAGTGGTCTTGTTTCTGCAGCCACACGCAAGAGTCAGGGGGAGAGTTACGCTTTCTGGTAGAAATGCTGTCTCTCTTTTCAACCACATTCGTGCGTTGGACCCTATGGAGACGTCTTTTAATAATTACAGTCGCTGGTGAATCATATCTGTAAACGAGTTACCTTTTTTCGGACTTGTCTACGAAGAATTCTATACAGCAGAAGTCCAACATGGTTTTTTATACAGTCCCTCTGCAGCTTGCCACAGCTCCTCAGTCTCTGCCCCATCCCACCTGTAGCTTTGACAATGCGATCGTTCCAATTTAATTTGAAACTGAACAGAAGTCGGAGAGCGCTATATCTAAGACCTTCTGCCTGCTATGGAGAAGCAGAGTGAACTGAGTTAATGCATCAGCACCGTGTTTTGGCAACTTGTTGGAAATAGGAACACACCCTCATATATATATATATTACACATACAGAAGTGATGCTAACTTTCTCAACATGTATGCATCTGGAGAGATCTTGTGCACTTGGATGGGCACCTTGAGTAAGATTGCTGGGGAACTGTTTTCACCGAACAGCAGTTAGAGTCTCGGCTTGGTCTGTTCCTTCACGAGACCTGGCTTGTAACAGGTATAGTCCCTCGTACGTCTGATCAGCTGCAGATTAAATGTTGTAGGGGGGATTGGTCATAGACAATGAGGGAAAATCTTTCAGTCTTCAGCTTTATGCTACGAATATGAGAATGCTCTGTGACACCTTCCACAGAGGGAAGGATTGCCAATTATAACCGTAAATTATGCACTCTGATCCAAGTGCTAGAAATGTGTAGAAACCTAACTGCACCGCCATAGGGCGCTGTCTGGTATACTATGGCGTATATGTTCGAGAATAACCATGAATGCATGTACTGCACAGTCATCTATCTACATTCATAATCTTTGTATGGTACATGTAATGTAGTGGAAGGGTCGTTTAGCGATGATACAAAAACTTAGAAGCATGCTGTCACGTCACTGGTCGTCATTGAAATTACCGAAAAACTGGTAAAATTGTTAAATTGATTGCGTTATCGACTGTGGACTTTATTACAGTAGATCACCCAGTATCGAAGGTGTCTTTCCCATCCCATCCATCCACTGGTACACTGTTGATTACCACATAATGATTGACTGATAAGACTTGTTTGAGATGGTGAGAGCCTTGGTGGAAGCAGCGCCTTCTGGGGATGGCCTGTTCAAAACACGTACGTACATACATGACTGCAATGTGAGGAATTAATCGAAATGAGTTTAAATGTCAGAATGTACACAGTATTTGTTTTTGATATATACAGGATAGAGGGCAGCGGCAATATATTATCGAGTTGTCTACCGGGTGACATTAGCTGGGTTATTATAGTTCGTATTTTTCTCTGTTGAATGGTACAAAATAACGAGGAGGGAGAGAATGTTTGTCAGACAGACATGAATGCACCTTCAGAGACGCAAATCTCCTTCGAACTGCAGTACCATAATGCAGTAGCAAAATCTTCATTCTCTTTCCAGTTCCTGTATGATGCAGATTCCTTCTAATTTTCCCAATAAGAAAGACCACCATAACTGCTTGTACTGTCTTTTCTACTACCTCGTGTTGCAGGATAAAGCTTCGTTTGGTACTGGCGTTACAAATTACACACAGTTGGTGGAGCTACAACAACATGCACCCATTCCCACTGAGTGGTCAAAACATGGTCCTACCGCAATACCTCAGCTTCCCTGTTTCCCTAAGGGATGCAGACGGTCTAAAATATAGCTCTTCCCAGCTTCTGTTCAATTCGGACTTAAATTAGAATGGTCACATAGATAAAGCTGCAGGGAGGACACGGCAGAGACTGAGGAACAGCTGCAGATGCAGAGGGACTGTCTAAAAAAACCGCTCTGGCGTTTTCCTGTAGTAGATAGGTTCAGAAAAAGATGAATGGTTTCGAGATACCAGCATGTCACGACTACGATTCACCAGTGGCTGAGATCATTAAAAGACGTCTCCATACGATCCAATGCAAGTATGTGGTTGAAAGGATAGACTTGATTCCAAATCGCAGACAGGATTTCTGCCAGAAAGCATAACGATAACAGCAACTCTCGTGTATGCCTGCAGCACCAAGGCCGAATTTTGCACAGGGTAGGGGGCCCAGTCATTGTGATAGTGTCTTTAATAGCTCGGTCCTTTCGCAAAATGTATGTTGCCGGCAATAGAATCCTTCTGCAGTGACCTTCAATGTCGGTTCTCAATAGCGTTTGTGAAAAAGAACATCGGCTTCC
The DNA here is from genome assembly GCF_023897955.1 of Schistocerca gregaria. Taxonomy (NCBI): domain Eukaryota; kingdom Metazoa; phylum Arthropoda; class Insecta; order Orthoptera; family Acrididae; genus Schistocerca; species Schistocerca gregaria. The sequence continues at coordinate 600,121,733 of NC_064923.1, read as the reverse complement.
CACTAGGAATTCCCGTTCGAGCCACCTCGTAAGTATAATCCGACTGCTGAAACAAAAAAAAATACTCACCATGTAAAATGACTCTCATGACCAATTTAATTAATTAGCCTATTAATTTGATGTCAATGACGGCCCCCTAGTGGATGGAAGTAATGGCTGGTGTACTGGATATGATTCTTGAGTTGGAGTGGTAATCAGGAATTTTGTTGTTGTTGTGGCGATATCTTTTAACGAAGTTTCAATGTCCCTTCTGCACAGAGAGAGAGGACTATCACAATGAAATCAGATGCATTACTGAATTTATGACGTGATACATACACTGAAGAGCCAATGAAACTGCTACACGTGCCTAATATAGTGTAGGATATTCATACTTGTTCACATACGAGTCACGATGCGAATGGAGACTTCAAGTAAATTATTGAAGAATTTGTCGTAAATATGGGTGCCTGCGCAGCTAAGAATCGCATCAACTACTGCAAAAAATAGTGTGCAAGTATAGATTTCCTAGTGATCCTAAATGACGAAAAAGATGGGCCGTAGACGCCCGGAGAGACAACTGGAACCGCCCGGCGCTCAGTTGTGTATTATAAATATACATTAATAAAAGTAATTATAAGCATGAAACCAGTTGTACGCAACTGCGTTTCTTCCCAGTGGAAAACTGTACTGAAGCAATTGGTCTCAAAATTTTTCGTTTCCTGAGATATTTAACAATTGTCAAAATGGAGAGGAAAATTTTCGATGTTTTTATACGTCTTATCATACACTAACATACACTAACTGAATAACACTTAACCCCATTTCTTATGTAGGCCTGGTATAACGAGTGAAAACTCCGATTTTGTATAGTGGATTGGTCATTGTGAGTGAACCTGCACAAGTAACATAACCTTCAAAGCATAAACTTTTTACCAGAACTCAACAAGCAACAAACCTATCATTTAGTACATAAAATGAATGCCAGTTAAATGATACGTGAAACTATTAATAAAAATTCGTTTCACTGTGTGTATTGTGTGTTGAACCAGAGAGCTATAAACGACGGTGAAGCTTCATCACTGGTTCACAACCCCACAACAGGCCACAGCAGTCCACTCACCCCACCGCCGCCCCACACCGAGCCCAGGATTATTGTGCGGTTCGGCCCCCAGTGGACCCCCTCTGCCCCCCCCCCCCCCTTCCCGGAACGTCTCATATCAGACGAGTGTAACCCCAAATGTTTGCATGGTAGAGTAAGTATGGTGTACGTGTTCGTGGAGACAGTGTTTGCGAAGCAGCTGCCGACAAATTGTAACTGTGGCGAGATAAGGGGAACCAACCAGCCGGCTTTCGCCGATGCAGATGGAAAACCGCCTTAAAAACCATCCACAGGCTGGTCGGCACACCGGACCTCGACACTAATCTGCCGAACGGATTTGTGCCAGGGACCGGCATGCCTTCCCGCTCGGGAAACAGCGTGGTAGACCGCGCGGCTAGCCTGGCGGGCTCATTTCACTGTAAAATGAAACTATACTTTCCCCCACTTGTATACAAAAAAGGTGGCATATCTTAAAGTACCTCCTATTGAATAAACAATAATTAAATCAAAATTAATCAACAGCCACAGGTTTTTACCATGTAATACCCATATTCGAAGACATTGGTACCGAGTTTTTAACTAATTACATTTAATATTTACGAAATACCACGTAAGTTCTTAGTCTACTATCTATAGCCAAGTAAGATTACATTTCAATTTTTCTGTTGTATGAAAAGAACTGTCTAAGTTTGTAAGGTGTCAGGCAAATCCAACACCTTACATGATAACCCTGACATGATAAGCAAATCCTGTAGTATGTCACATAGCTCCGAATAAATCGTGACATTAAATTAACCAAAGTAATACGAGTAACGAGTGAGCAAATGGAATACCATAGACTAACACAAGAATGCCTAAATGCATGTCGTACCTTCCCCCCGTGAGGCAGACGCAGTTCCGAGGGGAGAAACGAGGACAGAAGCCGACAGCAGAACCGTGTTAAGCTAGATAAGGGAGGGGCTGGGCACCCACGCTGCGAGCCTACCTGTACGACTATACAACCCGCACGTTTTAGCGTGAGGCTTTTTCGCGTCTCAGGTACGTCAAGGATCACCCCCAGCCCATGTTAAAAGCTAGAGCCCTCCAGAAAAGCAGTATAGATCTTACGATAACACAAAAAGGGCCACTACCACTCGCAAGTTTTAGCGTGAGACTTTTTCGCGTGTCTGTTACATTGGGATCACTCCCCAGCCCATGTTAAAAGATAGAGCCCTCCAGAAGAGCAGTATAGATCTTACGATAACGCTAAAAGGACCACACTAGCTGCAGGTTTTAGCGTGAGACTTTTTAGCGTCTCTGTTACGTTGCAAACTTTAAAAACATTGCCCCACCACGAAAAGTATAACGTTTCTCATTGGATAGACAGAATTTTTGTAGGCGGAGCTTAAGGTTAACATTGAGACCCTGATTGGTCAGATTAAAACACAGCCAAATAGTTTTTTTAAACTAACTTCGGAAAATTGTAGTAAGGAGAAGTTAAGAGAGAGTTAGTTCCGAGACGGCGGGCTGGATGGCTACTGCGCCGGCCGCTGCCGCCCTGACGCTGCTTAGACACCGACAAGGTAATGAACGCACGCGATGCCGCATTTTTGAGCGCATAAGGCTTCACTCAGAACTGCAGAAGACTCATCTGTTACAACCCCTTTTTGCGTAATACTAGTGTCGATCGTTAATTAAAACTCACGGTGTCCACATTTGCCACTTGAAGTAAAAATCTGAAACGCGATAATTTTTCTGTTATATAGTTATTGAGAAGCCACATCAGCCACTGTAATTTACGACAAGTTAGATAAGTAATTAAAGATAATTGAGGGTCACTGTAGACCATTTTGATAGTTTTCTCTTTTGTGAAACTTAATTTAAACATAGATTGTAGATGTGATAAGGCATAGGTCATCCTTCGATCAATTGTAGAACTTGGAAAACCACTCAGGGAATATTCGTTCACATTTTTGTTGAACGCAGTTGGTTTTTACCATCCTGTATTAAAACATTTCCTTTTATCTATGTTGCAAGTTATAAACGATGTTTTGTGAGTGGAATAAAATTTCCAATGGTAAACTTAACTGCTTTTTCGACGTTATTTTACCAGCTAACTAAAAATAGGAAAGCCTTGAACCCTTTCCACTAAATTTAGTTAGTATTAAGATTCTTTTACAGGGAGTGCAGTGGAGCTGACGCTGAGATCATTTAGTATTTGGTTATATCATCGCTAGTCTCACTGAACTCTTCTGAATTCTACATGTCATGTGTGGTCTGGCGTCTCCTTACCACCAACAGGTCCCAGGTTCAAACTAGTTAATTCCCTAAAAAACACGCTCAGAGCGTCGTTGCGCGAAAGTGGTAGGGAGACACGATGTAGTACAAACAGACACCAACATGAATGTTTAGAAGTTCTATGTAAACATTAATTACTGCGCCCGCATCTCGTGGTCGTGCGGTAGCGTTCCGGCTTCCTACGCCCGGGTTCCCGGGTTCGATTCCCGGCAGGGTCCGGGATTTTCTTTGCCTCGTGATGGCTGGGTGTTGTGTGATGTCCTTAGGTTACTTAGGTTTAAATAGTTCTAAGTTCTAGGGGACTGATGACCATCGATGTTAAGTCCCATGGTGCTCAGAGCCATTTGAACCATTAATTACTACACTTCATACATGCAATATCAATTTTTTTGTACGAAATACAGTAAAAATTTGCGCTATAGGTTAATCACTCACGAGGTAAACGTTGCTGAATCCTCAGAGATAGAGAAAACATGGTGGACGATTCAGACTGCTAAGTAGGAGCTCTAGCCCCACCCCTTGGGCGCCTGTGCTTTTGTAGCGAGGCAGCGTACCTATTGGCGAGCCACTGCAGCAACACATCAGTAACTGAAGATGACGAGCACCTGTCTCGTTAAAATATTCTGCAGCGTCCGACGCGAATCTCGTGAACCAATGAAGCAGTTATTTCGTTGGGAAAGTCTCAAACAGCACAACAGAGAATTATTGTGAAGGTGGTTCGATGAACCTTCTGCCTGGCGCTGAAGTGTGATTTGCAAAGTAAGCATGTAGATGAAGATGTAGATGTAGATGTAGAGTTGGCATATAAAGTTTTGCAATAGTCTGTGGAATCACAAGGTGCCGTAACAAAATACGCTAAAGACCTTGCCGAAACACTAATTAATTTTGATTCTGTGACAAGTTAATTTTGATTCATAAATTCAATTATTTAGAATATAAGAAGCTGAGGTGAACATGTATTCAAATTCCCCATTTTCAAGTGCCGGCGCGTCATCAAATTCAACAACTGGTTTGAACACAGCGAGTGCTGAAGAATTTGTGAGTTCGTCGACTGCAGCTTCTTTTTCACCGACAAGCTTGCAAGAGAATATTTTATTACAATTAGAGGAGTTTGTGGGTTTGCCATCTTCGCGAAAATGTTAGATGAAACTTATAAAAGTATAACTGACTATTGCTCATCTCTATGTAATCCTTTAGTGCTTCAGTTAGTGCTCTGCAAAACTTTGTTTCGATATTTTGAAGAGATACGGAAGCCAAGAGTACGAATCTCCTGCTACTAGAAATCGTAATGGAAAAGCCAGAATTTCCTTTACTGAAACTGAGGTTCACTCTACAAAAGATATTCAAAATCTTCTCCAGATACACATAACACCAGTTTCGTCCATAGCCAAGCTTCATATCTTCTTCTTCTGTATATATCCTTAACTCAGTACAGTCTCTTTCTTCTCTGTCTTCTGTTTAAGTACATCACACAACACAATAAGGCAGTACACTTTCTCCCTACTTCAAACATAGTTAACTCGGACTTAAGTTCGTAAATAATGAGGTACAGATGTATTACATCTACATCTACATCCGTACTCCGCAAGCCACCTGACGGTGTGTGGCGGAGGGTACCCTGAGTACCTCTATCGGTTCTCCCTTCTATTCCAGTCTCGTATTGCACGTGGAAAGAAGGATTGTCGGTATGCTTCTGTGTGGGCTCTAATCTCTCTGATTTTATACTCATGGTCTCTTCGCGAGATATACGTAGGAGGGAGCAATATACTGCTTGACTCTTCGGTGAAGGTATGTTCTCGAAACTTCAACAAAAGCCCGTACCGAGCTACTGAGCGTCTCTCCTGCAGAGTCTTCCACTGGAGTTTATCTATCATCTCCGTAACGCTCTCGCAATTACTAAATGATCCTGTAACGAAGCGCGCTGCTCTCCGTTGGATCTTCTCTATCTCTTCTATCAACCCTACCTGGTGCGGATCCCACACTGCTGAGCAGTATTCAAGCATTGGGCGAACAAGCGTACTGTAACCTACTTCCTTTGTTGTCGGATTGCATTTCCTTAGGATTCTTCCAATGAATCTCAGTCTGGCATCTGCTTTACCGACGATCAACTTTATATGATCATTCCATTTTAAATCACTCCTAATGCGTACTCCCAGATAATTTATGGAATTAACTGCTTCCAGTTGCTGACCTGCTATTTTGTAGCTAAATGATAAGGGACCTATCTTTCTATGTATTCGCATCACATTACACTTCGCTACATTGAGATTCAATTAGTGCGCCAAAAACAAATAGAAGCGTCCACATGGAGAGCTCGATGCGCCGCACATTCCCGCGATATTCGTCAGGAAACCGACACAACCTGGTGCACTGAACCTAGAAATAATTCTTGCCTGCGTTGTCAGGTCCACATCTATGCGCACATGAAAAATTTTATGCCGTGCGTCACTGTCGGCCCAAATATTTATAAGTGTGGACCCGCCTAAAGACGTAAATCCATGAAAAGTGCTCCCACAGTTATTGCTAGGTGTATGTTCTAACAACACTTTTTCGCAGTTTTCTTATAATTTGTGGGAAGCCTTTATGTCGGCAGATATTACACTGTGGAAATTAACTAATCCTGTTCTGAGAAACTTCATTGAGAAGTATACAAAGTATAATACGCCTGAAAATAACATGCAGCAGTGTTACAACCAAACCACAAAAAAATGAGAAATCAGATTCAAAATAATTCTGTATGGGTGTCAATCGACGAAACACAAGACTGACGGATGGTTTGTTTCAAATAGGGAAATTGGGTCTCTTAAAAAATGTATAATCTACGCCATATCTACTTGCAATAGAGCACTTTCAAATGACAGATAGCTCCGTAGTTTCCTCTTTTTTATCGAATCCATGAATGTACTATGGCCAAATGGCATTCAATACAAGCGTGTATTGATGTCGTGACTGGTGCAGTAAGTTACATGATGAAAGATGGCACTGTTTTCAAAGTTGGATTTACAGATATGATACATATGGGTTGTCATGTTCATGGGTTACAGCTTGTTGCTGAAGCTATTATAAGGTAGGCACGTCATTTTTTATTCTTGTAAGTTATAGATGTGCACGTTAGAGAGAGATCAAGTTACGCTACTGCTAAACCATCTTTGGTCTTGTTGTGGTGCTGACTTTGTCTCTGCGCAATCATACATTCGTAGTTGAAACGTGGTAGGTGATGGATGTATTCTGTGGACTTATAACTGTGTCTGTTAGATGAAGAAACATTTATTGTAAAAGACATCAAGGATGAGTAAAATGTATATATTAAAAAAGTGAAGACAATATAAATTTTGAATAATGTTGTTATTTGTTGTTATTTTTGAAGAGAAGAAGTTTGAGGTAAGACTGTAGCGTTGCACAGCTAGTTTGTGGGAATAATTACTATCAGCTAGTTAACTTCTAATAGCTGAGATAAACACCGCTCCACCTACCTGAATCATGCATTAAGATATCAACTGATTAAGCTGTTTGGTTTTTATAGCAATTCTCTGTTAACATTTTATCTTTTTCAAATCATTGTTCACTTTGTTAAACATAGTATTGTTCAGACCAATGTTATGTGAGAAGATCACGTGAAACTTTACTCTGTCTTTTTGAATACATACTTCATTCTAATATATTTGTCTTGGAATATCATTTCATAGGTATAGTTAGGCGCCCCACCCCACTGTTTAAAGAAGGTTTATCATTAAGCTTTATCACATTGCACCATTTGGTATGCAACAGTACGAATATTGTTTGGAAATTTTATTTTTAAAACAGCCTGCTTGCTGTTTGCCGTTGTGCTTTCGAGAAATCTGAATGTTGTTCAGACGCGAGGTAAGTGGAAATTTAAATTGGGGCCAAATAATTGTTTTACTTCAGTTGCGTCTTTAATATAAAGACAAGTTGTACTCAGACCAGTTACGTTTCAGTTCAAATTAGGTTCTATTTAGTTAAAGGTAAGCATACGAGCTTAAGTTGGATAACAGTTTGTGGGTAAACAGTTTTGGTATTACTTAGAATTGTTTATAGAGTGGGCGGTAAATTTGGGCTAAATTTCATACAGAAGCACATAGTGGTAAGCTTACATATGTCAGTATTTTATGCCAGGATAGTTCATTAGTTCTTTTGGTAATACGCAGGCAGATAGTGTCGGATTTCTCAAAAAAAAAAAAAAAAAAAAAAAAGCGCTGGGATGATTTTACCAAGGGTGTACATCTTTAGGCAGTTCATTTATAATTATGTGTTAAATTCGTGAAATTTTGTGTCGCGTGACGATTATCGATTACTTTATTACATAAACAGTTGGCGTAGCAGTACAGGTTCTGTGTGAATTTCTATTTATTTGATTGTTAGGTACTTGTGTGCACGAAATTACTGGTTTCGTTTTTGCTTCTCTGGTCATTGTAGCAATTTTGTTTTTCCAAGAAATTGTATTTCATCATGTTTGGTGCAACAGAAAACAATATGAAAATTGGTCGTAGCGCTAGACAACAGAGGGTGTTACAAAATATCGAAGCGGTACAGAATGAGATAAACCGCACTGAGCAATTATCAACTACCAAAAGTTTACATGAGACTGCAAGAAATTGCGCGAATCCAGGATTATTAACCAATTTGGCGAACAATAAGGAAACAGAACAAACGATGGGTAACGAACGCGTAATTTCTGAAGTTGAGTCGGTCGGCGGTAAGTTGATACAGTCTAGCAAAAACTTACTGAAGTGACGACAATCATGCGAAATTTTACAACTGGTAACGGACGCATTAGAATCAGGTTTTGCGTCAATGTCTTTTGGACGAACGCAACCCACATCACCTTCTGTGAACACACTGCGCTAATCCGACAAATTTTCTAGAATCGGTTCATCAGGTGCTTAAAGAAACACAAGATGAAATGAGTAAGAAAATCGAGGAAACGCAATATGCCACTAGTAAGAAAATCGACAAATCACAGGAAGAAAATGGTAAATCACTTAAGGAAGGGAAAAAAATCACCCGAAGGATTGAAACTGGAAATATAAAACTTAAGAGTTGAAATTAGTGAAGAAATTAAAAATGACCTTGAACCAATAATTAGCAGTTTTACAACTATATTACATGACCTGGAAACAGAGCACGAATACATGAAAACAAACCAGCGTAATGACAAGGGCGAATTGTGAACAAAAATCAACACTGTAGTTCCGAGTGCGATAGTTAAACAGATAAATCAACAGAAAAAATGGTTCAAATGGCGCTAAGCACTATGGGACTTAACATCTGAGGTCATCAGTCCCCTACGTAATTTTGGTCAGCCGATGTACAGATGATTTAGAAGCATTTCAAACATTACTTCAGGACTTGGAACTGGATAGTGACAACGGTTCAATGAAAAGACACAAAACTAACACAACAGAAACTATGTAATGCTATATGCTTTTCTTCCGCACGGAAGCAAAAACTATGGGAACTCGCATAACAAACACAATCACAGGAACAGTTACAAACGGGAAGAGCGACATCGTCTGTATAACGCACAATTCTCGCAGTTGGATAATGATTATTGTGACACAAGTAATTTCTGGAGCTAATCACAGGAATTACGGTAATCAGACAGGCGTAACCATAACTATTCCAACAATCAAAATAATCACAGACAATACTCGGACTTACATGGTAATCATGCCAATCAGGTACATCAAATCCGCAAAATGCACTGCACAACAACAATTATGCAAATAGCACCCAACACAGCCACAGTGATCAAAATTATAATTCAGAGTGACAAAATTTTGGAAGAGCAAGCCCAGCCAGACGGATGGAAGAAATCTCCACAAGCACAGGTAAACATCAAGAAGCTATAACTTGGACAGAAAATTCTGGTTAAATCTCACCTTCTATCTTGTAAAAGTAAGCGTCTGAGTCACACATCCATTCTGGTATTTAAGGGATCTTACGGGATTCATAGAATTGACATGGCAATATTGTGGAAACTGAAACTTTTCTGACACACAAGAGCAAGGGATTTCATATTTCGCTTATCAAACCATAAACAGAGTAGTTCTATTTATTAAAGTTACACCCAGATGATAGAACTACATGTCACCTATTTCGAAAATATTTTTTGCATCACAGCGCATAACAACAGTAAGCGATAAACAATGCTATTGCGCCTCATGCCAGAGCGAATCCCATCGCGCTGCAGGAAACTTGACAGTAATCGGGCGACTATAGTCACGAACAGACTTTATTTATCACGTAACAAATCGAGCGATTTGCTGTCAGGACGCATGCGCTAACTAAACTGCTACGAACTTCGAAATTGCATCTAGAATCAGAATAAAAACAAATAATTTCTAATAAAATGAACATTGACAGTATTTTTAAACTAGTTCTGAGAGGATACACAGGTTTTCAGCCATGTGTTGTTCATTTGAGAAATTTTTTGGCCGTACACAGTGATGATAATACAGTGACGTAAAACATTATGTACCACTTTTTATGAGCTATAGAGGCTGGATAACAGTTTGTGGATACATAGTTTTGCTATTACTTAGAATTTTTTATGGAGAGGGAGGTAAATTTGGGCTAAATTTGATGCAGAAACATATAGTGGAGGACTTCCACTATTCGTTTAAATTTTTATCGTGTCGGCAAGTGGTGTCTGCTGTGAAGAAAGCGTTTGTTAAAGCAGCTTACAGAAAACAATCCTTCAGAGCAGCAGCACCCGACTTTCACCTGCCTACAGAACCAATCATAACGCGCAGGGGCACATGGTTGTATGCTTTGATTTACTACACCGAACAAACATTTAGAAACTGTTAAGAGCATCATTTCTATATTTAATACTAAAAGCGCAGCTTCAGTTCAGACTGTCCAGAAATTGGGGTTAAGCTTGCGTAAATATCTGCTCATTTTTCTCATCTTATGGCGGAAACTGTTTCTATGGTGTCAGACAGTTCTACTATTTGTGGTTTATTAAGTGTGTTCAGAACTGCAGTCTCTAAACTTGAGTCTGTTCTTGAAGAGTTGGCGAAGTAGTGAAGGAAAACGTTCAGGGCATTCTTTCAAAAAATCCATGATATCAACAAATTTTTGAAACTAAAGAAATTTTAACCAGTAAGCACACTGAAACTAAAACGTCGGTACCAGTGGAGAATGTAGCTGCTTTTGCAGATACACCTCTAAGTTCCTGTGAGCTAGAAGAGAAGTTCCTCCCGCTACAAGCCCATATTGTTAGACAAAAGGAGAATTGCTTACTTTCGAACACCTGAAAGACATAGCAACCGTGAACTGTAACAGAAGGTAAGTGGAAAACTAATTGTGAGTATAACAGCTTTTCGTAAATTAGTATAAAGTAGGCCTACCAGTTTTCTTGCATGTTTTGTTAACGTTTCTTTGTGAATGATTCGCGGGCATTTGAATAAGTCCTTTTTGTACTAAAACGATGCCAATTCAGTTTTTATATTATTTTATGCACATAGTTTATGTGCCTTCTATGCGCATATTTTAGATTTTTCGTGCATAAATGCATACATATTTAAGGGATTATTACTACATGAAAATGTTGTTAGTATTTATAGTGAAATTAGTTGTAATATATTAAGAAGTTCTGCAAGTACTATAGTTCTTCACGCAAAGCATAACTTCTTCAGTCTGTAAAGCAAAATAAGAAATTAACGCTGTATTAAAAGCTCTTGAAACACAGTACATATTTAACAACATACTACGATGTAATAAATGTCATACTCATCGGATCTTGTGGGAGTCTCACAGTCAAAAAGTGCATTTTTATGTTGCTTACCACGTCATAACACTTCATTATTTTGCATTTTAAAATACACAACCGGGATCTTAGAGCACAAATCACTGCTTTCTATCTCAATACTCTTTTCTGTAACATTCTACACTTTCAAATTAATGGAAAACATATTTCACACTTTTTTCCCACTTTGGAGATAACACTATCATCCACTTCAGCCTGAATATCAGCGACTGTTTTTTGTTGCTCCACTCTTCTTAGGGCTTCATCTGAAATTACTTTCCTTTCTACAGGGCAAAACTGAAGGAACAGTGCCAGGCCAAATACTGAAACGAGGAGCAAAAATGTTATATGTAACAGCAATAATGTAACAAATCGATGGACAGGCGTTAAATATAGCCATTGTATTGCTTTACAAATAACTCATGCCCTTGGCTTAGTAAATTCTTGTTCCTGAAATCCATCTTTACAAAATGATCAGAGCGTACTACATGATTCCTATTTAAATGCTCTGGCCATTCGATTCTAAATATTTCGGCAAGATCTGCACTCTTACTACAAATAACCGACTGTTTACATCTAAAAATAACAAAAGTCAAGCTAGAAATAACAACTTTCTCAATTACAAGAAGTACAACTCACTCACTAAAAGACACTATCATCAAATTTACAATACTACTTACATTTCTTTATTCCTCAGAAATCTTTAGAAAGACTTTCGATCACTTTGTTGCCAGTAATTATTGCAACCATATATGGCACAAATAACACCTCTAACAACGTCTTTCAGCTCATGAACAAACAAACTATCTTTCAAGTAAGCTTTCCTATGTTTGTTTACATATGCCAATCTGTTAGTATTCACTCCCAACCACCAGAGTATGCTGCAATCGCTGTCACACACTCTTGGCCAGAGTTTCTGCTATTACTATGCTATTGCTATGACTCTACCTCATTCCCCATTACTTTTCTCACAGCTGGCCATTCATCTCCTATATTTCAGGTTTCTATTTGTATTTTATTCATCTCATAACATACATTTACAGATCATCCAATCTCACTGTACAGGAGACACATCAATTTTAGCCTTATGATATACAGAATTACATAGTTCCCTAACACTACTTTTTACCAGTATAGGTTAATATTGGATACAGTAATATTATTAAATTGGTTTTCTCATGATGTAACAGTACATTATCTTTATATGTCTATACAATGTTATACGCAATGCTATAGTATTAAACAGTCATGCCATTCAAATGATAATTTCATCATTCATAAATTCCTCAACTGAGTAGTAGCATTTCTCCATCAGGAGATCATATAGTTTTCTCTTCAGTGAACCTATCTCCTTGCTCAGTACATCTCCACCCTTGAGTTTATTGTAAATTTTCATTCCCATGTACTGTGGCGTCTGCTGGTAAAGTTTTAAGTGATACTGTGGCAGCATGAAATTTTCTTTGTGTCTAGTGCTGTATTTATGTCATAAATGGTTTCCTTCCATTAGAGTATGGTTACTATGTAAAAAGATAATTCCAAATATGTACAATGCAGAGAGAGGTAATATTATTAAGTTCTTGAATAATGGGTGGCAGAATGTTCTTGGAGAGGCAGCACACATTTTTCTAACAATTCTTTTTTGAAGCAACAGGATTCGTGACATGTAGCTTGCCATGTCAGTTCAGCATTGACAAATGCTCCCTCTGAAACTAACAACGACCTCTGATTCCTTCAATTTACCCAGATCCTATCTCCTCAGTTTGTTACCTTTTTACAATGTCTTCAGTTTTAATCTGCAGTTCATAATCAGTAAATTATGGTTGCAGTCCACATCTGTCCCTGGAAATTTCTTACAGTTTAAAATCTGATTTCAAAATTTCTGAATTGAGATTATATAACCAATCTGAAATCTTCAAATGCTGCCACATCTCTTTCACATTAACAACCTTCTTTCATGAATCTTGAACCAAGTGTTAGCAATGATTAAATTATGCTCTGTGCAAAATTCTAGAAGGCGAGTTTCTCATTTTCCTTTCTCTCAGTCCATATTCTCCTTTTTTTCCCTTCTTTTCCTTTCTCTGCTCTCAAATTCCAGTCCCCCAACACAATTAAATTTTGTACTCCCTTAACTACCTAAATTCTTTTAAGTCCTCAGACAATCAATCTCTTCACCATTTACAAAGATAGTTGGTATATAAACTTGTACTACTATGATGGGTGTTGCCAATATGTCTCTCTGCTATGAAAATGCATTCACTTTGCTGTTCAACGTAGCTTACACACATTCCTATTTTATTATTACGTCTACCACTGCAATACCCCTACTTCATTTCTGTTGATAACCTTGCCTGATGTTACAAGAGGTCCTGTTCTTCCTATCACCACACTTCACTAATTCCCCATATATGTATGATCAACTTATCTACTTACCTTTTTAAACACTGTAACCTAAAAAGCTGATTAAATGAACTAACTTTCACACTCTGACCAATATAAGCTTTTGTTTTCTATAATGACTTCGTCCTGAATAGTTCCCAGCCAGAGAACTAAATGGGAGGCTCCTTTACCTCCAGAATATTTTATCTGAGACGATGTCATAATAATTAAACCAGACAGTAGCCATAGGAGTGATGTCACTAGCCACTAGAATAAAAGTACCAGCCACAGATGACAGGGCTGAGGCGCATCTTTTGGCAGTATCACCTATGTGGATGGCAGTTGTGGTAAAAGTCTCGGCAGACCCTTTAGCAGATGACAAAAATGCTTATTTTTCCAAGAGGATGAAGGTTACTCACGGAAGCAGCTAGATATTTCAGTGCACCAATTTAATGTTGTTGTTTATGGAGGAGGAGGGAGGAGGAGATTAGTATTTAAGGTCCCCTCGACAACGAGGTCATTATAGACAGAGCACAAGCTCCAATTAGGGAAGAATGGAGAAGGAACTGTGACGTCTCCTGGCAAGACATTTGTAAAATTGTTGTAATATATGTGAAACAAATTTCATCTGTGTTATTATAATTCATTTCTGTATGAAAAGTTATTGACTATATGGATTCTGTAAAAAAGGAAATAATTATTTTTCATTTTTATGTTTGTGTAATATTACGTATGCCCATTTTGCAAATCACGTTTGCGGTCGGCAAGTGTGGAAACCAAAGCAGACGACAATAATTAAAAATATAACAAGGATATATATTATCATATTAAATTGCTTATAAATACTGAAGCCTTATACATTAATGTATGTGTGTCCTTGTAGCTGTGAATGTTGTAAGAGCCTGTGACGCTCTCTTGAATGCTTAGTTAGCTATCTTTTGTTCTTTTATTGAGAAAGATGCCATTGGATACTAATGTATAAAAAAGGTGTGTTCTTTGAATTTAATGTTTATTTTTAATATAGAAATTGTTAAAAATGCTTGTAATAATTTGTAGCTAGCTTGCCCAGTATTTCATTCCACATTTTTAGCTGTTTTCAATGAATTTAGAATTTTCCGTGACGAAATGCTGCGTCACGATCACGGAAGCCGCTGCCGCTGCAAATTCAAACTATAATTGAATGAAAGCAGTTTTCCCGCAACTAAGCGGGCAGGCAATGGTAGATTAAAATTATTTCTTTCAGCTTGCGGAGACCCTATAGGAGAACTGTAGATTTTATTATGTTTTTTCAGATGGACATGGGCAACTGCTAGTACAATATCCCTGTAGTAAATAATTTATGTAAATCAGAGTATTAATACTTTACTTGTGTGATATCTAAGAGTGCTGTGTTGAAATCTGGTGTGGCTAATAATATTAAAATCAATTTTCATTTTAGTTCCATGTTCTCGTGTTAGCCGTGGCAATCAATAATCTTCAAAAATTAAAAAATCCACTGCACCTTCTATGTTTGACAAACCTTGCATACTGTACCTTCTGTGCGTATAATAAGAGTAATTTTCAGTGCTCTTCAAAGACCAAAATAGAGAGAGACATGTTTAATTTCCTAATCAATTACAGTAATGATACAGTGATCCATTTCTACCAAGCCAGATCAGAATTATGAGAACATAGTCTTACAAATTAAAGATCATACATTCGCAGCAGGAAATCTTTTAGTGTTGTGCGTACCCCCACATAAAAAAAGTTAAAATTTTCAACTACAGAAAGCAGTAGCGAGAACCGCATTTTATCTTTTGTGTTTCTAACAATAATCAACACATAGTTTACTTAAAAGCGCCATGCAACATAAACTGTATATAAAATCAAAGTGGACGGGGATACGCAACAATTTGGCGCCCAGAAGCGTGGGGCCCGAATGAGCAGTGGCCACGAAAGTGTACTAACAACTTTGTGTTTCAGAATAGATACTGTATGTATGTTTACTGATAAATGTACATGTGTATTTTGTAACAAATGCCATGTGTTAATGCATATAAAATTCTTTCATGAAAACTACACCACTACTAGCAAACCGAACGAGTAGAACTCGAT
This sequence comes from Schistocerca gregaria, assembly GCF_023897955.1. Lineage (NCBI taxonomy): Eukaryota > Metazoa > Arthropoda > Insecta > Orthoptera > Acrididae > Schistocerca > Schistocerca gregaria. The sequence goes on along the minus strand of NC_064923.1, from coordinate 600,106,134 downwards.
GCTACAGAGAAATTGTAACAACAACATCGTCCTGGGGCAGCCGAACTCAGAGCCATGCAAATTAAAGGTAAGACTACAGTGTAGTTGTCCGGTCAGTAGAGTATGAATTTCAGTGAAGTCATTTCATGTCACTAGTGGAATATGTGTAGTTTAAGGATAGTTGTTTGCGACAGAACAGAGTTCGAGTGTAGATAGAAGATTTCATTGTGTGGTCTGTTGTATACAAGTTCATATATTTTGTGTGTAACGAGTAAGTTCATAGATACTGTATCCAAGTTCGTAAACCATAAATATGGCCAAACTGCATAGGCAACGTACAGGCAACAAGTATACTGAGGAACAGCAACCAACCAGTGCAGTAAACGTAGAAGCGAGTGCTTTAGACAGCACAAGCAATCTGTTTGAGGAAATACCCTGTGAAACTGTGGGGGCGGGGGGTACAGGAAGTGGTGCTACCGTCCACCAGTGCCCAGGCAGACGCAGAAAACGAAGTACTACAACCACCAGCAGAGCAGGAACCAGATATTGGTAATCTGGCTGGTGGATATTCGGTTCAGGCCATATAAGAGCACATGCTGAATTATCAGGCGAAGTTAGTGCAACCGAAACAAGACCAGCAAAATAATGAGAGGTACGATAACAGCAGACCACCGCAGCCGTGGCGGCCTGCAAATCAAAATGTGCATATTATAGAGGTCACGGACAACAACCGTCCGAGCTCCTAGAACGAAAATAGTTCAGCAAACTAAAATCGGCCACGATATGCTCTCCGTCGATGGCCGTGGGGTGGAGTGAGAGCACCACAAATGATAGTATACCTGCAATCAACATGCTGCGTTGTTGTTGTTGTTGTTGTTGTTGTTGTCTTCAGTGGTGAGACTGGTTTGATGCACCTCTCCATGCTACTCTATCCTGTGCAAGCTTCTTCATCTCCCAGTACCCACTGCAACCTACATCCTTCTGAATCTGCTTGGTGTATTCATCTCTTGGTCTCCCTCTACGATTTTTACCCTCCACGCTGCCCTCCAGCACTACGTTGGTGATCCCTTTATGCTTCAGAACATGTCCTACCAACCGATCCCTTCTTCTAGTCAAGTTGTGCTACAGACTCCTCTTCTCCTCAATCGTATTCAGTACCTCCTCAATAGTTATGTGATCTACGCATCTAATCTTTAGCTTCCTTCTGTAGCACCACATTTCGAAAGCTTCTATTCTCTTCTTGTCTAAACTATTTATCGTCCACGTTTCACTTCCATACATGGCTACACTGCATACAAACACTTTCAGAAACGACTTCCAGACACTTAAATCTATACTCGATGTTAACAAATTTCTCTTCTTCAAAAACGCTTTCCTTGCCATTGGAAGTCTACATTTTATATCCTCTCTACTTTAACTATCATCAGTTATTTAGCTCCCCAAATAGCAAAACTCCTTTACTGCTTTAAGTGTCTCATTTCCTAATCTAATTCCCTCAACATCACCTGATTTAATTCGACTACATTCCATTATCCTCGTTTTACTTTTGTTGATGTTCATCTTATATCCTCCTTTCAAGACACTGTCCATTCCGTTCAACTGCTCTTCACAGTCCTTTGCTGGCTCTGACAGAATTACAATGTCATCGGCGAACCTCAGACTTTTTATTTCTTCTCCATGGATTTTAATACCTACTCCGAACTTTTCTTTTGTTTCCTTCACTGCTTGCTCAATATACAGATTGAATAACATCAGGGAGAGGCTACAATCCTGTCTCACTCACTTCCCAACCACTGCTTCCGTTTCATGTCCCTCGACTCTTATAACTGCCATCTGGTTTCTGTACAAATGGTAAATAGCCTTTCACTCCTTGTATTTTACCCCTGCCACCTTCAGAATTTGAAAGAGAGTATTCCAGTCAACATTGTCAAAAGCTTTCTCTAAGTCTACAAATGCTAGAAACGTTGATTTGCCTTTTCTTAATCTAGCTTGTAAAATGAGTCGTAGGGTCAGTATTGCCTCACGTGTTCCAGTATTTCTACGGAATCCAAACTGATCTTCCCCGAGGTCGGCTTCTACCAGTTTTTGCATTCGTCTGTAAAGAATTCGCGTTAGCATTTTGCAGCCGTGACTTATTAAACTGGTAGTTCGGTAATTTTCACATCTGTCAACGCCTGCTTTCTTTGGGATTGGACTTATTATATTCATCTTGAAGTCTGAGGGTATTTCGCATGTCTCATAAATTTTGCTCACCAGATGGTAGAGTTTTGTCGGGACTGGCTTTCCCAAGACTGTCAGTAGTTCTAATGGAATGTTGTCTACTCCCGTGGCCTTGTTTCGACTTAGGTCTTTCAGTGCTCTATAAAACTCTTCACGGAAAATCATATCTCCCATTTCATCTTCATCTACATCCTCTTCCATTTCCATAATATTGTCGTCAAGTACATCGCCTTTGTATAGACTCTCTATATACTCCTCCCACCTTTCTGCTTTCCCTTCTTTGCTTAGAACTGAGTTTCCATCTGAGCTCTTGATATTCATACAAGTAGTTTCCATCTGAGCTCTTGATATTCATACAAGTGGTTCTCCTTTCCCCAAAGGTCTCTTTAATTTTCCTGTAGGCAGCATCTATCTTACCCCTAGTGAGATAAGCCTCTATATCCTTACATTTGTCCTCTAGCCATGCCTGCTTAGCCATTTTGCACTTCCTGTCAATCTCATTTTTGAGACATTTGTATTCCTTTTCGCCGGCTTCATTATAATGACGGAATTAGTATGGAGCATGATCTCCAGACAGAACCCCACGAATGTGCAGAGAATAATAATGAATGCATACAAGCAATCATAGAAGCAAAAATCTATGATGTTATTGTAAATATAATGATAATTATTGACACAGGTACCTCGGTCAGTGTGATGAGTGTAGAACTTTTTAAAGCACTTGGGAAGGGACGAAGTGTACTGACTTTCCCAGTGAACAACTGCAAGGTGCCTGGAGCCATAAGCGCACAGAGCCAGTTAATCAAGCACCAGGTGCAGGCAGAAATTTGTAAAGAGGGCGAAGCCATAGTGAGCTCGTTCCTCGTAGTTAAGGGTGGCCTGCATACTGAGAGTAGATTTTCTCCGTAAGAGGGACGCAGTGATCGACCCCTCCGCAAGAAAGCTAAGCACAATTAATAAAAGCAGAAGAGTTGAACTGTCAATGATGCTAACGAAAGAGGTACTTGTTCCATGCTGTTACAGGATAAATATCAGATGTAGGAACCTGTGTGTACTGCACTTAGATAATAATTCACCAACAACGGATCTTTACTATCCCAACAAGGAAAGTAATTATTTTGAAGTAAATGTAGATGCATTCCAGAATAAATTTCAGGAATCTGAATGTCTAAGTCCCATGCAAAAACAACAGCTAACGCAGCTGCTCTCAGAATTCACAACAGTTACAAATGTCATTTAGAGGTGACGACTCCCAAAACTTACTGCCGAGCGTCTCACTCCATCCCATGGTTGAGAAGGGAGAAAGTGGCGAAAAAGGTCCGAAAGATGTTACAGTGGGATATCATCGAACCCTCTCTCTCTCACCGTATAGCACCCCTCTTGTAGCAGTGGCGAAAGCCAATGGAAAAATTCGTCTTGTATTAGACGCACGCGACATCAACGAAATTATTGTACCCGTAAGAACATGCCCGGAAAATCTAGATGCCGCCAGGAGAAAGCAAAAATGCGATGGGGTGTGAGGAACACACAGAAATACAATATAGGGAACTTGGTACTATTTCGTAACCATCCCAAATCGCCAGCCACGCTGAAACAAAACAGTAAGTGGCAATTGATATATTCAGGGCCCTTTCTACATTTACATATATACTCCGCATGCCACCAAGTGGTGTGTGGCGGAGGGCACAGTTCGCGCCTAAGTCATATTCCCTCCCTGTTCCACTAGCGGATTGCGCGACGGAAAAACGACTGTCTGAACGCCTCATTACGAGCTCTTATTTGCCTTATCGTTGAACAATGATCATTACGCGATTTGAAAGTTGGTGGTAATAATATATGCTCAACATCCTCGGTGAAGATTGGATTTCGGAATTTAGTGAGCAGCCCCTTCTGTTTAGCGCGTCGTCTATCTGCAAATGTGTCCCACTTCAAACTTTCTATGAGCTTTGTAACGCTCTCGCGATGGCTAAATGTGCCAGTCAAGAATCTTACCGCTGTACTTTGGACCTTCTGAATCTCTTTAATCAGACCCAACTGGTAAGGGTCCCATACAGACGCACAATAATCTAAGACTGGACGAACTAACGTATTGTAAGCTATTTCCTTTGTTGAAGGACTGCATCACTTCAGGTTTCTACCAATACACCGCAGTGCCAAGCACTTAAATGTGAATTGCAGAGTAGTCATGTAGATGTAGAGTGCGCCTTACCCGTTACTTGTGTAATCTGATCTTTCCATTTGAGATCATTCCGAATAGCCACACCCAGATATTTGACGGATGTTACCGCTTCCAAAGACTAATCATTTATTTTTTACTCATACATTAATGGGGATTTACGCCTTGTTATACGCAGTAAGTTACACTTACTTATATTGAGAGATAGCTGCCAGTCGTTACACCACATATTTATTTTCCGCAAATCCTCATTGATTTGTTCACAACTTTCGTGTGATACTACTTTCCTATAGACTACAGCATCATCGGCAAACTGTCTAAGGCCGCTGTCAATACCATCAACCAGATCGTTTATGTAAATCGTAAAAAGCAGAGAACATATTACGCTGCCCTGGGGCACACCTGAAGTTACTCTTGTTTTGTTGTAGTTACCCCGTTCAGGATGACATACCGCTCCCTGTCCGTTAGAAAACTTTCTATCCAACCGCATATGTGATTGGATAGACCGTAAGCGCGCACTTTTTGGGGCAAGCGACAGTGCGGAACTGATTCTGACGCCTTTCTAAAGTCGAGAAATGTGGCATCAACCTGGGAGACGGTATCTAGAGCCTGTTGTATATCATGCACAAAGAGGGCCAGTTGTGTCTCGCATGACCGCTGTGTCCTAAAACCGTGCTGGTTTCTGCAGATGAGCTTCTCAGAGTATAGAAAGGTCATTATGTCTGAACACAAAATATGTTCCATGATTCTACAACAAATCGATGTCAGTGAAATTGGCCGGTAACTATGTGCATCCGATTTTCTACCCTTTTTATAGAGTGCTATGACCTGGTCCTTCTTCCAGTCCCGTGGAGCTTTCCGCCGTTCGAATGATCTCTGATAGATGGCGGATAAGAATGGAGCTATATTTGAAGTGGTTAAGGTGTCACATGGATGTAGTTAGCTGTTGGCACATCCTCAAACTGAAAAAATCAAAGGACTATACCCAAGAAAAGACGTGAAACTATTTTTACAATAATTTGTAAATAGCAGCTGTAATAAAATTTCATATTTGTATCTTAGAATATAAAGGTGTTTAGTTTTAAGTAAGAATTTGTGTATATTCAGTTTTGAAAAACCGAGACAGTTAAGGAATATTTATGGTGTTAGCGTAGACTCAATAGAAAGTGCAATAATATGCGAGATGAAGATTTGCTTACAGCCAGATTAGTGTCAGTACAAATATTTCATGCTCATCAAGCAGTGAACAATTTCTTGTTTCAAAAGCATTGAACAATTTCTTGAGTCATTTTCCATTACAGTGATTCAGTTTCATATAGTACTATAATACATTTAAGTGTGTTAGGTTAAATTAAAGCCTTTGGGGGTCTCTATTTAAATTAAAGTAACTATGAGTCATAGAATAATTATGTATACCAGTGTTACCACCAGTAGTGATTTAAGAGTGACACTGGAATAAATTCAGTCAGAACCAAACCCTCTTTATGTGACGTACACTTTTCACGTACCAATGCTTCAATTGAAGCCTATGTATTTTGTACACATCTTTGAGCATTAACTGCGCATTATTCGAATTAATTCATTCTACGTGGAAACTACACTGTAGTCCCATAGGACAGATTATTCATGCAAATTCTGTCACCAAATAAAGTATTTATTGAACAATATGCCCAAGTCCACCTGATATGCACATGATGAGATCTGTTTATTAGAGGAGTGAGAACTGGGTAAGCTACACCGAAAAAACTAATGCACAAAGTCATACACCTTCAAGTAATTGTGAAAAAGGTCATTTATGCATTGTAAGAATGTTAAGAAAAGTGCAATGAACATTGTAAATGTAATAGACTCATCATAAGTTAAAGTAATAGAGAAGGAAGGGTTAACATGCATTCCAGATAGACTGTGTGTGCATACACAATCTTGCAGACAGAATATTGTGTGTAGAAGGGACAGAGAGTGACTGTTGGAACTGCACCAATATATACATTGAAGTAAACTGAATGTCAAGTTACAAACTGTCATAACACAGTTCTCAAATAATAATGAACTTACCTTTTGTAAGTGAGTAGTTAGTAATTCGTTCAGAGATGATAACAATAAACAATTAGTGTGTGTGAACCGAAATGATTTCATGTGTTGAAGAGATGTTCTGGCAGTGCATCGACTGTGAGAACGAAGTAAAAGTGTGCAGTGCAACTTGCGCGTGATAAACTCTTAATAGCAGTGTCACAGTGCAGTTCAGTCATCAAGCCATGAAAACCGTTATCACCCCAACATATTCTGTGCAAACCAGCAAAATGACGGCTTACTGGACAACAAACGCTGATTAATGAAATTGCATTTTATTCTCACAGCTTATAATCTGTATCCTTAAAGATAATACACTGTGGTGGAAAGTTTGTTACATGTATTGCGACGAAGATCCATGCGGAGAAGCAGCAATGGGTTGCAGTGCCACCTCCAGTCAGCTGATTGCGGGTGAAACATCCACGACACGCCAGAACAGCTGAACAGTCCGCAATAGCGCAGGTGCCACCAACCACTGCACCGTCGTTGCTACTGCGGGTACGAGGCGTCGATCCCGTCAGTCGCTAATATATCGTGTTCCAGCCGATGCTCCGAGACACAACATTTACCTCACCCCACCGCACGCACCGTCTAACGTCATCATCAACATTTCGTCTAATGTAATGTAATTCTGTCAGAGACAGAAAAGGACTTGGAAGAGCAGTTGAACGGAATGGTCAGTGTGTTGAAAGGAGGATATAAGATGAACATCAACAAAAGCAAAACGAGGATAATGGAATGTAGTTGAATTAAGTCGGGTGATGCTGAGGGAATTAGATTAGGAAACGAGACACTTAAAGTAATAAAGGAGTTTTGCTATTTGGGGAGCAAAATAACTGATGTTAGTCAAAGTAGAGAGGATATAAAATGTAGACTGGCAATGGCAAGGAAAGCGTTTCTGAAGAAGAGAAATTTGTTAACATCGAGTATAGATTTAAGTGTCAGGAAGTCGTTTCTGAAAGTATTTGTATGGACTGTAGCATGTATAGAAGTGAAACATGGACAATAAATAGTTTAGACAAGAAGCTTTCGAAATGTGGTGCTACAGAAGAATGCTGAAGATCAGATGGGTTGATCACATAACTAATGAGGAGATATTGAATAGGATTGGGGAGAAGAGAAGTTTGTGGCACAACTTGACTAGAAGAAGGGATCAGTTGGTAGGACATGTTGTCAGGCATCAATGGATCACCAGTTTAGTATTGGAGGGCAGCGTGGAGGGTAAAAATTGTAGAGGGAGACCAAGAGATGAATACACCAAGCAGATTCAGAAGGATGTAGGTTGCAGTGGGTACTGGGAGATGAAGAAGCTTGCACAGGATAGAGTAGCATGGAGAGCTGCATCAAACCAGTCACACGACTGAAGACCACAACAACAACAACAACAACAAAACTTCAGTGTCGATGAACTAAACATCAGAATGATTTATTTAATACAAACACTTTAATTAATTCAAATCATGAACTCAAACTATGAACCTGTTAGACACTTTATGTTAGATATTTTCTTCATATTAGCAACACAAACTTACATGAGTACATTGCCACTGTAGAATGTCTATAATGAACAATTGCGAGACAAAGTCGTAACACTACTGTTAAATTATTTAATGATTAATATTAGCTTTCCCCAAAACATGCACTTGAACATTACCACTGATCTGGACTTTCGTAAATATACATTTTCGAAAAGGACCGAATTTTAACTTTTTGACGAATAACTCTCATGTTTTATGTTCAATTTTGAACACTTGACAAGGGTCGAACTTCATTTGTGAACCAATAGAACTGTGTTAAACTGTGAAGCAAGTGAGATGACTGCAGCTCCAGGGCAGTTTTCCCAGGTTTCCTGAACGCACATAGCTTGGATGGTGGAGCCAAAACTGCAATGATCCTGGGACTAAGCATATGGTCAGCTAGCAAAGTGAAAGAGACACATACATTCCTTGGGAAAGCATTGGACAATGTAAATAGACTAACATGTGACAAAGTGAACAAAGTAAGCATTATGTACAAAATGTAAAGTGATATACAGTGACTGCGTTGACAACAATGGGATCATATTGACAAACATTTGGCAACGTCAGTCACATGCTGCCAGAGGGCATTTGTAAAATCAGTGTAATAAATGTGAAAAAAAAATTATATGTGTTATTATAATTCATTTCTGTATGAAAAGTTATTGACTATATGGATTCTGTAAAAAAGGAAATAATTATTTTTCATTTTTATGTTTGTGTAATATTACGTATGCCCATTTTGCAAATCACGTTTGCGGTCGGCAAGTGTGGAAACCAAAGCAGACGACAATAATTAAAAATATAACAAGGATATATATTATCATATTAAATTGCTTATAAATAGTGAAGCTTTATACATTAATGTCTGTGTGTTCTTGTAGCTGTGAATGTTGTAAGAGCCTGTGACGCTCTCTTGAATGCTTAGTTAGCTTTCTTTTGTTCTTTTATCGAGAAAGATGGATACTAATGTATAAAAAAGGTGTATTCTTTGAATTTCATGTTGATTTTTAATATAGAAATTGTTAAAAATGCTTGTAATAATTTGTAGCTAGCTTGCCCAGTATTTCATTCCACATTTTTAGCCGCTTTCAGCGAATTTAGAATTTTCTGTAACGCAGTACTGCGCCACGATTGCAGGAGCCGCTGCAAATTCAAATTATAATTGAAGGAAAGCAGTTTTCCCCCAACTAAGCGGGCAGGTGATGTTACATTAAAATATTTCTTTCAGCTTCCTGGTGACCCCAGAGGAGTATTGTAGATTTTGTTATGTTATTTTCAGATGGACATGGCCAACTACTAGTACAATATCAGTGGCATAAATAATTTATGTAAATCAGCGTGTTAAAACTTTACTTGTGTGATATGAAAGACTGCTGTGTTGAAATCTGGTCTGGCTAATAACATTAAAATCAATTTTCATTTTAGTTCCATGTTCTCGTGTTAGCTGTGGCAATCAATAGTGTTCAAATATTAAAAAATCCACTTCAGCTTTTATGTTTGTCAAACACTGCATACTGTAACTTCTGTGCATATAATAAGAGTAATTTTCAGTGCATTTCAGAGACGAAAGTAGAGAAAGACATGTTTAATTTCGTAATCAGTTACAGTAATGATACAGTGTTCCATTTCTAACAAGCCAGATCAGAATTATTAGAACATAGTCCTACAAATTAAAGATCGTACATTCACAGCAGGAAATCTTTTAGTGTTATGCATATCCCCACATAAAAGATCAGAGGGCAAAAAGTTAAAATTTTCAACTACAGAAACCCGTAGCAACAACCGCATTTTATTTTTTGCATTCGCAGTCCGCAGATCGTAGTCTTGCAGTAGCGTTCTCGCTTCCCGCGCACAGGGTTCCGGGTTCGATTCCCGGCGGGGTCAGGGACTTTCTCTGCCTCAAGATGACTGGATGTTGTGTCGTCTCCATCATCATCATTCATCCCCATTGAGGTTGGAGGAAGGCAATGGCAAACCACCTCCGCTAGGACCTTGCCTAGTCAGCGGTGCGGGTGTCCCGCATCGTTCCCTACGCTCCTCAGAGTATGGGACATGATCATGATCATCAACAATAATCAACGTATAGTTCACTTAAAAGTGCCATGCAACATAAACTGTATATAAAATCAATGTGCATGGGGATACACAACAGAACCATCCTGGCATTTGCCTTAAGAGATGTGGGGAAATCACAGAAAACCTAAATCAGGATGTCTGGACACAGGTTTGAAGTCATCCTCCTGAATGAGAGTACAGTGCGTTAACCACTGTGCTGTTGTTTATGCACAGAAGAATAATAAACCAAGATTATACAAAACTTTTGTTTTTGATTTATGTAATGTTAAAAAATATCATGTCAAACATACATAAAAGCTGTGGAACGGAACCCTGGACAACAAATGGCTAAAGGATAAGTGTTGTGGATTTTGGGAAGTTATGTTATTAGTGATGCTCAGATTACTGCCATTTTGAATAAACAGTAACCAGAGGGATCAAGTTTATATTGAATTTTAGTCTGCAACTTGCTGGTCAACATGAAGATAGTCGTTTTCTGCATAATGATTATTTTTTTCATATTCATTGAGATCACACATACCTCTATTCCATACAATGTAACACAGCAGTAGCACAAGCAGAGGCAAGATTAGGATTTAATGTCTCATCAATAAAGAGTACAAGCTCAGATTGCGAAAAGATGGGAAAGGAAATTGGCCGCGAGATTTTTTTAAAAAAAAAAAAACACCATAGAATTTCCCTTAAGTGATTTAGGTTTATCACAGGACACCTAAATTCTGTGGTCTTACAGAGATTTGACACACCGTCCTCCTGAATACAAGGCTCCTACCTTACCACTGTACCACCTCCTTTGGTGGAGATGAAGTGTGTAAAGTAGAATGATTTTAGGATTTGAGTACTAACTATCTGGGCTAGCTTCCACAATAAATAGTAGACTAACTTTAATGGATGGCTTATGTTACTGATGTGTTCTTCCTGTGTCCATTTATAATCCACGTGAAGGTCGTAAGTATTGAAATTTTCATATCACACTACTTTCTTTTTATTAAAGTCTGAGTGCCTAGTTTCTTGTTTTCAAAACTCATGAAGTTATTGTTTTCTTGTTCTTCATTTTTTAGTATAAATTTGTTATACCTAAACCATTTTTCTAGTGTAAATAATATTTTTTCTGCTTATTTAGTCACTTCTTCCAGATTTGTTTCTGTTGTTGAAATAGTTGCATCATCCACGGGTTTATTCTCTACAAATGCAATGCTCGCATTGCATGCTAAATATATGAATCATTAAGGCACAAATTTTCATTGAAAGTCCATGCATAATAATTAAATCATATTATGATACATATTTCACAGTTCATATTTTCTTTCCTTTCAACCGACAGCTAGTTTCTGTGCTGCACAAGAGATGGTGCACCTGATTAGGCACTTCCTTGTAATAGTTCTTAACAGTTACACAAGAAACTGGTGGTACTCTCAACTAACATTTGACTGTTTGTGACGTCACACCGAACTCACATGTAACATAGGTGGATGCATGCAATAGCAAGATTGCATTCACCACATTTTCTCTTCTGCTGGACGGAATTAAGTGTGCATTAGTGAAATTAGTGATAGGGGAGTGCATCATTCTTTCTGTGTCTAAATAATATTTTCACGAGTAGTTTCGCAAACTGAATGATTGAATAGTAGTGTTATAGTAACCATTTTTAATAAATGCTTCCGCTCACAACCATAAACTGAAAAGTTAGTACTTGTTAAAAATGATTGATCTACTCCTCATGTCAGCAATTAAAATGCAGAGAACAAATCCAGAAATTTCATATGAACATTTAATTCTTTTATTTATGACAAAATAATTTGGTTATGAGACAATGAAATAGTGTCGAAACTTGACTGTAGTCCATGTTTATTGCTCAGAAAGGACAAAACTCCTTGGTTATTTGGAACTTAATAATCTGCACACTGCAGTTTCAATGTGAGAAAAGTCATAATCACGTATTCGTGCATGGATTGCCCTACGTACACTTGGGAAAAGTAGGAATTATTTGCAATTAGATGAAAAAAAGTGTGCAAGCATTTTAAAACACAATGAAGCAGTGAAACAGAATTGGGAAATACTAAAGAGACTGACAGCGGCCACCTGAATCTTAGGACATCAAGAGAGTTTGACGACACACTGACGATGCACTTATCTACAGTCTTTGTGTTCACCAGATTACCTCCTTTCAAACCTTCCAATATATAAACTCCAATCAAAGAAGAGACATCTGTTGCTATTTTACTAGACGAAAGTCCGCGGCTCGTGGTCTTGTGGTAGCGTTCTCGCTTCCCGAGCACGGGGTCCTGGGTTTGATTCCCAGTGGGGTCAGGGATTTTCTCTGTCTCGAGATGACTGGGTGTTGTGTGTCTTTCATCATCATCATCTCATTCTCATTCTCATTCACCCGCAAGTCGCCATAGTGGCATTAAAGAACTTGTTGAGCGGCGGGTCGAACCGCCCCGTGAGGGGTCTCCCGGCCACCAATGCCATACGCTCATTATTATCATTACTAGATGAAACATAGGATGTCACAAATATTTTACAAGTATTAACTCTATTCAGATATATAGAGGGTGTCCCTAGAAATGTTGCGACAAATGTCAAGGGGTTGTAGAGGGAGCCTGTATACAGAAATGTCATCCATGACTCTTCCAAGTGTGGAAGTTATTGGCACTAGCTCCTGCCACTAGGCCATTCCTTTGGCAGCAAACGTGACTCTGTACACGGACAAACTGTAGTTGGAATGTCTTCCAGTGTCAATTGTTATTCAGTAATTACAACTGATTGCCACCATCGCCAGTGGAGAAGACAGAGCTAGCTACTGTATAAAAAGACCATGTGTCCTATGGATGAGATGTTCTGTTGCCTATGTAGATGATTGTTTTGGACAAAGGTTTACTTTTCTCCTGTATACCATAAACAATAGGATTCCAGGAGAAAAATGAGGTAACACAGTCTTAGCTCTGTTTATGGAGATAAGTTACAGTGGTTATTTCCTTTGAACATTTTATGACTATTGTAGATTTTTCTGTATTCCTCACAGAACCATTTAAATACCATGCTGAACGTGAGTTTTATATTTACTAATTCTGTCAAGACTATAAACCTTTGCTAGTTACAATGGTTCCCTATGCAATTCTGTTCTCTTGTCTTACTTTACAAGTTATGTATACACTCACATATTCATACTGCCTTCCCCATTGAGGATTTATGTCCAGCCTTCATTAGCAAGATTATACTTCAATATATTATTACGGAACAGTTGGCACTTAACATTGAGCTTTCCACTGTTCGGCTTTGGTTCTATGAAGCTAATTTGTTCTGTTACAGTAAGATTATTTTCAACCACTTTTACTGTTTATTTATCTGCCTGTGTGTTGATGATATATAATCTACAGCAGTTGTAGCATATGCAAAAATTGTTGCACGGAAAATGGACAGTAATGTACATGTATTACTTTCTTGGTATATGGGTTAAATGAGGAAAATCTATCAATTCTTATTCTTTAAGGTAATCACTGTTAAAATTAAAACACAATATTATTTGTATAAAAAAAATTGTAGGGAGAGAACCATATACAATTATAAGGAGACAGAATGCCTGGCCAGAACTTATTCTTTGGGGATGAAATTTAAATACTGTCGATAGATGCCCAAAAATATGAAAAACTATCCCAGATTTTCTCTGATGCCTCCCATTTTTCAACTCAGATCGTTCTCCACACACACACACACACACACACACACACACACACACACACACACACACACACACACACAGTACTTAAAATTTTTCCTCCTGAAGGCAAGTACTTGTCAGCCATTTTGTCTCCCTGTAACACACTTATTTTGTAATTATATTTATTAAACTATTTAATGCAAGATCTAAATTATTAAGAAATGTTGCATGAGTGCTGCTAGCTGAACTGTGCATATTAATGAAAAATTGTAATGTATTCTGCATTATTTACTACAGTTTTAATGGGTGACACTCAGTTTTTTTAATTGTTGTGTTTTACTAGGTTAGCTTTCTACCCCAAGTTTATTCATCTCTTCTGTACATATTAACAATTACCATTATTTTTGTAAACTGATCTACAAAACTCGTATGATAGTTATAGTTTTATTGCCAAAATGAGCAAAAGGTGCAAATTACGAAGAAAGTAAATACTCTGATAAAAAAATATATGTAAATTTATTTCCATATTACTGGTTTTACAATATGATCAGCACAAAAGTTTGTTAAAGCTTCACAATAATGATTTGTTCAACAGAACAAAATTCTTATTTGATGGCTGAAAGATCTTACGATTTGCTTGGAAGTTTCACAGACACAGTCTTTACCTGCAGATATTCCTGCAGTGTGTCTTCTCCCCTGAAAAATATTAGGCATTGTAGCATAATCAAAAATTGTTTTATTAGTTATGTCATTTTACTTTTTAATCTATACTATTTACTTACAGTTCCCTGCCAATTCCAGACTGCTTGTAGCCACCAAATGGTGCTTGTGGTGAAATGACGTTGTAGCAGTTAATCCTATATTAAAAAGAAAAAAAAAATGGAGTAGGTAAACCTTCCATTATTGAAGCTAAATTAATTACACAACTAAATGAAGAAAGTGGGTAGTGTAGTAGAACACCTATCATATAGCAGATAAGTATCTTACTGATTTAATACACTACAGTGGATGAACAGAGCAATGATGGTATGTCAAGAAAGTAGTATCTCTAATGCTAGTCAACTATTTTACAAACAGTTTGTGCAATTACAATTTTAAGAAGTCATGGGAACACCTTAGTATTTCATCTCTTTAAGTCTACCACAGCCAGCTCATATTTATTTATTTATTTATTTTTGAGTCATCAGTCTTTTGACTGGTATTGTGCAGCCACAAATGAATTCTTCTTTTGTGCCACCCTCTTCATCTGAGATTAGCACTTACACCATATGTCACCAGTTATTCTTGTCATATAGTTTTTACCTTCTGCACCTCCTCCTAGTGCCACGTAAGAACTCCCTAATGTCTAATCACATGTCCTATTATCTTGTTACTTCCTCTTATCAGTGTTTTTCATACATTCCTTTCTTTGCCATTTTGTTGAGAACCTCTTTATTCTTTATCAGTGCATCTAATTTTTAACAACTTTCTATAGCATCGCATCTCAAACACTTCAATTATTTTCTTTTCCAGTTTTCCCACAGTCCATGTTTCACTAGCATACAATGCTGCGCACCAAATGTATGTCTTCAGAAATTATTTCCTCAAATGAGGGCTGATGTTCGAAACAAGTAAACTTTTTTTGGCAAGAAATGCACTGATTGCCTGTTCTAGTCTACTTTTCCTGTCTTCCTTGCTTCATCCACCATGTGTTATTTTGCTCCCAAGGTAGCAGAGTTCTTTATCTTCATCTACTTTATGGTCACTAATTCCATTTACTCTGAATTCATTTTCTTGACTCTAAGACTGTTCATTGCAATAAACAGATCCCGTAGTAATTCTTCACCTGTACTAAGAACGGTGATGTCATCAGTGAATCTTATCGCTCATATCCTTTCACCCAGATTTTTAAACCCACACTTAAAACTTTCTTTTATTTCCATCATTTCTTCTTCAATGTATATAGTGAACATTAGGGGAGAAACATTGCACCCCCATTGTAGATCCTATCTGTGCTCTTTGTTCTTGATCTTCCATTCATATTCTTCCAGCTTGATTCTTGTGTAAACATTTTGTATATCATCCATCTTTCCTCGAAGCTTGCTCTTATTTTTCACAGAATTTTGAGCCTATTGCACTATTTTAAATTGACAAATGCTTTTTCTAGGTCAACAAATTCTATGAATGAGTCTTGATATTTGTGAAGTCTTGCTTTCATTTTCAAGCATAACATCAGAACTGCCTCTCTTGTGCCATTACCTTTCCTCACATAGAACTAAACAACATCAAAGTTATCCTCAATTATCTTTTTCATTCTTCTGTATATTATTCTTGCCAGCAACTTGGATGCATGAGTTGTTAAGGTGATTGTGTACTACTTCCTGCACTTATCTGCCCTTGTTATCTTCAGAAATGTGTGGATGATATTTTCCAAGAAGTCTGTTAGTGTGTTTGCAGTCTCATTGATTCTACACACTTAGTTCAATACATCAATTACAGACATTAAAATAGAACTCTTGTTATTAAATTATTTATTTAACTTTTCTTTTTTTGTTTCTGTGTTTTTCATTGAATCTCAATTCTAGCCAATTCAAAGACTATTTGATTGCAGGATCACAGCTAAAGATTATTTGCAGTGAATTAATTGCAGGGCCTGAAAGCAGACATGCATGGCTCAACCCTATGACTAAATTGGACTATTCTTTTTCAACAAAGCCATGCACAGCCCAGTACCTAAAGTACACGTAACTGCAGGTAAAGATGTCACTGGTTTGCTCATATGGGATGCTGTTTGGAAGAGCAATGATTCTAGTAGTAACCATTAAGTACCATCACCCTTCTCATTGCTCTTAAAGCCATCCTTATGATACTCCCAATCCAATCTCCTTGCCACGGCAATCATATCTCTGTGGAAGACCAGGTTCAAGACCTATCCAGTCCACCCTGTGCTTCCTATTCCAATCCTGTCACAAGCTTATCCAATCAGAGGTTGGGCCACCTGTGAAAGCAGTCATGTAATACCTGCTCTGCTGCAAACATAGCACAGCTTTTTATATTGGTATAACTACCAAGCAACTTTACACTTGAAGTAACAGCCACTGCCAAATTGTGGCCAAGAGCAAAGTGGACCACCCTGCGACACAACATATAGTTGAACATAACATCCCTGATTTCAATGGCTGTTTTAGAAACTGGGTCATCTGGATCCTCCCCTCCACGACCAACTTTCTGAACTGCACAGATGTGAGTTCTTACAACCCATTCTCCATTCCCAAAATTATCCTGGCCTTCACTATTATCCCCACACCCTCCACCCAACAGTTTCTGCCCCGTGTCATATCACCTTCCCCCATTTTATGTCCTCTCATTCTCACTGTGTGCCACAACCTGTCAACACACCCACTGGTCATTTCTCCTCCTCTACTCCTCTTATTTTCTGCTCCCAGTTTCCCACTCCCCCACAGCCTCCCAACGCTGTGCCTGGCGGTCTTGTCCCTTGTCCTGCTGACATTTAATCCTTGCAGGCTCCACCAGCCAAGTGTTCTTCTCTCCTTGTGCCTGTACCCTGCTGTCTCAACCCCCTTCCCCACCCTACTTAGGATTGCTGCTTTCCAGCAATGCAACAGTTGCATTCTCTTTTCACTTTGCCTATCTGCAACCCTAATGTGTCAGCCTTATGAAGAGTAACAATCTAGTCTTTTCATAATATTACAGTTCTCTGTTTTATTCCAGAATGAGAGTTCAAGTCTCGGTCCAGCACACAGTTTTAATCTGCCAGGAAGTTTCATATCAGCGCACACTCCGCTGCAGAGTGAAAATCTCATTCTGGAAACATCCCCCAGGCTGTGGCTAAGCCATGTCTCCACAATATCCTTTCTTTCAGGAGTGCTAGTCTTGCATGGTTCGCAGGAGAGCTGTAAAGTTTGGAAGGTAGGAGACGAGGTACTGGTGGAAGTAAAGCTGTGAGGACGGGACATGAGTCGTGCTTGGGTAGAGGTTGGTAGAACACTTGCCCGCGAAAGGCAAAGGTCCCGAGTTCGAGTCTCGGACCGGCAACCGGTTTTAATCTGCCAGGAAGTTTCATCTGTTTTATTATTTAATACACAAAATAGTCTAGACCATGTTAATTAAAAAATTAAAAACTTTCAGTATGTAGCCATATTTAAAAATTAAGTTGTGATATGTATGTAAAATGACTTGTCATTATGATTCATCGTGCTAATGAGCCATGGAACGTATAACTAACTTCTAACGTAGAGGCCTGTTGTTACTAGCAAGACCAGTTAGTCAGTGCCAAGACTTGTCAAAAATAAACAAACTCTGGGTAGATCTCAATCTCATAACAACTTGTTTATCACTCAAGGTTGTGCAGAAAGAAGTGAATAAAACTGGCATGATAATATTAATAAATAACACAATCAACATCACTATTATTGACAAGAACAGCATTCGTTGATTATATCAACAGGTATTGATAGTGAGAATAAGACTAACCAGACATTGCCAGCTTCCAAAGCATTTGCATACACCAGGGCGTTATTAATATTTTTAGTCACAATTCCAGATGCCAATCCATAAGTTGTATTGTTAGCTCTTTCAATAGCTTCATCCAGAGTTTTGAATTTTAGAATACTTTGTACTGGGCCAAATATCTGAAACAATTTTTGTAAAGCACTGTACTCAAACATAAAAGATACAAAGATCAAATGTAAAACATTTAATATTTTTTTGAACTTTCTATAGTGTCTTGTAAATATTGTTAGAATTTATGAAAACCTATAGATTAATTTACAGAAAGGGAAATATTGGCAATAATAAACAGAACATATTTTAGCAGTCCACATATAAGCAAATTTCATCTAGTAAAAAGGATAATGTTATAAAGTTCTTACCTCCTCTTTTGCAATTTTCATGTCATCAGTAACATTTGAGAACACTGTTGGCTTGACAAAGTAGCCATTTGTACCTATACGTTCTCCACCACATTCAACACGAGCTCCTTCTTCCTTCCCTGCCTTAATGTAGCTCAGAACTTTATTCATCATCTTTTCATTAATCTGAAAAGAATTTTTTTTTAGGAAACATAATGTTTCTATCAAACATAATTTTCTATCAAAAAAGTTCACCTTTAATTGTTTTTTTTTTTTTATTTCCTCAGTTTCCATGTTATAATTTGTGATAATTTTTCTTGATACTTTAAAAATACATTGCAATGTACTGAAACAGGGCACAAATATTATGCCTAATGATGCTACACACTACAGCATTTGGCAACACTTAGTGATTATTACAGTGATAAAACCCAGATTTATTTAACTAAAAGCATGTGTCATATCACCATAAGAAATGTGATTTACGTATCTCATAATATATGCAAGTCAAATAAAGTGAAATGGTCTATCAAAACTACATCAACATTTACTTAAAAGTTAAAGTATTTTCTGAATTGCTACTTACCGTAAAGAAGACACGTCAAATTGCAGTCAGGCACAGTTAAAAGACACTTACATAAAGCTTTAGGCTGCCACAGCCTTCGTCAATAAAACACACACACACACACACACACACACACACACACACACACACACACACAAAGTCATGCACAGACAACCGCCAACTCCAGTACCGCGGCATTCCAGCTTGCTTGTATGTGTAAACGGTAACGGTGTGTGTGTGTGTGTGTGTGTGTGTGTGTGTGTGTGTGTGTGTGTGTGTGTGTGTGTGTGTGTGTGTTTTTAACTGATGAAGGCTGTGGCCAAAAGCTTTATGTAAGTATCTCTTAATTGTGCCAGTCTGCAACTTGACACGTCTTCTTTACAGTAAGTAGCAATCTGTCTTTCCCTCCATTGCTGATATTCCTACCTAAAATTTCCATTGTTTGTGTTTTCTGAATTACTGCACTACTTGCAGCAATAGTTAACTTTTCTCTGGAAAGAGCTAAAAAGATATATATGTGTCACAAATTATGATAACATTCAATGTAACATTTACAGAGATAAAGAAAATGCCATAGAATAAGATGATGCGGAAGGATCCCATCTGCACACATCAAAAAAAGTTTTGCATCACCCCAGTTCCCCTAACTCCTGAAGACAGATGTTCACTGTGGATATTGTATCACAGAAACATTCCCCCTGACTGTTCAGAGACGTCACTAAGCCCGCCAAAAGATGTAAACAACCATGCATGATGGAGGGGGTCCGACAGCCGATCAGTTCCAGTCATTCCACCAGGAAGGAGGTACACGGCTCATGTTGTCTGTAGTTCAAGCATGCCTAGACAGTCAATACCACGGCTCGATCGCATCCACATCATTACTTTGTGCCAGGAAGGGCTCTCAACAAGGGTGGCATTATGTTGGATATGATACATGAATGTCTGCCTCCAACTGATAGTGCAACTATATCGGCAGCATATTGGTGAGGCCTTCGTCTTCACGGATGACAATTCACGCCCCCATCACGCACATCTTGTCAATGACTTCCTTCACGATGACGACATCACTCGAATAGAGTGGCCGACATGTTATCCAGACATGAACCCTATCGAACATGCCTGGCATAGATTGAAAAGGGCTGTTTATGGACATGACCCCCCAATCACTCTGAGGGATCTACACTGAATCGCCGTTGAGGAGTGGGACAGTCTGGACCAACAGTGCCTTGATGAACTTGTGGATAGTATGCCATGATGAATACAGGCATGCATCAACTCAAGAGGACGTACTACTGGGTATTAGAGGTACAGGTGTGTACAGCAATCTGGATCACCATCTCCAAAGGTCTCACTGTATGGTGGTACAACATGCAATGTGTGGTTTTCATGTGCAATAAAAAGGGCAGAAATGATGTTTAGGTTGAACTCTGTTCCTTTTTTCTGTACAGGTTCCGGAACTCTTTGAAGTGACGTGATGCAAATCTTTTTTTTATGTGTGTAGTAAGTCTCCCCAGAACTGAGGTCCCAGTAAAATTTTCATCACTCTTCCCATTTCCTAAACCTCTCAAAGGCTTTCCTTTCGTCCCTCTTCTTTTCCCTTCCACCCTTCTGCCAGAAGAAGAAGCAACTGGCTCTGAAATCTCACACTTTTCAACATTTTTTGTGTGTTTTGTCCTGCTGCAAGTTGATGATCAGACTTTTTATCTGTCCATATCATACAGTGTTTTCAGCTATTGATAATTTTAATATTTGCATCAAACGCACAAGTCACTGATGAAACTGATAACTTACATGGAAGATAAGTGTTGGTCAGCTATTCATTGTTCTTGCAATTTTATTGTATTATTTTGGCCTATTAGAACTTAATGTTCCTCATTGTAAAAATATATATTTGTTGTCCAAAAGGTGAATTAAATTCACAGGGAGTTCCAGAATGTAATGCTATACTTATTCTGTAGTATTGCTCATGTAATACTATACTTATTCTGTATCATTGTTCATGTAATACTATTATTTGTTACCTGAGGACCTTGAAGAATGCCATCTGCCAGAGGATCACCAACTTTCTTTGCTTCAGCTTTTGCTTTTGCTTTCTTAACAAATTCATCATATATATCTTCATGCACAAAAGTTCTTGTTCCTGCACAGCAGACTTGTCCTTGGTTGATGAACAGTGCATCATGTGCTATCTGTACTGCTTCATCAACTGAAACATATGGTTATTGTGTTATTACTACTATTATTACAGTTTTTATTTTATTTATTTTTTACATTACAAGTCTAAGCTTTATCAGCAAAAGGCAATCTGAAAAATGTAACAGTATACCTGAAGTCATATGTAGAGATAAATGAAATCACAACTGGGTTGTGCAAACAATTAGCTTTACCACAATTGGGAGAGAATTTCTTCAGTAGCCAAACTTACTGTTTGTCAAAACATAAAACTGTGATAGAATACAGAAAGATAAAAGTTGAAAATAATGCAGTAACAGTCAACTTCACTTAATGATATCTCATTGGTCATTGATAAGTACATACTTGGAACCTGATATGCAAACTTCATACAAACAGAAGTTACATTCATCTATTAATGTTTCTTATTTTACAGAAAATGGGGGCAGCCACACATCATTTCGGAGACAAAGTTATTTCCCTACTATTGGATGGGGGTAGAAGAAATACATGCTTTTGCAGCACACAACTTAATTTTTATGCAAGATAAAACATCTATGTATGAAAACTAATCTTTTGGCTTCTCTACAATAACTATTTTAAGAGAGAAAGCTGGAAACTTATCTGAAAATCATGTTTCCCCTGCAGCGCTCTTTGCAAGGTAGCAGGAGGTCTTTCCTTATTAAATTTCAATGATGCAATGCTCACAATAAATGTTTTTAAACTACTTGTATCATTTATATTTCTATTTGAATTAGTTTACTTACTGTCAGCATCAGGAAGTATTATCAGCGGACTCTTCCCACCCAGCTCCAGTGAAACTTTCTTCAAGTTTGACTGTGCAGCTGCTGCCATAACTGCTTTTCCAACCTGGACACAATTTTAATACTTCCTAATACTCAGTTATTACTGCAACATATCAGGCATAAAAGAAAGATTTGTTTTATTTTCCAGTGTGAAGGGTGATCAGAAGTTCATGTTGATGGACTGGTGGACCCTGTCACCAAAGTAAGAAATTTCTCACAGTGCAAAGCATGCTGAGCTGTTTCTTGAGCAGCTTATCAATTTCCTCATTCAATTTTAACTGACTGCCCATCTGGATGCCTAGGAATTTTAATATGTGTTGTTTCATTAATTTTCTGATTGTTAATATTCATTTCAGGAACATAAAGTTTATTTGTTGTGTGGAACTGTAAAATAATTGGTTTTGAAAAATTTAGGAGTAGGCTATTGCTGTGAACTATTTGCAGGTACATAGTCCAATATGGTTACAAATAATTCTCATGTTTAGTGGACTTTTGATAAAATTTTATGTAACTGCATAAATGTTCATATAATACTGGCATATTATCAACATGCTCCTAAATACTGTGTATACCATTACTTATTCACAGTTACACATTAATGAAGTTTGCTCAGAATTCCTGTATTTGCTGATGGAGTGAAAGCAGTAGTGAGATGTTTAATATTTTTAAAATAATTTGTAAGATTTTATTTCATCTTTTGAGAGAGCTTTTCCTCTAAAGTTTTATTTCTAGATGAGGTGTATTATCAACATATCTTATCAATGTTGCCTGTTATGCATGTATTATTTTGTCTCTCTTATAGGGACAGTTTCTCAGTTATGATTATTGCAATTAATAAAATGAAACAAAAACAATGAAAAAGTATTGGTAATGATTGCACGTAGCCAACGGTAGAATACCAAAGCCAGTATGACCTGAAACTGTCGTTCCACTATTGTTATTTTGTAATAAAACCTGGCATAGTTCAAATAAAGTAGTCACTTTTTGTATATATATATTAGTTAAATTCCTACAGGTGGCTTCAGTTGTCTAATATGAGTATGATTCCAATAGTGCCGTTTGTTGGATGCAGAAGTTCCGCTGTTCACCGTGTCTGTCTCAATTTGGGTGTTTCTAATACCATTTTTTCTTTCTGGATGTGCTTGCTTGCTGCTACTTGATATAAAAAGTAATACAAAAAACTCATAAGTTCATCATTCACTTTCGAATTATTTCACAGGGAAGTACAACTTTGTTCCACGACTGCGTCTCAACCGACCACAGCAGACTCTACAAGTGACAAAGAATGACTCTAGCTTCAAAGATATTCCACTCGACATCCAAACTTCCGCTTGTAATAAGTATCTTTGATATTGTTCGTCATATCCACCAATATCAATCAATATATTGCAATGTTTTAAACATAATAGTAAATTAACATAAAAAATAAGTAGATTATAATTTATAAAAATTCCGACAAAAATATAAGAGAAAAACATTCACCACTTCGCCCACTAGATTCTGTATTGATAACTTCAGTTGAAAATAATACATCTCCCAGATCCATTACAGACTTCTGTCAGTAAATGTTCATTATGACTAATCTGTCACAGGAACAAACAGCTGTTAGTGAAATTATTCAAGTCTTCTAACTAAAAAAAAAAAAAAAAAGATCCACCAGTGAAACAGATTTCATCTCTCCTGTATTGTTGCCCAGACATAATTATGAGTGCAGTAAATGGTACTTTTTTTGGTGGGGTGGGTGTGGGGAGGTTCTTTTCAGAAATGGAATGAGGTCACCAGCTCTAAAAGAATAGACCATGAATGTTATGTATACCTTTAGATTCCTGTACACCATGCACTCCAATACTTAGGTGGTCCCGCCATATGTTAACTCATCATCTCATTGTCATCATGTCTTCAACCTGAAAACTGGTTTGATGCGCATCTTGATGCTAACCTATCCTTTGCAAGCCACTGCATCTCTGCCTCTGCCTAACAACTGCAATCTACATCCATTTGAACCTGCTTACTGTTTTCAAACCTTAGTCTCCCTTTAAATCTCCTTCCCTTCACTCACTCTCACTCTCACTCTCTCTCTCTCTCTCTCTCTCTCTCTCTCTCTCTCTCTCACACACACACACACACACACACACACACACACACACACACACACACACACACCGGCTTCCTTTCACTACCGAATTGAAAATTTGGTGATGCCTCAGCATGTGCCCTATCATTCAATCTGTTCACTTAGTCAAGTTGGGCCATAAATTTCTTTCTCTCCAATTTGACTCATTACCTCATCAGTTATTCAATCTATTCACCTAATACGTTTAGTATTATTATGTAACACCACATGTCAAAAGCTTCTATTTTCTTCTTGACTGAATTGCATATTGCCCATATTTCACTTCCATACAACATTTCACACAAATACCTTCAGAGAAGACTGTTGGGTGCAAATTTTGTATTAGATGTTCACAAATTCCACTTTCTCTGACATTCTTTTGTTGCTAATGCCAGTCTGCATTTTATATCTTCCCTAAGTCAGTCATCATAAGTCTCTTTGCTGCCTAAATAATAAAACTGTTCTACTACTTTCAATGTGCCATTTCTTAATTTATGGTAATTACTTTGGCATAGCCTGGTGTACCTCGACCACATACCATTACCCTTATTTTTTTCTTATCGATTTTCATGTTACAATCTCTTTTCAGGATGTTATCTGTTCCATTCAACTGTTCTTCAGTCCTTTGCTTTCTCCGACAATTACAATGTCATTGGCAAATATCAAAGTTTTTATTTGTTCTCCATACTTCTCATTCATTCTCTGTGAGGCTGGTAGGCTTATAAACTTCCACTGCTGTTGTGGTTGTTGGCTTCACATCTATTTGGCTTCGATAATGCATTTGCTATGCTGTTCATAGTTGCTTACCTGCACTGCTGTTTTCTTACTCATAATTAGGCTTACTCTTACAGTACTCCTATTTTATTTTGTGATGATAACGCTATACTGACCCAATCAAAAGTCTTTCTTTCTGCCAGCACACTATGCTAATTCCCACTGTATCCAACCTATCCATTTCCCTTTTTAAATTCTCTAATCTACAGAGGGACGTAACATTCCGCACTCCAACTTGTGGTATGTCTGTCTTTATTTTCCTGATGAAGACATCCTCCTGGGTAATCCTCACCCAGTGACGTGTATGGGGGACTATTTTTAACTCCGAAATATTTTTCATAAGAAGGTGTCAATGTCATTAAGCCATAAATTAGAGCTGCATGCCTTCAGGAGAAAGCTCATGGCAGTAGTTTCTCCTAGCTTTCAGCTGTTTGCAGTTCCAGCACATCAAAGCTGTGTAGGACAATGGTACAAGGCTGTATCATATCTAGGCTGTTGCTTGAAGTGTTCATGTATGTTTTCAACAACATTGTCAATGTTCCAATGATTTTCCAAACTCTTAGAAAAAAACTTATTATGATATTTTTAATCAGGCTTTCACTCAAATATTAGCACTCATATATTAAATTATATTCTACAAATAATTTTCTTACCGCAACAGAACCAGTGAATGCCACTTTTGAAATTTCAGGGTGTGATGCAATGGCAGATCCTGCAGTTGGCCCATATCCTGGGACAACATTGACAACTCCAGCAGGAAACCCAGCCTACAAAAGAAATTATGGTTGGCACCTGCTGTTCCAATTTCTTTTTAGTCCTATTGATTACATGTTATACAAGTAGTGTGCCAATAATACATACCACATCAAATGAAACAATGCAGTATTTCATGAGCATTTTACATATCGTATACACAATATTTTCCTTATTTTATAAGAGCAATTAGTTGCATATAACACTGCAACTTGCAATTTATTCACATACTTTTAAATGAGTTCTTAAAAAGTAAGATGCAATGAAAGAACACAACCTTATCCTAATGACATAAATAAATAAATAAATAATAAAATTACATTTTTAACATCATAATTCAAATTAAAATAAAATATTTTTGTTTTTATGGGATGAGTGGAAGTATCATATCTTTTTCTTTTAAGAGTGTTTTTACCTAAGTGGTTTTTCTCTATTCTTACTCTAAGGGATGCCTTGCAAACTCGAAGTGTTACTTCATTACTTCATTTTATAGCAGGTTCACCTATGAAGAATATTTGTTAGTTTTCTTCTGGATACCTGTACATTATTAATTCCTTTTCTATATTGATGGAAAGCTTATTGGCTACTTCTATACCTGGCTCACTAACTCCCTTGTATACTTTCGTGAGAGTTGAGGAGACCCCGGTGGAAGTTTTTCACCTGTCTTGTGACCTGGTTGTCAATGTCACACTTTATCTAAAACAGTTCCTTGTTATTGGCTGCAAAGACCATCAGTGAATATATATACTGAGATACTTGAAGAGACCCTTATATGTTCATCTTACTGCTCATTTTTAATTTTAAAACTTTTCAATTTCGACTTCATTCCCCAGAAGATTATACCACAGGCAATTATAGAATGGAAAAAAGGCAAGATGTGACAATAGCATTATTTCTGTGTCACCAAAGTAAGAAATTATTTACAGTGCAAAGCATGCTGAGCTGAGTTTTTTGAGCAGTTGATCAATTTGCACATTCCATCTTAACTGAATGACCAGCAACAAACTGTCCATTCACATGAATGGACACAGGCAGACCGTGTTTGTTGGTAATGAGGATCACCCTGTGGCTAAACATGCCTTGGTGCATGGCCAGCACATCTTGGCACAGTGTTACACCGTCCACGTTATCTGGATACTTCCCACTAACAACAACCTGTCAGAACTCCAGAGATGGGAACTTGCCCTTTAGTATATCCTCTCTTCTTGTTATCCGCCAGGCCTCAACCTCCGCTAATTTCAAGTTGCCGCCGCTCATACTTCAACAACATCTTTGCCTGTGTACTTCTGCCTTGACTGACATCTCTGCCCAAACTCTTTGCCTTTACAAATGTCTGCTTGTGTCTGTGTATGTGCGGATGGATATGTGTGTGTGTGCACAAGTGTATACCTGTCCTTTTTTCCCCTTAAGGTAAGTCTTTCCGCTCCCGGGATTGGAATGACTCCTTACCATCTCCCTTAAAACCCACATTCTTTCGTCTTTCCCTCTCCTCCCCTCTTTCCTGAAGAAGCAACCGTTGGTTGCGAAAGCTTGAATTTTGTGTGTGTGTTTGTGTATCTATCGACCTGCCAGCGCTTTTGTTTGGTAAGTCACATCAACTTTGTTTTTAGATATATTTTTCCCACGTGGAATGTTTCCCTCTAACAAAGATTATGTGACTTACTGCACATACACTGTGTATGTGAGGTTGGATATGTGTGTGTGTGTGTGTGTGTGTGTGTGTGTGTGTGTGTGTGCGCGCGCGAGTGTATACCTATCCCTTTTTCCCCCTAAGGTAAGTCTTTCCACTCCCGGGATTGGAATGACTCCTTACCCTCTCCCTTAAAACCCACATCCTTTCATCTTTCCCTCTCCTTCCCTCTTTCCTGAAGAAGCAACCGCCGGTTTTGAAAGCTCGAATTTTGTGTGTCTATCGACCTGCCAGCACTTTTGTTTGGTAAGTCACATCATCTTTGTTTTTAGATATATTTTTCCCGCGTGGAATGTTTCCCTCTATTATATTCATATCCCTCTTTCCTGAAGAAGCAACCATTGGGTGAGAAAGCTAGAATTTTTTGTGTATTTTTGTGTGTCTATCGACCTGCCAGCGCTTTTATTTGGTGGGTCCCATCATCTTTGTTTATATATAATCTAACTTCTGCACAATTTCAGTGCAGTAATGTGTTCATTGTAAATATGTGTGTGTATATATATATATATATATATATATATATATATATATATATATATGTGTGTGTGTGTGTGTGTGTGTGTGTGTGTGTGTAAGTACAATCTAACTTCTTCACCATTTCAGTGCAGTAATGTGTTCATTGTAAATAAGTATTATAGTAGTTGTATTACATGTTTATTACTTTATAAATAAATAAAAACTTTTTTATTTTAAATTCAGTGCATTAGTATTTGTAAAATGACTTTCATATAGTGTTCATTAAAAAAATTACGATCATTCCACTTGGGACCTGTGGAATGATACAATAGCTTATTTGTTTTAGTTGTAAATATTTGTCATGTATTGTTGTTTTTCTGACATGTTCCACATTCTGGAGGACCTCCTCACTACGGATCAATTGGAATGAAAGTAAATCTAATCTAATCTAATCTAAAGATCCTCGCAAACGCTATTTTAATGTCATTTGTTAACCACTTTCTGCTTCCAATACAGGTTGCTTTGATTTTAATTTGTCCTTGGGGGAAGTAGGTTTCAAAGTGTTTGACGAATACGTTCCAGAATGAATTCAATTTCTCATACACTGTGTCTGCCTGATATATTTCATCCTGTTGTTCCTGATGTAAACTATTTATAAACAATTGAGTAGATTCAAAATTTATTGTTCTAACATGTTTAACTTGGGTACGACCATGCACTGTTTTTTCCGCAGGCAAGTTTCGAAGCTCTCATTTTAACATTGTGGTCAGACAATCACTTATTACAGTCTGTGTTTTTACTTCACTTTAATCTGTGGGGTTCAGGAACACATTGTCAATCATGATCTTGCTATATCCATTTATTCTTGTTGGAAATGTTGCCCTACAGAGTATGTTGAAAGGAGACAATGATTCAAATTGCTTATGATTGTTATTATTTGAAAGAAAATTTATGTTAGAATTACTGCATACCATAAAATTACTGTTATTACTTTATAGTTTTGTAAAAACTGATTCTAGCGGGGAAAGAAACTTATGAATGTTTCCCACAGGTGTCCTGTAAACTTTTACTATTATGAGGGATGGCTTTTACAGTTTTAATTTGACAGCACAGCATTCAAAATGCTGTTCAATACAGTACTGAAAGAAAAAAGTCTGAGACCAAAGAAAATAAAGCTATCAATCTAGATACATTTTTACATACAAAAGATGATGAGCATATCTGAATCTGACCTGAAACTTGCCGTCAAAATGAGATGGAGGTCTATTTCCTTTACAGCTGTGTACTATAAACTTTATAGCCATCTGACTTTATGAAATTTTTTGTCCGCGTGGTCAAAGAAGCAGATTTTCATTTTTCTGGCTGGGTAAACTGCAGCGAACCATAACAAACTGCACAAAAAGCACTTGCACTCTCCTAAAGTGACTGATGTGGGGTTGGTGTTTTTGGAATTGTATACCTCTATTTCTTTGAAAATGAACAGACAGTGACCATTGACTCAGAAAGTATATGACTATATTGGAAGGCTTTGTTGAAATAAATGTAAGGCAGCTTGGCAGTGATCCTAAAAACCTATATTCCAGCAGGATGGAGCAACAGCCTACATCACATAATACAATACATCTGTAGTACGTAAAATGTTTGGAACTGTTCTCTCATTTCGGTGAACTTGCTTGGCCTGTGGGTGTTTCTGACCGTGCATTCCAAAGGCACATCATGAGTATTCAAGAACTCAAGCAAGCCACTGGTGACAAAGTTGCAGCAAGTGATGAGGACCTATTGAGGCAAATGTATAACTTCAAGAAACATTTTCAAGAAGGGACTGATGTAGTTTAAAAAAATAAAACTCTGTAATCAGTGGTAACAAATGGCGTCCTCCGTTGTATTTACAGAGAGTTTTACTTATTTTTTCCCCTTCTTCCGTATATAATATATGAGTAGCTGAAAAATGTCAATTAACGATACACCCCTGCAGGTACACACAGTAAATACTTTCTACACCCATACTCTTACATAGAATGTCACAGCATGTATCATGATGTGCAACCACACTAGATGTCTTTATAAATCCATACTCTACCACAGGTAATTAGTATTCAGCTTGGGGCAATTTTTTTAAATTTTTTTTCATATGTGTGGCATATGAATTGTTATTCAGCCTTGTGAATTGACTTTGTCTAAAATAATTAGCATTACGAATAAATCCCAATGCAACGTGCAAATCCATGAGTGTAAGATGGGATGAATAATTATTAATTATTAGATTTTCAAAACAACTCTCTCTAGTTTTCGAAAGCACAGTTAGTTCTTCATGTCAATTACAGAAAGTTATTGGAGTGGGAATACCACCCCATTTACAGAAAAAAAGAGGAATCACTCTCAAAAGTAATAGAATCAACTATGGAAGGAAGAGTAATGATCTGTCTGAATAAATACAATCTTTTCAACAAAGCACTCTTTGGCATCCAAAGCAAGTAAGTACAATGTAGGCCATAACAGATTTTACAAAAGTAGTCTTGAAGGTCTCAACAGGGATAACTGTGTACAGACACATTTCTATAGCTGTCCAAGGTGTTTAACACTGTTGCCTATAAAAGACTACTAAATGAAGTGTTAGTTCTAGGTATAAGATGTTACAACGGTAGGTATAAGGCTAATGAGTGGTGCCACTTTAACCTGGAAAATTACACTGCAAAAGATAGAGATAACCCACACTTCAGATACTAATTTTTTTGTGAAGCAAGCATCAAACCCAGCTGTTCCTCAGGATATTATATTAGGAAAAGCCTGCTCTTAACGTGTATAAATGAATATCTAGACAAGACAAGACACGAAAAAAAATTCTCCTTGCTCGTGATAGCAAGATTATAGTTGTTGATAAAACATCATAACTCTTAGTTTAGAAGGTACATGAAACCCTTAACGATGTTTACAGTTGGGGTAGCATGTAATAAATTAACTCTGATCATAGCAAACAAACAGTATAAACTTCAGTGTAAAGACAGAAAACTGTTCTATCACATTAAATATGCATGAAAATCTATAGATTGTGTAGCAAAAACAATGTTTTTATATTGATTGTCATCTGACATGGAAGGAATGTATGAAGATATTGCCAAAGAGAATACTACAGAATGTTCCATCCATAGGATCCTATCACCACTGTTAGCAGGAACTGACTTATGGCAACATACTGTTCCTATGTACACTAAATTCTTATTTATGGAATTCTTTTCTGGGTATCAAATGCACGCAAAATGGGAAAATCTGCTAAAACAGGCTATACAAATAATGAAAAAGTAGTAGTCAGGCTCACTGTAAGGAAATGCCTTTTTTTGTGTGTCTTATGGTGCCAAGTGAGTTAATGTACCGGTCTTGTCACATGAGAAGAAAAATTAGTAATTATGTCATAAATAGTTCTACCCTTGCTCATGGTGCAAGAACCATTTACTAAGTAATATAAAACATAAGAACTCTTAAATAATATTTTCTAACAGAGATTGCCCCAGGAAACAAAAGAGATAACTAAAATACTTTAGAAAGGAAGAGTGTAGGACTTAAATAATGCACACTACACAATTTAAGATTAGCTACAGAACTGTTGAGTATGGGTTCATAAAAAATTGGAATAACTAAATAATATCTTTCAAACCATATTATACATCTAAAACTTAATGCTTTTTGCAGGAAAACCACACACACAAGTTAGGCAGTACATGATGCTAATGTCCCATCATTCTTCCGAACTTAAAATTTCACTCAAGTTGTTTAGCTTTTCAGAAGGATAGAAAGAAAGGCAAAGATGTTACATAGACATGACAACATGATCATGGCCCTAAAGTCAGCTGCAAGTCTGTGTGGTGTGCCGCTGATAAGGGCCAAGTGACTGAATGAACAGCTTACAATTATATTTTTCTGTTATAAAAATAACTTGTTCCAGGTATGTATGAAAGCCATCATTATAAGCTAGACATAAATGAATCAGGTACTGCATTTTTTTATAATACTGGCCTCAGATTTACAAGGATGGAGGCTCATGCTCCGTGCAGCCATTCTGATGAAGGTTTTCCATGGTGCTCCTAAATCACTTCAAGAAATACCAAGATGATGCCCTCAAGGACTGGGCTGACCAACTCTCCTCTCGTCATTAAAAACTTGTATATACATTCATACATCTGTGTTTATGACTAATGTTTTTCTTTTGCATCAACCTGCCAAACACCGATTCATCGTAGAATTATCCTTGTGTGAATAAATTACTAGCACTAGCAATATTACAAATTACCAAAGAGATAGATTGCTGTTCACCACATAGAGGAGGCACTGAGTCACAGGCAGGCCCAATGGAAAGACTGCTAAAAAGTCCTAATTCAAAAATAGAAAACATGCACACACATAGCCACTATCTCCAGCCACAGCAGATCATAATTTCCGTTTGCTATGACATCAGAAATATTTCACCTGGTTGTGATTAGTGGCACTTACATACCTCAAACTGACGTATTTTGTCTGTGAGAAGCCATCTCCTAATCTAATTGGGAGTCCCTGAGTTTGGCAAGCTATTGCTTCATTGTGACTGCAGATATTACTCGGAATTTTGCTCAGCAAGTGACACCAATGTCTCTATTCGTATCTGCTGTAATAGTATCCAGACAGTTTCAACCACTGTCTGTGTCTCAAAGAAAGACAAAGAAGCAACCAGACTCACTTCTTTGCACAGAGCTGCAATGTATAAAGCATTGATAGGTGTATCTTCAGCAGGCTTCAGTACTACAGTGCACCCAGTAGCAAAAGCTGGAGCTAATTTCCATACAGCCATCAGTACAGGAGCATTCCATGGTATTATCTGCCCAACTACTCCGACAGGCTCTTTCCGTGTGTAGGTGAAGTAAGGGCCATCTGAAATTTAAAAGACCGCAACTGTCTTATTTTATCTTTATCCTTTGATCAACTGAAATATAGTACTGATTGATATGAGAAACACTATTAGAAGTGTTAACAATGCCTGGGCAAAAGATAAACATTTACTTACACAACTGCTTAAACTTTCATGGCCATTTCTTGATGTACAGCCTGTTGGCACTTATCTTGGGGTCTCAATTTCTCCAGCATGAGTGGGTAGTATTGTTAAAGGTTCACCTTCTAGTCTACCACTAACAATTCTGGATGATTATTTGAAAATGCTAACCACTAATTCCGGAAAAATGACAAAAAACACTAAATGACCATCAGTGGAAGATCCTAGGATGAGTGCCAAAGGCAACATGTCAAAAATTTCTTTCTTTCTTATTGGAACAACATCAACTGATATATGGCTAAAAATACAAGAAAGAAACAGAAATATGCTAAATCTACAGATTTCAGAGACTTTTTTTCAAAAGTTCATCTTTTAGAAAGAACCAGTAGATAAGAAAGAGGAAGGAGGATAAAAGGAATGATTTATAGATGTTGAGTTAGGAAAGTTGTTCTATGCCATGGACTGAGATAACTTCATGGTACATAAAAGCTGTTGTAGAAACAGCAATAGTAAGGCCTTGGAATGTTTTTTGCCTCAGGAGCAACAGTCATTTTTACTTCTGACTCTTTTTTCATGTCTGTTTCCTCTTTCCAGGTATGGAGACAGTTAACCTTCTTCCATCATGTTGTGTCAGTACCGTAACATGTTGCCAGAGGAATTAAAAATTGCGCACCCTGTTGGTGGAATAGAGGAGTATTGTGTGGTAATTTGTTTTCTGCAATTGAAGAAGATCAATCCAGCAAATAATTCTTGCAGAGTTGGTGTAAATGTATGGCTAACAATGCATTATAGGACAACTGTTAAATGGCACAGACACTTCAATTAAGGCAAAAAAGCCTGAAAGGCAAAGAAGAGTTGAGAATCAAAGGACAAGTGGAGGCCCATGTGCTGTAAAACCATCATACCAAAATCAAAGTGTGAATGGGAAAACTGAAAACAAGTCCTAGTTTAGACTTCAGTGTCTGGCACAACATTATGAGCGTGACAGAGATCACTGAACACTATGTTCCGTGATTGCCCAACCCCATTCAGAAAGCCCACCTAATTGTGGCAGCAGCAGAAATGTTGCAGCTGTGTTAGGCCACTCAAGATTACTTCTTTAGCTCCCTAATCACCATGGGTGATTACTGGGTGTATCATTACAACCCTAAGGAAAAGGAATAAAGCACGTTGCACACGGATTCATCACCACTGAAAATGGTGAAGAACCAATCATCTCCAGAGTAGTCTATAATGAGTTTTTTGGGATTGCCATGCTGTGATGTTAACTGAGTATGCTTGTTACTACCATAATTTCCAGGCTACTTGCAGAAGATTGCCAAGGGTGTCTTTTTGGCTCATGACAATGCCCCAGTTAAGTCTGCACTGGCACGGTCACACATGCAGTGTATCTGAGCTACCAAATTTTTCCTCTACCCCCTCCCAATTCTCTTTCTTCATCTGAAATAATTAGTCATTTGCATATAACAAAGGTGTTCTCTCTCTCTCTCTCTCTCTCTCTCTCTCTCTCTCTCTCTCTCTATTATCTTTTTATGGACAAAACACAGCAATTAATTGTTGCATTTGACCTTTTACACTCGTATGTAGTTATCATTCACTACTCTAGTTAAAGATATGAACTCTCATTACCTGTAGGTATGGTGTGACCATGGATTTTGTCAGCCCAGCCAGCAAGGTAACGCAAACAGTTGGCAGAAAATATGATTTCACCATATGAAGCTGGAAATATCTTCCCTCCTTCCATGCTCTGCAGTACAGCCAAATAGTGAATATCTCTTTCTATCAAGTCTGCTAGCTATAAACAGAATAAAACAAAAAAACAAAAAAACTAGATTAAGTGTGAATCATAAACTTGCATCTTTTAATGGCCCAGTGAAGGGAACACACTATCTTCAGTTAGTTGGTGTTATTAGATATTATATTGCATTACATGGTACATGACACCTTAGTAAGTTAGCCTAATAATATACATCTAAGAATGGTAGGACCCTCTCACTATCCACCAAAACAGGAATAAATGGAGCAAGGCTGCGACATGGCACAAATAATTATTTTTTTCCTACTTCGGTAGTTCATTTCTCTTGTATGTGCGTGTGTGTGTGTGTGTGTGGGGGGGGGGGGGGGGTTTGTGTGAATTTAATAATAGTATTCCCATAAAGAAATGCAAAGTATTTAACAAAGGTTTCAAAACTAAGTTTCCAAACAGACAAAGTCCATGGCATACTAAACATCTTATTGATTTGTAAAACAAGGCTACATTGTTATCCAAACAGCTAAACAAAGATCAGGCAGATCTTATGTACTAATAGATAGGGAGCACTGAGAATTGCAGAAGGTGGTTTTAAAAAATTGCATGAAATCAGCAGAAGGAATCCATCATGAGTTCCAAAGTGTTACCAGTAGCTCAGTTAGCAAAATGGGGTAGAATGATTGAGCAATAAGCGACACATTTCTGTAATCATTACTAACCGACACTTGAGACGGAGTAAAGAGCAATGCCACTGAGAAGGAGGAAGGAAAAAGAAAGACTAGACTGGAGTTTATTGTCCCATCAGACAGCAAAGTCAGTACAGATGGAACACAAGCTCAGATTATGTAAGGATGGGGAAAGAAATCGGCCATAGCCCTTTGAAAGGAACCATCCCAGCATTTTTCTGGAGCAATTTCGGGAAATCACTGAAAACCTAAATCACGACAGCTAGACACAGATCTGAACTGTCATCCTCCTGAATGCAAGTCCAACATGATAACCCACTGTACCACTTCACTCTGTGACACCAGTGCACCATGACTAATTGGAAATGAGTGATGAATCACACTTTCCCTTGAGGCAATCTGATTAAAGGGTTTGTGTTTGGCAAATGCTCGGACATTGTTACTTGCGACCATGTGTAGTGCCAACAAAGAAGTACGGAGGACGTAACATTACAGTTGGTATGGGAGTGTTTTCAGTGGTTGGAGTGTGGTCACCTTACAGCACTTAACAAAATGCTAAATCTGCATCTACTTCTATACTCTGCAAACCACAGTGAAGTGCATGGCAGAGATATGTCCCATTGTACCAATTATCAGGGTTTCTTCTCATTCCATTCATGTTTGGAGCGTGGGAAGAGCAAATATCTGAATGCCGCTGTGTATGCTGTAATTATTCTATCTCATCCTCAAAATACCTATGCATACATACACACATACATACATTAATCTTTGTTCCATAGATCATGAATATGACATTTCGTAATGATGTGGAACGTGTCACTTTAACGTAAGTTTTCTTTACACAAAACAATTAATTTGTTTTATAGTTACTACTTCATATCTAAGAATTCATCTATTGAGCAGAAAGAGTTGTCATTCAGAAACTCTTTTAATTTGCTTTTAAATATTGGTTGGCTATCTGTCAGACTTTTTATACTATCTGGCAAATGACAAAAGATTTTTGTGGCAGCGTAATTCACCCCTTTCTGTGCCAAAGTAAGATTTAATCCAGAATAGTGAATATCATCCTTTCTTCTAGTGTTGCAGCTATGCACTTCACTGTCGTTTTTAATTGGGATTTGTTATTAACAACAAATTTCATAAGTGAATATATGTATTGCGAAGGTACTGTGAATACCCCGAGTTCCTTAAATAAAGGTGATCTTAAGTGGGCTCCAGCTATTATTCTGATTACACACTTTTGTGCAATGAATACTTTCTCTCTTAATGACAAATTTCCCCAAAATATGATGCCATATGAAAGCAGTGAATGAAAATAGGCATAGCAGGCTAATTTACTGATATATTTATCACCAAAATTTGCAATAACCCTAATAGCATAAGTAGCTGAACTGAATCATTTCAGCAGATCATTTACGTGTTTCTTCCAATACAATTTCTCATCAATGTACACACCCAGAAATTTTGAGTATTACTACATTAGCAACAGACTTCCATTCATAGTCTATATTTATCAATGGTATTATGCCTTTTACTGTATAGAATTGTATAAACTGTGTTTTCTCAAAATTTGGTGAGTGCCCATTTGCAGAGAACCACTCAATAATTTTCTGAAAGACATTATTTGCTATTTCCTCAGCTGATTCTTGCTTCTTGGGTGTGATTACTAGAGTTGTATCATCAGCAAAAATAACTAACTTTGTATCTTCATGAATATAGAGAGGCTAGTCATTAATATACCATATTTACTCGAATCTAAGCCGCACTCGAATCTAAGGCGGACCTGAAATTTGAGACTTGAAATTCAAGGGGGGAGAAAAGTTTTAGGCCGCACCTCCAAATCGAAACATAGTTGTTCCATTGTAATATGAGACACAATTTAGGTCAAATGAATGACGATACAGCTACAGTAGTTTGGTTTGAGCTGTAAGCTTAGCAGTTAAGCTTTACCAGGTAGCCATTGCTATGTGTCAGGCGCTCCATCCGTATTTATACGGGTACCCTTCCTTTTCAAGTGCTTTGTCTGGTTTGAAATGATTGATTATTTTTCTTTGATCCGATAAGTGCCGTTCTCTTGTTATAAGTGCTTACGTCACTCTAAGCTCAAAATGCATTACTCTACTGTGTCATGCATCGTTTGTCGCATTGTGTGATAATGAGTGTTTATGGCTTGTCGCCGCTTGTGGCATGGCTTGCTTTTATGCGCGCTACCGCCGCTTACAATTAAAAAGAGAGAGAGAGAGAGAGAGAGAGAGAGAGAGAGAGGAATTGTCTCATAAGCAAAACAATGGTAAGAGATTGCTATTTGTTGTTATTTACACTGCTGCTTTCTTTGATAATGATCAACAAGAACCAAATAATAGACTGCGTATGATAGAAGATATTCTGACGAGAGTTTAGCGAAAAATTTTCTCTGCCTGAAAATCTTTGCAGACGCTTCTTTAGTACATTACATTCTGCACAGAAATTAGAGTCATCTTAGATTTAAAAATGTAGTCAATGCTGTGCTTCATTTCTGACTGCATCACTATTAGGCATAAGAATAATACGAATATAAACATGACATGTTATGTATATTCTCCCGCGTTTGCTGTTGTCTCACTCGAATTTCGTAGTTTATTAGGCAGACAGGATTTAAATGAGATAGCACCAAACACGAAAGAATACATGGCAAAATTGTATATTTATGTTATACTTATGATGAAGAGAATACTGCATGTGATTCACAATTCATAAAAGTTCCTATTAGCAACCATCTCTTCTCACAGGTAGGAAAAATTTCAGAACGTAGAGTTGGCCATATTGACGAACATGCCAAACAGTCTTGCTCATCAGATTTTCGTAGTTCATTGAAATGCTGCGACATTCGAAGATGAACAATAAGGAATTTGTATTTACTTCGTTGGATAATGTAGGGAAATGCAGTGGTCGAAACTCGAGGCGGAGAAAAAAGCTCGTCTGCCACCCTTTTTTTTTTTAAATTTATTTACTGATGCAGAGGTTTTGGTGCCAGTATTTATCATTTTGCTTGCAAAGCATGGCTGTGTAGCACTACATATATTCGATGGCAGAAGTTAGTTGTGGCAGCACCTACCAACATTTTTCATAACTTCCGCTTACTTTGCACTCGATTCTAAGCCGCAGGCAGTTTTTTGTATTACAAAAACCGGAAAAGAAGTGCGGCTTGGATTCGAGTAAATACGATATATTAAGAACAAAAGGGACCCAAGACCGAACCCTGTGGGACGCCATTCTTGATACCGCCCCAGTTAGAGGACTCTGCTGGTTTTTGTAGACTATCTGTACTGTTAATTTCAACCTTCTGCATTCTTCCAGTTAAGTAGGAATTAAACCATTTGTGCACTGTCCCACTCATACCACAAAACTTAAGCTTATCTAGAAGAATTTCATGATTCACACAATCAAAAGCCTTTGAAAGATCGCAAACTATCCCAATGGGTGATGTTCAGCTATTCACTGCGTTTAATATTAGATCAGTGAAAGCATATATAGCATTTTCTGTTGAAAGGTCTTTCCGAAAACCAAATTGATATTTTGTTAGTACTTCACTTTTACAAATAAATGACGCTACTCTTGAATACATTACTTTTTCAAGAGTTTTGGATAAAGCTGTCAGAATTGAGATTGGGCAGTAGTTGTTAGCATCAGATCTAAAAATGGGTTCAAATGGCTCTGAGCACATGGCACTTAACATCTGTGGTCATCAGTCCCATAGGACTTAGAACTACTTAAACCTAACTAACCTAAGGACATCACACACATCCCTGCCCAAGGCAGGATTCGAAACTGTGACCGTAGCCGTCACATGGTTCCAGACTGAAGCGCCTAGAACCGCACGGCCACACCGGCCGGCAGCATCAGATCTATCCCCCTTTTTATGCAATGGTTTAACAATAGCATATTTCAGTCTATCTGGAAACAGGGCAACTAAGAGTTACTATGTATGTGACTGAGAATCCTACTTATTTGTTGGGTACAAGCTTTTAGTACTCTGTCAGAAATGCCATAAATTCCATGTGAGCTTTTACATTTGAGTGAATTTATTATTTTCGTAATTTGAGGAGGAGAGGTGGGTTGAATTTCAGTTTTATCAAATTGTGTACGTAATGCCTCTTCCATATAGTGCCTAGCATTTTCTAATGAATAGCTAGATCCTATTTTCTCTACAACACTTAAAAATGATTATTAAAAATGTTTTCTACTTCTGACTCCTTGTTAACAAACTTTTCATTGTTTTTGATAGAAATACAGTCTTCCTGAGCTCTCGGTTGCCCTGTTTCCCTTTTCACAATATTACAAATTGTTGAAATTTTATTATCAGATGC
Source organism: Schistocerca gregaria (assembly GCF_023897955.1). NCBI lineage: Eukaryota > Metazoa > Arthropoda > Insecta > Orthoptera > Acrididae > Schistocerca > Schistocerca gregaria. The sequence goes on along the minus strand of NC_064923.1, from coordinate 600,066,457 downwards.
GTTAATCTCAGACATAATGCACATACTTCTGGACTTTTTAATAAATTTTCTTAATACAGTGCAGTAGTTTTTATAATGTTTCATTGTTTCGCGATCATTAGTCCTCCTAGCTATAAGATATGTTTCCCTTTTTTGTTAACAAGATATCTATCCCTTTAGTAAGCCATGGCTTTTTACACGGTTTTTTTACAATTATATTTCACTGTTTTCTTAGGGAAACTGTTTTCAAATATACTCACAAGAGTATCATGAAATAGGTTAAATTTTAAATTAGCATCATGTTCCCTGTACACCTCTTCCCAGTCTAACTGTTGCAAGCTTTCCCTAAAATTTTAAAGTGTTAAATTGTTAATGGAATGCACTATTTTGGAGGACTGTTTTGTATTACTGTATGGAGCTATATCATATATTGTAACTAGCTGTGCAGCATGATCAGACAGACCATTCTTAACAGGAAAAGTTTTCATTTGATTTAATTTATCTTGGTCTATGAAAACGTTATCTATCGGTGTGCTGCTTTCCTGTACCACCTGAGTAGGAAAATGAATAACTGATGTCAAATTGAAAGAACCAAGTAACACTTCAAGGTCAAGCTTTCTATCTGACACTCTCAGAAAATCTACAATGAAATCCCCATAAACAATAATTTGTTTTCCTTTGCCTGACAGGTAGCACAAAAAAGCATCCAAGTTTTGTTCAAAACTAGTTGAAAATTTCCCAATGGTGACTTACACGAGGCTGCAATTATAAAAGTGCCTGTATTTGGTTTAAGGTCACATCACATGCTTCTATGTGTTGCTCTACACAATTTTTTTTAGTTTCCAAATTTTTCACACTACAACAGATTTTATGGCAACGCCTCCTCTCTCAATAGCGTCTCTACTTACACGAGCTGAAAGCTTATATCCACCTACATTTACCATTTCCATACCTATGACTATATGATGTTCAGACAGGCATAGTACATCTATTCCACCCTCAGTTTCTAAATCTTCTATACAAAGAAGAAGCTCATCTACTTTGTTTTTTAATCCCCTGATATTTTGATGCAATATACTAACATTATTTTTTTACTGTGCTTTTATGTGAATCTTGTGACATACTAACATTATTTTTCACTGTACTGTTAGGAGAGTTTTATGATATTTTCACATCTCTAGTACCTGCTTCTCTGAACTTTTCATTTTTATTTCAATAAGTGTAGGAAGATCGGATACTGATCTTAGTCTATAATGGTACTCCCATGTGTTTCAGTGCCCCCCTAAAGATTTTGCTATCTTCCCAGCCAGTTTACCCTTCCCTTTCCTATTGAGATGCAGGCCATGTCTTGTGAGTTCCCACCTACCAATACCATCAATAAGAATCAAAACCTATACCTGACAAAGTAGCCGCCCGAAGCAGCTGCTGTGAACGATACATATGGGGTTGTAATATATTCCTACAATCATCATTTAAAATCAGTTGATGTAAACTTTCTTAGTAAACTTTCTCAGGATAGTTTACATCTATTTTCAAGAGTCTGCCAGTTCAATCTCTTCTGTATCTCTGTGACACTCACATGGATCAAACAAACCTGTAACCATTTGTGCTGCCCTTCTATGTATATATTCAATATCCCCAGTTAGTCCTATTTGGCATGGGTTCCACACACTTGAGCATTATTCTAGAACTGGTCGCACAAGTGATTTGTAAGCAATCTCCTTTGTAGACTGATTGCACTTCTCCATTATTCTACCAATAAACTGAAGTCTACCACCTGCTTTAGCCATGAAGGAGCCCATGCATTCATTCAGTTTCATATCGCCACAAAGTGTTACACCCAGTTACTTGCATGAGTTAGCTAATTTCAAATGTGGAAGGGTTTGAAGATTGTATCAGGACAACAATTAAAAACCACAATAGTTGCTGAACCAATAATATTTTGTTGTTTATGATGGTTTCAAAATAATTCCATCTTCTGACATACAATGTAATGTTAGAAACAATGTATTACAATTCTGGATAAGCAGTTGTCAAACAAAAATTCTTTGTCCCACAGGATAAAACAATGTTCCTAATAAGTTGCCAAAACAAACATTGAAAAGCCACAATCTGCAGAATGATGAAACACCTAAGAAATATTAAGAGTAGAAAAAGGACCACACAATATGGGAGTCAAACTTACACAGGATCCCAACAGCAACCACACTCATGCTTGTCTTTCTTACTAACAGGAAAACTGAACAGCTGATGGGACAGACCAGTGAGAGCATGTGCCTCAGCAGTTGTGTCTGTGTATGTGCAGATGGATATGTGTGTGTGTGTGTGTGTGTGTGTGTGTGTGTGTGTGTGTGTGCGCGCGCGCGCGAGTGTACACCTGTCCTTTTTTTCCCCTAAGGGAAGTCTTTCCGCTCCCGGGATTGGAATGACTCCTTACCCTCTCCCTTAAAACCCACATCCTTTCGTCTTTCCCTCTCCTTCCTGAAGAAGCAACCATCGGTTGCGAAAGCTAGTAATTCTGTGTGTGTGTTTGTGTGTTTTGTTCATTGTGCCTGTCTGCCGGCACATTCCCGCTTGGTAAGTCTTGGAATCTTTGTTTTTAATATACAAACAAAGTTGATGTGACTTACCAAACAAAAGCGCTGGCAGGTCGATAGATACACAAACAAACACAAACAACAACACAAAATTCCAGCTTTCACAACCAATGGTTGCTTCTTCAGGAAAGAGGGAAGGAGAGGGAAAGGCGAAAGGATGTGGGTTTTAAGGGAGAGGGTAAGGAGTTATTCCAATCCCGGGAGCGGAAAGACTTACCTTAAGGGGGAAAAAGGACAGGTACACACACACGCATATATATATATATATATACAAGCAGACATTTTTAAAGGCAAAGAGTTTGGGCTGATCTCTGCCCAAACTCTTTGCCTTTGCAAATGTCTGCTCGTGTCTGTGTATGTGCGCATGGATATATGTGTGTGTGTGTGTGCGAGTGTATACCTGACCTTTTTTCCCCTTAAGGTAAGTCTTTCCGCTCCCAGGATTGGAATGACTCCTTACCCTCTCCCTTAAAACCCACGTCCTTTCATCTTTCCCTCTCCTTCCCTCTTTCCTGAAGAAGCAACCGTTGGTTGCGAAAGCTTGAATTTTGTGTGTATGTTTGTGTTTGTTTGTGTATCTATCGACCTGCCAGCGTAAGTCACATCAACTTTGTTTTTAGATATATTTTTCCCACGTGGAATGTTTCCCCCATTATACACTTATTAATGGTTTGACAGGGGTGAGAGTGGGGGCTTCTTAGAATATCTGACTCTGTAAGTACATTAAGTGTGGAACCTATACCTAGTGTGCAAGACTACCAAGTCACCATTAAACTGTTGTAATTCATCCTGGCTATTAATCAAATGCATAGTCAGAGACGACCTGGAGTTAGCAACATCTTTATGTTCTTGAAATCTAATATGACAGTTCCTTCGTGTATGACCATTGCATTTGTCCTGCATTACAATCAACACGATAAACAGCAGATCCTTCTTATATGCTTCACAATTTATTAACCTAGTGCCTGAACTTCAAGGTACAAAATATCAAAACAATATTGGCTATCAAAATTTCTCTTCCCATCTCCTGAGAGGTGTAACAAATCCTACAGGACCTACCATTGCTCTTTCATTTACATGTTTCCTACAACATACACTTAAGTTTTGTTTCTTATGTTTAGCCTGTGATGGAACATATCCTCTTCCATTTGTACTTTTGTTAATAGATCTGATTTTTTTCTACAAAATTTGTTAATGTGCTGGTTACACATATTTGTGTTTTATATCTAGATGTACAGGTTATCTTCCTCCTAGTGTTTAATGGCATGCTTACTCTTATTTGCTTTCCCCACTCCTGGTTTTAAACCTTCCACCAACCACAGCTGCACACAACTTTCTTTGCATCACATGTGGTGTGCACTCTCACTGGTCTCTTCCCTCATCAGATTATGGTTTTCCTGTTAGTATGGCCAGATGACCAAGACAGTGATTGCTGTTGAGATCCTAAGTGGCTTTCACATATTGTAGGCTTTTTTTCCTCTTTTCGATATTTCTTAAGTGTTTTGTGCTTCTGTGAGCAGTGTCTTTTCCCCCATGTTGTGTATGATGACTTACATGTAATGGAAGAGTTCCTACATTTCTATGATTTTGATGAGGATAGTGCCACAGGACCAGATATTTTAGAAGTGATTGAAATGGCAGCTGAAGGAATAGGACTCACTTGGGAAAAACTGTTTTCTGTAACTGCGTATGAAGTGCCCGCAATGTGCGGTAAAGTAAAAGGGTTTATTGGCCTAATGCAGAAAAAAACTTAACATGCCAAATTTACCTTATGTTCATTGTTTTGCACACGAAGAGGATCTTTGTACAAAAGTTGTACATCCTTAATATGTGATGAATGCAATGGTGTGTATCATGGGCTATATTCATTCTCATATGCTCATTCACCAGTTCAAAGAATCTTTTTACTTAATTTGAAGAGGAGTATCCAGGTATCCCCTAACATGCTGAGGTGCACTGGTTGAGCAAACAAAAAAGATTTCCCAAATTTTTCAGTTACTACACCATGACTCATTTTTGGAGGACAAACGATGTCTGGAGCCACTTTTGCCTGTCCCTGAATAGGTAACTGATTTAGGATTTTTATCAGACATTACAGCTCTTCTAAATATTTAAATTTGAAAAACTCCAAAATGAAAATAGTCTCATCAAGGATATGGTTGGCAAAATAAAAGCTTTGCAATATAAACTTCAGCTCCTTGAAGACAACCTTTCAGAGAAAAGTACACAACACTTTCCTGAGCTATGTAAGTGGGAAGGAGCACACTTTAATAAATACATTGTGGTGCTACAGTCCCTTGAAAATTAATTTAATGACAGATTCCAGATAATGTACCGGTATATTGACAACAGCAAAGTAAAGTCGATTTTGTTAAATTTACATGTGTAACATACATGAAAAACAATAGTCCACATTACCTGTGTATTTAGAACGTACCTTCTTTTAGTACTTCAACTTTATACATTACTTTCATTTGTTAACATTTGGTATTGTTTGTGTTACCGGAAATTACTAACTTGCAGCCAATACTTGATGCGTTTGTAACACTCTTTTCGAAAGCAATTTAAAAACCACCTCTTGAATACATTTTGAACTAATCAATTTGCAAACTGACGATAGCAGAAAGAATTTACTTTACAATATCAAAGATTTGGTCGAATTCTATCAGAATTTGGAGAAGGACGAATTTCCTAATCTGCACAGTGAAATAAAGATTATTTTTATTTTTATACCCACATGTGTACGTGAAAGCTTTTTTTTAATTTGATTTCAAGCAAGTATTTTTGATAGTAATATAAAAAATGCTCCAAGAATTTCTGTCAGTCAATCCCCTATTCCAGATCTTAACAGCAAAACGGCAGATAAAAAAAAGTTTTGGTAATGGTAGGATAGGTGGAATGAGGGAGACAAGTATAAAGAAAGAGAGAGTCAGCACTATTGCGCAAAGTCAAGGAGTGGAAGTTTGCGCTCTCATCAACATAGTAAAGCCATCTCCTGCACTTTGCACTGCACAATGCACTGGTGCAAACATTCTGATGCCGATGACAACTTTTCTTCACAGTGGCAATGATCAGAATGATACCATGAGCTTGACTCCAGAGCTCTGGAATGTTAAATGTTTCTAAGTAGTTGGACATTTGGTGGTGCTAGTCAGTACCTCCTTCGCCAATGTGTTTTAGCAACTTTAAATGTACATTGTGTTCCCCAACAGCTTTGCATTATTTCAGAGCTCAGATACCATTAGCAGTTTGTTCTGCAGTGCTGTTGCACAACAGCACACATTCATGCAGGTCATCATACAATTTCTTTACTGTGGATCTGGCCTCCTTGCTATTGTGAGTGAGTCAAGATCTATCATCAGATTACATCCTCACTTCTGTGAGTGTACCCTATTCTCTTCATTAGTCCCTCACCCAACTTCCTTATTACATCCGAGAAAGGGTATTGCTCAAGCCCATAAAATCATCAGGTGACCTGAGAAATTTTTGGCCAATATCTTCACATTGCCATTCATTCAGGCTATTTGAACAAATTATTTTGTCTTTGCTTATACCACTCATTAAACAAAAGTTCATTAGAGAACAAGCTGGCTTTTGACTAGGGTGGTTTTGCACAGGGTGGGTGTACCCAGCTTGCCCGGCTTTGAGAAAGGTCTTGTTAATGGTGTCACCTTAGTTGATCTGAGTGCAGCTTATGACACAGTAAATATTGGGAGACTGCTTCCAAAGGTGTACAATACAGCAAAAGATTACAGCTTTATGTAGATCACTGCAGAGCTGCTGAGCAACAGTAACTTCTATGTTAGCTTTCAAAACATCAAAATTTAGTGGTAGAAAGCAAAAAAATGGTCTTTCCCAAGGAATCTTTCTTTCTCCCACATCATTTAGCCTTTATACCAGTAACCAGCCATGTAATAAGGATTGCATCTCATTTATTCATGCAATCTACCCCTCTCGACCTAAGACATTTGAGGCATCGAAAGACAACTTTTGTCTGCTCTTAACTAACTGAGACAGTATTAGGAAGTCAACATCCTGAAGCCAAATCCAACCAAAACAGTAGTCAGCACTTTCCACCTCCGCAACAAACAAGCCAACTACCAGTTAGAAGTCCTACAGCTCGGAACTCCTCTCAAACACAGCTCTACCCTTAATGGCAGATCGACATTCAAGTAGCAATGTGACAGTACCAGAATGAAGGACACAGCACAAAACAATGTATTAAGAAAAATAAAAGGCACAATTTGGGGAGCCAGCCGACATGTGCTTTAGATGTTGGCTCTAGCCTTGTGTTACTCGGCAGAAGACTAGGCTTCCCCTGGAAAATACCAATCCTGCCACCCAAAACAGGTTGACATTGCTCTTAATCAAACTAGCCACCAGCTGACAGGATGCTTGACACCAGTTCCAATTGAGAAGATCAAAATTCTGGCTGGAAGAGCACCACCAAACATTAGACACATAGCAACAGCAAAATCTAAAAGGAGCAAAATCCACACCTATGATAAAACACTCACGTCATGCACTAGAACCTGTTTCTCAGTGTCTTTGCAGCAGATCAGAGCTAAAAGTGATTGGATACCACTGCTCGAGTAGCTACCCCCAGGAAATGTCTGCTCGTCACTCTGTTGTCTTCAAATGGGAAATGGCTGAAGTAAAACTGCCGTGTTAAAATGGGGACTCTGTGATAACCAAGATGAGAAGATGGTTAGCCATTTCCTTCACTGCCCTGCATACACCATCTCCTCGGGCATCATAACACAAGAGAATGTGGCATAAGCCCAACAGCAGTACACCCTGCTGAGGCACTGCACTTCATTTATATGGTCATTATCGGCATGTGACGAGAAGGAGCAGGAGTAAGTAATAATATCAGTAGACTTAAAACTTGTGTTGTAAAGATCATCACTCAAACATTCTACTGGTTTGGAGGAAATGGTATCTTGCTGAAAGAAAACTAAACTCTGAAGATGGTTTTCTACTCTCAAAGACAGGTTTCCATCAGATTATCTAAGTTATGTTAAATTTTTGAGGTTATTTTTAGTTTATGAATTATCTTGGGATCTGCACATAAAATATGTTAGTGGCAAGTTATTGAGAGTGATTTATTCATTTAGGCAACTTCTGGGTTGTGTATCTTATTTATTTATTTATTTATTTTATTTTCATCCAGCATCAACTGTTAACAAATTTTTTTATGTTCCACCTTCTGGATTAGTGAGAGCCTTATTTACTGGAGTTACATATTATATGCCTGGCATTATTATCTACACAAATTTTTCTCAGTTTAGTCAAGAGAATAATGTTACATTTTACAAATTTTTTTATGTTCCACCTTCTGGATTAGTCAGAGCCTTATTTACTAGAGTTACATATTATATGCCTGGCATTATTATCTACACAAATTTTTCTCAGTTTAGTCAAGAGAATAATGTTACATTTATGAACTATACATAAAAACAATTTGCTATTGCAATACATAGATTAAGAAATTTACAGTTTCTGACACAGTCTTCAGATATGTGATTCACATATTTTTAGAAAAAAAGGCTTCTATCGTACGACTGTACTAAGTCTAGAAACTAATCTATTGAATACACATAACTGATTGGGAGCCACAATTTTAATTTCTTCTTTAATTCTGTTATGGGTAATTTGTGGATATTATGGTGGAAGCAATTCAGTAATTTAATGCCTGCATAGTGAAGGCTTTTCTTGTAAAGTGTGGTTCTATGAGAGATATTGTGGTGTTTATCTCAACCTCTACTGTTGTGGTCAGGTATTTCTCTATAAGTATTTTCTTACTGGTTACTGCCATAATCATACAGTGTTTTAGATTCTTTAAACAAATTTCTGAAGGGTTCCCTGGCACATTTCTTTCCTATAATTCTAAATGCCTTCTTCTGTAGGATAAGTATTCTTTTCATATTATCTTAGATCCCCATACCTCTATCCCATAGCTTAGATGGGATTCAAATAGAGCAAAATATGTTTGCCTCAGAGTGGTAGCACTGCAAAAGGTTAGTTTTCTTACAGCATACATGGTATGAGATAGCTTCTTGCAAATATCATATACTTGATTATACCAATTTAACTCTGCATCAAGTGTCAGGTCTTTCTTAATCTATTCATCATCCATTAAAATTTGGTTTCCACGAGTTTTTTGCCTTCCAAGAAAAAATTCAATATAGTCTGATTTATTTATATTTAATTTTAGTCTGTTTTCATTAAAATACTGCAGAGTAATGCCTGCTGCAATATTGGATTCCACTTCAAGTTGTGAACAGCTAGTATTATGGCATATTAGTGTGGTATCATCTGTTTATAAGATAGCTGCAGTGACATTTGTTATAGACTGAATAATATCATTAACATAAATAATAAAAATAAATGGTCCTAATATTGAGCAAAATTAATGCCAGTAGTGTTTGATTTATATGCTCCCTCTGTAGTACTAATAGTCACTAACCTGCTCCTATATGTCAAATAGGATCTAATCACATTATGGGCTGTCCCTGAAATTATGTTACCACTTCCTTTTTTTTATTTTTCCAAAACATAATATCATATGGTATTATTCTGTGCTGAAGCTGTTTGTTTGCAAGACATCTCTAACATTACAGAAAATGTAATTAGAGTAATAGTTACACAAAAAATGGCACGCTGTATATCTTTGCTTTTTGAACAAAAAATCATGGCAAAAACAGTTTTTTGTTTTAATTTATATGAAGTAGCAGTTTCCAAAAGCAAAATGCAGAGAGAATCTACAATGTTACAACAATGATAAATTATAATCCCTTCTGCAGACTTTTAAAAACAACTAATACTTATAAACTCATGGAGCACAAATTATTAAATAAGCTTCCACAAACTGTACCAGATTTATCTGAATAAGCATTCAAACACTTCATGACTAATTATCCCCACATCCATCCTACAAAATGAAGGATTTATCAATTGTATTATAGTACCTACTGTGTGACATTGTCTATTGCTGTAATGGCCTAATGACAAGATTCTATTCCTGTGCAGTTGAGAACCAACTAAAACAAAATTGCTCAACCAATTTGAGTTGAGTGTTGAACTGGGGAAGAAGAAGATTAAGAAGGGGGAAAACTGATGTTTATCACTTTGTGAATCAGTATGACATAGTTATGGACTACACAGTATAATACCAGCTTTTGAACTGTGCTGAAGGCAGCTATACAATCAAAACCTTGATGTTGGGAGAGGAGTTGTAGAAAATGTCAATAGTTCTGAATTGTAATGTTTACCTTGTGCATCAGTACTGCTCGCTTTGAAGCATCCATTGTCCTCCATTCTGAACCCCTCTTGAATGCTGCTTTGGCTGCAGCAACTGCTTTGTCTACATCTGCCTGTAAGATTCAATTCCATCACCAATCAAAGAAAGCTGTGTTTACGAGTTGATTAAGCACATATTAATAAGAATGAGAAAAATAAAATTTCTGTACCTTGTCACCCTCTGAAACATCAGCTATTTTTTCTCCATTTGTGGGGTTGTAAACAGGAAATTTCTTCCCGGAAACTGAATCAACAAATTCATTGTTGATGAATATCTGAAAAAAAGGATTGTCTGTTACGTTGCCTTCAGACTAAAATACAGAAAACAACAAAATATGAAAACTAAAATCAAAAATTGTTCAAGGATTCACTCTGGTATTGCACACACACGCACACTTTTTTTTAGTATGGGGAATGACAAGTATCACACTTTCCCATTTTCTCGTTCCACAATCAGATCTACCGTACAGCATACTGACGCTGTGTGTCTATGAGCGATGTCCAGATTGCTTTAAGTCTGCAATTATTTCGCTTCATCCGACCAACTGTAGGAGTGCAAACAATGGTTTATTAGTTAACAATCTACGGGAACGAATCGAAATCTGTCTTGCTCTAAGTGCAGCGGCTTATTTCAGTTTCTCTGTTTCAGCCAACATGTTTCCAGTCGTTCCTAATTTCATCATAGTTAGCCGTCTGTATCAACCCCCTGGCCGTCGTTTTTCCACATCTCCTAGATCTGTAAAAACCGGTTTTCGGATTCGGAGTGGTCACTATTCGCTGGGAGTCAACAAAGCAAACATCAAACGAATTCAGAGATGTGATTATGTAATTGTAACGAGTCCGTACAACCCATGTGATAGTTTAACGGATGCCCAGGGAACGAGGGGAATTTTTTGGATAAAAGATGAGGCTTTTGCGAAACTGTCTAGGGACGAATTTAGAGAAATAGTACCCGAAGAAGGCATCACTTATTCTACTCCACCGTCGCCAACATCGCGTGGGGCCTAATAGAATAAAACAAAAGAGATCAGGCACTTAAAGCGGCATAAAGACAGTTAACTTTCCTAGTTCCATACGCGTATGAAATAGTATATGACTGTCGCTAATACTGGTACGAAGTACCCTCGGCCATGCACCATACAGTGGGTTCCAGAGTATAACATCATTATTAATACAGTTCCCTACAGACAATACAAACTTCTGTGTAGTCCATTCTTGCGGTATTTTCTACGTTAAAAGAAAGCACTGTTGGCGACAACTATGATCTTGACACTTCGTACATCGAGCACTAACCTGTGTGTACTTGATGTCCACTTTTTTCGCCATGATGTTGAGAACTTGGTCCTCTTCTCTCCAGTACCGGCCGCCTCCAGCAGATGACACAATGTAAACAGGGCGTGCGGCGTAACATAGTATTTATCATGGACCCGCCTTCTTCCCCTGCGCTACTCGCACGCCCCCCACTCCTTCGTCTTCCCATACCAGGCAGACGCACCTTCCCCTCTTCGCTAGCAGCCTTGAGTCCTAATGTGACGCTGTATCAAACTGCAAGTCACTCTGTATGCTTCATTGTGCAACCTTCTGTAACAATGTTACCGTATTGTCTGTTTTTCCACTCCCATAATTTTGTGTGATCTGTAAGGATATACAGCTGAGCTGTTGTTTCCGCAGTATGCATACAATGGAAACAACTCGGCCGTATACCCGGAAGCGAAGAGGTAAACATTTATTTCAGGATGAGATTTTCACTCTGCAGCGGAGTGTGCGCTGATATGAAACTTCGGGACCCCGAGTTCGAGTCTCGGTCGGGCACACAGTTTTAATCTGCCAGGAAGTTTCATATCAGCGCACACTCCGCTGCAGAGTGAAAATCTCATTCTGGAAACATCCCCCAGGCTGTGGCTAAGCTATGTCTCGGCAGTATCCTTTCTTTCAGGAGTGCTAGTTTTGCAAGGTTCGCAGGAGAACTTCTGTAAAGTTTGCAAGGTAGGAGACGAGGTACTGGCAGAAGTAAAGCTGTGGGTAACGGGCGTGAGTCGTGCTTCGGAAGCTCAGATGGCAAGCCGACACGGTAGCTCAGCTCTGTAATAAAAAAAAAAAAAAAAACTGAGTTAACCAATCAAAGACGAACTTAAACGGATGTCTACGACGTCCGCCCCCAGCACATACAACGAACAAAATGAGAATTAAAAAAAAAAAAAAAAAGATGTTAGAGCACATGCCCGAGTTCGAGTCTCGGTCGGGCACACAGTTTTAATCTGCCAGGAAGTTTCAAAACATTATTTTGTTCTTTGCAGTCAGGCTCGGGTCCAGGGTTCGGCTCTTTGGGAGTAGAGGTAAGAAGGCGTCACAATCTGTTTGTAATTTCAGAGGATTCTCAAAATACGTTTCGTCTTCGCCGTCTCTGACAACGGGTGAGAATGACTCCTAAACCCCCTCCCGAGTTTTTTGTTGTTCAGTACGTAGGCTACTATCGCTGTGGATCACGGCTTCTCAAACTTTTTCCTCGGCAACCCCTATCGTACAGGCGCGTTTCCTCACGATCTCCAGTAAGTTTCTACATTTATATCCACACTCTACGAACCACTGTTAAGTGCATAGCAGAAGGTACATCCCATTGTAACAATTACGCGGGCTTCTTCCGTTTATAGAGCGTGGAAAAAAAATGCCAATGCTATGATCTAGGGATAGAAAAGGGGGGGGGGGGTTGTCACGATCCAGAGTGGTAGGTTTTTGGGAGGCGAAAAAATCTTAAATTTTAAAATGGTTCCCAAAGGATGAATTATACAACACAATAAAATTTTTCCTTAAATGAGAAAGTGTGGAAATAATTTGGAAATACAAATCCCTGATGAAATATAGTTTCTTACGGTACTGGAAATTATCTACAATATTGTGAAACAGATCCCTTTGGTGCGTCCTTCAAAATAGCGAAGATTGTAGTGGCAGTGTTGACAGTTTAATTTATATCATGTGCGCCTACAAACCACTTGAAATGTACCTACGTCAGCTTGAAAGCCCCTACAGATGTGAAAAAACTTTTAATAAGAAAATAAAGATAAATGTCGGTATTATGATGGCCTGACAGTTCCTATAAAGCAACCTTAAACTTAATTTTAATTATGAACAACCTCAGTTGCACCGTTTACCTAGAATTTACCTAGGTTTGAGTCGGGATAACCCAAACTTCTTCAGAATAACAGTATCTACTGTTTGTCCGTAGTGGACATCATCAAGCTATAACTACAAACCCATAAATTATCGTCAAAGTGTTAAACTTATCTGGCATTGCCTCGGCCACACTCCGCGACCGCGATGCGGCAGCCACGAGTACCGCACTAGAAAGTGCCAGATAAGATTTACAGTTTGACGGTAATTTATGGTTTTGTAGCTTTTGCGTCACGATGTCCACTAGGGACAAACAATAGATACTGTTATTCTGAAGAAAGCTGGGTTATCTCGACTGAAACCTAGGTAAATTCTAGGTAAACGGTGCAAAATTAATATTTGTACAGTTGCTGACAGGGCCGCGAAATGTTAAAGATATTCAACCTTAAATTCCTATAACAATATCGCTGATAAAAACACTTTGTAATAAATAAAGAATAAGTAAAATAAGCACTGCCCGACTCATGCCATAGTCGTTTGAACCCTGACATTGTGATTAAGTGGCGTTTACACGTGGAAAGCTGCATGACATCCTTCTATGTGCTGTGCGTCTACCATTAATACTATGCCACGCACCTCCCAATTAATTTCTTCTGTTTTTTCTGTAACATATTTTAAGTTCTCCCTCATTCCCTTTTATTTCTCAGATTGAAGCCATAATCAGTAGATAATATTAAATCATAAGGGAAAAACCTATCAATTTTTATTTTGGAGCTGAAGCAGCTAAATTGTGCTACACGAACTGTTTATGCAGTTCCGTCGTATTTTACATCGTTTGCGTCCCAACAACTTCATTGAGGATTTAACTGTTACTTTTCGCTAAAAGAAATGAAAATATTTCAAAACTGCTTGTCTTAAGTCATAAATCGTGGTCGTAATACGTCGGAAAGCACGCTTAATCGATATCCGACTTGCTTTGCATACTAGCTACACACTAAATAGGCAGTGATGATTTATACACCTTTTTCAACAAATAAAGCATTTACACGTAAATCAATCGCTGTCGTGTGACCTTCCACTTGGTATAGCAGAGGCGCCGATGATACTATCGGCAATACAGGTCTCACATGGCTGGTTGCTACATGTGGTCTCGGGCCGCAATTATTGTTCTCTCCAGTACTGCTTCGGCGGTGCTGAATCATAACACTGCTGTTTTATTCTAACCGGATGATGACCATACAGTGCTAAATCAAATATGCGAATGCAATTTATCTCACGTAAATGAATGAAACCAGGGAACTACCATTGCTGTAAGAGACCGAGTATTGATTTTACAGCCGTGGTTAATGGCGGTTAGAATTTATACAACACAGCATTTTAGTTACTTATTTTGTATTTTTTCTTTTTTATGGGAAGATCCTTATATTTCTTAGTTGGGTCAGGAATCCGTCCCTACAGTGAAAAGAAGGGAGCCAAAACTTTCTACACGTAGGGACATAGTCTACTCCTAAGCCACTTATCCACTGCGCGTTGCTTCCAGATGTACACTATGTCATCAAAAGTATACGGACACTCCCAAAATCATATGTTTTTCATATTAGGTGCATCGTGCTGCCACCTACTGCCAGGTACCCCATATAAGCGACCTCAGTATTCATTAGACATCGTGAGAAAGCAGAATGGGTCCGCTCCGCGAAACTCATGGACCAAGAACGTTGTCAGGTGATGGGGTGTCACTTGTGTCATACGCCTGTACGCGAGATTTCCACTCCTAAACATCCCTAGATCCACTGTTTCCGATGTGATAGTGAAGTGGAAGCTTGAAGGGACACGTACAGTCCGACCTCGTCTGTTGACTGACAGAGACTGCCGACATTTGAAGAGGGTCGTAATGTGTAACATCTATCCAGATCATCACACAGGAATTCCAAATGTATCAGATTCCACTGCAAGTAGCGGCAGGTGAAAGAACTTGGATTTCATGGTCGAGCAGCTGCTCGTAAGCCACGCATCACGCCGGTAAATGCCAAACGACGCCTCGCTCGGTGTAAGGAGCGTAAACATTGGACGACTGAACAGTGGGAAAACGTTGTGTGGAGTGACGAATCACGGCAAACAATGTGGTGATTCGATGGCAGGGTGTGGGTGTGACGAATGCCCGGTGAATGTCACCTGCCAGCGCGTGTAGTGCCAACAGTAAAATTCGGTGGCGGTGGTGGTATGGTGTGGACGCGTTTTTCATGTATGGGCTTGCACCCCTTGTTGTTTTGCGTGGCCCTATCACAGCACAGGCCTATATTGATGTTTTAAGCACCTTCTTGCTTCGCACTGTTGCAGAGCAATTCGTGGACGGTGATTGCATCTTTCAACACGATCGAGCATCTGTTCATAATGCACGGCCTGTGGCGGAGTGGTTACACGATAGTAATATCCCTGTAATGGATTGGCCTGCCTGCACAGGGTCCTAACCTAAATCCTATAGAACAGCTTTGGGATGTTTTGGAACGCCGACTTCGTGCCAGACTGCACCGCCCGACATCGATGCCCTTCCTCAGTGCAGAACTCCGTGAAGAATGGGCTGTCATTCCGCGAGAAACCTTCCAGCCAACAACATACTGAATTACAGCATTATAGATGGAGGGCGCCACGAACTTGTAAGTCATTTTCAGCCAGGTGCCCTGATACTTTTGATCACATAGTGTAAGAAGTTCGCTTGCAACAGACCACTATGTGTTCGTCGCTTTTGTGTATTGCACGTTCTGTGTTCACCCTTGGTCGATTGTGGATACATCAGTTCGCCACTTGTCGATCAGTTCGCCACTCGTCGACAGCGTGGATTGTTCTCGTGCAGGGTCCGTCCTTACTTTGAGGTATAACATAATCGAAATCGATAATAATCCACCCCACTTCGTTTTTCCTCTCCTTCCCCCCTTTTCTTTTCCATCATTATCCAGGCTCTCCCCCCCGTCTGCCCTTGGCTGTGGTATGTCATATTTGTGCCAAATTTTTAGTGCAGTGTTCAAGTGAGTGTTCAGTGTTGTGCGTCTTTCCAAAGTGTTGCGAACAGAAATCATGTCGTCGCTGGGTGTGAATTTTATACCTCTTGTGAACAGAAACCAGACTGTCGCTGTGTTTTTTAATTGTCTGTCATATTATTTTATATTATTTTACCTGTCTTCTTCCTGTGTATTTTATTAGCATCATCAACCCTTTGTTTTATGTTTTAAGTTCCACAATTTTCCGCCATTTTACCATTTAAGTCACCGATTTTATCTCTTGCTGTTATTATTTATTATCTTCATCTTTTTAAAACACATTCTGTAGGCTGAAGAGCGGTGTACTAAGCTGCTGCCAGCCCGCCCTCTTCGGACGGAATCGAAATTCAATAAAGGAAAAAAAATAATAATAATCCAAAATGAGAGGTACGTGGCTGGATGTGAAATTGTTGCGCCGACGGATGCAAAGATGAAGCAGACTAATGGGTGACATGGCATTTGAGACGTTGGGAGATACGGTCAGAAGCTTCATTCGAATGTCGTTATCTGATTCCGAAATCTCGATTTCTATAATCGAACCAATCGTAAAGATAATGGATACCCAATTTCGTTTTGGCATCTACATTTCTTTACTTATAATTTTCCATGAGTTCTCGCGCATACTTTTATTATGCAAAAACTAAACTCTGCTCAAACGAGCCACGAAGGTCCAACGGTATGATCTGAACTTTCTTTTTTGGTTTCACGTCACTTCTTTGCACTTCTACACCTGTATCCAAGCCCCACACTTTTCTCGCTATGGAATAAATGTTCAAGCAGTCGTTACCGTTAATTTTAGTTTTTATTTATTTATGTATGTTGTGGTTTTTCATTCATTTACTCAATAAAAACTTGTTTTAGGATAGGCCTAAATCTGTTTTGTCTAACGGCGATACAGGTTGCCAAATGTCATCCGCCCGCCGTTGGAAACCTACTTTTTGAGATCCTATTTCTTGTACTATGGTGTGTTCACTTGTTCTTGTTGCCTGAGACCCATAGCTCTGTTCGGGAACACGTTGACGTAATTCGGAACGCTTCGTGGCTTTTGCATCCTCTGACAAATTCTGCGATTTTCGCCGCATTAAACAATCGTTAAGAGTGCACTGAACAAGTGTGCGTTCATTTCTTTGCCTTTGTGGTGTGCTATGAGTATGTACCGCATATGAAGATATATGTCTACGCAAATACGCGCTTTCACGAAATCTGACTCTCCCGTACGCCATTTATACCAGAGCAAGCTATCGATATGAACTGCATACCGTGAGTGTGTGAGGAACAGCGAGAACTCTGTTCGCTTCTACTTCCCTCTTGTTACATCCTTGCAGTGGTCATGGTGCTTCTCCCTCTGCATAGCATGCTTCCCTCTGCCCAAGGAACGACAAAAATTAAACAGATTTTAGTTATGTACTCTGCGAGTGACGTAAATTTATTTTGGAGTCAAAAGACAAAATGTAAATACTTCTGTTTTACCAGCTGGTGTCCGGGCTTAAAGATGTACTCACGCCAAAAAGACGTGTGAGTAAGTGTGATATGTGACAATAAGACGCCACGGACGAATGACATTGTGAAAAAGGTTAACTATCCAGAATGAGATTTTCACTCTGCAGTGGAGTGTTCGCTGATATGAAACTTCCTGGCAGATCAAAACCGTGTGCCAGACCGGCACACAATTTTAATCTGCCAGGAAGTTTCAAGGTTAACTATGTCTGAACTTGCAGAGAGAGAGAGAGAGAGAGAGAGAGAGAGAGAGAGAGAGAGAGCGGCGAAGGGTGTGGGGGGAGGGGGGGAGGGGGGGAGGGGATGGGGGGGATGGGGGGGGTGCTTAAAATTTTCACAAGGCAGCCAAATCCCTGGAGCCTACCCTGGCTGTAATTAATCTAATCTTGTCCACACGATCCACATGGAAATTTCTTCTCGGAAATTTAGACATACAGCATCTACCTGCCTTGATCTGTGGCTTCCACGATATCATGCGAGAGAAGTGCGAGTTCGTTTTCAAAAAATTCACATTTTCGGAATCCGTGCTGGTTGGCATGGAGGAGGTCCCTTCTGTTCGATACATCTCATTACGTTGGAGCTCAGAGTATGTTCAAAGATTCTACGTTTATATCAAATAGATGTCAAGGATACAGCACTGTAATTTTGTGGCTCCCTTGTGCTACTTTTTTTGTAGATGGATGTCACCTCTGCTTTCTTGCAACTGCTCTTAATGGTTGTTTGTTTAACAGAGGGACTAAATCCGCCGCAAACTGGGTATAGAATTTCATGTGGATTCCATGGGGCCCTGGGGCTTTGTTCAGTTTTAACGATTCTAGCTGTGGCATAAGAATTAAATTGGGGCAGTGCAATGCTCCTAGAGCTTCCTATTTTAAAGGAACATTTGAAAAAGGAATTAAGTATTTCTGCAGTTCCTTTGCTGCTCTAAATTTCTGTTCCTTCTTGCCCATGAGTGACTGGCCACTACCTTTGGTGCCACTAACAGCCTTTATATACGACCAGAATTTCTTTGGGATTTGTGGAATTCTTGAAGACTTCACGCAGTGCTCTCTCGACGGCAAAACACGCTTCGTTCTGCATCTCTCTATCGTCTTCAGTAGTGTTCCGAACTGTTTGCTCCAGGTAGTTTTCAGGGAAAGCATTTGGTAATAAATGTTAGTTGTAACCAATGCTGACGGCTAACACAAAGAATCAATATAGTGCGAATGTTTCTATATGAACACTATCACAACGACAGTCTTTTACTGAAATCCTGACCGAGTGAATTTTTTCTCGCGGAAAATATTTGATGAAAAATACTTGAACTAGATAAGTAAATCATTATAGAACTATGATTACGACATACTACGATCCAACCAAAGGAATGAACAAAAAGAATGAGATACTAAAATTTCAGAAACATGCTATTAATTTATACATACAATTTGAATATAAAAGGATATTTTACTGAAAGCTGAAAAAACATAAATTTGCCTTCATTGCGATGGATGTGACTGCTTATTCCGACACAATAGCTCGAATTTGGTTGCTGCTGAGAATCAGTGTGTTGCAAGAGCTCCCGAGAGTCGTGTACCTGTGATAATCTGTACAAAAGGTACCTCAAATACCTCTCCTGTGAATCCCGTCTCCTCTGCAGAAAGTACAGTATCTCTTATTACCCGTCCACTTGACTGCGAGTGACGTGTCAGCGGTAGACTAGGCGTCGTGTGCAGGGTGGACGGGGACCAGGGAGGACTCAGGGTATTGCACCGATCCCCCTAACAAACAAGTTTAAGGTGCTGTATTTCACTGAAACTCAGCCACTTGGACTAATTTCACCTGCATTGGGGAAACCTGTTTTGTCTGGTGTCAGGATCAGGAAAAAACACTAAACGATAGGGTATATTAATCGCCAGGGGCTCCGAGGTCATTCTTGGGTCATTGCAGCAACTGACAGACCAGCCTTGAGTGGAGTTTCGACGAAGCTCACAATTTGCAGAGTTGTCTCGAGAAATGATCGTGGCCCTTTGGTTCTGAGTCGAGTAGAAGGACTGAATCAGAGAATTCGAAGGTGGCAGCAAACAGACCTGACCTCTTTGGGGATGTTCACATCGAAACTGGTATCAGACACCATGACATGAGTATGGCAACAATGATTACCAAGGTACAAAGGACAACTGAAACAGGCAGAAAGATATATATGTTCAGTAAACTAGATAAAAAATCAATATTGTCTGTCTCAGTCAGGAACTTAAAACTTTCAGCTCAGGTCAGGAGCATGTAGAGGAACTTTGGCCCAAGTGTAAAAGAACAGTTGTCCAAGCACTGGATAGATATGTACCCAGTACAACAGTTCATAATGGGAGGGAACTTCCATGGTATACAGTCACCGAAAGAAACTTTTAAAGACAGAGATTATCGAGATTACTGCGTAATAGGTGTAAAACAAAGGATGGGGCTATAGAGAGAGAAAGAGAGGTGCTGAATGAAACGCGTTTGACTGTCAAGACAGCAGTGCTTAATGCCTTCAATGACTGCCCTAACAGAATATTGTCAAGTGACCTTTCACAAAAGCCAAAGAAATTCTGGTCGCATGTAAAGGCTCTTAGTGACACCGAAGTTAGTGTCCAGTCCCTAGCGAATGAGACAGGAACTGAAATTGAGGGTAGCAAGGCAAAAGCTGAATTGCTTACCCCCGTTTTCAAATGTTCTTACGAAGGAAAACTCAGGAGAACTGCCTCAATTTAATCCTCGTGCCACTGAAAAGCTGAATGAAATAGGTATTAACAGCTGAAATCGTTAAAATTGAACAAAGCTTCAGGCCCCGGTGGAATCCCTGTTAGATTCTACACTGAATTTATGGCCCCTCTTCAGACGATAATCTATCGTAGATCCCTCGACAAAAACACTTACCCAGTTCTTGGAAAAAGGCACAGGTCACACCCATCTACAAGAAGGGTAGTAGAAGTGATCCACAAATCTACCGTTCGGTATCCTTGATATCGATTTGTTGTAGAATCTTAGAACATATACTGAACTCAAACATAATGAGGTATCTGGAACAGAAAGGCCTCCTCAATGCCAATCAGCATTTCGAAAACATCGATCATGTGAAACCCAATTCGCACTTTTCTCACGTGACATACTGAAAACTTTGGATCAAGCCAACCAGGTAGAATCAGTAAAATCTTGATTTGCGAAAAGCATTTTGCTCAGTACCGCATCTACGCTTGTTGTCAAAAGTGCCATCATGTGGGATATCAAGTGACATTTGAGACTGGATTGAGGATTTTTTGGTTGGAAAGCGTGCTGCTGTTCATATTGTATATTAATGACCTTGCCGACAATATTAATAGTAAAATCAGGCTTTTTGCAGATGATGCAGTTATCTATAACGAAGCGCTATCTGAAAGAAGCTGCATAAGTATTCAGTCAGATCTTGATAATATTTCAGAGTGGTGCAGAGATTGGTAATTTGCTTCAAATGTGCAGAAATGTAAAAGTTTGCACTTGAGAAAACGGAAAAAACGTAGTATCCTATGACTATAATATCAGTGAGTCACTGTTGGAATCGACCAACTCATTCAAATACCAGGGTATAACAGCTTGTAGGGATATGAAATGAAATGATCACGCAGGTTCAGTCGTGGGTAAAGCAGGTGGCAGACTTCGGTTTATTGGTAGAATTCTGGAACGGTGCAATGAGTCTACAAAGGAGATTGCTTACTCACAAATCACTCGTGCGATCGGTTCTAGAATGTTGCTCAGGTGTGTGGGGCCCGTACCAAATAGACTAATAGGGGACAGGGGATATTGAACGTATACAGAGAAGGGTAGGTTTGTTTAATTCGTGGGAGAATGCCACAGAGATACTGAAAGAACTGAACTGTAAGACTCTAGAAAAAAAGACGTGAAGTATCCCCAGAAAGTCTATTAACAAAGCTGGCTTTAAGTGATTACTCTAGGTATGTACTACATCCCCTTACGTATTGCTAACATAGGGATCGTGAGGATAAGATCAGAATAATTACAGCACGCACTGAGGCCTTCAGACAATCATTCTTTCCGCTCCCCGTACGTGAATGGAACAGGAAGAAAGTCTAATAACTGGTACAATGGGACGTACCCTCTGCCATGCGCCTCACGGTGGTTTGCAGAGTAGGTACAGATGTACAGGGTGTTTCAAAAATGACCGGTATATTTGAAACGGCAATTCAAACTAAACGAGCAGCGTTAGAAATACACCGTTTGTTGCAATATGCTTGGGACAACAGTACATTTTCAGGCAGACAAACTTTCGAAATTACAGTAGTTACAATTGTCAACAACAGATGTCGCTGCGGTCTGGGAAACTCTGTAGTACGATATTTTCCACATATCCACCATGCGTAGCAATAATATGGCTTAGTCTCTGAATGAAATTACCCGAAACCTTTGACAACGTGTCTGGCGGAATGGCTTCACATGCAGATGAGATGTACTGCTTCAGCTGTTCAATTGTTTCTGGATTCTGGCGGTACACCTGGTCTTTCAAGTGTCCCCACAGAAAGAAGTCACAGGGGTTCATGTCTGGCGAATAGGGAGGCCAATCCACGCTGCCTCCTGTATGTTTCGGATAGCCCAAAGCAATCACACGATCATCGAAATATTCATTCAGGAAATTAAAGACGTCGGCCGTGTGATGTGGCCGGGCACCATCTTGCATAAACCACGAGGTGTTCGCAGTGTCGTCTAAGGCAGTTTGTACCGCCACAAATTCACGAAGAATGTTCAGATAGAGTGATGCAGTAATCGTTTCGGATCTGAAAAATGGGCCAATGGGTCCTTTGGAAGAAATGGCGGCCCAGACCAGTACTTTTTGAGGATGCAGGGACGATGGGACTGTAACATGGGGCTTTTCGGTTCCCCATATGCGCCAGTTCTGCTTATTGACGAAGCCGTCCAGGTAAAAATAAGCTTCGTCAGTAAACCAAATGCTGCCCACATGCATATCGCCGTCATCAATCTTGTGCACTATATCGTTAGCGAATGTCTCTCGTGCAGCAATGGTAGCGGCGGTGAGGGGTTGCCACGTTTGAATTTTGTATGGATAGAGGTGTAAACTCTGGCGCATGAGACGATACGTGGACGTTGGCGTTATTTGGACCACAGCTGCAACACGGCAAACGGAAACCCGAGGCCGCTGTTGGATCACCTGCTGCACTAGCTGCGCGTTGCCCTCTGTGGTTGCCGTACGCGGTCGCCCTACCTTTCCAGCATGTTCATCCGTCACGTTCCCAGTCCGTTGAAATTTTTCAAACAGATCCTTTATTGTATCACTTTTCGGTCCTTTGGTTACATTAAACCTCCGTTGAAAACTTCGTCTTGTTGCAACAACACTGTGTTCTAGGCGGTGGAATTCCAACACCAGAAAAATCCTCTGTTCTAAGGAATAAACCATGTTGTCCACAGCACGCTTGCACGTTGTGAACAGCACACGCTTACAGCAGAAAGACGACGTACAGAATGGCTCACCCACAGACTGCGTTGTCTTCTATATCTTTCATATCACTTGCAGCGCCATCTGTTGTTGAAAATTGTAACTACTGTAATTTCGAAAGTTTGTCCGCCTGATAATGTACTGTTGTCCCAAGCATATTGCAACAAACGGTGTATTTCTATCGCTGCTCGTTTAGTTTTTATTGCCGTTTCAAATATACCGGTCATTTTTGAAACACCCTGTAGATGTAAAAGTGTTGCTTAGAATGTCCCTCATTGTTGTTCTCGTGGCACTTTCGAAGTTTTGCCGGAGTGCGCAATATTCTGATTTAATGGCCACCGTAACTGAAAATAACGATTCTCACAAATAAGTGGTACCAAATGGCTGAATCCGATAGTATGGTAATTTCTGTCTCGACTCGTCGGGACACACTGAGATGGGGATGCTTAAACGGTTCCAGCCTCGTACTGCTGGAGAAGTCTGGTATTTTCTTGACTGATAGCGCTAGATCTAGAAGGTGCTTGTTTTGTTGATACTGGAAACGCAACATGCAACGCCATGTGTGAGACGACCTATCAACATAAACTTGTTGACATAAATAAAAACTAACTGATGCTGTAGTTACATGTTTCGCTAACAGATGGCGTTCCTTCTGTATTTGAGCCAAGCTAACAACAGTATCTTGCAAAATCGGGACAAAATTGGGTCTTATGGGGGTGTCGGGACAACAAGGTCAATAAAGGTGACGGTTCAGATAAATCGGGACAGATGGCAGCACTAGTCTTGATACAAAGGATGTCTTCCTCGAAAACTGAAGTTCGTTATTTGAGTCACAGGATACTTCTACAAATTTTCCTGCGACAAAAGATACTGAATCCAATCTAAGTGATTATTGTTTCATTGTGATAGAAAACATCTCTGAAAATTATTTTGTAAACATACGATATTTGAGTAACCAAATCAAAATCAAACTTATTAAATTATCTGTACATAAAAACACTCCCAAGGAGTTGTTTTCCACCTTAGGCCTCCAAATTTTCAATTACTCGTACTTCATAACAGCCTAAAGATATTCGTACTCCACCCAAGGAGAGACGTTTTTAGCTCGCAGAGTTTCGCAAAGCAAACAGACATAATTTGAACAACAGTTCCACTGCGGAAGAATATGACATTTTCAGAATTATTTTGAGACAAAAATATAGTATTACTTCATTTTTTAATTCTATGATGTGTTTTATAGCTCGTCCCCGTGATAACAATCGTACTTCTGTAGCAGCAAACGTGTGCTGAAATTTGCAAAGAGATTATTGCGAAGTACCCGAATTTTAATCGGACTCACAAGTTTAACTGCATTTTTTACTACAGGGTCGGCAGAAATTTCCTTAACCACTGAAGTTTCCCGATGAATTATGCACTGAGTACGCGTGGTGCAACGGAAATACCCTCTGCTCTGCAATTCACAGTGGTTTGCAAAGTACTGACGCAGGTGCAGATTAAAAGTCAGCAGCTTCTCCGACCTATTTGTTCCATTTCAGGCATCTTCTCAGCCGCAACATGCCCAGCTCAAGGTCAACTAGACAATACATCTTCGCGCACACTCTCGTCATAGCAGTTTATATATGCCAACATATTATATGCCAACAGCTGCACGAAGTTTGTAACATTATTCGATCCATCCAGCTGAACTGCAAATTCGCAATTCTTGTTAATTCTTGCAATAAACTGCTCGCATTACTCATTGCTCATTTTAGTAACAGTCACTCTGTTTTTCAGTGACTTTTCCTCAAATCCATTCGCGAATTTTTATCCCAGAATAGGTTAATTCGATTCAACTGTCACTGATAACACAAGTTCTTCGCCTACGGCGTATAAACATAAGCTATAGGCGAAGATCTTGTGTTATCAGACTTGTGTTATCAGATTAATCTTCGACTTCGCAACAAAGTATGAGGCCCGATATAGGATGCTCTTAAGTGCTTCACATCGTCTAATGTACTGGATTCAGGTTTTTTTGTTTTGTTTTTTCATTAGACCAACAATTGTTTAAAAACCTTCACATGTTTATTGGAATAGGAAGCATGTTTCTAAGCAGACGTATTTTTTTTTAATTTTATAGTTTTCATAGACATAGGCAGGTTTTACTATTTGCAGAAACAAAAGCTAACCCATGTCACAGAACCGTTTCATTGTATTTTCACTGTTTTGGCAGCAAAGACACAATGTATGCAGTTATATCTATCTGCAAATAACTCTAAAGCTGGACAGTCCGCAAGATGCAGGATCTATAACTTCGGTGCTGTCTGTTACCTTGGTCTTTGACAAATTATAACCGCTTACCAACTGTTGAGATATTTTGGATTATTTTTGTCACTGAAACAGTCCTAAACCCTATTTTGTTGTTGAGGTCTTCAGTCCGAACACTGGTTTGAGGTAGCTATCCACGCTGGTCTATCCTGTGCAAGCCTCTTCATCTCTTCGTAACTACTCAACCTGTACGAATTTGCATCTGCTTACTGCATTCGTCCCTTGGTCTCCATATACACTTGACCCCTCCCCCCGCCCTTCCCCCCCCCCCCCCTCACACACACACATACCTCCACATATGCAATAACTTCAGTACAAGGTTACACTCCAGGTAACTACCTTTAGAAAAGACTTCCTAACACTTAAATGTCAATAAATTCTTCTTTTTAAGAAATGCTTTTGTTGCCTCTCCCAGTCTACATTTTATATTCTCTCTACTTCGGCCATCATCAGTTGTTTTACTGCCCAAGTAGCAAATTTCATCAGTTAATTTTAGTGTCTCATTTCCTAATCTGGTTCCCTCAGCGTCGCTTGATTTAATTCGACTGCATTCCGCTACCTTCGTTTTTCTTTTATTTGTTCTCAACTAATGACCTGTTTTCAAAACACTGTCCACTCCGTTCAACTGTTTTTCCAAGTCCTTTGCTGTCTCTGACAGAATACCAGTGTCATCGGCAAAGGTCCTGATAATGGCATCTTTGTCGCCGTAAATGCATTCTTAACTAACATCAACTAACCAAGTCCAAAGATCACTAACGCTCACGACCCTTACAGCGTGTATTTAAAGCAAGCCTGAACTCCATCCTCATAGCGTCGCTACTAGCGCCACCCTTACGCAACTAGCGTGAAATTTGAATAGACATCATTTTTCAGATGTCCAGCAAGCCTACCAACTTTAGTTTATGTCGCGCAACTCCTTTTTGGTGTTGTGATTTTTTTCTCGTCAGTGTAGTTTAGTCACTGCTGGCTCTCACAAGAATCTTAATAATTATGGGTAAATGTCGTCTACTCTATTTTTCTGTCAAATTCTTCTCACAGTATCATATCTCCCATCTCATCCTCATCTACTTCCTCTTTTCTTTCTATAATATTTTCTTCAAGTTGATTTCCTTTGAAGAGCTCTCTCTGTATAGAACAAACTCGGGTGAATCGGGGCTGTTCTGTAACGAATGACTGGGTCCCTGATACTAAAATACACAGAAAATATCCCCGAACAAATTCCCAAGTTTTATCGGTGGTTTTCGGTTTCAGCCTGTGTTTAGAGTTACACTGAAAGTTCATGAATATTATCATTAAATTGAAGGTGAAAGAAAACGAGAATCCAGTACGCAAAACAACGTCGTGGATGTAAGAAAGGAACAATTGTTCCATCGGAATCTCATTCATCGTTGCCCTATTAGAATTCGAAAGCGTTACTTTTATTTAATTTTGGGTTTAGTAAAAGTCGACTTACACCATGATTAGAAGTCAACGTAAGACTATAGGTCTCTCTGTATCTATCTGGATAAGACATTTCAGCCGGCCGCGGTGGTCTCGCGGTTCTAGGCGCGCAGTCCGGAACCGTGCGACTGCTACGGTCGCAGGTTCGAATCCTGCTTCGGGCATGGATGTGTGCGATGTCCGTAGGTTAGTTAGGTTTAAGTAGTTCTAAGTTCTAGGGGACTGATGACCACAGCAGTTGAGTCCCATAGTGCTCAGAGCCATTTCAACCATTAAAAAAAAAAAAAAAAAGACATTTTAAAGATCAGAAGAAGGCAAGAGGATAGGAATTTGCCTGGTGAAGCACTGCAGTTTCCAAAGTAATACTCGTAGTTACTTGGTATGAACCCCATGTCCAATGTAATGTGTCATTCGAAGTTCATTCAAGTGAAAGCATACAACATTGAAAACAGAGACACGGCTGAAAATGAAATAAGACACCGGCAAGAAAAGCGATACAAGTCGAATAACGGCAGTTTTTAGTCTTTGACTGAGACATACGTGTGAAGTGCACAAAAAAATATAGTGGGACTTACTTGCTGCCAAGACGACTTACTTGAAATTTGAAGGAATCTTATAGTATTTCACCATAAGTCTTATATAATTCATTCTTTAAATCGAGTTTTCTCATGTATTGCATTTCTGAGTTGTGTCACTGTTCTTGCCGGGGTCCGATATGACAAGTTAAAGATGCGTGATGAACTGAGGTTCGAAACGGGATCCCTGCCTTCCGCAGTGCACTGCCCAACGAATTATATTATGCGTGCGCACCTCACGGACGGCTTCAAAATGACTACTTGTCACATGTTTCCTTCTTTCCTTGCAAATGAAAAAGTACACGGCCTGACAAAAAAAGCAAAGCGCCTAAAAGGCGAGGAAGAACCGAAATGAAACTTCGCAGGTTGCGAGGGTATGTGACGTTATTTCAATGATTATAATTTCGAGTCAAATTTTCTAAAAATTTGGCAGTATGAAACCACTTATCAGTATGGCGTTGAACTTTCTCTGGCCTGGATGCATGCAAAGATTCGGTGGGGAAAGTGTCGAAAAGCCGTTGTACCCTCTCCTGCGGCAAAACTGGCCCACAACTGTTATAAGTGGCCCTCGATATTCTTCTGAGTATTGGCACCGCGATGGAGTTGACAGCCGAGCTGGTCCCGCATACAGGACGACAATTATTGAACTATATGAAAAAAACGTAAATTAGTTAAAAACTATGGTGTGCGCACACTTTATTCAACATGTAAACGTCACTACAGATATTCGGATTTAGGTTGTGACATGTTTGATATGCCTGCCATCTTTGGAGATGACGTGACGCAGACGAATAACGATTGTGCATGACTCACTGAAGTGTCGGAGCATCGATGCTGTCGATGACCTCCTGAATGGCTGTCTTCAGATGAACAGTTGTTTTGGGGTTATTCTTGTACACCTTATCTTTAATATAGCGCCACAAAAAGGAGCCGCACATGTTCAGATCCGGATAATATGATGGCCAATCGAGGCCCACGCCAGTAGCCTCTGGGTACCCCAGAGCCAGAAGCCGGTCCCCAAAGTGCTCCTCCAGAAAATCAAACACTGCTGCTTCAATGGGGTCGAGCTGCGTCTTGCATGAACCACATCTTGTCTAAATCAGGGTCACTTTGGGTAATGGGGATGAAATCATCTTCCAAAACCTTCACGTACAGTTCGGTAGTCACCGTGCCATCAAGGAATATCGCACCGATTATTCCGTGTCTGGACATTCCAACGCCACAGTCAACTGTTGAGGCTGAAGAGACTTTTCGATCGCGCAATGCGGATTCTCAGTCCTCCAAATGCACCAATTTTCTTATTGACGCACCCATCCAAATGAAAGTGGGCTTCGTCGCTAAACGAAACCGTGTATATGCATATTAATTCCCATACGTCTCGCAGCCAACCGTGTAGCATGAACGTCGTAACAGAAACCGTTCAGAAGTTATGATGACTTTATGTCATATACTTCAATAATTGTCACCCTGTATGCTCTAGCGGGGACAGAAATGAATATCTTGCTGGCCGCAGGATACCGCAGTATCGTGCAACAGATCATAGAGACACGTCCTTTGTGTGGACGAGCATTGTCCTGTTGAAAGAAGGCACCACGGCACTGTCGAATGAGAGGTAACACATGATGACGCAAAATGTCTGTGACGTAACATTCTGGTGTCAGAGTTCCCTCGGTCACTACCAGCCATGACCTCAAGTCGTACCTGAGAGCTCCCCAGCCCATGACGCCAGGAGTAACACAGTGCACCTCTGAACCATTGGGCCAGCCACTGTGCCCGAGAGGTTCTAGTCGCTTCACTCCGGAACGGCGCGACTGCTACGGTCGGAGGTTCGAATCCTGCCTCGGGCATGGATGTGTGTGATGTCCTTAGGTTGTTAGGTTTAAGTACACTACTGGCCATTAAAATTGCTACACCAAGCAGAAATGCAGATGATGAACGGGTATTCATTGGACAAATATATTATACTAGAACTGACATGCGATTACATTTTCACACAATTTGGGTGCATAGATCCTGAGAAATCAGTACCCAGAACAACCAACTCTGGCCGTAATAACGTACCTGATACGACTGGGCATTGAGTCAAACAGAGCTTGGATGGCGTGTACAACAGGTACAGCTGCCCATGCAGCTTCAACACGATACAACAGTTAATCAAGAGCAGTGACTGGCGTATTGTGGCGAGCCAGTTGCTCGGCCACCATTGACCAGACGTTTCCAATTGATGAGGGATCTGGAGAATGTGCTGGCCAGGGCAGCAGTCGAACTTTTCCGTATCCAGAAAGTCCTGTACAGGACCTGCAACATGCGGTCGCGCATTATCTTGCTGAAATGCAGGGTTTCACAGGGATCGAATGCAGGGTAGAGCCACGGGTCGTAACACTTCTGAAATGTAACGTCCACTGTTCAAAGTGCCGTCAATGTGAACAAGAGGCGACCGAGACGAGTAACCAATGGCACCACATACCATCACGCTGGGTGATACGCCAATATGGCGATGACGAATACACTCTTCCAATGTGCGTTCACCGCGATGTCGCCAAACACGGATGCAACCTTCATGATGCTGTAATAAGAACCTGGATTCATCCGAAAAAATGACGTTTTGCCATTGTTGCACCCAGGATCGTCGTTGAGTACACCATCGCAGCCGCTCCTGACTGTGATGCGGCGTCAAGGGTAACCGCAGCCATGGTCTCCGAGCTGATAGTCCATGCTGCTGCAAACGTCGTCGAACTGTTCGTGCAGATGGTTGATGTCTTGCAAACATCCCCATCTGTTGACTCAGGGATCGAGACGTGGCTGCACGATCCGTTACAGCCATGCGGAGAAGATGCCTGTCATCTCGACTGCTAGTGACACGAGGCCGTTCTGTATCACCCTCCTGAACTCTCTCATTTCATATTCTGCTAGCAGTCATTGGATCTCGACCAACGCGAGCACCAATGTCGCGATACGATAAACCGCAATCGTGATAGGCTACAATCCGACCTTTATCAAAGGCGGAAATGTGATGGTACGCATTTCTCCTCCTTACACGAGGTATCATAACAACTTTTCACCAGGCAACGCCGGTTAACTGTTGTTTGTGTATGAGAAATCGGTTGGAAACTTTCCTCATGTCAGCACATTGAAGGTGTCGCCACCGGCGCCAACCTTGTGTGAATGCTCTGAAAAGCGAATCATTTGCATATCACAGCATCTTCTACCTGTCGGTTAAGTTTCGCGTCTGTAGCACGTCATCTTCGTGGTGTAACAATTTTAATGGCCAGTAGTGTAGCTCCATTTTTTTTCCGAAACACTGGAAGGATGGGATCTCTCCTTCGCACGCCGACGTACTCGCCGACGTTGGTCTTCTGGAGCAACGCAGAACCGTGATTCATCGCTGACCGCTGTACAGAAGTCGACGCCGTTCGTCAGTAGTGCACGCTTTCCAATCACGACACCACTCTAGACACAGTCGATTGTGTTGCAGTATTAATGGCTGCCTGTGCATGGGACGGTAATTCCTTTGTCCGGCTGCTGCTAGATTCCGACCGATGGTGCGGGATGACACAGGATATTGTAAGGAGCCCATTACTTATTCTCGGATTGCAGGTGCAGATATGAAGGGGTTCGATGTGCTTGGTGCACAATACTGTGATCCTCGCTCGTGGTGGTCAGACGTGGTCGACCGGAACACAGTCGATGAGTATGATGTTTGACCAGTTAGCTAAATGGAGGTCCATAATAAAGCCCCTTTCAAACCGTGTCAGGTGCTGATAACACTGTCTGTTTGCGGCATGTCCGTGTCCTTCACAGTGGTCACTCAACATCTGTCGATGTTGACGTCACTGCTATGCTGGCTAAGAACACCAAACAAAAATTGTTCAAATGGCTCTGAGCCCTATGGGACTCAACTGCTGAGGTCATCAGTCCCCTAGAACTTAGAACTAGTTAAACCTAACTAACCTAAGGACATCACACACATCCATGCTCTAGGCAGGATTCGAACCTGCGACCGTAGCGGTCCCGCGGTTCCGGACTGCAGCGCCTGGAACCGCACGGCCACTTCGGCCGGCAACGCCAAACACGAAAACCACTAATGCACTCTGGTGACCGTTCTACTTGTCGCAAAGAACTGCAGTTTACGTAACCACCGATGGTCACACTGGCATCCGTATGTTCTGAGTGCTTAACTTTTTTTGTAAGGCGGTGTACAACTGGTGGTGCCCCTACCGCGAGGAGTAGGGATCCGTTTTCAAGATCCTGCTCGGCAAATAATTTTAATTTCTCGCAATTTTGCGCTACTAAAGAATATAAAATAAAAACCCTTATGGTATTTTGGATATAAAGGGTTAAGAATTTTCTTTCTTCAGACATATCTTGCAACGTTGAATACGGAAACCTAAATTGTTTTTACTGCTCGTGCAGCAGTCATAATAACTACAAATGATTTGCAAGTTAATTATTTTGCAAGTATTTACAACTCAGAGATGAAGAAAAAAATTGTGGGTGCAGTCTTAAGCCTTCTGCAGCGAACGATGAAAATAATATTTGAAGATTAAGGAAAGGCAAACCTACATTTCTAGCATTCGTAGACTTAGAGAAAGCTTTTGGCAATGTTGACTGGAATACTCTCTTTCAAATTCTAAACGTGGCAGGGGTAAAATACAGAGAGCGAAAGGCTATTTGCAATTTGTACAGAAACCAGATGGCAGTTATAAGAGTCGAGGGACATGAAAGGGAAGCGGTGGTTGGGAAGGGAGTGAGACAGTGTTGTAGTCTCTCACCGATGTTATTCAATCTGTATATTGAGCAAGCAGTAAAGGAAACAAAAGAAAAATTCGGGGTAGATATTAAAATTCATGGAAAAGAAATAAAAACTTTGAGGTTCGCCGATGACATCGTAATTCTGTCAGAGACAGTAAAGGACTTGGAAGAGCAGTTGAATGGAATGGATAGTGTCTTGAAAGGAGGATATAAGATGAACATCAACAAAAGCAAAACGAGGATAATGGAATGTAGTCGAATTAAGTCTGGTGATGCTGAGGGAATTAGATTAGGAAATGAGACACTTAAAGTAGTAAAGGAGTTTTGCTATTTGGGGAGCAAAATAACTGATGATGGTCGAAGTAGAGAGGATATAAAATGTAGACCGGCAATGGGAAAGAAAGCGTTTCTGAAGAAGAGAAATTTGTTAACATCGAGTATAGATTTAAGTGTCAGGAAGTCATTTCTGAAAGTATTTGTATGGAGTGTAGCCATGTATGAAAGTGAAACATGGACGATAAATAGTTTGGACAAGAAGAGAATAGAAGATTTCGAAATGTGGTGCTCAGAAGAATGCTGAAGATTAGATCAGTAGATCACATAACTAATGAGGAAGTATTGAATCGGATTGGGGAGAAGAGAAGTTTGTGGCACAACTTGACCAGAAGAAGGGATCGGTTGGTAGGACATGTTCTGAGGCATCAAGGGATCACCAATATAGTATTGGAGGGCAGTGTGGAGGGTAATAATCGTAGAGGGAGACCAAGAGATGAATACACTAAGCAGATTCAGAAGGATGTAGGTTGCAGTAGGTACTGGGAGATGAAGAAACTTGCACAGGATAGAGTAGCATGGAGAGCTGCATCAAACCAGTCTCATGACTGAAGACCACAACAACAACAACATTATAAATCCATAGTGATTCGGCGTTTCTCGCCGGACGGTATGTGACTGTAGTATCTCCGAGGTAAAAGCGACCCAGATCCGTAACTACACGTTGTGATTTTACTGTTTCCCTTTCGCCCTACCTTCCCATTACCTCTTCTTCTTTCTCCTTTTTCTTCCAGGCCTTACGCCGTGACGCCACGGAGTTGGCATGCGTTCTTGGCATTGTCAGTAGCTGTAGCTGGCTGGACGCCCTTCATTACGCCCCGCTTCCATCCCGAAACAATTTATGTACCTCATCTGTCTGCGTCTCGTGTGATATCATGTTCAAGCGTGAGAACGTTTTCTAAATGTTCGCGAATCGTGTAAGTGACGGGAGATGTGGGTACGATCCTAGTCGGATATGGGAAACGGTCTAAAAACAACACGGGGGATGAGCAGAACACCGGCCCCTGTCGATAATCGATTGGACGGATTCTGTCGGAGGCCGGCGCGCCTCCGTGTGGCCCGGAAGCGAGCGGTTTAATGCGTTCGGCTATCCGGGCGGATTATCTCCCGATCACCTGACGGGCGTTTCTATTCATCACAGCTTCAGTTGTTGCTTGCAAGTGATACGAGTGTCTTTTCATCAATCTCCGAATCAATCAAGTAACATATGCCGTATTGTGCGAATAAAATTGTGTATGTAGCTGAATCTTGAAACCGTACTAATTAATTTAAGAAGGGCCGTGAAATTTCGCATGAACAATTAACAAACTGCAGTATTTCTGCAAAATAAAGTGTTCAGAAATTGACAACGAAATAGTGGTCTAGTGGCGATGTCTCTCATTATAAGCGTAACCGTACGCCTGCAGCTCGAACTCCGGAAGCCGTTGCAAAAGAGCACGTACAAAATTTCTGCTAATCCGAATTAAACCGTCAGGTAACTTTCACAACAGATAAGTGTCAAACGTACAGCGAGTCATTCTGTTCTGAAGTGATTACGTCTGGAACCGCAATTCTTGGATCCGATAAAGAAAAGAGGGCTTAGTACTTCAGTTTTACTTAAAAAAATTGTGGATGATGAACTTGACCCTTATGAGTGATGAAGCTTGGTTTCACATTTCTAGCCACCTGAATACCCAAAGTAAGTGCTACTGAACCGCAGGCAACCCTCGTATTATGCACCAAATTCCTCTTCAGTATACAGTGCTGTAGATTGGTGCGCTTTTACTGAAAGTCGAATAATCGGCCGAACGTTGATTCAAGCACTGTCAATACAGAAGTTTGTTTATAAAATTTCTAGAACTTCTGTTCTCAGTTAAAGATAAATGAAAGGCAGTACAGTTCTCTTACCAGAAAGAAGGAACTACATGCCACATGTATTCTCAACCGCTGCTTCGTAGTCATGAAGCCTTTACAGAAGAATGTGCAGAAAGGTTCGTGACGCCTCGTTCGCCGAACTCGTCTGCTAGTCAGTTTTAATTGTGTGGATATTTAAGGAGAAAATCTAGCAAATAACCCTAAAATGGTAGACCAAATGAAGGAAAACATACGCCTTAGTACTGAAACATTCGACGTTACAGTTCTGTGTAAATGGAATCTGAACATAATTTCACAAACACAAAAGTGCATAGCGATATAAGGCGACGTTTTCAGCATCATGTAATTGCGAAATTAATCCATTTTTTCGAAACAATTATCATTTTATATAAAACGATACTTTTCTCTGACTGAATATGCATATTATTGGCGCTGCGCTAGTTTTACCGTGAACATACTGTAGCATTACTAATCTCACGCATAACTTCGTAGAATTTCCACTTTTTGATAAAATAAAACAAGAAAAAGCTGAGAGATTGCAACACATGAAGTAACCACCAGAAATAATATAAAATCTATGCCTCGGATTACTAATTGTGATATAAGCAAACGACAGTAGTAACAGACTAGCGCAGCAAAACTTCTCGAGGAAAAAATACAGAAAAGAACGGTAGCTTTGTCATGACGCCACAAGGTGCAATATAAACTCCTTTATGCCATGACATTCAGTTGCGAGGTGCTATTGGCCAGTCTATTTCGATCTGGGTCAATAAGTCATTGGTGCTGCTATGGTGGAAGGGCAGGGGTTCTGATAGCCTGGTCGCGGAGTGACCTCGAACGTACTCTTACTCTCAGACGGCTCAGACTGTGAGACAGGTCAGAGATAGCAAACAGCTGCTGGGAACACGCACCATTTGCTATTGCCCGGATCATGTACACAGCACAGTGACAGCTGTCTTTCATCCAGTACGTATTTTTAACTGTTAGTTTACCTTTACGCACGGTCCTTTCCCTTGAATACTATGTCCGCTTTTCATGGCCTCGTCTTTCTTCCTTTTGTTTCTAAAATGAAGCTAAATGCATTTACATTAACCTTTTTCTCATACATCGAGCGATACATTTTTATCGTTAGTGATGCTTGGGTCCTATACGATCATGCGATGCTCAACAAAGCATTTCAGAATTCTCTTCTCTTTTCAGAAACCTCTTTTATTTGTGCCCACATTACTTTTACTCTCTCACAACTGGTTCTTTTCCTACACTGTGCCGGCCGCTGTGGCCGACCTGTTTTAGGCGCTTCAGTCCGGAACCGCCCGTCTGCTACGGTCGCAGGTTAGAATTCTGCCTCGGGCATGGATGTGTGTGATGTCCTTAGGTTAGTTAGGTTTAAGTAGTTCTAAGTTCTAGGGGACAAATGACCTCAGATGTTAAGTCCCGTAGTGCTCAGAGCCATTTGAACCATTTGAGCCTACACTCTGACCTAGTGGTCCCGTTCTTGGATTTTTCTGCCTGACTGGGTGCACAGTCATTAATTTTATTGCTAAAAATATTTCAATCTTTCATTTTTCATTAGTGAGTCCTTGTCTCTTTCAGGCTTTCTTTTACTGATGCTATTTCTTTCATTGTTTCAATCGTAGCTTTACTGTGAGACTAATAGAACACCACAACATGTCAATTTAAGCAGCTTGATTTTTAAATTATTTTTATTAGTTTCAGGCAAGACCATTTTCACCACATACAATTATGTCACATAATGAAACTAACGGGGTATTTCTATTATCCCACTACATAAGTTAAACATAGCGTATTACACCAAATCTTGCAGGGATAAGGGAACAATTATTATGTGTTATAATTAGTTAAAAATTACATTTGTCTGTGTAAACAACTTGGTTTCATCCTTTTAATATTACTAATATAAAATTTTATACTCTTGTTTTTATGTTTTTAAATGTTGGTATACTTTTGAATGTCCCTAATTCCACGTTATCTGTTATAGGATTTCTCCAATATCCATTTATACTATATATATTTCAGAAGAATGTTCCATTTTTACTATTAAAAGTTGAAAGTGTGTGAATAGTGTTACTGTTGACATGTAACAAAAGATACTGAAATGAGAATTCTCACTTGCAGTTTTCTAAGATTCTTATATATTTCTCACTAATGCTTCCTGAACGTTTCACGCGTCATAGTAAGATGAGTGAAGTCAAGTATTTGGAAAATAGTTTTGGGGCAAAACAGATTGTCCTTAACTTACACTTTATGGAGGAGGTTCGGTTAACAGGCGTGTTATAGGCACATTCTCTGGATGGAGTACGGCGTTTGCTGCGCTTCATCTCATAATACCAAGACATCCGCAGGGTGAAATATTGTGCTCGTAAGTGTAAGATATTCCTCCATCGACCTTTTTTACCGGCCATTAACTGAACCACTGATCCTGAGCATGGTTGTTAATTAAAGGAGAAAAGCAGTATAAAGAAGCACACTTTGAAAGTAGAGTTTTGTAATATTCGCTTCGCTTAACGACTCACCATCTCATATTTATGGGTCCCAACATAATCCTTATCAGATTACCTCCTTGCTGCTTACCTTGGCGAAGAATATTCCATACAAAACATTTGTTAGTTTCTCCAGTTGTTGGAATTACCCAGTTTTTGTAACACAATTATAGGTGTGTTAGTATATGCTTAAGGGTTTAAACATTCATGGTGGTGTCTGTTTGTTCTATATCGTGTCTTCCTACCACTTTCGCGCAACGACGCTCTGAGCATGGTTTTTAGGGAATTAACTAGTTTGAACCTGGGACCTGTTGCTGGTAAGGAGACGCCAGCCCACACATGACATGTAGAATTCAGAAGAGTTCAGTGAGACTAGCGATGATATAACCAAATACTAAATGATCTCAGCGTCAGCTCCACTGCACTCGCTGTAAAAGAATCTTAATTCTAACTAAATATAGTGGAAAGGGTTCAAGGCTATCCTATTTTTTAGTTAGCTGGTAAAATAACGTCGAAAAAGCAGTTAAGTTTACCATTAGAAATTTATTCTAATCACAAAACATCGTTCATAAATTGCACTATTGATAAAAGGAAATGTTTTAATACAGGATGGTAAAAACCAACTGCGTTCAACAAAAATGTGAACGAATATTCCCTGAATGGGTTTCCAAGTACTACAATCGATCGAAGTATGACCTATGCCATATCACATCTATAATCTAGGTTAAATTTAAGTTTCACAAAGGAAAAAACTATCAAAATGGTCTACAGTGACCCTCAATTATCTTTAATTACTTATCTAACTTGTCGTAAATTACTGTGGCTGATGTGGCTTCTCAATAAGTATATAAAAGAAAAATCATCGCGTTTCAGATCTTTTCTTCAAGTGGCAAATGTGAACACCATGAGTTTTAATTAACGATCGACACTATCTGGCTATGTTTTCATCTGACCAGTCAGGGTCTCAATGTTAACCTTAAGCTCCGCCTACAAAAATTATGTCTATCCAATGAGAAACGTTATACTTTTCGTGGTGGGGCAATATTTTTAAAGTTTGCAACGTAACAGAGACGTTAAAAAGTCTCACGCTAAAACCTGCAGCTGGTGTGGTCCTTTTAGCGTTATCGTGAGATCTATACTGTTCTTCTGGAGGGCTCTATCTTTTAACATGGGCTGCATGATTGTCCTAATGTAACAGACACGCGAAAAAGTCTCACGCTAAAACCTGCGGGTGGTAGTGGCCCTTTTTGTGTTATCGTAAGATCTATACTGCTTTTCTGGAGGGCTCTAGCTTTCAACATGGGCTGGGGGTTGTCCTTGACGTACCTGAGACGCGAAACAGTCTCACACTAAAACGTGCGGGTTGTGTAGTCGTACAGGTAGTCTGGCGGCGTGGGTGTCCAGCCCCTCCCTTATCGTAGGGCCTTCTAGCTCAACACGGTTCTGCTCTCGGCTTCTGTCCTCGTTTCTCCCCTCGGAACTGCGTCTGCCTCACGGTGGGAAGGTACGACATGCATTTAGGCATTCTTGTGTTAGTCTGTGGTATTCCATTTGCTCATTCGTTACTCGTATTACTTTGGTTAATTTAATGTCACGATTTATTCGGAGCTATGTGACATACTAGTCGATTTGCTTATTATGTCAGGGTTTTCATGTAAGGTGTTGGATTTACCTGGCACCTTACATATCACCACCCTTCAAACTTAATTTTTGCACTGAATTTAGGCAATGATTGAATCGTTGTCTAAGTCAGTCAAAAATTATTCCGATGTATAAATTTTGTTGCCTATTGTTCAGCCACGTTATTTTGTTTTATGCTAGTTTGTATTACTAATTTATATTTTTATATTCTTCCACATTATAATTAAAAATGACAAGAGAAGAATATTTTTATGCTATTATTAATATTTAATTATTTTCTTTCTTTATTTATGTGTGAAGTTTTTTTTAAGAAGTTTGTTTTCGAAAGTGAGGAGTCTTTCATATCGATTTTCTTAGAAATATTGTTTTTATAAATTTAGTAATTAAGTAAAATCTATTCCTAACACACTTTCTAAATATCACGTACAAGTAAAATGTTTTAGTTTCTAGACACTCATTTCCACATTGTTACACTAACAAATAAGAATTATTTCCAAGAATTACTTTGACAAAGAAATATTTATACACAAGTATTGAGATATTATCCTAATAAATGGTACAAATGCTTAAAGAAAGGGAAAACATCCAACAAGATAATTTTTATTCTTTGTTTTTATAAGGAGGAAATAAGTAAAATATAGTTATTCTTTTATTTTTATGAGGAGAAAATAAGTGGCGTATTGTTTCTTTATATACCGCCCATTTCAGACTAATGACTTATTTTTATCGATAGTCTATTCTTTATTTAAGTCCATCGTCAGTGACTGTTATTTTGTAGTTCATTAGCTGTGTGGTGTGCTTAACTTATTTAGTTTTTCACAAGTTTCTTTTGCACAATTCCTACATCACATAATTCGATTTCACACATTCACACAATCTTATGAATGTTCAAGCATGAGGTTGCCGAATGTTTTGTTTTTGCATGAAGGTGATGGACTTGAGCGAGATGGATGTGGGCAAGTATTTGATGTACAGCTTCGTTCGTCGTTCCTTGTTGGCTTTGCAAGTGTGTGTTGCTGTTGTGGAGGTCCCATAATGGAATGGAGCTGTGAGTGCAGAATCTCGTGGTTTACTGGCTTTGTATGAGTGAAAGTCATCGTTATGTATCGCTAAATGCGGTCGTTTTTCGTTGTAATACTTCGCAGACGACTAGTTTACAATAGGATAGGGATTTGGGAAGGTATGTCGTCTATTCTTCACCCATCTTCTTTCTTGGTCTCAATCTTGCGAATCTTCAACTTCTGTTCTTCCCGCTTTTTCTCTGCTTCTTACTTGCTTCTTGGTTCTTCTCTGGGCAGGATATGCAAATATTTATTGATAACTAGTCGCTTTGAAGTTCTCCTCCTAGTAACAGTTTGATAAATTGTTTGGGCGCGTCATTTTTAATTTGTGGAAGTTCTTCTTCAGTTTCGTGCATCAGCGTGCTCTTTAATAGCAGTATTGTGACTTTTACGCATATTTTTTGCCAGTGGTGGCTTGCCCAAGCGGTCTTCTCATCCGGCCGTTTTTTGCTCGCTCCGTTCATTCGGGGCTCGGAGACCCTTCTGGCGTTCGCCGTCCCAGCGCCGGCCCGCCGCGTCTCAGCAAGAGTCTGTCATTGTGCGGCTCGGTGTTCCATCCGAGCAGGGTTCCTCCTAGCGGGCAAATTTATTGCCCACTTTCTATACAAGGGCCTTCTGTCCTTTCCCTTCTGTCGACGCTCCTGCTATGTAGGAATCGTGTCTTGCTAATTACGTCCTTTTCTTTCTTGATACATCTCGCGTTGCAACTTGTGGGTCGTTGCATCTCTGCCTTGCTGGAGTTTTTACAATGGTTCTTACAAAAAAGTTTTACTTATAATCATCTAACATGTCTAGTATCTACTTGTTTTAAGCCTTCTTAAAAAGCTTTACAAATTTCGGCGCCGTTTTCCATGTTACAATTCTAAGATATTTTGAGTCTTAACGTCTACTCAAGAATCCTCAAATTCGTTTTTTATTTTTGTGTAGTGTCGTGGTGTATAGCATTTTAGTATTTCATGCTGTTAGACTATCTACGCTTTATCCCTTCACCTTAATCTATCGTACTATTGGTGTTATAATTGAAACTACTTTCTTTTTCCCATCTTCCTGTCTCTTCATTCTTCTTTCTCCTGACGATCTTATCTGTAACATAATCTTGAAATATTGTGCTGATTATTTACCGGTAATAAAATTAATCTTCAAACTTGTACTGAAAGTGTTTAATACTGCCAGCCTTAGGTAAAAATACCTCTGCTTTATCTCGTAAAATATCCTCTAATTCTCTTTTACTGTGTTCCGAAATACCTTGAACTTCTTGTAATTTTTCGTCGATTTCTTTATGGACTTCTAACATGAGTTGAGGCGATTCCCCCTTTTGTGCATACCATTCTAATTCTTCATCCTCTTTATCTCGCATCATTCTTAATTGTTTGTTTATAACTGGTATTTCTTCTAATTTTAGCTTTTGCTCAAAGAGAAGTGTGATATTCCCGAATGTTACGCTACCTTTCCCCATATCTATTATCGCTCGTCTCTCATTTAAAAAATCTGCACCTGTAATCAAATCTACAGTTAGTTTAGGTATAAGCACAAAGTTGGCTTCGATCTTTTGACCTTGGCACGAAAGAGTTAACCTTGTTTGTCTTTTAACTTCCGCACCATTGTTTCTAATAGGATCTCTTACTTTAATCTTACGTGTTTTCAGAACTGGTAATTCCTCATTGGCATTACACTGCATGAATAAATTTTCTGAGATCGCAGTCAGTTCACTTCCGCTATCATTTACAATATTGACTGGGATATGCTTTACCATAGCCTTCACAATTGGTTGAATTTGAAAGGGTTGGTTCTATTCTTCTTCTTCTTGCATCAACGAATCCTCCACTGAATCATACATGAGTCTTTTTAGGAATTTCCCTTGTGAATTCGAACTTTCTGTAGGATAAGCTTCGACGGCTACTTCTCTCTCTCTTTTATTTCCTCTTCTCTATTTCTTCCTTCATTTACGCTTTCTTCTACATCCTCTACTTTTTCCTCATTCTCGTCTATCTTCTCCTTCTCCGTCGCTACTTCCACATAATCGCATCTAAATGCACTAATTATCGCTTCATAACTTCCTTCATTATATACGTTGGGTTGTGTGCCCACTCGTAACTTATTTTCAACTTCTGTCGACTGCGCATTATCCTCATTGAATTCGCTTTCCCTGGTTTCCATCTCAAATAGCTCTGCAAAACTCATTACTTCGTCCTTTCCTCCTACATTCGTTGTGCATGCCTCTGGTAATTCTTCTTCCTCGTCAGTATTCTCCCAATTAATTTCGTCCCAACACGATATTGTTATTTTCTCTTCTTCGTTTTCATCTGGTCCCTGCGGATTTGTTTCTTCCTTCTTCTCTTCTCCTGATAAGATTTTTACTTCTCTGTTCAAGATGCTGCAATTGTCCTGGGTCGGTGCGTCATTCTCTTTGGCATGGGCACTTAGCTGTCAATTCGAACGTTTATCGGGGTTTGGTGGTTTTACCTCCACTTCTTCTATCTGTATTCGCTTTTCTTGTTCAGCTTGTTGATAGTGGTTTCTTTGTTGATAATTTGTCGGTCTATTGGTTCTCCAGTACCCGTTCCGGTTGTCGTTATTCCCTCTGTAATAGTTGTTTCCGTTCCTGGATGAATTATAGTTATTGCCATATTCTCTTCTAAATCCATTACCGGTTCTTTGTTGAAATCTATTGTCGTTTCTTGGTGCGAAGTTATCACGTGGTTCGTAATTATTGTTTCTTCGTACTGTGTCTTGTGGATTCCACTGCTTTTTGCTTTCGTTTTCACGTACGCTTCGTCTTTTTCTTGCGTCATCTTCCGAAAATATGAACTCTAGTTCCCTTAGAACACCTTTAAATGCTACG
Organism: Schistocerca gregaria; assembly: GCF_023897955.1. Taxonomy (NCBI): domain Eukaryota; kingdom Metazoa; phylum Arthropoda; class Insecta; order Orthoptera; family Acrididae; genus Schistocerca; species Schistocerca gregaria. Next base: position 600,024,178 of record NC_064923.1, on the reverse strand, counting down.
GCGTCATTGCCTCCGCGACCTAGTAATGATTGCTGGTATTTCAATGGTAGCTTCATCGCGCATAATTTAATCAACTCTCCGTCACTGTATGGTACATCTAAGCATTGATTTTTGTTTGCCATTACTTCGAAAAATTTCACGGGACTCTTCTCTCCTGAATTTTCAAAATATGGGTTCTGTAATAATTCGTACTTCACTCTGTTCTGTGCTTCCCTTGACCAATATCGTGAGAGAAACTTCTCTCTGAAATCTTCGTACGATCGGCATGTCGCTGCAACATTTTGCATGATTTCTGCGACTGTTCCTGACATGTGTGCACATATAAAGTCTAATTTGTGTGCTAGCGTCCAGTGTTCTGGTAATCCTACTCGGAATTGATCAATAAAAGTGCGTGGATGTAAAGAGTTTCCTTCTCGAAAGTGTTGAAATTTTCTGACTGTGAGGAAATGATCGTTGTCGTACTTCGTCATAGTTCCATATGAAATTCGCGATTGTTCGCCGCTTTTGTTTCTGATCATTTCTCTCGTCGTTCTTTCCTGTTGTGGTAGATTCATTGGATATTGTCCACTGTAACTTTCGCGTACCCGCGGTGCAGGCTGTCTGATTTCACGTATGTTACTTTCCGCCTGTGATTGGAAACGCAAATGCACAATATCTTCGTTAATTGCTTGTTTTTCCGGAGGTGTTACAGATACGGATGTGGTTGCACACTCTGTGCTTGTTCGATCCTGTTCACTACGCTCTTCAATGGTTTGCAACAACTCTGTTCGCAATTTCTGAAATTGTCGCTTCGTTTGCGCTTCTATTTTAACTATGCGGTTATCATATCTTTTCAGCGCTGTTTTTGTGATACGTTTGTGTGACACACTGTTTTCAACAAATTCACGCGCTGTACCTGCTGCTTGTCTAGTAATTACGTTTATCTGTTTCTTTAGTTTCTTGACTTCTCCCTGGGTGTTGTTACGTAATGTTTTGATCTCGTCCTCAGTGTCATTACGCAATGTTTGTACGTCCGCTTGTACCTTGTCAATGTCTGTTCTCAACTGATTGTGACCTGTTATTAAGTGTCCTATCACTTCTCGAGATTCTTTTGCCTCGTCTTCAATACGACTTAGGTGTAACTGATTTTTGTTTTTGTTTTGTTCTTTAATCTCACGCATTTGTCTCGTGGTTTCTGCATTCTGAATTTGAATTTGGTTCACTATGTCTTTATTTTGCCTTGTCATGGTTTCCGTAATTAATTGTAATAATTCTGCCAGGTTGGTGGGTCCTATTGCGTTTTGTTCCGACGTCCTACGCTTTGTGTTTTCGCCTAAGTGTTGGTTCGCAACCGATTGCATGGAACTGTGCTGTGACACGTTTCTGCTCGCATTTCTTGTACTCTGTGCTGAGGGAGCTCTGATTACTTGTACTGTGGGTTCTACGTATTCAAGACGCAAGTTAGAATCCTCATCGACTGTCTCTCTACTTTCTTGCTCCTCTGTCGTATGCTGACCTACGTTTTCTATGCCTTGATGTACTTTATCCTCGTTATAGTGCGTTATCTGTCCTATTTCTCGCGATACTGCATCGTCTGTTGTACTGTTCTCTATTATCTGTCCATTTTCATGCTGGGTCTCTACCTCTATTCGGTCAAGGTCTCGATCTGCCATAGCTAATTTTTCCGAATCCCTTATTTTCTGTTTTAAAAGCAATTCACGCGCCCTACGTCGCGTCAACAGGCGCTCATACGATCTCACGCGTTTCATAAACTTTTTGTTCACACGACTTGACACTACCAAGACTGACAATCCATTCACTTACTTGTTGGGACAGAACCAACTTGTCAACGATGTATCCGCCACCTGCGCGCTTGCATTGAGAGAAAACTTAATTCTAACAATTTTCAAAACTCATAATTTAATTATGCAATTGATACTGCCAGACCCATTTCTATTTAATAATTCTACTATCTATCGCGCCAGCTACTGTTTTCAACTATGTAAAACTTTAAGAAAAAAAAATTTTTTTTTCAACGAAAATTTTTTAGCAGGTTATTTTTCTGACCTAATTAGGCATGTGGTCGACCTTCAATCATGGTATTTCACCATCCTGGCAGGGTCGCCATTTTCTAAACATTCATGGTGGTGTCTGTTTGTTCTACACTCCTGGAAATTGAAATAAGAACACCGTGAATTCATTGTCCCAGGAAGGGGAAACTTTATTGACACATTCCTGGGGTCAGATACATCACATGATCACACTGACAAAACCACAGGCACATAGACACAGGCAACAGAGCATGCACAATGTCGGCACTAGTACAGTGAATATCCACCTTTCGCAGCAATGCAGGCTGCTATTCTCCCATGGAGACGATCGTAGAGATGCTGGATGTAGTCCTGTGGAACGGCTTGCCATGCCATTTCCACCTGGCGCCTCAGTTGGACCAGCGTTCGTGCTGGACGTGCAGACCGCGTGAGACGACGCTTCATCCAGTCCCAAACATGCTCAATGGGGGACAGATCCGGAGATCTTGCTGGCCAGGGTAGTTGACTTACACCTTCTAGAGCACGTTGGGTGGCATGGGATACATGCGGACGTGCATTGTCCTGTTGGAACATCAAGTTCCCTTGCCGGTCTAGGAATGGTAGAACGATGGGTTCGATGACGGTTTGGATGTACCGTGCACTATTCAGTGTCCCCTCGACGATCACCAGAGGTGTACGGCCAGTGTAGGAGATCGCTCCCCACACCATGATGCCGGGTGTTGGCCCTGTGTGCCTCGGTCGTATGCAGTCCTGATTGTGGCGCTCACCTGCACGGCGCCAAACACGCATACGACCATCATTGGCACCAACGCAGAAGCGACTCTCATCGCTGAAGACGACACGTCTCCATTCGTCCCTGCATTCACGCCTGTCGCGACACCACTGGAGGCGGGCTGCACGATGTTGGGGCGTGAGCGGAAGACGGCCTAACGTTGTGCGGGACCGTAGCCCAGCTTCATGGAGACGGTTGCGAATGGTCCTCGCCGATACCCCAGGAGCAACAGTGTCCCTAATTTGCTGGGAAGTGGCGGTGCGGTCCCCTACGGCACTGCGTAGGATCCTACGGTCTTGACGTGCATCTGTGCGTCGCTGCGGTCCGGTCCCAGGTCGACGGGCACGTGCACCTTCCGCCGACCACTGGCGACAACATCGATGTACTGTGGAGACCTCACGCCCCAGGTGTTGAGCAATTCGGCGGTACGTCCACCCGGCCTCCCGCATGCCCACTATCCGCCCTCGCTCAAAGTCCGTCAACTGCACATACGGTTCACGTCCACGCTGTCGCGGCATGCTACCAGTGTTAAAGACTGCGATGGAGCTCCGTATGCTACGGCAAACTGGCTGACACTGTCGGCGGCGGTGCACAAATGCTGCGCAGCTAGCGCCATTCGACGGCCAACACCGCGGTTCCTGGTGTGTCCGCTGTGCCGTGCGTGTGATCATTGCTTGTACAGCCCTCTCGCAGTGTCCGGAGCAAGTATGGTGGGTCTGACACACCGGTGTCAATGTGTTCTTTTTTCCATTTCCAGGAGTGTATATCGTGTCTCCCTACGACTTTCGCGCAACGACGCTCTGAGCGTGGTTTTTAGGGAATTAACTAGTTTGAACCTGGGACCTGTTGCTGGTAAGGAGACGCCAGCCCACACATGACATGTAGAATTCAGAAGAGTTCAGTGAGACTAGCGATGATATAACCAAATACTAAATGATCTCAGCGTCAGCTCCACTGCACTCGCTGTAAAAGAATCTTAATTCTAACTAAATATAGTGGAAAGGGTTCAAGGCTATCCTATTTTTTAGTTAGCTGGTAAAATAAAGTCGAAAAAGCAGTTAAGTTTACCATTGGAAATTTATTCTAATCACAAAACATCGTTCATAAATTGCACTATTGATAAAAGGAAATGTTTTAATACAGGATGGTAAAAACCAACTGCGTTCAACAAAAATGTGAACGAATATTCCCTGAATGGGTTTCCAAGTACCACAATCGATCGAAGGATGACCTATGCCATATCACATCTATAATCTAGGTTAAATTTAAGTTTCACGAAGGAAAAAACTATCAAAATGGTCTACAGTGACCCTCAATTATCTTTAATTACTTATCTAACTTGTCGTAAATTACAGTGGCTGATGTGGCTTCTCAATAAGTATACAAAAGAAAAACCATCGCGTTTCAGATCTTTTCTTCAAGTGGCAAATGTGAACACCATGAGTTGTAATTAATGATCGACACTAGTATTACGCAAAAAGGGGGTGTAACAGATGAGACTTCTGCAGTTCTGAGTGAAGCCTTATGCGCTCAAAAAATGCGGCATCGCGTGCGTTCATTACCTTGTCGGTGTTTAGGCAGCGTCAGGGCGGCAGCGGCCGACGCAGCAGCCATCCAGCTCGCCGTCTCGGAACCCACTCTACTCTCTAACTTCTCCTTACTACAATTTACCGAAGTTGGTTTAAAAAAACTATCTGGCTATGTTTTCATCTGACCAGTCAGGGTCTCAATGTTAACCTTAAGCTCCGCCTACAAAAATTATGTCTATCCAATGAGAAACGTTATACTTTTCGTGGTGGGGCAATATTTTTAAAGTTTGCAACGTAACAGAGACGTTAAAAAGTCTCACGCTAAAACCTTGCAGCTGGTGTGGTCCTTTTAGCGTTATCGTGAGATCTATACTGTTCTTCTGGAGGGCTCTATCTTTTAACATGGGCTGGATGATTGTCCTAATGTAACAGACACGCGAAAAAGTCTCACGCTAAAACCTGCGGGTGGTAGTGGCCCTTTTTGTGTTATCGTAAGATCTATACTGCTTTTCTGGAGGGCTCTAACTTTTAACATGGGCTGGGGGTTGTCCTTGACGTACCTGAGACGCGAAACAGTCTCACGCTAAAACGTGCGGGTTGTGTAATCGTACAGGTAGTCTGGCGGCGTGGGTGTCCAGCCCCTCCCTTATCGTAGGGCCTTCTAGCTCAACACGGTTCTGCTCTCGGCTTCTGTCCTCGTTTCTCCCCTCGGAACTGCGTCTGCCTCACGGTGGGAAGGTACGACATGCATTTAGGCATTCTTGTGTTAGTCTGTGGTATTCCATTTGCTCACTCGTTACTCGTATTACTTTGGTTAATTTAATGTCACTATTTATTCGGAGCTCTGTGACATACTAGTCGATTTGCTTATTATGTCAGGGTTTTCATGTAAGGTGTTGGATGTACCTGACACTTTACAAGGGGGTTTGCGAACTCCCAGTGGATAATAATAATAATTATTATTTTAATGATATTATTATTATTATTTTAACTTTATGTTAATCATATAATGCCCCGAAAATTTATCACATTATTTCCATAACAAATTAATTTTTACGGCGAATGCCTGATTTACAGTTATGCATTTGATTTTGTTACAGTGGAAATTTAGCCTGCCATCTTCTTTGTCTTCTAAAAATACTACCAACAGAACCAAGACCCCACTAAGGAAAGGTTACTTAGCGGTCATGCCTTTGATTTTCAACTGTTAAGGTACTTCTTCTTCCTTTGTGGCAAATGCAGTAAGTTGTGAGTTGTGAATCAGAATCGTCTCCGCCCACATTAAAGTAGGTAACTCGTTTAAAAGTGAAAATTTAAAAGGGAAACAGGGTTAAAGAAAATCAGAATGTAGTATTGTGTCAACAGATCGTTCAGCTTCTAGTGATGTGTGTCAATCCGACAAAAATGAACCGTGTGTAACAAAAGAAAGTACGATGGCAATGACATTAGATTTGGATTTTCTTATATAGATGACAAGGACTGTCCAAGACCACAGTGTGTTGCCTGTGGCGACATTCTTGCTAACACTAATCTGAAACCTCTACTTAAATGCCATTTAGAAACGAAACAACCCACCCACGTAAACAAATCTGATTTTTTTACACGAAAAGTTAACGAGTGGAAAAACGATTTAACTACTTCTGTATCCGCTACAAACAGTGACAATGAGAATGCTCTTGAAGTTTGTGATAGGTACGAAACTGTTAAAACATCAAGATCTCCTTCAATAGCTGAAGATTTAGTGCGGCCATGTATAAATTATCAAGTACAGTGCATGCTTGGATAATGTTTCACAAAAAAAATCGATATGGTACTATCATCCGCTAATACGATCAATCGCCGGATTAAAGATATGTCATATTAGATCGAAAACGAAACTTTCGAAAGAGTTCTTGCCAGTCCTTCTTTTTCGATTCAGCTTGACGAATAGATCCATGTTGCCGGTTTAGTCATTTTATTACTTTTCGTCCGTTACATTACTGGGGACTCATTCGGTAGCACAACGGTTCAATCCCGCGTCCGGCCATCCTGGTTTAGGTTTTCCGTGATATCCCTAAATAACTCCAGGCAAATGCCGCGACGGTTCCTCTGAAAGGGCACGGCCGACTTCCTTCCCCATCCTTCCCTATTCCGATGAGACCGATGACCTCGCTGTCTGGTCTCCTTCCCCAAAAACAACCTAACAACCCAACTGGGGATTCTGTAAAGAGGAGCCACTACTCTGCAGACCCTTAAAAGAGAGAATTGCGGAGGAGATATAGAGCAATTAAGCTAACCTACGAATACTTTCGTGAAAATTCAGTAGACTGAACTCGCTGTGTAGGCATGGGTTCATATGGTGCGAAACCAGTGACAGGGCGTTACGCTTCGTTTGTTGGCAAAGTGAAATCAGCAGCGGCGAACGCTTCTTGGACACATTGTTCCTAAACTCATGCTCGATGGCATGAAATCTGTGAGGTATGATGCAGTGAAAATAATTAATTTCATTACGGCTCACCCTACAAATTCCCGCATCCTTGCAGTGCTTTGTGAGGAAATCGGAAACGTTTATAAGTGTTTATGGTCTCACACTAAACTTAGGTGTCTATTTGAAGTAGAACTACTTGCACACTGCATGAGCTTAACCTTGCATTGGATCTGTTTTCGTGTCGCCTTTGGTTTGATGGGTCTCTTAGATCCAATTTGCTTTTCTCTCCTATATCTTAAAGACGTATTTTACGTTTTTCTCACCTGTCTTGGCTTTCAGAAAATGCATAGAAGATGAATCCTGGCTTCAGACTTAAGCTTATTTGGCAGAAATTTTCTCAAAAGTTAACAGTTTAAACTTATCTCTCCAGATGTCAGATATAGACGTTTATATTGTGCAAGACGTATCGAATCATTCATTAAAAAATTTAATTAAAATTTTAATTTTCGGGAAGTGTGTTTCAATCGGAATCAGAGCGTGTGCTTTGATTCCGTTTATGACTTCCTGGTGGAAAATCATCTTTCTTTGGACCAAAATAACACGAACATGGTTAAAAAACATTTGAAGGGATTTGGAATAGCTTTGAGAGAAGGTTATGTCCAACAATAACAATTGGATTCCCTGACTCTTTGAAGAGTCAACAGCTTCAGAATCCACATTAAGCGTAAATGTAAAAGAGCAGATTCTCGAAATTTCCACTGACTTTCAGTCACAGAAAATTTATAAAGGTTTATCATTAATTGGTTTTTGGTTAATTTTAACGGAATTCCCAGTGTTATCGAATAAAGACGTAACAGCTATAATACCCTTTTCATCTACATATTTGTGTGGAAAGTCGTTTTCTTCATATGCCTACTTAAAACATAAGTACAGAGGCAGGCTTCGTGCTGAACGTGATTTTAGACTTTATTTCCTGTGGTTCCTGACTTCAAAGGCCTGATCCACGGAAAACAGACGCAATCTTTTCACTCAATTCCAAGGAAATGGTGACTAACTACAATGAAAACTAGTATTTATTGTTGAACTACGACTACACATTAGTAGTAAGGTAACAGCGGCGCTAGAGCAATTTTGATATCAAATTGACACACAGATTAATTAAATAAATCAATTAATTACCCCCCACCCCTTGACTCACATGACGTCATGTGTTTTCCTCAGTTGGCATGTGGATCTCCACCCCCTCCCCACCCCTGCCCCTCACCCTTCCGCCCCTACCCTATTGGTGGGAATTTCCAATTTTGGTCAGAATTTCTTTCTTCCAGGGCTGTGCTGACATCCCACGCACTCCCTTCCTCCATCCAGGAATGGCGGGAAACTGAAAATGGCAGTGCCCTTTCCGACACTCAAATTATGGTCCTTCTGGGCAGGAAGCCCAAGTGCACCCCCCAAACACTAGGAAACTGTCCAGATGCAGGAGAGGAAGGATAGGTTAGTGTAATTCATTTATTTTTTCTGGGAAACTGAAGTAAAGATCGGTACCAATTACATAATTAATCAAAAAGGTCTGTCCTAATAACACAACTATGTGCATAGTGCTACACAAGGAGTGTCTAAAATCGCAATTCAGCTCAAAAATTGGTGATGCCATACGACTGGTGGTATCCTGCTGGTACATGTACTAATTTCCACATACAAACAGGCAGGAAAGAGGCAAGAGTGGAAGATACTATCCTTATTTTTTGGTGGGAAATGTAGCCAACTGTTGATATGCTGGTGTTGAACAGACAGGAGTTTAGTAAGTGTATTACCTGTAAGCATACAGCTGAGGACAGTATCTATCACTGTTTGACATCAGTGTTCACTACAGACGCCTATCTCTGCATTGCTCGATGATCACGCTGCAGCTCAGGTAATCGAAGTCAATACACTCTACAACAACTGGTGGAAAATGCTTCACTGTTCTAATAACACATCTAAATTGTCGTGAAAAATACCAGCAGGTCATAATGCAAGACATTTTCTGGAGTCTGAGGAAAATCGTCATCCCAAAAGATTGCACCAGGAGAGAGGGGTGGCAGTTGACATGCAGTCTCCTTATTGTGCAGTCAGGAACTCACGAAATTAGAACTACTCTTACCTCCCGTCATCCCTTCCATCGTCCACTTATGGTGGGGATATGGGTTTCTTCAAACAGCTAGCTGCCACCGCCTTTGCTGGCCGCTGCCCCTGCTGTACCTGGGATCAGAGTCTAACATATAAGACCATAACAACCACTAAACAATGCGAGATAAATGACGGGCACAGCCTGCTTGTTTGTCTAAAATGTAACTGCGCCCTGGTCAGAACACAACTGCCTAGGATGACCACACATACACTGGACCCCCCCCCCCAGCCGCTGTGGCCGAGCGGTTCTAGGTGCTTCATTCCGGAACCACATGACTGCTACGATCGCAAGTTCGAATCCTGCCTCAGGCATGGATGTGCGTGATGTCCTAAGATTAGTTAGGTTTAAGTAGTTCTAAGTCTATGGGACTGATGACCTCAGATGTTTTGTCCCATAGTGCTTAGAGCAATTTGAACCATTTTTGGACCGGCACCACACTGCCACTGCAAATTCCCGCCATTCTGAGTGTGAAAACACTTCACTGTATTAATAGTATTTAACACCAACGCACATCCTATAAACTAGCACCTATTAAGAAAACTAAAACGCAATCATGACGATAATAAATGTCCACTTTCCACCAAAATAGATGCAGTCCATTTTCTTTCAGTTTTACAAGCAAAATGGGTATAGTTTTTACGCTTGACAACAGGATACAATTCGCATCTCTCATTCCCCCTCCCGCTTCCCATTGCTTTACAGATGCCCAAATTACAGAGGTTGGAGTGATTTCTTTCAGCTTGATGGACATTAACATTCAAATCAGTGTCTGTAAATAAACTGTCACACATGTGTGTATTACAAACATATCAGAGATGCAAAATAACATTACACAATACAGCCTTCCACGCCATTTGCTCACATGTTGGAAAAAACACAATTATTTTACATTTGACAACAACAAGCTAAAATTCAAGAGGACAGTGTTGTTTTGTAGACTATGACAGGTCCCATTTTACCAGTGTAGTGTTATATCACACTGGCGTTTGCGAAACAAATCATGAGAGCCTGTGTTGTAAATGAACCTCCTAACATCACCTAGTAGAGAACCTTATAAGATTCCTCCAACACATCAAATCAAATACCATTTCCATGATGACAGCTGACATTTTTTGCTCCAGAAGCCGCCTCCAGCAACTTATGTGTAAAAGCTTATGTCATCTAGCAGACAGTCATTTGATATGTCAGTAGATTCTTACCTTCTAGTTCCATAATCAATTTGACCATCCCAGAACAGTCTGTTTCCGTAATCTACTCACATTTCGGGAAAACACTCATTTCTAGGCTCCACGGCGAGCTATAATTCTCGTGGTGTCTTCTTTATAATTAGAGGTTATGAAGTATGAAATAACACAGGACTTGCCGTAACACCTATTATGAAACACGCAATCGTGAAGATAGTAATAATAATAAAAACAGTCATGATTTCATGAGAATAGATACAGTAGATTTCTATTAGTTTTATGAGCAAAATCTGTGTAGTTTGAGAGCATTCCACGTGTTCAAATTACAAATTGTCATGCACGAGAGCATTTCCTTCATATCACACAAATAAAATACCAATACAGATATCCATCTATACAATCAGTTATTACATTCAAGTGCACTTCTCATCATTATTTTGCAACATCCAGAGTAGGTAAAGAGCTGTGAACTATCTGTATCCATACGTTAACCATTTATACTACTCCTTGTAATAGTAGTTCCTGAAATATTTTAATGTGTATCTCTCATCTGATATGTCGAAGAAGAAATACCATCTGTGTGTTGACATCGAGCATATTACATATACACGTATCGCTCCACTGGAGCAGATGGCAAGTTGTCGAAGTTGCTTGCACAGACTTGTATAAAGTTCCGTCTTGTAGGAGAACCATATCCCACACACTATCAACCACAAGAGAGGGTTCCTGTGTTATTCTTCCATAAGAAGTTTAGCACATTATTTTGTTCAGCTGTATCACATCCAAGCAGTATATGACTAGAGCTTTTTAGACTGCCATACACTTTGTTTTCTACCATGATCTTAAGGTCTGTGTCTGGGGCTAAACTGACTTTAACATGTTTCGATCTATTGGCTCTCACAGAAAGTTAACCATTGCATGGTCTAAACTATGCTACTCCTGGAACACACAGGATCGTAGAAATAAAACACAGAGGTGATGATTCTCATTGACAAAAATGTGGAAGACATCGCAACATGTGGAAATTGGAAGAGTTTGCGGTATTGTAGAACATTTCCAAACAGCTATCCAAAGGTTATGACCTATACAATTAATCTCATCTTCCACAGTGATGGGGTAGTAGATGTCTTGATGTTCCATTATCAAAAGCATTGTTTTGTCATTTTTCACTCATGTACACGATTACTGTTCTGTGGAGTTAACGATTGCTCAAAGGTGCTGTTTACAATACGTGTAGGATAGTAGAAATAAGAAGATGTACTTTTATCTTACTGGTGAAAAAAAATGTTAAGGGTATCGCAGCAAATGGAAATAGGATGAGTCTGCAACATTGAGGAACAACTATCTGAAGGTGATGAGCTCTACATTTAATCCCATGCTTCACAGTGCAAGTTGCAGATCTCCAGTGTTTCGCCATCTCAAACAAGAGGTGTCAGTCAACCATTATGTGGTAATCAACAGTGTATCAGTGGACGGATGGGGTGTGAAAGACACCGTCGATATGGCTTTATGTACTGTAATTAACAATGCGTTTGATAACGTGATCATTTTTAGCAGTTTTACCAGTTCTGAAGTTTGACTGCCAGCCAGTGACACAGCAGAATTCATCCTAATTTCTGTATCATAGCTAAATCACCCCTCCGTTGCTTTGCAAGTATTTTATACTAGATTGCGAATGTGGTAGATAACTGTGTAGTATGTCTATTCTGTCATACACTCCATAGTATACCACACAGCGTTCTATACGGAGGTAGTTAGGTTATCTACATATTTCCAGCACATCGATCATAGTGCAGAATATACGATTACGATTGGGCATGATTCCCTGTGTGGTTGTGCATCACAGAAAATTCTCGCATTCGTAGAATAAAATTGGAAATTTACAGATTTCCCCTCACATTGTCCTTAACCAATACCCCATTCAACACGGTCGCCAATTTAATCTGCAACTGACAAGATGTATGAAGCTCCTATAACCAATACATACCACACTTCTTAAAGGAACAGAGTGAGTTGTGTCTCTAACTGCTGTTTAGCGAGTTGTGTTCCACACCAATTTTATCCACGGCACCCATCCAAATACACAAGATCTCCCCAGATGCATGTACATTGATGAAGGTTGCACCCCGTATGGTGCACGGTAGACATGAGTGTGTAGTGGTGGTATAAGAGACAGTTAAGAAGAAACGTGTGATTTATACATGATGGAGCTCCTGCCAGTTGGAGTTTGAAACATTTCACATAAATCAGTTGTGCTATTAATTCTGAAATATTATTCCAGTGTCTGGAGTCAGTACCAAGAAGGTACCATAATGAGAGAAATGGTCAGGGAGCATACACACACACTCCTATGGCTACACAGTTCTGCGCCTAAAAATGTAGTATTGTTAAAGACATATGGTTCGACATGTGGGATGCAGCACTCTTAATAGTCTAATGTAGGGTATATTTGTCTGACATCAGACATCTAACCACCCTACAAATGTTCTACCCCAATCGCTACAGCGACAAACTTTAAAATGGTAAAATTACTTCCTTCTACATTATTCGGCTACCCTAGGAAGGCATCGTCGGTGTATATCCACCACTTGAACTGCTTATAAAACAACTAGAACGAATTCAGGAGACTGCCGTTCTGTCTCTTTGGAAATTAATGGATTTTACACATCCTTTTAAGTCAGAAATGTACGTATGTTGATTCACATTTCCCATCTGTCATGCTTACTGTTAGCAGTAGTAGCTGTTTTGACAGACACGAGTATGCTGAACTAGGAAACAGTGAAGAAAAAACGACATGGATATTTTTGATAGCTCATAATACGTTGCGTTACCATAGACACCCTGCTTTACGAATATGCACACGAAGAAGCAGCAGCTTCTTACATGGGAGTAAGCACCATCAGTAGCCAAAGAAGATGTGACAGTTATGTTGCGGCTCATAGTAGCATCACCATGGCTCTGGTAGCATTCCTCTTACACACAAAAGACCTGGTCTGGTGTTGGATAATTTTGCTCATGTATAGAATAATACAGCAATTTCGTCCTAACACAACGTCTCTCAAGTACACGCTCCTCACGCTATTAAAGGTGATATGTGGTTCAAATGGTTCAAATGGCTCTGAGCACTATGGGACTCAACTGCTGTGGTCATCAGTCCCCTAGAACTTAGAACTAATTAAATCTAACTAACCTAAGGACATCACACACATCCATGCCCCAGGCAGGATTCGAACCTGCGACCGTAACAGCAGCGCGGCTCCGGACTGGAGCGCCTAAAACCGCACGACCACCGCGGCCGGCGGTGATATGTGGCATCGGTCCACTCTCCTACAGAACACTCTAGAGAATGGCTTAAGTCTGATAAGTGCATTGATTCCTCTCGTAAATACATAAAGGAATGACATTGTTTACGAGAAACAACGGTACTTTAATAATATCTATATTTGCCTGCATGTGCGAAAACAAAGTTCTAGACTGAGATACATATGTTTCTCCTGCTTTAATACGCCGCCCCTGTGCAATACTTATATCGCCTTTGTTGAAGTGTAGTTACGGAAACCTACGTGTTTTACAGCGAGATGCGTATGGTTAAAACTGAATACAGACAGAGCATAATTTTTAATTTTTTCTCTGTCTTGAGTGTTCGGGTAACCCCAGCCCACCTCAGTTCCCTACATTTCATGGTACTTTTTCTCTAATTTTATGTACTCTTAGTCAGTTTCCGTAATTTTGCGCGTTTTTACGTATTTCGTCGTATTTCCCTCAATTTTACGTATTTCCCATAAATTTGTAGTAATTGTGCAAGGTTTTGCTCGATTTTTACCGATTTTATGTAATTTTTTCATATTTTTTCGATAGGTATCCGTATGTATATGGTCATACTGGTGGCATACCCACATGTTGTTTGATTTTATATGAGGATATTTGCGTGTCCTATACACCAGCAAAGTAAAATGTCCTAAGAATTCACCTCTTTCCTATGATCTACATGCATGCATTTTGGATAGAAAGATCGTGAAAAATATAGTAACACTAACCTCATACCTAGATGAGGCTCAATGAGTGGTGCAGAATGGAAATTTGAAGTCTGGAAGCAAATCAGTGTACTGCTACAACACATCAGAGAGCTAATGATAATTAAATCAAGACCCTAAGCTGTCGATAGGCTTTGATATACATCAACGAGGGCAGTTGAAAATGTGTGCCCCGACCAGGACTCAAACCCGGATCTCCTGCTTACATGGCAGACTCTCTATCCATCTGAGCCACCGAGGGCACAGAGGGTAGTGCGACTGCAGGGATTTATCCCTTGCACGCTCCCCGTGAGACCCACATTCCCAAATTAATGTCCACTCACTACATTCGTTATGCCCCTGCCCATTACACTCATTACTCGCAGCAGACAAACTTACTGAGTCCCATAAGAGTTTGGGCAATGTGTGTCCATCCAGTATAGAAGAAGAAGGTCAATGGCCGGTTAGCCTTAACTATATGAAGATGGTATCTGTTCTTTTGGACATGACCGAAAGAACAGATACCATCTTCATATACGTTAGAGCGCTTATCTGCAGGCTTATGTAGCGATGCACTTGATGGAAACTCACGGTATGGCACAGTTCCACGTGTTCATTTTACTTCCACTCTACAGTGTGAGGATCTGCAACAGGGAGTAGGCATGTGTACAGAGCTGATTTTAGCTCTGATATATTTCCCATAAGTATATGCTCTTACTGTTACCAGATGAACTTTGCTACCTTTGTTTTTACCTTCCAACTCTGATATGCACCCCACAACCATGTCAAGACACCTACAAACTGAAGATTTTAGGTATTTTTATATCCTAGTTTTAAGTTATTCGTTAGCTGACAATGTGACTGCACTTAGCATTCGGGACCGTCAGAGTTTCCCTTCTCCATACTTACATAGTGTTCTTCCCCAGCAGCGTAATTTATAGATGAATAGTTAGTAAGTTATGCTTTCGAACTGCAACTGCATCACCTTCAGACAGTTGTTTGGAAGTGTTCCTCAATGATCCAGGCTCGTCGTATTTCGAAATGCTGTAATGCCCTCCACATCTTTTTTTTTTTTTTTCATCAGTAAGATAACTTTATTTCTCTTTATTTCTACTACTCCACACACGTTGTGAACAGCAACTTCCGGCGATGGTTAACACTGGAACAGTAATTATATACGTGACTGCAAAATGAGGAAACAATGCTCTTGTAAATGGACCACTGTGGAAGATGAGATTAACTGTATAGGTCATCAGCTCGAATAGGTGTTTGGAAATGGTCTACATTACCACAAACTCTTCCATTTTCCGTATGTTGCGATGTCTTCCACATTTTGTCGATGAGAAACATCACCTTTGTGTTTTATTTCTACCATCCTGTACGTTGCAGGAGCGCCATAGTTTACGTTATGAGGCATTCTGTGAGAGCCAATGGATTGAAACATGTTAATGTCGGTTTACCACCAGATACAGACCTTGATCTCATGGTGGAAAAACAAAGTGTGTGATAGTGTACAAAGCTATGGTCATACATTGCTTGAATGTGTTACAGCTGAAAAAACAATACATTAAACTGCTTATGAAAGGGTAACATAGAAACCATCTCTTGTGGTGGTGGTGGTGGTTACTGTTTAACGTCCCGTCGACAACGAGGTCATTAGAGACGGAGCGCAAGCTCGGTGTAGGGAAGGATTGAGAAGGAAATCGGCCGTGCCCTCTCAAAGGAACCATCCCGGCATTTGCCTGAAACGATTTAGGGAACCTAAATCAGGATGGCCGGAGACGGGATTGAACCGTCGTCCTCCCGAATGTGAGTCCAGTGTACTAACCAATGCGCCACCTGTGATTGATAGCCTGTTGTATATGATCTTCCTCCAGTACAGGCGATAAAAATTTACGCAGGTCTGTGCAAAAGACTTAGACCACTGACCACCTGCTCCGGTTAATTTATGCGAACTGGCAGATGGTATTTGTTTTTCAATACACAGTAAAATCTTATAGAAGATTCTATAAAACGTAGTGGTATAACTGGTTAAAATTTGGATGCAGATAGTTCACAGTTTTTTACCTACTCTGCATATTACAATATAACAATGAAGAGCGCTCTTGAATGTAATAATTGATTTTACAGATGCTGATCTGTTTCAGTGTATCATACACCTTATATGAATGTAATGCACTTGTGCATGAATATTTGTAATTTGAACATGTGGAATGCTCTCCAACTACACCAGTTTTGCTCATAAAACTGATAGAAATTGACTGTATCTGTTCTCGTGGAATAATGACTGTTTTTATTATTATTGCGATTGCATGTTTAAAAATAGATGTCAAGTGCTGTGTTATTTCACACTTCGTAATCTCTAATTATAGAGTAGACACCACATGAATTACAGTTCGTTCTGGAACCTAGAAATGATAGCGTTTTTCCTGACATGTGAGTAGATTATGTGACTCAAACTGTTCTGTGGTAATGAAATTGCTTACGAAACTAGAAGGCAAGAATCTGTAGCCATTGCAAATGAATATCTGCTGGATGACACAAACCTTACACACTGGTCGCTAGAGGTGGGTCATGCGACAAAAAAAAAAAAAAAAAAAAAAAAAAAAAAAAAAAAAAAAAAAGTCAGATGTCATCACGCAAACGGTATTTGTTTTCGATGTCTCGGAGGAATCTTAAAGGGTTCTCTACTAGATGATGTTAGGAGGTTCTGTTACAAGACAGACCCTCACGATTTGTTTCGTAAACGCCCGTGCACATTGGTAAAATGGGAGCTGTCATAGTGTAGAAAACAACACTGTCCTCTTGAATGATAGCTTCTTGTTGTCAAATGTGAAGATTGTGTTTTTTTCCGACATATGAACAAATGGTATGGAAGGCTGTACTGTTCAATGTTATTTCACATCTCTAAAATGTTTGTGATACACACATGCGTGACAGTTTATTTACAGACACTGACTTGAATGTGAAGAGCACCATCAGGCCATGTAGTTTGTCCATCAATCTGACAGAAATCACTCCAACCTCTGTAGTTTGGCCATCTGTAACCGGCGGCGATGCTGTAATTTTTTTCTTTTTTCACTTCGTTGGCTGTCGGCAGGTAACGGGAGTTGGGAGGAGAGAGAGAGCTGTGAATGAGAGAGAGATGCAAATTGTATCCTGTTGTCAAACGTAAAAACTATATCGATTTTGCTTGTAAAACTAAAAGAAAATTGACTGCACCAATTTTCATGTAAAGTGGTCATACAATGAAACACCCTGGCGGATTAAAACTGTGTGCCGTACCGAGATTCGAACTCGGGACCTTTGCCTTTCGCGGGCAAGTGCTCTACCAACTTTTTTTTTTTATCGTTACGGAAATAGGAAGACATTCTGTTCAAGTTGGGTGGTTGGTCGTTCCACTTAGTTTTTTAATACAGAGGCCAACCGGCTCTCTGACCGAACACGCCGAGCTACCGTGCCGGCTTCAACTGAGCTACCCAAGCACGACTCACGACCCGTCCTCACAACTTTACTTCTACCAGTACCTCGTCTCCTACCTTCCAAACTTCACAGAAGCTCTCCTGCGAACCTTTCAGAAGTGCTAGTTCTGCAAAGTTCGCAGGAGAGCTTCTGTAAAGTTTAGAAGGTAGGAGACGATGTATTGGCAGAAGTAAAGTTGTGAGGACGAGGCGTGAGTCGTGCTTCGGTAGCTCATTTGGTAGAGCACATGCTCGCGAAAGGCAAAGGCCCCGAGTTCGAGTCTCGGTCCAGCACACAGTTTTAATCCGCCAGGAAGTTTCATATCAGCGCACACTCCACTGCAGAGTGAAAATCTCATTCTGGTCATACGTTATCATCGTGATTGTGTTTTCTCGCTTATAGGAGGTGCATTGGCGTTATATGAAATTGTTACAGTGAAGTGTTTTCTCACTCAGAACGGCGGGCGCTTGTGGCGCCGGTGTGGGGCAGGTCCAGTGTAGCCGGCACGGTAGCTCAGCATGTTCGGTCAGAGAGCCGGTTGGCCTCTGTAATAAAAAAAAAAAAACTGAGTGGTAGGATCAGACCACCGAACTTGAACAGGATGTCTTGCGACGTCCGCAACGACCAAACACAACGATCAATAACGAACAAAAAAAAAAAAAGTGTGTGTGTGTGTGTGTGATCGCCACAGGCAGCTGTGCTCTGACCAGAGCGCAGTTACATTTTAGTCAAGCAGGCAAGTTGTGCCCGTCATCTCGTCGCATTGTTTAATGGGCGTTATGCTCTTTTGTGTTAGCAAAGAGATGCATCCTTCACCACCCAGCCACGTGCTCTGCCTGACGAGCAGCTGTCAATATTTGAGCCATATAGCGATTTTAGGCCCATTATTGTGTAGCGCTATGCATGTAGCTGTGTAATTGGTACCGGTCTTTATGATTAATTACGTAATTGGGACTCATTTTACTTCAGTTTCCCAACAACAAGAAATGAAGTATACTAACCTAACCTTGCTTTCCTGCATCTGGACAGTTTCCTAGTGTTTGAGAGGATGCACTTTGTGGCGTCTGTCTAAAATGTCTGTGGTTCGAGTCCCATAAAGAGCACCACCATTTTTAATCTTCTGCCAATTCTCAGATGTGGGGAGAGGATGGGGTGGGATATCAGCGTAGCCCTAGCACAAGGAAATTACTACCAAAATTCGAAGTTCTCGCCAAAATTACAAAATTTCCTCCAATGGGGTACACGGGAGAGGGGTGGGGATCGCGAGGGGATAGGACTGGTGTCCAATCGCCGGCTGAGTACAACACGTGACATCATCTGTGGGTGGCGATGGGGGTCGTTGGGGGGCAGGGGTAATAAATTGATCACTTCAATTAATTTGCATATCAATTTGATATCATAATTGCGCCAGTGCTACCCTCACCCTACTAATAACATTGTGTAATTTTTAAGCTGAGGATTGAGTAACTGTTGGTTTTAACCGTTAAGGGTTAAGTTGTTTTATGGTTATTAAACCTTTCGCTTGGAATTCATTTTTTTTTCATGCCTGCTGTATGTATATTTAAAAGTAAGTGGTTCGACTAACTCAGATCTTTATAGGAGAGGTTCAAAAGTCGCAAATGTTTGAGACTGCTGCTTTAGAGTTCTGATATAATTTGGTTTGAGCCGCAACTTCGTATTTCCTTGACCTCAGATGATCTACACAGAAGAGCCAAAGAAACTGGTACACCTGCCTAATGTCATGCAGGGCCCTTCGAGCATGCAGAAGTACTGCAACATGATGTGACATAGACTCGATTAAAGTCTGAAGTAGTGCTGGAGTGAGTTGAAACTATGAATCCTGCAGGGCTGTCCATAAATCCATAAGAGTACGCGGGTGTGAAGATCTCTTCTGAACAGCACGTTGCAAGGGATCCCAGATATTCTCAGTAATGTTCATGAATGGTAAGCTTGGTGGCTAGCGGAAGTGTTGAAACTCAGAAGAGTGTTCCTAGAGCCACACTGTAGCAGTTCTGGACATGTGGCGTCTCGCATTGTCCTGCTGGCATTGCCCAAGTCCGTCGGAATGCACAATGGACATGAATGGGTACAGGTGATCAGACAGGATGTTTACATATGTGTCACCTGTCAGAGTCATAGGCCTATCCAGACATATTAGGGGTCCATTATCACTCCAACTGCACACGCTCCACACCATTACAGAGCCTCCACCAGCTTGAACAGTCCCCCGCCGACATGCAGGGTCCATGGATTCATGAGTTTGTCTCCATACCGGTACACGTCCATCCGCTCGATACAATTTGAAACGAGTCTCATCCAACCAGGCAACATGTTTCCAGTCATCAACAATTAAATGTCGGTGTTGACAAGCGTTGTGTTGTGCAGTCATCAAAGATACGTGAGTGGACTTTCAGCTTCGAAAGCCCTTATCGATGATGTTTCATTGAATGGTTTGCATGCTGACACTTGTTTATGGCCCAACATTGAAATCTGCAGCAATTTTCGGAAGTGTTGCACTTATCTTCCGTCGTCGTTGGACCTGTTCTTGCAAGATCTTCCTCGGGCCGCAGCGATGTTGGAGATTTGATGTTTTACTGGGTTCCTGATATTCACGATATGCTCGTGAAACGGTCGTATGGGAAAATCCCCACTTCATTGCTACCTCGGAGATGTTGTGTCCCATCACTCGTGCGTCGACTACAACACCACGTTGAAACTCACTTAAATCTTGATAACCTGCATTGTAGCAGCAGTAACAGATCTAGCAACTGCGCCATACATTTGTTGCCTTACATAGCGCTGCCGACCGCAGCGCCATATTCTAGCTGTTAATATATTTCTGTAAATGAATATGCACGCCTCTACCAGTTTATTTGGCCCCTCAGTGTACAATCGATTTGTCCTCCATGTTCATTGCTAAATTTTGCATCACAAACAGTGCAGTCGACATTTTTACCCTTACTCTTACAATATAGATGTGTTGCAATAACTTACTGTTTGCTTTGCACTCTTTGAAAAGCATGAGAAGTATTACAATACCATTTACGAAAAAATGCTGCAAGAACCAACTATATATTATACTGTTATATGTGACATAACATAGTAGTAGTCGAAGTGATCCACAAACCTACCGTCCAGTATCCTTAACATCGATTTATTGTAGAATCTTAGAACATATTCTGAGCGCAAACGTAATGAAGTATTTTCAACAGAACCAGCATGGATTCCGGAAACATCGATCATGTGAAATCCAGCTCGCATTTTTCTCACGCACATACTAAAAGCTTTGGATCAAGGCAGACAGATAGCCGCAGTATTTCTTGATTTCCGGAAAGCATTTGACTCAGCACCACACATACGCTTATTATCGAAAGTACGATCATATAGGGTATAAAGTGGAGTTTATGGCTGAACTGAGGACTTTTTGGTAGGGAGGACTCAGCGTGTTATCTTGGATGGAGAATCATCGTCAGATGTAGAAATAATTTCGGGTGTGCCACGCTATTACTAGCAAAATCAGCTTTTTGCAGATGAAACAGTTATCCATAGTGAAGTGCTGTCTGAAAGAAGCTGCATAAATATTCAGTCAGATTGTGATAGGATTTCAAAGTGGCGCAAAGATTGGAAGTTTGCTTTAAATGTTCAAAAAATGTAAAATTGTGCACTTCAGGAAACGAAAAAACATAGTATCTTATGAGTATATTATCAATTAGTCACTGCTGGAATCCGCCAACTCATACAAATACCTGGGTGTAACACTTTGTTAGGATGTGAAATGGAGAGATCACATGCGCTCAGTGGTGGTTAAAGCAGACGGCAGACATCAGTTTATTGGTAGAATACTGGAGAAATCCTATCAGTCTACTGAACATATACAGAGAAGGGCAGCACTAATAATCATATGTTTCTTTGATCCGTGGGAGAGTGTGACAAAGATACTAAGGAAATGAACTGACAGACTCCTGAAGAGAGACATAAACTAAACTAGAAAGTATGTTAACATAGTTTCAAGAACTGGCTTCAAATGATGACTCTACGAACATACTACAACCCCTACGAATCGCTCACGTAGGAAGACACACGTAGACATTCGAACAATCATCGTCCCGCGCTCCACACGTGAATGGAACGGGAAGAAATCCTAATAACTAGTATAATGGTACGTACCCTCTGCCATGCACTTCACGGTGGTTTGCAGAATGTAGATGTAGATGTAGGTACACAACCAGCAATACTGTTGCCGCAACGAACGTTACATTGTTGATGGGACTGCAGCACCTACGAGAGTGCAACAAAATTGATCGTATATTTTGAACTACAAGTTTTTCACAGTTTAATATTTCGAGGAAACTAAACTTAATACCAATTTTCTTCAAACTTAGCAATAATTCCTCCAGTGTTTGGGAAGAAAGCATTTAATATGATCAAGTGATTAGTAAAAAATTGTTGGTAAGTCCCTTTGAAGGGTAGAATAACCAAATGTTATTAGTTCTGTACTTAGAAAGAAAGTAAAACTTTTTCTTTGACAGGAAACTAAATTTTAACTGTAGAATTTTTTTTAGATAGTTAAATATGAGCCATCATTTCTGTGTAAATTAAGTAATGTTCCGACACTATTTAGGCGTGTCAAACCACGTCAGATGAATGTAAGCAAGTAAAACTGTCATCAGCCCGAATATTTCTCTGAAAACTGTAGTGCTTTAAGATGCATGGTCCTGTTGGAGGTGTCATCCCGTTGCCTTCCTCAGTATTTTGAATAGCTTGATCCATCCAGTTATAACTTATAAGGGTTGCAGTTCAAAGCAGACTCCGAACCACAATAAAATGGATGTAAAGAAACTTAACTGCTAGTTACTGTAAATGTACATATTTTAACACTCTCTGTATTCTTATATCTTAAATAGTGTTTAGAATTCTGTCACTGTAATGTTTAATGTTTACTGCTTCAAAAATTGTTGAAGATTCTGGCTGTATAGTCTTACTGACTGAGGCCAATGAATAATTAAATGTATACTGCTGTAGGTAGAGGATAGTTGCGGAGATGGATAGAACCCATCCCTCATGCACTGCATACCATTATATTCCTGTTTCGCGCTTCTGCATACCATTATATTCCTGTTTCGCGCTTCGTGACGGATATCTTACTGCAGATAGTATTACAAGGGTAACAGCTTATACGGTTAGCTAATTACCAAGTGCAGAACACTTCCTGCGTAATCATTACAAGGGAGACATGGAAAAATTATACGTGGTCTTTTTTTTTCTTCAGAAAATTACGTATGGAAATGATAGTTCTGTTTTCGAAAAGAAGACGTAAATAGCGCCGCGTAAATAGCGCCGCACCAGGCCAGTAATTCTACTTCAGGCAGAAAACACTTTATTACAAGCTTGACGCTTGACAAGCACGCACGTGCAATGAGCATGCATTTACCAGTTATACGGCTTGCGGCCTGAACGATTTTGCAAGGTACGCAGGTATCTATTCTTGGAAGTCATTTTCAAGTTTAAACATACGTATGTAACTAAAAATCAATCCCAGATCAATCGTGATCTGCTCGAGGAAAGGTGTCCTAAACTAAAAATTGTATTGAAATATTTATCACTTTCAAAAAAGATGTATTTGTTGTGGTAAGTTTGTATTTTATATCCTCTTCACTTCTGCCACCGAAAGTTATTTAGCTACCCTACCCGAATATCTAAACTCATCTGCTACTTTAGTGACGCATTTCCTGATAAATCCCCTCAGCATAGCCTGATTTAATTCATTTCCATGACGATTGTTTTACTTTCCTTGATATTCCTCTTATAATCTCTTTTCAAAACACTATTCAGGCCATTCGCAAAGTTTCTTTTAAATTTTTATCCTGAGCTTTAACTGCCTTTCCAGATTCATTGCAGGTACACTAAACCGCGTCTCGCTCTCTTCTCAACTGCTGCTTCCCTTTCAAGGTCATCGGCTGTCACGACTGCAGTCTGACTTCTGTACCAGATTTAGATCATTTTTCTCTCCCTTCATTTTATCCCTGTTATTTATTCATACAGTTCAGATTACTCCATTATTATTTTCGGCCATAATGGCTACTTTTGAGAACCGTGACTGTGTGGGATAATTATTTATTTATAATTTGTGCTACCAGTCCCTTTTTTATGTTTAATCTAACATAATAAACGCGTGAAGATGAACGGAACATATTCGAAACCCGTTGTATTATGTTAACTAAACATAAAACAAAAAATAAAAAAGTGACTGGTAGCAGAAATTAAAAACAAATAATCAGATTACTCCAAGTGTATAGTTTTAATTGTTTAGTGTATAGTAGTGTATAGTTTACCTTCAGAGAAAGAGAGTCGTCTTCCACGAAACCGTAGAACAATTTTCAGTTCAGTATACAAGATAGCATAAAAATACGCTTATATTTTTTGTGTAAATATTCTATGTAGATTTTTCCCCCTCATGGAGCATAACCTTAGTTGTTACTAATGCATTTGAAATTACGTTAAAATATCGTGCGCTGTATTCATGTGCATCATTCGGTTTTTTATATAGATAGCAAACTAAAAGATAATGGTAAATAAATAAATAAATAATGGTCGTGATACTACGATTTCACCTATGGCGGCATTCTTGTATATTCTGGAACATTAGTTCAGCTGTAATTCTCCTTTTTTGCGTTGCTACTATTTCCCCTAGTGAACGTAGAATGACTGGAAGCAGGTTATTATTTAGGAAAGTTAAGTTTTGAGTAGGCAGCACCTCTAGGTATTTCTCGGGCCAGTACAACGTAGGTTGTTCTCACTTAAGTGTGGTCGTGCCAGTGATCGTAGCTGGTAGACGAAATGTCGCACCTGCTAAGTCCCAAGACGTACTGTTTATTATTATTCCGCTATCCCGTAATTCCACTCTGTTCATACCTGTTGGTTTCCCGTGTTCGTAACAGTTCACGACTACTTCCAGTGAAAAAAACAGAGTGGACCCAGTGGGTGCTTACTCTCTGGAAATGCGGATACGGCGTCAACACTTTCCTTTGACATTCACTTGCTTTGGCTTTTCTCCAGAATAACTGGACCTCCCACACCCGCATGCCCATCTTTACCATCCTACTTGGCAAGTCGCGACACTTTCCCTCTGGCATCTATGTAGGTCTTCCAATGACGTTAGAGCGCAATCATCTATTTGCTCTGTAATTATTAATACATCTGTGTCCGTTCCTGTACCTGCTTTGGTATGCGACCTGAGAGAAAATAAACTTTACCACTGTCTCCCCCTCCCTCCAGAAGGTGTGATTACTGGGACAAAATTATAACCCCATATAAAAAAACAGTATTGTATCGATCCATCGCTAATAAAAAATAAAGAATACTTTAAAACATTCTATAAATGCAACAAAATAAAATTGAGGCATATTAGACATACCGATACTCTGATCATCAGTCACCTCTTTCTTCTTTATTCCATGAGGCTTCGCAATCTGTACTGCAGACACTTCTGTTATCTGTGGCAATATATCGATAGCTCCCTTAAAAGGCCTAATGTGTCTCATATAAATAATCGAAGTCTTCATTGGCATCTGTATTTTAACAATGACAGATGATGTCATTTCCACAGTTTCGTATTGTCCATGGTACCAGGTCAGGAATTTCTTTGTTTTGTCTTTTGGTGTATATGGATTTGTTTCTAATACTCAGTCGCCTAACTGTATTGCGATAACTTCCCTATGTATATTCCTGTCTGCTCTTGTCATTCTAAGGCTTTCATATTTGTACGTTTTGCCTGTTTCTATATGTCTTAGCGAAAATTTTATGATTTGATATCGGATCCAAGCTTCGGTTTAATCGCTTCGAAAGGTGACAGCATGTTTCTCCCATTATTACCATGTATGGCGAAAGACCAGTCGCCATAGGGGCTTTAGAACTGTATTCCGCTGTTAAAAAATTTAAATATACATCCCAATTTTCATGATTACTGGTAATTTAATAGCGCTACATCTTCGAAATCGTGCGATGAACTCCCTCTGTTCTGCCATTGACCTGAGGGTGGAAGATGCTCATTTTCAGCTGGCAAATCAGGGCATTCGCCACAATTGCTTCATAAGATCTGACATGAAATTGGTATCCTGGTCTGTAATTAGAGTGTCCGGAATGCCAAATGTGAGCAACTAATTATTTACTAAAGTTTGAGCAATGGTGCTTGCTTTTTAGTCAGGAATTGCAACCCTTAGATATAACGAGAGAAATAGTCAGTTATAATCAGTATGTATTTATTTCCTTCTGACGATTTATTAAATGGGCCTAAAATGTCCGTTCCAAGCATTTCAAACAGTTTAGATGCTCGCAGTAGACATTGTAACAGACTCGATCGGTGACTAAGATCAGCTTGTTGCACACAAGGTATGCAGTTCCTGACATAGTGCTCAACATGTAGTTTTCTAATCCTCCATCAAATTTGTTTGGCAATTCGTCTATCAATTGCTCTTTGCCCACTATGGCCTGACAGCAGATGGTCATGTGTTTGTGCCAAGACTTCATTCCACGAAGCTGCAGGTACTACCACCCCATAATCCACACTTTCTTGTTCTGCACAGCTAGCCATTGTGCTTCATGAACTGAGGTGGCGACTTGAATTGTTAACAGTCAGCATCAGAAGTTTGAGCCTTTTGCCATTCAGCAACGCTCCTGCCCCGTGTTTGTGTAACTACAATTTTTCTACTCAAACTGTCAGCTTTAGCATGACGTTTCCCCGCCATGTACCTGTACCCACTTTTTTATGCGACCTGAGGGAAAGGAATCTTTATCACTATCCCCCTCTCCATTCAGAAGGCTTGATTACCCAGATAAAACTCATAATCAAACTCACTCGGACATAGTGCCTGCCTTGTTAATCTGCTGCAAGGGTCCTTCAATCCTAATAACAATTTGAGAGCATTGTGATCTGTCACTGTCTTAAACTTTTAGCTATATAAATGAAAGAAGAAGTGAGTAATACAATAGATTACTGCTAGCATCTTCTTTTCAGTCATGGAATAAGTTTGCTTTGCTTTATTCAACTGTTGAGATATGTACACTCCTGGATGTGCTTTATGTATTCTGTCCTAGGACAAGTCGAAGAGCTGTATTACTTGCATCACAAAACAAAATAAATTATTTTTCAAATTTTGGGAATATAAAAACAGAGTTTAAAGTCAGCACTCATTTGAGATATCCAATGCCATCTGACATTTGAAAGACCATTCAAATTTTGCTCCTTTCCATAATAAATGGTTCAAAGGTCCAGCAATGGCAGCAAAGTCTTTCACGAATCGATGCTAATAATTACAGAGACTGATGAAACTCTGAAACCATTAACTGTCCTCAGCGGAGAGAAGTTCTGAACTGCTGATACTAAACATGCATTTCTTCTCACGTCTTCCTTGCCAGTTACATGCCCAAGAGAACTTACTTCTTTTGCTGCAAAATGACATTTACCAATGCTTAGCGTTAGCTGTGCTGTTCTGAGCTCTTTAATACCTCCTCCAGCGGATGTACATGGGCTTCCATATCCTTTGAAAAGGCTGTTATGTCATCCAGATAGAGCAAACAATGTTTTGGTTTCAATCCCCCAACGTACACCATCCAATAATCTCTGAAAGATGACAGGTACATTTTTGAGTCCAAATGACATTCGACGATATTGGAAATGACCTCCTGGGACGAAGAAAGATGTTTTTGGTCGAGCCTCTGGCGCTACTTCTATTTGATGATATCCGCTCTTTAAATCAACTGTGGAGAAATAGTTACACTGACTCAAGTCGTTGAGAGTCTCTGTTATGCGTGGCATTGGGTGTTCATCAGTGCTTGTTCATACACTGAGATATCAGTAGTCAGAGCAAAATCCGCACGTTTTAGTATCATCTGGTGACTTTTTTGGAATCAGAAAAACAGGTGGCCCCAGGCACTATCACTATACTTAATAATTCAATAAGCTAACTGCTAGTCGATAAATTCTTCTATTGTCGCTTTCTTATACTTTGGAACTCGATGTGGGTTCTTGTACATTGGAACATGATTTACTATTGGTTTTCTGTGTTGCATGAGTGGCGTTGCTGGCAACGGATAACTCGGATTAAACAAATCCATGAACTGCAGTAACAAATTTTTCATTGCATCTCTATCACTTCGCTGTAAATATTTCACTTTCTCACAATGTAGATGCTCTGACCTGTTTACTTGCCGCAGGGCTCCTCACTTGACCTAACTGTATCTAAATTAGCAATTACAAAGCCCTTCGGCAGACTCACTTCATCCCTGCCAAATTATCAAGACTTACTGGAACCACTAAAATCTCGGGCCACATCACTGACGCATACTATGCTTCTGCGCACAAAACAGAGTGACTTATCCAATTCTTCGTTAGTTTCCAATATCTCTAGAACATATATTACATCCTTAGATAGGTCTGTATCTGTGCTCACCCAGACTGACTTCTCCTCACCTTGCAGTGTTGTATCCAGCGAGTTGACCTTTAGTGCCTGTCTCTACAGTTTACTGGGTATTGTTTTCATGATCAGTGAACCTTGCGGGAGTTTAACACGTGTACCTGTTGCACCTAGCGGAAACAATGTCCCACCAATTTCAATTTTACACTGCAAAAGGTCAATTTTCACATGATGTTTAGCAAGAAAGTCGAGTCCCGGGATCGCATAATACCCCTCACCAACATGCGGCAACACCTCTACATGCTCTCGAAAACACTTATTTCCCACATTAAACTAAACATAGTTGTCCTCAACCGACTTCACATCATTATCACCTATTCTGCGTATCTACTTCAGAAGAAAAACACTGCAATCCCTCTGTCTTTGAGTAGCAATGTTGATATGCGTAGCAGTCCTAATGGCAGCAGATGAGTCACTTGAGAGTTCTCCATTCTGACCTTCCTTGACATAGCAGCAGAAATATCTCTTGGAGCCCTGTTCCCTGCCTTACAAAGAATCACTCAATCGGTCTCCACTTTCAGCGTTAGTTCATACGTATGGGAGGCCAGTTCCCTAATACTGTCAGTGAAGAATTCCACTGATTCCCTGTGTTTCTGCGATAGTCTATTGAGCTTTTCCCTAAAGAAACTTGCAGTATAATGCTTCTGGTAGCGCTGCGTTAAACTATTAGCCAGTTCATCAAATGTTTGAGCCTTACTGAGGGTCTCCTGTGCAATGCTCCATTGTGTTGCCCTTGTTGCGTTGTAGTTTGTAACAATGCAGCTGTCTGTCCGTCACACCTTCCACCGTTTCATTCAGAGTCGCTTCTCGTGCTTCTAGCATTTGTGTAAACTCCATTAGCCGTTACACCAGAAAGGAAGTAGTGCACACACGATAGATAAAAAAGGAATTAAACTACACTTAATCTTTGTGCCATATCATAGCTCAGCGAGATTCTGTGCACTGGTGTGGTTCGTGACCAACCCTTCTACATTTGCTACAGGTAGATGACACAGCTTGAGCACATGGCAAGTCGTTCCCAAATAAATTTCAGTACAGACGCCTAACTGGCTGCATGTAAACTTCGCTAGTGTTCCCACAGCACTGAGACAAGTCTGTAGTTTCCTAAGGTCTAACAAATGACACTTTTACCGTATTCCTATGGTCTAACAAACGACACTTTTAACGTACTGCAAAGGTCCCTATGGCTCAATATGGCTACAAGAAAGTACAGAACAAAAAGCAAACAAATCTTAGTTACTCACTGCACCGCCCCATTGTTATGAATTCAAGCTGCAGCTGTTGATCTCACGTTGGATCTACATAGATGTATGACTGCTGTTGTCCCAGATGTGTGGGTGTGTTACCAGATGTAGGCTTTTATACAGCTGGGAACCCTTGCTGATATCAGATATAGGAGTCCAGTCACTCCTACAATCTCCAGGAGAGAGTCGTGCAGGATGTGGTGGTGAAGACCTTGTTAGGCTGGAGAGTGCCAAGAAAACATGATTACCAGTAATACGTTTACTAGGCAGTGATACATGATTGTCTTCTAAAGTATCAGGCCACAGCCGGGCGGGCGGGGCAATGTCTCATCAGCTGTGAAAAGCCGACATCGCAGTGAAGTGTTTGGTGGTGGCTGCTACGTCATGGGGCGTCTATTGACCCGTGGCCTCTGACAGCCACCAGCTTTGTGCATCGATCTCCAAAGTGCTCTCGTTGACATCAAAGGTTTGCACTCAGGAGATATGCCTCAGGTCCATCTGATGTACACGCTGGCTTGTAGGGGTCGGCTGTCAGCTCCCGTCTAGGAATCACATCCAGCAGCATGCGTGTCTGCCACAGGAACGGGAGGGGCAGCAGGAGTGGTCGTCCCTCTGGAAGGCAGACGACGGGCAGCATTCAGGTCACGCAGGTCAGGCCTCCAGCAAGGTGATGTCGGCTTTCGCTCTTCACCAGTGTCGCCTCAGAAGTTGGCAGCTGGCAGCTCTAAGGTTCTTCTGGATAATTAATCTACATCTACATCTACATTTATACTCCGCAAGCCACCCAACGGTGTGTGGCGGAGGGCACTTTACGTGCCACTGTCATTACCTCCCTTTTCTGTTCCAGTCGCGTATGGTTCGCGGGAAGAACGACTGTCTGAAAGCCACCGTGCGCGCTCGAATCTCTCTAATTTTACATTCGTGATCTCCGCGGGAAGTATAAATAGGGGGAAGCAATATATATATACCTCATCCAGTAACGCACCCTCTCGAAATCTGGCGAGCAAGCTACACCGCGATGCAGAGCGCCTCTCTTGCAGAGTCTGCCACTTGAGTCTGCTAAACATCTCCGTAACGCTAGCACGGTTACCAAATAACCCTTTGACAAAATGCGCCGCTCTTCTTTGGATCTTCTCTATCTCCTCCGTCAACCCGATCTGGTACGGATCCCACACTGATGAGCAATACTCAAGTACAGGTCGAACGAGTGTTTTGTAAGCCACCTCCTTTGTTGATGGACTGTATTTTCTAAGGACTCTCCCAATGAATCTCAACCTGGTACCCGCTTTACCAACAATTAATTTTATATGATCATTCCACTTCAAATCGTTCCGCACGCATACTCCCAGATATTTTACAGAAGTAACTGCTACCAGTATTTGTTCCGCTATCATATAATCATACAATAAAGGATCCTTCTTTCTATGTATTCGCAATACATTACATTTGTCTATGTTAAGGGTCAGTTGCCACTCCCTGCACCAAGTGCCTATCCGCTGCAGATCTTCCTGCATTTCGCTACAATTTTCTAATGCTGCAACTTCTCTGTATATTACAGCATCATCCGCGAAAAGCCGCATGGAACTTCCGACACTATCTACTAGGTCATTTATATATCTTGTGAAAAGCAGTGGTCCCATAACACTCCCCTGTGGCACGCCAGAGGTTACTTTAACGTCTGCAGACTTCTCTCCATTGATAACAACATGCTGTGTTCTGTTTGCTAAAAACTCTTTAATCCAGCCACACAGCTGGTCTGACATTCCGTAGGCAACAGTGCGGAACTGTACCGAACGCCTTCGGAAGTCAAGAAAAATAGCATCTACCTGGGAGCCTGTATCTAATATTTTCTGAGTCTCATGAACATATAAAGCGAGTTGGGTCTCACACGATCGCTGTTTCCGGAATCCATGTTGATTCCTACAGAGTAGATTCTTAGTTTCCAAAAACGACACGATACTCAAGCAAAAAACATGTTCTAAAATTCTACAACAGATAGACGTCAGAGATATAGGTCTATAGTTTTGCGCATCTGCTCGACGACCCTTCTTGAAGACTGGGACTACCTGTGCTCTTTTTCAATCATTTGGAACCTTCCGTTCCTCTAGAGACTTGCGGTACACGGCTGTTAGAAGGGGGCCAAGTTCTTTCGCGTACTCTGTGTAGAATCGAATTGGTATCCCGTCAGGTCCAGTGGACTTTCCTCTGTTGAGTGACTCCAGTTGCTTTTCTATTCCTTGGACACTTATTTCGATGTCAGCCATTCTTTCGTTTGTGCGAGGATTCAGAGAAGGAACTGCAGTGCGGTCATGGTTCAATAGACGATCGAAGACAGCTAGACGGGCCGAGGGTCGACCTCCATAGCCTCCCCTCACATTGGATAGCTGCAGCTGACACAAGGGCTGAGACTTCGCACTGGCAGTCGGCAGTCAGTATCAGAAAGGAGACATTTGTTAAGAAGACTCCCGTGTGCTCTGCAGCAGTGGAGATGGCTATGACATTATGCGTCCTAGTTTTCTTTGGCTTTCGGCGCTCCTAGTGACTTCAGACTTTCACAACTTGACCTTCCAGAGGCTATTTTCTGCTAGCTTGGCAGCTAGATACTTATTGTTAGGTTGTACCCAGCTTGCCTAACGAAACTCTCCTTTGTCATTAGTATGACGGTATCTCTCGGCTTCCTAGATGCCATTACGCTTCGCTTGCAGGCTTGGGTGCATGATGGTTCCCCATGCTGCGATAGTTTCCATATTTGCCGCAGCCTGCTCAGCATTTCCCCCTAACTGGCAGTCTATCAGACGGTTCGGCTTCTGGAGGCTGCCAAGGTAGAACTAGCACGAATCTTTAGTGTCCGCCGGGAATACTATCCTGGGGTATAATAAAAACGTTGGGGTTCGCCGATGACATTGGAATTCTGTCAGAGTCAGCAAAGGACTTGGGAGAGCAGTTGAACGGAATGGATGGTGTCTTGAAAGGAGGATATAAGGTGAACATCAACAAAATCAAAACGAGGATCATGGAACGTAGTCGAATTAAATCGGGTGATGCTGAGGGAATTAGATTAGGAAATGAGACACTTAAAGTAGTAAAGGAGTTTTGCTATTTGGGGAGCAAAATAACTGAAGATAGTCGAAGGAGAGAGGATTTAAAACGTAGACTGGCAATGGCAAGGAAAGCGTTTCTGAAGAAGAGAAATTTGTTAACATCGGATATAGATTTAAGTGTCAGGAAGTCGTTTCTGAAAGTATTTGTATGGAGTGTAGCCATGTATGGAAGTGAAACATGGACGATAAATAGTTTGGACAAGAAGAGAATAGAAGCTTTCGAAATGTGGTGCTACAGAAGAATGCTGAAGATTAGGTGGGTAGATCACATAAATAATGAGGAGGTGTTGAATAGGATTGGGGAGAAGAGGAGTTTGTGGCACAACTTGACTAGAAGAAGGGATCGGTTGGTAGGACATGTTCTGAGGCATCAAGGGATCACAAATTAAGCATTGGAGGGCAGCGTTAAGGGTAAAAATCGTAGAGGGAGACCAAGAGATGAATACACTAAGCAGATTCAGAAGGATGTAGGGTGCAGTAAGTACTGGGAGATGAAGAAGCTTGCATGGAGAGCTGCATCAAACCAGTCTCAGGACTGAAGACAACAACAACAACAACAACAATGGTCGTGATCGTTAGTTACCTCTGAGATTGGACGTGGTGAGCTGATGTTATTGAGGAATGCCTTTAAGGCAACACCTCACCGAGTTTGAATGAGGTCGTGTACCTGTAATAGAACTGTGGGAAGCTGGATGTTCCCTCTGCGATATTGCAGAAATACTTGGCAGGAATATAGCCACTGTACATTATTGCTGGTAGTAGTGGTAATTGGAATGTACGGTCGCAAAAAGAAGACTGGGCTTCAGACAGCAAGACGGCGCTACTGAGACGGAAGACCGTCATGTTCACGGTATGGCTCTGCATATCGTACTGCGTCTGCAGCAGCGATTTGAGCAGCAGCTGTCACCACAGTGACACGAGGAACTGTTACAAATCCGTTACTTCAAGGACAACTCCGTACCAGATGCCCTGTAGTGTTCATTCCAAACTACCAACATTTGCGACTTCAGTGGTTCAAGCGAGAGCTCATTGAAGGGCAGGGTGGAGTCCACTCCGTTTTCTAGTTAAAGCTGGTTCTGCCTCGGTGCCACTGATTGCCGTGTGTTGGTTAGAAGGAGACCAGTTGAGGGCCTGCAGCCAACCTGTGCGCGTGCTAGACACACTGGACCCACACCTGGAGTTATGATCTGGGGTGCGATTTCGTGTGACAGCAGGAGCACCCTCGTGGCTATCCCACGCACCCTGACTGAAAATTTGTACGCCAGTGTGGAGATTCGATCTGCTGAGCTGCCTTTCGGGAACAGCATTCCAGGGGGTGTCTTCAACAGGATAACGCCCGCCCACATGTCGCTGTTCTAACCCAACATGCTCCTACAAAAGTTCGACATGTTCCTTGGCCTGCTCGATCACCAGGCCTGTCTCCAGTCGAGAAGATACGGGACGTCATCGGACGACAACTCCAGCGTCAGACACGACCAGCGTCAATCGCCCCTGTATTGACCGACCAAGTACAACAAGCATGGAATTCCTTACCACAAACTGACAACCGGCACCTGTACAGCACAATGCATGCACGTTCGCATACTTGCATGTAACATTCTGACTGTTACACCTGTTATCGATGTACCGGCATTTCATATTTACAGTGGCTTAACAATGACGTCGGATTAGTTCTGCAGTGGGTGAAAGTCGCGAGCTCTATCTTCTTATCTCGTGTTTTCTACTGAAAATCTCGTGCTTGTACTCTTGTTTACTATTACAGAGATCGCCAAAACTTTATTTTCTTTTTATTGGTCCCGTGCGCAACAAATAACTTACTTGGTCTTTCTGCTGCCACTGCTTGATGTGCTGCATGATTTAACAAAAAAAACCTATTATTCATGCTGAGTGCAATGCATGTTCTGTATGGCGCCTCCTGCTGTTGCTGCGGCTGTTGCTGCTTACTACAACTGCATATAATTCAAGAGAAAGGGTTTGGTCAAATCTAAACTCGATAAATGATAACCCAAACAAAAATCTATATTATGAAAGCGATTCTATCTCTTTCAATTAAAAAACGCTAGAAGCTATTTGAACAATCGCATCATTTGTAAATCTGCCTCCAGTGGCATTAAAACAATGTTACAAATTAATCAAACTCTTGAGACAGACTGAAATACTTCTCAATTGAATACATAGTGAAACAATTCCCTCACAGTTACAAAAGAAATCAATGACAAAAATTAATACTTAATCTCACAATGGTTTTCCCTTAAGAATTCAACTCCTATCATTATCAAAATTACCGTCTGCTGCTACGCACATACACAGACCCTTTTCTTTAAATTAATAAGTGCGCTGCAAATTATAAAAAATATCAACTAAATACAAATCCTGTGTCGCTGCTGGCGGCAGCTCGGCGGCGACCCATCGCCCAACACACCACACCACAGCAGGCGGGGTCTTACACTGGCTTCCAAATTGCTACTAGTTAATCCGTGCGCTGCGAGGCGCGACAACAATATCTTAGACTCCAGAGCTTGTGTATGCGCGCTGTAGCCAACCTTTAAATCCTAAGAGAGTATTGCCTACTCTCATGGGTGATTTCTCGCTTACATTAACTTGTGATATTGCAATGCTAATTACTAAGAGAGCAGACGACTAGAGGCCTTGAAGATGCGGTGCTATAGAAGGATGATGAAGATCAGCTGGAGAGACAAAGTAACAAATGAAGAAGTGCTTAGAAGAGTACAGGAAACCAGGTATCTGTGGAGGCACATCCAATCAAGAAGAGACAAACTTGTAGGGCACATCCTACGACACAACAACATCATTGGAACAATAATAGAAGAAGCTATTGAGCGAAGGAATCGGCGGGGGCGACCAAGGATACTATACATGCAACAGATCATGAATGACGTTGGATGGAACACATACCTGGAAATGAAGAGGGAGGCAAACAGAAGAGCGGAATGGCGCTGTGTTGCAAACCAACCTCAGGGTTGAACACTAAAAGAAGAAAGAAGAAGAATCACTTAAATATGTTACCCACACAAATGTATTCCCGAATTTTTATTACTCTACATGAATTATTTTTTGGTGTTCCGATTTTTTCCATCATTGTAACTACACTGAAGTTACCGCGATTTGTTATGTTCCCCAGGGACATAACAACATGTGGGACGTGGTTCTTGATATAGTGTGTGAATCAGACCTCGGATTTTCAGGTAGTAAAAATGCATTTTACGCGCCTAAAATAGGCTATATGAAAACTAAAATAGGCACTAAAAAGTGTTCACAGATAAACTAAAAATAATGTAAATTACACAGTGTTGATATTTTAGAATATTCTTATCCATTAAAAACAAGGAATATGAAAATATGCTTAGCTGCACAAAAAAAAAACATTGCACTACTTTAATGTTCAGGCTGATCCCAAATCTTTTTAGTATTTCCAAGATAAAAATACAGTATAAAACACATATAACCACATGTTGATAGTCATGTAGGACGTAATGTAATAAATGCCGGATAAAACAGTGGTTTCAAACATTCAGACCAATCTTGGTTGGCTTCAAGCTAAACAACTAAAACCTTTTCTAGGTTTTCCAGAGAAAAGCTATGGTACCTGTCAGTCAACATTAATTTATATGCTGCAAAAGAACGTTCTTCATCATTGGATGTGACGGAAGTAATTCTCCTTTGGCACATGTTGGACTGGAATGCTGCAATCAGGTGAGATCGAGTTTCCGCTAAGAATGTACTGTATGTTGCTGCGCACAAGTCCTTCAGGTTCTGCGAAACGTTTTGCATTTTTATTCATGTTTTTCCTCCCACTTCAACTGCCGCTTCAGTAATTTTCTTTTTAACTTACTCCAGTAAAGAAATGCTCTCGTAGATCGCCCTCCTTAGACTTCTAACTCGGAAACAATTCTTGCTATAACTGTGTAGTTGGCTCTAATATAGGGCAAGTCCCGTTGGTTTGAGAGTTCGTTGGGGAAATGTTCTGGTGAAGTTACAGAGGCGGCATCCTCCGGTAGATTTTCAGTTTAGTTCTGGACTGCGGGGAGGTACTTACTGTATTATTACTGTGCTGCTAACCACGCGCCCCAACGAGTGACAAGAGGTTGAGGTGGGAATGATCCCCGGGAAGTTGTTCTTTCAGTTTCGGCTACGTCGGTGGTGCCTTAACATAAACTTTCTTTACCGTGGAGATTAATTTATTTACCTTAGGGAATTCTAGTCTTACCTGCTCTGCTATGCGTTTGATTCGATGTGCAACACAACATACATGCAGCAGCGAAGTATAGAATACTTGAAGCAACAGTAAAGGTGCAACCATATATGCACCGGCACCTTCAGCCCATTGTTCACAAAGTGTGCCGTTGTGGGCTGGTCAGTATTTTGGAGTTGTTTTGAACAAATCAAACAAGCCCTGGATGGCCCATCTGTGTCTAACTGGCCAACAATCAGATTTGCAGTGTACTGGCCAAGACTATCAGTAGCTTCATTAAAAGAAGCCCATATGCAAGACTCCCCAATATGTTCTTGGAGTCTGTAGAATATGTTAGTGTAAGTAGAATTCACATAATTTTTACACAACTTTGACTCTTCAGAAACAGACTGGTCGTAGTACTTCTCAAGAAACCTTTGAAAATAGGATTTTCTAGTTTTCGTAAAGGGATGTGCTGCCACAATATGATACAAGACACTGCAGAAACGGTTCTTTTTGGCAGATTCATCAGATGTCTTTGTTAAAAGTGTGTACTTCAGTTTTGATTTCGTTCAACGTTTGGCTTATGTAACGCTTCATCAGCATGCTGGTTTAAGTGGGACTTTTGATCAGTCGAAACCTGATACAAGATGAGATATAGAAATGCGTATAAAAAGTGTTTGGTATTGTTAAGGGACACCGGTTCTTAATTTTAGTAAAATAAAAAACATATTAATACAGTTCAGTAAATTTAGTCACGGAACAGATTTTTGTTACAACCCAAAACAAAAAAATCAAAACTTGGTGTGTCATTTCAAAACCATTTATTCATTGTCCTCAAGGTCTGACATTTTCACATTACTTACTTTCCCTTTGTATCAAATGTGAACTCAGCTGCTTAAAAGTTATAATAAAAGGGAACAATTGAGTCTCGGAGTCTCTTTGTATAATTTTAAACAATATTTACAAAATAATCTGCTTTTCAAAAGCTCTGGTGTCGAAAGATGTGAGATGAAATTCGCAATTCCGAAATGGCAGGAAAAACTAATAAATATAAAAACATAACAACTAACCTCTTTGTTTCATGCTTGGTAGAATATAACTTTCCCATCGGTCGTATAGCGCGGAAACTCTGGCAGCCTCAATCTTATATTCTTATATGACCATCTATTTTCGGAATTTTCTTCTGATAAACCAGTCGCGCAATGAAACTAAAACAGATTTTGAACAAATATCATGTTACTTCTTATACTTGCATCGGTACGCAAAGCGCTTGTTTGTTTTAGCAGGTGCATAAAAAAATTTCGACCATGGCCATGCTTTCCTATAATGAGAGTCCGTGTATGACCAAGAGAGAGAGGCTTTTTATAACTTGGAAGTTTAGACAGCTTTAGCTCTCCCATTGTGTGTATTTTTTTCATCTGCGTTCAGTTCAAGTTCTACGAATATCTTTCTTTGTGCAAACAGGCAGCTGGCCAGGACTCTGAGAGCTACAGATTCTTTTTTTGATATCACCTTCTGTCTTCCCACTTTCGATTTTTATAATCAATTCTAATAAACACATCAAAAAAAGTTTCGCATCATCTCGGTTCCGAGAGTTCCGGAACCTGTGCAGAAAATTGGAACAGAGATCAACATAAACATCATTTCCGCCATTTTTATTGCTCATGAAAACCACGCATTGTATGTTGTACCACCGTACAGCGAGACCTTCAGAGGTCGTGGTCCAGCCTGCTGTACACTCCGGTACCTCTAACACCCAGTAGCACATCCTCTTGCATTGATACATGCCTGTATTCGTCGTGGCATACTGTCCACAAGTTCATCAAGGCACTGTTGGTCCAGATTGTCCCTCTCCTCAACGGCGATTCGGCGTAAAACCTCACAGTGGATGGTAGCTCACGTCGTCCATCAACAGCCCTTTTCAATCTATCCCAGACATGTTCGATAGGGTTCACGTCTGGAGAACATGCTGGCCACTCTAGTCGAGCGATGTCGTTATCCTGAAGGATGCCATTCACAAGATGTGCACGATGGACGATGGGGGCGCGAATTATCGCCCACTAAGACGAATGTCTCGCCAATATGCTGCCGATATGGTTGCACTATCAGTCGGAGGATGGCATTTACGTATCGTACAGTCGTTACGGTGCCTTTCATGACCACCAGCGGTGTACGTCGGCCCCACATAATTCCACCACAAAACAGCACGGAACCTCCACCTTGCTGAACTCGCTGGACAGTGTGTCTAAGGCGTTGAGCCTGACCGGGTTCCCTCCAAACACATCTCCGACGATTGTCTCGTTGAAGGCACAGGCGACACTCATCGGTGAAGAGAACGTGATGTCAATCCTGAGCGGTCCATTCAGCATGTTGTTGGGCCCATCTGCATCTTTCTGCATAGTGTCGTGGTTGCAAAGATGGACCTCGCCATGGACGTCGGGAATGAAGTTGTGCACGATGCTACCTATTGCGCACAGTTTGAGTCGTAACACGACGTCCTGTTTCTGCACAAAAATCATTGTGCAACATGGTGGCGTTGGTGTCAGGGTTCCTCCGAGCCATAATCCCTAGGTAGCGGTCATCCACTACAGTAGTAGCCTTGGGCGGTCTGAGCGAAGCATGTCATGTTCACTCGAAAAGGAGTGCACACTTACCTTGTTGAGAGCCCTTCCTGGCACAAAGTAACAATGCGGAAGCTATCGAACCGCGGGACTGACCGTCTAGGCATAGTTGAACACTAGCCATATACCTCCTTCCTGGTGGAATGACTGGAACTGATCGGCTGTCGGACCCTCTCTGTCTAATAGGCGCTGCACATGCATGGTTGTTCACATCTTTGGGCGGGTTTAGTGACATCTCTGAACAGTCAAAGGGACTGTGTCTGTGATACGATATCCACAGTCAACGTCTGTCTTCAGGAGTTCTGGGAACTGGGGTTATGCACAACGTTTTTTGATGTGTGTATTTTAAAAATACAAGAATTTTATGTTATATCAAAGAAACAGGTACCTTTGAGGATTTTAAAGCTAAAATAGTCAAAAATAGACGTTAGCGTCGAAGTAGGCTGTTTTAGGACCCATACAATTAACGTTTTCTAGTTTAATTGGTCATGAAACACACGAAACTCCCAGCTCATTTGCAGCTAGGAACTCAGGAAAACAATAGGTCTTAACCTAAAGATCCGAGATCTTGATCACCACGGACGGCAGTACGTGCTCTTCAAAGTGCTCTCGCACTGGCTGCAAGGTTGGTAAGGAAGTCTTGTGGTAGGGCGTTCAATCCTCCACCAGTGTGGATGACAACTGGTGGATGGTTGTTGGTGCATGTGGATGTGCTGCAATACGTCTCCCCAGCGCGTCCTGCACGTGCTCGACGGAATTTAAGTCAGGGGAACGGGCAGGCTAGTCCAATCGCTGAATATCTTCTCGTTCCAAGGGCATCTCCAGCTGTGCTGTTCCAAGCGGTCGCACGTTGTCATCCATGTAAGGAAGTCAGGAGCGAATACACCCCAGAAAAGAAGCACTTCTATGAGGAGTACGGTTTCACCATAACGTTGACCGGCGAGTGTTCCGTGATCAAGAACTTGGAAGTCAGTCCGATCATGCGCCCCCCCCCCCCCACACACACACACCATAACACCTGTACCATCGAAACTATCATGTTCGACAATGCTGGACCTACCTTTATATGGTGATACACTGGAACTCGTAATGAACCGAGGAACTTTGGTTGCGATGAAGAGAGCCAAAAAAGTCATCCAGTCACTGGGAAATCGTCCTGTTCTACATCCTATATTGTGACACTACTTCCCATGAAGAAATATGGAAATTGGTTTCTGCAGGAAATCAAATTGTGTTGTAACCGTGTGATTATTAGGAAGAGTTACTTCGTTTTTTGAACCACTAGAAGGAAACAAATGTTGCATGAGATGAGATGCAATATTCAACTAGCAAATTCCCTACACAGAAACAGTTACGGAAGACTGTCACTCATTTTTATACAACAGAAAGAAGAAAACCTAACCCAGAGTTGCGTTGTATCTCAGGTTCTCGCATGTCTGCTGCATTTATTAGCATTCACATGTCAATGTGTAGGACAGCACAGTGACTTAGCAAATCTGTTCAGCGCACTGAAGACTATCTTTCTGTAGTGTTTGGGTTAAAATTGTGTTGAGCTACAAACAAGTTCTGATTGGGAAGATTAGAACTAACGGCAGCCATGATTTCAGTCATCAGTTTTTACCTCAGGTGATTTGAAGTAAACATAATGAACATACGAGGATTATGAGATAATTTCAAAATACACGTAACAGTAAAGGAAGACCAAGGCACCACGGTATTGCATTGTACTGTATGTTACCCGGGGACCTACAAACGACGGAGAGGCTCCGTCCCCGCCGCAGCCGCAGTGGTCCACAACCCCACGACGACTACCGCAGTCCACGTCACCCTCCGCCGCCGCACACCGAACCCAGGGTTACTGTCCGGTTCGCCCCAGGTGGACCCCCCAGGGAATGTCTCACAACAGACGAGTGTAGCCCCTATGTCTGCGTGGTAGAGTAATGATGGTGGTGTACGCGTACGTGGGGAACTTGTTTGCGCAGCAATCGCCGACATAGTGTAGCCGAGGCGGAATAAGGGGAACCAGCCCGCATTCGGCGAGGCAGATGGAAAACCGCCTAAAAACCATCCACAGACTGGCCGGCTCACCGGACCTCGGATCAAGTCTGCCGGGCGGATTCGTGCCGAGGACCAGGCGCTCCTTCCTGCCCGGAAAGCCATGCATTAGAGACTGCACGGCTAACCGGGCGGGCTACCACGGTTTAGAAATGTGGTTAACAAATTGTACTGATACTCACTTGAGACAGTATCCAGCAGCTGCTCTACACTTTGTTTGATAACAATAAACATCTTAATGCTGTATGTCATTCCAAACGCAGCACAGAAATGGCATATACATTGGTACGAAAGTAAATTTTGCATGATGTGTCACGGTCAAGAAACATATCTCGATGAAACTTGGACCATACATAGAAAAAACTGCTACAATATAGTACAGAAGGTAACTGAAAGAAGTACGCAATGAGACGAACAGAGATGACACTTTCTTCGAAGACAAAAATTACACTGAAGTCCATTGGGCACTATAAATGCGCGACATGGTTCTTAAAAGGGTGTGTAATCACCATGGTCAGAAACGTATGCTCTGCAACGTGCTTCCGTGTTGGCATAAGGAGCTCTTGTGCTAGGGAGCTGCATTCCTCCGCCAGTGTGCTTGACAACTGCAGTCGTTGGTGCGTGTGACTGTGCTGCGCTAATCTCCTCAACGCATTCCCAACATGCTCGATGGCATTTAAGCCGGAGAAACGAGCAGGCCAGTCCAATCAGTCAAACCCTCCACATGGGTAAGGAGTACAGTGTCACAATAAAGGTGACCGGAGGTTGTACCGTGTTCAAGGATTTGGAGGTCAGTAAGCCCATGCAACGTTTTGGATCCCCACATCATTACATCTGGTGCACCAAAACGATAAAGCTCCGACAGTTTTCCTGGGTGCTTTACGTGTTCCCTCTACTCGCCATATGAGATTATGTCCAGAATCACTACTCAGACTGCATCTGCTCTCATTCGAGAACAGCATGCGGCCCCACTCTTCGTGGGTCCAGTCCCTATTATCCTGGCTCCATCGCAAACAGTGCCACCGATGTGCGGCCGTCAACGGAACACAACGTACCGATCATCGGGAAAAGAGACCACCCTCGTGTAGTCGCCATGCCACTGTGGAATGTGAAATTACGTGCTTTGCAGCACTGTTTAATATGGTAGAAATTGCGCCTACTGTTCGACGTGACTCCTCCTTGCCTGTTGCACTATGTAGCAGTCACTTGCAGCTGCAGCGAACCATAATGCACCACCTCCTCTCCTCGAAAAAAACATATAAATTTCCTCCAATGCGAACGAAGTGGTTGTTTTCTTGTTTATACCACCTCCATCGTAAGAAAGCATCTGTGCTGCGTCAAACGAAAACTGGGCACAGAGCAACATCACTCCTATATCACTGCTACAAAAGCGCGCGCTATTTCTGCGTGCTTTTGGAAGGAACGAAGATTAAAGTTTGACGTCCCGTCGACAGCGCATTTATTAAGAGACAAGCACAAGTTCGGATTAGGAAAGATAGCGATGGAAATCGACCGTGCCCATTTCGAAGTAATCATTCCCTCATTTTCCTGGGGCCGTTTAAGCATATCACGGGAAACCTAAATCCGGATG
This sequence comes from Schistocerca gregaria, assembly GCF_023897955.1. Taxonomy (NCBI): domain Eukaryota; kingdom Metazoa; phylum Arthropoda; class Insecta; order Orthoptera; family Acrididae; genus Schistocerca; species Schistocerca gregaria. The sequence goes on along the minus strand of NC_064923.1, from coordinate 599,981,335 downwards.
GACGGACGGAGATTTGAACTGGATTTCTCTCGAATGCGAGTTAATTATGCTAACCAATGCGCCATCGCAGTCAGTCTGCGTACTTCTGGCCATGGAAACTTGTGTTTATGGGTTCACAGCGAGTTGTGTAGCTTATCGTTCATTTCTGTGACATTTTCGAAGACGTTGTAAATTTATTTTAATGAGTAATCACCATTTAGAGAATGCATTTCAACCCCGTGTCATGTTGCCTTGTACTCTCTCCACAGTCTCGACAACACCTCGAAAGTGCAGTACGTCAACGTAATTATTAGACAGTCTCTAAACAGATTTTAAATATTAAAATAGATTAGCAGCAGTCTTCGTGTTTGTGTCCATGTACATGCGTATACAGAACGAGGCAGCCAAGAAATGCAACGCAAAATACATCCAGCAGGGATAAATATATCGAGATGCGACTTTCACCAATTTGTAGAGGACAATACGGCAAATTTTCTGGCGTTCGCAAGCAACTTTTAACACTTACAGTCGCTGAATTACGACACCGACTTTCTTTTTTTTCTAATGGAACTACGTAGTTCTTTCTGTGGCATTTGATAGCTTATAAGGAAACTTGAACGTCTTCACATGTATGGGACTTGATAAAATAGTATCAAGGTAACCGCGGAGTAAACCACTTCCCCTCCGTCAGGGGAAGAGGTTCCAGAAACGTCTGTCCTATCTGTCAGCCAGCACCTAACTCAGGTACGGTTCATGTATTTACTATCATGGCGATCGCACCAAGTGCTCAAAATGTTGATCTTGAGCACTGCTACACGCTATCAAGTTATTCTGGAAAAATAATTCTGCACGTTGAACTGCACCTGGAGTTAACGGCAGCACGGACCTGTGTTATAAGGCATTTCTTGCTTTCGGGAATCATCGGTCTTCCCTAATAGACCTCTTGTTTTAATTTTCGCCATAGATAAAGGCATAGAAGTATTAGTGCGGCGAGTGCGCAGACCATTTTTCGTTTCCTGATCGACCGTCCAGTGCTCTCCAAATGTTCTCTTACGAGGGTCTGTGCGGAATGGGAGGGATATCCGTCGTGTTGGTACCACACTGATTGCCTTACATCCAGTGGGGTTTCTTCTAATAAATGGTGCAACAGCGTATCTAAAGAACTCGATATACGTCATTGGATTTAGGTTCCCATAAATAAAATAGGGACCAAAGATGCGGGCATTGACAAACATGCACCAGAAGGTATCAGACCATACTCGCATTGTTTTTATCCTCTCCTTTGAGTCAGTGTGGTTTTTCAATTGACGAGTTGTGCATATTGCGAAGATTGATTTGCCCATAATTTGTAAACAATGCTTCTTCCGTAAACAAAATTTTGCATAGGCATGCCGTATCACTTTGCACTTTTCGTAGATAACATTTGGAGAATTGTAATCAACTTTCTAAATCAGTGCCTTGAAGCTGTAGAGGCAACGAAATGTGAAGATGATGAAATGCGATGGAATGTAGTGTTTTCAGAAAACTCGCTTCGTCGATCCCTCTCGTACTTCCGAAGTGCCTCTTAGTGATATTTTCTATGTGTGTGAGAGCTGCTAAAATCTTAGTTTCGTTTCTTTCATCAGTTGCTCCTTTTTTCACTTAGTATGTTTTATGCTCCACACTTCCAGTTTCTAGATCTTTTTAAGACAGATCACGAATGACTGGCACGGTCTGGATACTCCTTATCCCACAACCGCAGCACTGCTCTAATTGTTTTGTGACATTCACCATAAACTATATTCACTTTTTCGGCTATCGCATACATTGTAAATCTTTCAGCACCTTTATGCGCAAGTTATCTGATTATTACAACAGCGGAATACAGATTAATAGGCTTCAAGCGCACAGATAAACGCAAAAACCATATCTGAGTTAAGTGTTTGCTTACATTTGTTATGAAGCAGATATCTGGGAACCTCTGCTGACAGCGCGACAGTGGTTTGCGGCGCTTTTATCTTGATACTATTTTATCAAGTCCAACGAATGTTATGTCGTCGAAGTTCGCTTAGGAGCTTCTTTCAAATGCCACAGAAAAAAGTATACAGTTTCATCAGAAAGAAAACGAAGTCGGCGTCGTAGTTCGGCGACTAGGAACGATAAAAATTAATTGCCAACTTCAGGAAATTCGCCACATTGTCCGCTGCAACCAGACGAAAACCATTCTGGACATATTATGGGTGGCCTTTCTCAGCTACTCGCTGTCTCACCATATATCTATAATTAATAGTGACTTTCCTCAGTTTCCAGATACAAAAAAAAAAAATTAAAAAAAGGTTCCAATGGCTCTAAGCACTATGGGACTTCACATGTGAGCTCATCAGTCCCCTAGAAACTAGAACTACTTAAACCAAACCAACCCAAGGACATCACACACATCCATGGCAAAGGCAGGATTCGAACCTGCGACCGCAACAGTCGCGTGGTTCCAGACTGAAGCGCCTAGAACCGTTCGGCCACAACTTCCGGCTTTCCAGCTGTCTCACTAAATATATATACTACTGACCTTTAAAATTGCTACACACGAAGATGACGTGCTACAGACGCGAAATTTAACCGACAGGAAGAAGATGCTGTGATATGTAAATGATCAGCTTTTCAGAGCATTCACACAAGCTTGGCGCCGGTGGCGACACATACAACGTGCTGACATGAGGAAAGTTTCCAACCGATTTCTCCTACACAAACAGCACTTGACCGGCGTTGCCTGGTGAAGCGTTGTTGTGATGCCTCGTGTAAGAAGGAGAAATGCGTACCATCACGTTTCCGACTTTGGTAAAGGTCGGATTGTAGCATATCGCGATTGCGGTTTATCGCATCGTGACTTTGCTGCTCGCGTTGGTCGAGATCCAATGACTGTTAGCAGAATATGGAATCGGTGGGTTCAGGAGGGTAATACGGAACGCCGTGCTGGATCCCAACGGCCTCGTGTCACTAGCAGTCGAGATGAGAGGCATCTTATCCGCATGGCTCTAACGCATCGTGTAGCGACGTCCCGATCCCTGAGTCAACAGATGGGAACGTTTGCAAGACAACAACCATCTGCACGAACAGTTCGACGACGTTTGCAGCAGCATGGACTATCAGCTCGGAGACCATGGCTGCAGTTACCCTTGACGCCGCATCATATACAAAAGTGCATGCGATGGTGTACTCAACGACGAACCTGGGTGCACGAATGGCAAAACGTCATTTTTTCGGATGAATGCAGGTTCTGTTTACAGCATTATGATGGTCGCATCTGTGTTTGGCGACATCGCGGTGAAAGCACATTGGAAGCGTGTATTAATCATTGCCACACTGGCGTATCACCCGTCGTGATGGTATGGGGTGCCATTGGTTACACGTCTCGGTCACCACTCGTTCGTATTGACGGCAGTTTGAACAGTGGACGTTACATTTCAGATGTGTTACGACCCATGGCTCTACCCTTCATTCGATCCCTGCGAAACACTACATTTCAGCAGGATAATGCACGACCGCATGTTGCAGGTCCTGTAAGGGCTTTTCTGAATACAGAAAATGTTCGACTGCTGCCCTGGCCAGTACATTCTCCAGATCTCTCACCAATGAAAACGTCTGGTCAATGGTGGCCGAGCAATTGGCTCGTCACAGTACGTTAGTCACTACTCTTGATGAACTGTGGTATCGTGTTGAAGCTGCATGGGCAGCTGTACCTATACACGTCATCCAAGCTCTGTTGACTCAATGCCCAGGCGTATCGAGGCCGTTATTACGGCCAGAGGTGGTTGTTCTGGGTACTGATTTCTCAGGATCTATGCACCCAAATTGCGTGAAAATGTAATCACATGTCAGTTCTAGTATAATATATTTGTCCAATGAATGCCCGTTTATCATCTGCATTTCTTCTCGGTGTAGCAATTTTAATGGGCAGTAGTGCATAATAAAGTACTCTCTGAAAGAGGCTGCAGAAATATTCATTCACATATTGATAAGATTTCAAAGTCGTCAAGAGATTGGGAACTTGCTTTAAGTGTCCCAAAATGTAAAATCGTGCACTTCACAAAACGAAGAAACGTAGTACGCTTGGCTGTAATGTCAATGAGTCACAATTGGAATCGGCCAATTCACACAAGTAGTTGGTTCTATACTTCGTAGGGATATAAAAAAGAATGATCACACAGGATCAGTTGGGGGTTGTAGACTTCGGATTTTTGGTGGAATACTGGGGAAGTCCAATCACTCTGCAAAGGAGATACGGCACAAATCACTCGTGCGATCCATTGTAGAATAATGCTCTAATATGTGGGTCCTTTATGCCTACCTATTAGGGCTAACACGGGATATTGAACGTATACAGAGAAGAGCAGCACGAATTGTCACAGGTTTGTTTGGTCTTTGCCACAGAGATACTGAAGAAACTGAACTGGTGGCTCTTGAACATATATATAAACTATCCCGAGAAAGTATGTTGACAAAGTTTCAAGAACCGGCTGTAAATGTTGACTCAAGGCATAGACTGACTGCAACCCCTATATATCGCTCAGATTGGGATTGTTAGGACGAGTTTAGATTAATTACAGCACACAGAGGCTTTCAAACAATCGTTCTACCCGCGCTCCGTATGTGAATGGAACGGGAAAAAAAACCTAATAACTGATACAATGGGAGTACACTCTGCCATGAACTTCGCGGTGGTTTGCAAAGTATGGGTGTAGATGTAAAATACGTGATCCTCAACGGCAAGCGTTCATCAGAGGCAAAAGTATCGTACTAAGTGGCCCATGAAAGTGTGATAGAACCGCTGTAACTCTCTACATATATAAGGGACCTTATAGGTTGTGTGAACAGCAGTTTACAGATGTTTCTGACGCTGTGGAATATACAAGATTACTTAGACAGAATTTGTAGTTTGTGTGCTCTAAATGTAGAAAAACGTAAGTTAATGGGGATGAGTATGAAAAATAGTCTTTAACGTTCGAATACAGCGATATTTGAGTGCAGCTTAACATAGACACATCGATTATATATATTGGTATAACATTGGAAAGCTCTATGAAATGGAATGAGCACTTCAGGGTGATAGTAGGAAAATTTTGGGAAAGCGTAGATCATCCACAAACGAGACGGCGTATAGCACGCTAGTGCGACCCATTCTTGAGTACCGATCCTTGCCGTGTCGAATTAAAGGAAGACATCAAAACAATTAAGAGGCGAGCTGCTAGATTTGTTACCGGTAGGTTCGTTCAGCACTCAAGTACTACGGAGATGCCTAGTGAACTGAAAAAGGAATCCCTGGTGGGAAGAAGATGCTCTTTCAGCAAGGCACTACTGCACAAATTTAGATAACCGGCATTTGAGGTCGACTGTCGAAAGATACTAATGCCGGCAACGCAACGTTTTCCGTAAGGGCGATAAAGATAAAATGTGTCAAATTAGGGCTCATACGGAGTCTTGTAGACAGTCATTTTTACACAGCTCTGTTTGCGAATGGATCAGGAGAGGGAATGACTAGTAGCAGTACGAGGTACCCTTCGCCTTGCACAGTACAGTGGTTTGCGGAGTATTTAAGTAGATGTAGATTCAGATTTCCCTGCAGTCCGGCCCTCTACATCTACATCTACGTACATACTCGACAATGCACTTACGGTGGGTGGCGAAAGGTACCCTGTACCACAACTGGTCCTTTCCTTTCCTGTTCCACTCGCAGATAGAGCGAGGAAAAACGACTGTCTGATGCCCGCGCAAGATCCCTAATTTCTCATAGCTTATCTTCGTGATCCATTTTGTTGTTGTTGTGGTCTTCAGTCCTGAGACTGGTTTGATGCAGCTCTCCATGCTACTCTATCCTGTGCAAGCTTCTTCATCTCCCAATACCTACTGCAGCCTACACCCTTCTGAATCTGCTTGGTGTATTCATCTCTTGGTCTCCCTCTACGATTTTTACCCTCCACGCTGCCCTCCAATACTATATTGGTGATTCCTTGATGCCTCAGAACATGTCCTACCAACCGATCCTTTCTTCTAGTCAAGTTGTGCCACAAACTCCTCTTCTCCCCAATCCTATTCAACACCTCCTCATTAATTATGTGATCTCCCCATCTCATCTTCAGCATTCTTCTGAAGCACCACATTTTGAAATCTTCTATTCTCTTCTTGTCTAAACTATTTATCGTCCACGTTTCACTTCCATACATGGCTACACTCCATACAAATACGACTTCCTGACACTTAAATCAATACTTGATGTTAACAAATGTCTGTTCTTCAGAAACGCTTTCCTTGCCATTGCCAGTCTACATTTCATATCCCCTCTACTTCGAGCATCATCAGTTATTTTGCTCCCCAAATAGCAAAACTTCTTTACTACTTTAAGTGCCTCATTTCCTAATCAAATTCCCTCAGCATCACCCGAATTAATTCGACTACATTCCAATATCCTCGTTTTGCTTTTGTTGACGTTCATTTTATATCCTCCTTTCAAGACACTATCCATTTTGTTCAACTGCTCTTCCACGTCCTTAGCTGTCTCTGACAGAATGACAATGTCATCGGCGAAGCTTAAGTTTTTATTTCTTCTCCATGGATTTTAATACCTACTCCGAATTTTTCTTTTGTTTCCTTCACTGCTTGCTCAATATACAGATTGAATAACATCGGGGAGAGGCTACAACCCTGTCTCACTCGTTCCCTTTCATGCCCCTCAACTCTTATATCTGCCATTTGGTTTCTATACAAATTGTAAATAGCCTTTCGCTCCCTTATTTTACCCCTGCCACCTTCAGAATTTGAAAGAGAGCATTCCAGTCAAAATTGTCAAAAACTTTCTCTAAGTCTACAAATGCTAGAAACGTAGGTTTGCCTTTCCTTAATCTAGCTTCTAAGAGAAGTCGGAGGGTCAGTATTGCCTCACGTGTTCCAATATTTCTACGGAATCCAAGCTGATCTTCCCCAAGGTCGGCTTCTACTAGTTTTTCCATTCATCTATAAAGAATTCGCGTTAGTATTTTGCAGCTGTGACTTATTAAACTGATAGTTCGGTAATTTTCACATCTGTCAACACCTGCTTTCCTTGGTATTGGAATTATTATATTCTTCTTGAAGTCTGAGGGTATTTCGCCTGTCTCATACATCTTGCTCACCAGATGGTAGAGGTTTGTTAGGACTGGCATTCCCAAGGCCGTCAGTAGTTCTAATGGAATGTTGTCTACTCACGGGACCTTGTCTCGACTCAGGTCTTTCAGTGCTCTGTCAAACTCTTCACGCAGTATCCTATCTCCCATTTCATCTTCATCTACATCCTCTTCCATTTCCATAATTATGTCCTCAGTTGCATCGCCCTTTTGTATAGACCCTCTATATACTCCTTCCGCCTTTCTGCTTTCCCTTCTTTGCTTAGAACTGGGTTTCCATCTGAGCTCTTGATATTCATGCAAGTGGTTCTCCTTCCTCCAAAGGTCTCTTTAATTTTCCTGTAGGCAGTATCTATCTTACCCCTAGTGAGATAAGACATCCTTACATTTGTCCATTAGCCATGGTTCATAGGGGGGGGGGGGGGGGGTCGTGATCCATACGCGAAATATATGTTGAGTGCAGTAGGATCGTTCTGCAGACAGCTTCAAATGCCGGCTCTCTAAACTTTCTCAGTAATGTTATTCGAAACGAATGTCTTCTTCCCTCTAGTGATTCCCACATGAGCTCCCGAAGCATATTCGTAGCACTTGCATGCTGATCGAACCTGCAGGTAAAAAATCTAGCAGCTCGCCTCTGAGCTGCTTCGATGTTTTATCTCAATCCGACCTGCTGTGGATCCCAAACACTCGAGCAGTACTCAAGAATATGCAGCACTAGTGTCCTACATGCGGTCACCTTTGCAGGTGGACTAAACTTTCTTACAATTCTCCCAATAAACCAGAGTCGTCCATTAGCCTTCCCTACCGCAATCCTCAGATGTTCGTTCAGTTTCTTATCGCTTCGCAGCGTTACGCCCAGATATTTAAACGACGTGTCTGTGTCAAGCGGGACACTACTAACACTATATCCGAACATTACGGGTTTGTTTTTCTTACTCATCCGCATCAACTTTTTTGGCACACTTAGAGCTAGCTCCAATTCATCACACCAACTGTAAATTTTGCTTAAGTCGTCTTGTATCTTCCAACAGTCACTTATCTTCGACACTTTCCTGTACACCACATCATCATCAGCGAACAACCGTAGATTGCTGTCCACCCTGTCTGCCAGATCGTATGTGTATAAAGAAAATGGAAACCGTCCTCTCACATTTACCTGGGGCGCTCCTGATGCTACCCCTGTCTCCAATGAACACTCCCTGTCGAGGACAACATACTGGGTCATATCACTTAAGAAGTCTTCGAGCCAGTCGAGTATATGGGAGACTATTTCTTATGCACGTACCTCCGTGAACAGTCTGCGGTGGCGTAGCGTGTCGTATGCTTTTCGGAAACCGAGAAATGTGGAGTCTGCCTGTTGCCCTTCATCAATAGTTCACAGAATATCTGTGAGAAAAGAGCAAGCTGGGTTTCGCAAGAGCGATGCTCTCTAAAGCAGTCCTTATTCGTGGACATGGGCTTTTCGGTCTCTAGGAAATTTATTATATTCGAACTCAGAATATGATCTAGAATTCTGCGGCAAACCGATGCCAAGGATATCGGAGTGTAATTCTGAGGGGCCGTCCTTTTATATAAATATGCAGAGTAAGTATATATTGTGCGTGGATATGAAAAAATAAACTAATGAACAAAATGTCGTGGACTAAGATTTACCGGTTAGGCCTTAAATGTAATTTGTGATCCGCAGCTCGTGGTCGTACGGAAACGTTCTCGCTTCCCGCGCTCGGGTTCCCGGGTTCGATTCCCGGTGGGGTCTGGAATTTTCTCTGCCTCGTGATGACTAGGTGTTGTGTGATGCCCTTAGATTAGTTAGGTTTAAGTAGTTCTAAGTTCTAGGGGACTGATGACCGTAGATGTTAAGTCCCATAGTGCTCAGAGCCATTTTTTTTGTATTTTGTGCTTCAGTAGCCGATACATAATACAGTGTACTGTGATTTTTTTTTTTCAGAGGCTGTGTGTAAAAATGACCGAAACAGGGGAAGAAATAGGGTTTTTCTTTTTCAATTGACAGCTATCATTTGTTCAGGAAGGTGTGCTGTAATCAATATAGAGGGGACAACAGATATTTGATCAGGCGAGAGACCAAACGGTAACTGAAACGTCAACTCAGGTTACAATATATGTTACAAGCAACAATCATCATTAGCATTGACAATAAAAGAGTGCTGAGTAGGGTGGAAAGCAGGTGGTTAGCTGAAGTACAGGAAAGAAAGAAAGGTGCAACGTAGCTGAGGACACGAATGAAGAAACAACAGGCAGAGATCTTCAAAATATGTAGCGAAACGAAAAATCAAAATCTCAGAATTGAGGAAGGAACGGATGAGGGCCTGTAACTTATATGAATGGATAAATGGAAACAATGAATGAAACAAATAAAAAATTTAATGATTGAATCATTAAGGAAAGTAAACTGTCCCAGGTGCAAACACCTGTTCTCCAGCAGCAAGTGACGGAACTAGGAAGCTTGTAGGACGCCCCTCGATAGATCGGGGGTGCACTACACACAGGAAGCAGCTATATGCGTAGCAGAGTACCTGTGGCGTGCACATAGGGGTTTTTTAGATTAGGTTGCTTCCCACGGGAAACAAACCGTTGGCCTGAAAAATTACCAGTTCATGACACTGACGTGGGTGTGCTAACTGTAAAAGTTGTTAGTTCTCCTAAACAGGTCATTCCAAAGGATTTAAATATGCTAAATCTCATGTTAGTAAATTGTCGAAGAGTCTGTAGCAAGATCCCCGAATTACTCTCCGAAATAAATAGTAGCAATGCCAATATTGTATTAGGTACCGAAAGCTGGTTGAAACAAGACATAAATAGCAGTGAAATTTTGAACTCGGATTGGATAATGTTTAGGAAGGATAGGACTGATGCTATGGGAGGTGGTGTGTTCATTGCAGTTAAAAGCTCTTTAAACACAGTTGAGATTGATATTGGGTCGAACTGTGAAATAGATTGGATAAAGCTGTCAATCAGACAAGGCTTGACCATTGTATCAGGATGTTTTTATAGACCGCCAGCGTCCGCAACAAACGTCGCAGAACGTTTCAAGGAAAGACTTGAGTACATAGGAAATAAATATCCAAATTATCCCTTAGTTGTAGGTGGAGACTTTAATCTGGCATCCATTGGCCGGGAAAATTACACGTTTATCACAGGGGGCAGAAGCAAAGACTCATGTGAAGTTATTCTAGGAGTGCTCTCAACATACAACCTTGAGCAATTGGTTAGAAAACCAACTCGAAATGGGAACATATTAGATCTCTTGGCGGTAAACAGACCTGATCTCTCTGAGGAAGTTACTAAGCAAATAAAAGTGTCATTAATGAATATCTTCATAGTCAGCTCCAAGCCTTTATCGCGGGACACAAAGATATTCAGCTTCTTTGGTCGGAACCTGAAGGTATTGTCCACCACATGCTAGAGAAGTATGTGCCGAGCAAAAATATAGGGGAGGGAAAGGATCCACCTTGGTACAACAAATATATTAGGAAATTTCTGAGAAAGCAGAGAATTTTGCACAGTCGTTTTAAACGTAGTCACTGCCCCGCTGACAAATAGAAAGTATGCGAAATGGAAGCAGCTGTCAAAAGGTCAATGAGAGATTCTTTTAACGAATTTGAAAGGAATTTTTATCTGCAGATTCTAAACGTAACCCCAAAATATTTTGGTCGTACGTAAAATCTATGAACGCTACAAATAATCCAATACCTTCTCTTGATGACAGTACGGGCAATGTAACAGATGATGATAAACAGAAGGCCGAAATTCTAAACCTAGCTTTCAAAAACTCGTTTACTGTAGATGACTGCAGCATCATTCCCCCTTTCAATTATCGAACAAACGCAAGGGTGGATGACATAGTGTTCAGTGTATCTGGGATTGTAAAACAGTTAAGATCCTTAGGCGCCAGGAAGACGGTATCTAAGTAAGATTATATGTTGAGTAAGCTACAAATATAGCACCATTCTTATCCACCATCTATCAGAGATCATTTGAACAGCGGAAAGTTCCACGGGACTGGAAGACGGCCCAGGTCGTAGCAATCTATAATAAGGGTAGAAAATCGGATGCACTTAATTACCGGCCAATTTCACTGACATCGATTTGTTGTAGAATCATGGAACATATTTTGTGTTCATACATAAAGATCTTTCTAGATTCTGAGTAGCTCATCTACAGAAACCAGCCCTGTTTTATTAAACAGCGGTCATGCGAGACACAACTGGCCCTCTTTGTGCATGATATACAACAGGCTCTAGATACCGGCTTCTAGGTTGATGCCATATTGATCGACTTTCGAAAGACGTTCGACTCAGTTCCGCACTGTCGCTTGCTCCAAAAAAGTGTGCGCTTACCGTCTATGAGATGACATATGCGGTTGGATAGAAGGTTTTCTAACAGACAGGGTGCAGTATGTAGTCCTGAATGGAGTGACTTCAACAGAAACAAGCGTAACTTCAGATGTGTCCCATGGCAGCGTAATAGTTCCGCTGCTTTTTACATAAACGATCTGGTTGATAGTATTGACAGCGGCATTAGACTGTTTGCCGATGATGCTGTAGTCTACAGGAAGGTAGTATCACATGAAAGTTGTGAACAGATCAATGAGGATTTGCAGGAAATAAATGCGTGGTGTAAAATGACTGGCAGTTATTTCTCAATATTAGTAAGTGTAACCTACTGCGTATAACAAGGCGAAAATCCCCATTAATGTACGAATACAAAATAAATGCCCAGTCTTTGGAAGCTGTAACATCCGTCAAGTATCTGGGTGTGACTATTCGAAAAGATCTCAAATGGAATGATCAGATTACACAAATAATGGGTAAGGCGATCTCTAGATTGCGGTTTATTGGTAGAATCCTGAAGCGATGGAGTCCTGCAAGAAAGGAAATTGCTTACAATACGTTAGCTCGTCCAGTGTTAGAGTATTGTTCTCCTGTATAGGACCCTTACCAGTTGGGTCTGATTCAAGAGATTGAGAAGATCCAAAGAAGAGCGGAAAGATTCGTGACTGGTACATTTAGCCATCGCGACATCGTTACAAATCTCATAGAAAGTTTGAAGTGGGACACTCTTGCAGATAGTCGGCGCGCTAAATGGAAGCGGCTGCTCACTAAATTCTGAAATCCGATCTTCGTCGACTTTCAAATGCAATAATCACCATTCAAAGATAAGGGAAATTTGGCATAAGGGAGGATGATAAGGCAACAAGAGAAGGCTACTTAGTTTTAAAGGCACGAGTAAATCTAGAAGAGATGCAAAGAAACGTAAGTTGTCAGCAGAAATACGGAACTCGTCCACAACTCTGATGGTGGCTTCGAAGGAGAAGTGAGGTCAGTACAGTGCGATATACGACGACTTACTTTAAATACGAATAAATGCAAGTTCTTTCAGATGCTTAATAAAAAAGTTCCTGTCATGAATACAGTATTAATAGTATATTGCTTGACTCAGTACCGTCGATTAAATATCTAAGAGTAACGTTGCGAAACGACACTAAATGGATCGAGTACTTAAGCTTGGTTGTAGGGAAGGCGATTGGCCACCTGCGCCTTGTTGGGAGAGAGATGTGAGTGGTTAGTGACACCTATTAATGTAAAAACAGAACCCTTATAGAATTAGTTTGCTGGCTCTCCACCTGTCTGACTTTTAAGACCCCTTTTCACAGTAATGGGTAGAGGTATCAAGTTACAATTTATGTCACATACTAGGGTCTAAGTCAATGGAATCAAAAGATATTACCACACATGTCACATACTTTGGCACTCCCAAACTCACTCATAAAAACCCATAAACAAAGTATATACGTAAATGTTGGGACTGATAGCCTAGCTGCAAGATGCTTGCTCGCTAACCTAGAGGCCACGGGATCTGACCACGGTTGGACTACGGATTTTTCAGTCTCTATTTCAACCTAACCTTCACTCTCAACAGTGTGACGGATCGCTAGAAACAACATTTGGTTCGGACTCCTCGATAAACTATAGGTCCCCTTTCTGTGGTTGGATAACTAGGGTAGGGACACGCAAGTCGCCAAATGCCGCCCAAGAGAAAGACTTGCACCAGGCCACAGAGCCGTACGGAATTATTATGTTTTATTAGCCTTGAAACATTTGTTGTATTTCAGCTGCTTATTCAACAAATTCAATAACTTTACTTGCACCACCGGCAAACAGGACTAAATGTGAACGATCGCTGGAGTACATTAACAACAACAACGGATACTCTGGCGTTAGGAACTTGCTTTATTCTGTATAATAAATATTAGTAAATAATAATAGTGATGCTGTCACTGTTGGTTGGTAATATTTACTGGCAAAATGCAATCTAACACCAGATTGCGTACTTAAGGCTATCCTGTGTGGCCGTTTTTCAGTACGACTTGAAAAGAGAGAGAGATTATTGATTGATCACTGATGCGTCGGTTCTCGATTTTGTTCAGGAGACGTACGGATTGATTGTGCGAGTAATTGACCTTTTGACCCGGATTGCCTTCGCGCAATCAGAATCTTCTATGAAAATACCTAAGGGACCTATTTGAATACAAAAATAGAAATGAAAGCAAATTAGTGGAATTTCGTAAGAGAAAGATTAACAGATCGCAAGTTGAACACATTAGTGATCTTCCAAATACAATCGAGACACCGCGATAAAGAGCGAACCTGTAACAAAGCTCATATACATTTAGAATTTCATTTTTGGTTAGTGAAAGGAAAGAATAAGAAGAAAATTACTGCATCGTAAAATATTAATATATTTTGAACAAACTGTTTTTAAACTTCTAGACATTGACAAATACACAATAAATGCATGATTTACATCTGATATTTCTTTTGTACATGGCGCAGTCCACTAATCGCTGCTTTCTCAGTCCGTTCCTTCTTAAAATTAAATGTCCTTGCCGTAAAACATTAATATATTTTGAACAAATTGTTTTTATACTTCAAGACAACGACAAATACACAATAAATGCATGATTTACATCTGATATTTCTTTTGTACATGGCGCAGTCCAATAATCGCTGATTTGTCAGTCCGTTCCTTCTTAAAATTAAATGTCCTTGCGTATGCGTAAGTACATTGTATCCGCACCCGAGTTACCGAAATTTTTGTTCGTCGTTTCACATAGTTTTTACACAAAATGAAAATACAACATGTAGCAGTGCTATGTAGTACGTTTTAACATGTCGGCGACCAAAAATACAAGGAATAATGAAGTCCCTAGAATATTTCTTAACAAAAGATAGATTGTTCTTTCTTCTGTTTCGCAGCTTCTTGCTATCAAGCGCTGCGGCAATGATTTTGAATATCTGAGCCCAGCGGGTCATAGTGTTTATGTAGAGTATTTAAACGCTGGACGCGCGTCTTGGTGTAAGCGCACATTAAAAAAAAGTGTTTCGTATCTTTACTCTCGAGCTGTGATGCTTAGTATCTTTACGAGCTACAGCTAGTTGGCTGTCCTTTTCTTTTATGACAAATATGTCTTATGTAATGTATCTGAAATCCAGTAACATTACAATACATATCAGGACCTGCTTCAAATTCACAACGTTTACAGTTATGCGAGGGACATGAACTGATTCACACTTATCTTTATCAAGCAAATACGTTACATTAAAATGTTGTGTTGAGTGTTCCATAACATTTTAATGTCTCTGGAGCACAAGAATTGAGGGGAGAGACAACGAAGAATTTCTTAAAGGGACCTTACTGGTATTCACCTCAAAATGATTTAGCAACGCCATGTAAAAGAGAAATCAGACTTGCCACGTAAAGATTCAGACTACATTGTACCTAAATCGTAGCTTTGTGTATTACTTTTAGCACCACCAAGCGCGGGTGTTCTTGTTGATTTTCTAGAAAATAAACCAAGAAGTTGCATTTCTTACATAGCCACAACGCGTAGGTAAAAAAAAAGGTCTCCTTGGGACGTTGCGCATATTTAGGCGAGCGAGGTAATCAGCCAACCAGTTATTGGTACGAGATAAGATGGATTCTTGTATGGCTGAGCGCTAGAGGGTATCGGTGTAACGGCGCGCCGCGCGAGTGCCGGCTTCTGGCCAGGTGGAGCAAGTGCAGGTACAAAGACCAGCAGTGTCGCTGGAAGTGGGCAAAATCCTAAAGATAGGAATTTGGACAGCTATTACTCGCTTGGCCTTCGTGCAGGAGATGCTCCAAGAAATGGCTGCCATTAAACATTGAAGACGGCTCCGTTACAGCTCTTTGAGTTTCCACAGTAACTTACAGCCAAATATTAATGCAAATCTGAGTACGTCGGCGATCCCAGAAAAATGAGGCACATCCAATGGCACAACAATATTTCAGTATCCTTAAAACTACAGAAGGTAATAGTTCACAGAGAATAAACATTTTCACAATGAACCTCTCTCTGCGTTAACAACTTTTAAACACCACATGCAATTTCAATATACAATATCACAGACGATACTGTTGCACTATAGCTATCATACCTGAAAGCTAAGTATCTGTATCTATGTTATTTCTTAATATGTTGCTTTTCTATGTTTTTTATTAGGCAAATGTTTTTCAGAACACTGTATCCGCGACAATTACACAGTAAATGAACACATTGTTTAATGAACACTTAGTGCGTTAACAATTTTTAAACACCACATGCAATTTCAATATACAATATCACAGATGATACTGTTGCACTATAGATATCATCCCTGAAAGCTAAGTATCTGTATCTATGTTATTTCTTGATATGTTGCTTTTCTATGCTTTTTATTAGGCAAATGTTTTTCAGAACACTGTATCCACGACAATTACACAGTAAATGAACACATTGTTTAATGAACACTTACTGCGTTAACAATTTTTAAACACCACATGCAATTTCAATATACAATATCACAGATGATACTGTTGCACTATAGCTATCATCCCTGAAAGCTAAGTATCTGTATCTATGTTATTTCTTGATATGTTGCTTTTCTATGTTTTTTATTAGGCAAATGTTTTTCAGAACACTGTATCCGCGACAATTACACAGTAAATGAACACATTGTTTAATGAACGCTTACTGCGTTAACAATTTTTAAACACCACATGCAATTTCATTATACAATATCACAGACGATACTGTTGCACTATAGCTATCATACCTGAAAGCTAAGTATCTGTATCTATGTTATTTCTTGATATGTTGCTTTTCTATGTTTTTTATTAGGCAAATGTTTTTCAGAATACTGTATCCGCGACAATTACACAGTAAATGAACACATTGTTCGATGAACACTTACTACTGTGTCAGTAGCACTATTTAAATGTCGGTCGCAAGTGCTATTAAAAAAATGTGCTAATTCAAATGTCGTCAGACGCATGTGTTAGTGGGCACCATAATCGAAAACAGAACAAAGAGATGCTTCTGACATGTAGGTCAAAATAACTTTTTAAACCATATTTACTGACAATCAGGAGTCAGTGTGATAGCATTTGCGCAACAACACTGGTTTAGTTACACTATGTGATCAAAAGTGTTCGAACACTCCCAAAAATATACGTTTTTCATATTACGTGCATTGTGCTGCCACCTACTGCCAGGTACTGCATATTAGCGACCTCAGTAGTCATTAGACATCGTGAGAGAGCAGAATGGGGCTCTCCGCATTACCGATGGAGGGCGCCACTAAATTCAAAGTCATTTTCAGCCAGGTGTGCGGATACTTTTGATCATATAGTGTATGTGTGATGCAAAAACATACTGCTAGGAATTCACCATATTGTTGAATACTGAAACCACTAAATGTATTAATTACAGTCATTCGTCTGGTAGTCTCTTACATCCTTCATGATCCGACAGACCTTTAGTTATATTTATTGTCGATGTTCTGAGTGTGACAGAATATTTATTTCATTTCTTTATTTAAATATTGTTGTAATATATTAGTTTAGAACGGTAACATGTTCATGGTGAGTTGAACGATATCTGTAGAGCTTAAGAACGAAGTTTTTTTGATGAGGTCGGCCTTCAGCCAACGGAGAAGCAGAAAGTGGTGGAACGCTATGGGAGTCAAATGGAGGCTGGGACTTCCCGAGAGAAGAGCTCATGGAAGTGATTCTGGACATATGATGTCGAGTTCTTGAAGATGCCTGCACTAACATGTGCGGTTCAGTCTTGTAGGTTACTAATTTTGGACGGTGGATGGCACTGCGATTCTTTAACTTCTGAAGGGACTTATATTTTTAAATGTTTGCATGTGCTCCAGTACAGGACTTTATTTCTGCCAGATTCACGGAGCTGATAATAAGCAGAATATGAGTTACTATTCTTTGTATAACGGGTGTTACATTTTGAATCATCATGTTGAACTTTGAACTGTTTTGAGTTTCATGCATCGTGATCTACATCTACATATATACTCCGCTAGCCACCAAGCGGGGTGTGGCGGAGGGCACAATTCGCGCCAAAATGATCTCTCTCCCCCCCCCTCTCTGTTCCATTCGCGGAACTCGCGAGGGAAAAACGACTGTCTGAACGCCTCAGTACGAGACCTAATTTCCCTTATCTTTGAATAGTGATCATTGCGTGATTTGAAAGTTGGTGGTAATAATATATACTCAACATCCTCGGGGAAGATCGGATTTCGGAATTTAGTGAGCAGCCCCTTCTGTTTAGCGCGCCGTCTATCTGCAAGAGTGACCCACTTCAAACTTTCTATGAGATTTGTAACGCTCTCGCGATGGCTAAATGTACCAGTCACGAATCCTGCCGCTCTTCTTTGGACCTTCTCAATCTCTTGAATCAGACCTAGTAAGGGTCCTATACAGACGAACAATACTCCAAGACTGGACGAACTAACGTATTTAAGCTATTTCCTTTGTTGAAGGACTGCATCGCTTCAGGATTCTACCAATAAACCACAAGCTAGAGTTCGCCTTACCCGTTACTTGTGTAATCTGATCATTCCATTTGAGATCATTTCGAATAGTCACACCCAGATACTTGACTGATGTTACCGCTTCCAAAGACTCGGCATTTACTTTGTTGTCGTAGATTAATGGGGATTTTCGCCTTATTATACGCAGTAGGTTACACTTACTAATATTGAGAGATAACTACCAGTCATTACACCACGCATTTATTATCTACAAATCCTCATTGATCTGTTCACAGCTTTCGTGTGATACTACTTTCCTGTAGACTACAGCATCATCGGCAGACAGTCTAAGGCGGCTGTCAATACCATCAACCAGATCGTTTATGTAAATCGTAAAAAGCAGAGGACCTATTACGCTGCCCTGGGACACACCTGAAGTTACACTTGTTGTGATCACAAAATACACTCCTGGAAATTGAAATAAGAACACCGTGAATTCATTGTCCCAGGAAGGGGAAACTTTATTGACACGTTCCTGGGGTCAGATACATCATATGATCACACTGACAGAACCACAGGCACACACACACAGGCAACAGAGCATGCACAATGTCGGCACTAGTACAGTGTATATCCACCTTTCGCAGCAATGCAGGCTGTTACATTACCTTGTACATTCTCATGGAGGCGATCGTAGAGATCCTGGATGTAGTCCTGTGGAACGGCTTGCCATGCCATTTACACCTGCGCCTCAGTTGGACCAGCGTTCGTGCTGGATGTGCAGACCGCGTGAGACGACGCTTCATCCAGTCCCAA
Organism: Schistocerca gregaria; assembly: GCF_023897955.1. Lineage (NCBI taxonomy): Eukaryota > Metazoa > Arthropoda > Insecta > Orthoptera > Acrididae > Schistocerca > Schistocerca gregaria. The sequence goes on along the minus strand of NC_064923.1, from coordinate 599,962,557 downwards.
ACATGCTCAATGGGGGACAGATCCGGAGATCTTGCTGGCCAGGGTAGTTGACTTACACCTTCTAGAGCACGTTGGGTGGCACGGGATACATGCGGACGTGCATTGTCCTGTTGGAACAGCAAGTTCCCTTGCCGGTCTAGGAATGGTAGAACGATGGGTTCGATGACGGTTTGGATGTATCGTGCACTATTTAGTGTCCCCTCGACGATCACCAGAGGTGTACGGCCAGTGTAGGAGATCGCTCCCCACACATGATGCCGGGTGTTGGCCCTGTGTGACTCGGTCGTATGCAGTCCTGATTGTGGCGCTCACCTGCACGGCGCCAAACACGCATACGACCATCATTGGCACCAAGGCAGAAGCGACTCTCATCGCTGAAGACGACACGTCTCCATTCGTCCCTCCATTCACGCCTGTCGCGACACCACTGGAGGCGGGCTGCACGATGTTGGGGCGTGAGCGGAAGACGGCCTAACGGTGTGCGGGACCGTAGCCCAGCTTCATGGAGACGGTTGCGAATGGTTCTCGCCGATACCCCAGGAGCAACAGTGTCCCTAATTTGCTGGGAAGTGGCGGTGCGGTCACCTACGGCACTGCGTAGGATCCTACGGTCTTGACGGTCTTGGCGTGCATCCGTGCGTCGCTGCGTCGCTGCGGTCCGGTCCCAGGTCGACGAGCACGTGCACCTTCCGCCGACCACTGGCGACAACATCGATGTACTGTGGAGACCTCACGCCCCACGTGTTGAGCAATTCGGCGGTACGTCCACACGGCCTCCCGCATGCTCACTATACGCCCTCGCTCAAAGTCCGTCAACTGCACATACGGTTCACGTCCACGCTGTCGCGGCATGCTACCAGTGTTAAAGACTGCGATGGAGCTCCGTATGCCACGGCAAAGTGGCTGACGCTGACGGCGGCGGTGCACAAATGCTGCGCAGCTAGCGCCATACGACGGCCAACACCGCGGTTCCTGGTGTGTCCGCTGTGCCGTGCATGTGATCGTTGCTTGTACAGCCCTCTCGCAGTGTCCGGAGCAAGTATGGTGGGTCTGACACACCGGTGTCAATGTGTTCTTTTTTCCATTTCCAGGAGTGTAGACTTAGTCTCTGTGTATCTTTGATGACAATTTAGTTTTGGGATTTTGATATCATTCTCGTAATGTTGTGAACTGAAGTTTACTGCATTTGATAGGTGTATGTTCTGTCTGCAATTTAATCGAGTATCATAGGACCACTTCCTGTTCATTCGAGGTGTCCTTTCTTGAATAAACAATATTCAACACAATTCTCTGTCGTCGTCATTTACTACAGACTTTAGAACAGAATCCTTTTTATTAAATTATTCTTTTTTCTTTTATTTCATACTTCTGTGTATTTTATTAACTCGCACTTCTAGGCATACTTTGTGTGTTTTATTAACTCAGTCTATTTTACTGTATGATCACCGCTACAGGTCATTATTTGCAGAGAATTAGTTGCGGGACATGAAAGCAGACGTGCACAGCTCGACCCTGTGACTACACCGAGCTATTCTTTTTGAACAGAGGGGTGCATAGCCCCAGTACGTACACTACGCGTTACGCGGGTAAAGACGCAACTGGTTTGCTCGTATCAGATGCTGTTTGGAAGAACAACTACATGAACAGTAACTGTAAGGTACTGTCGCATGTGGGATATGAATTCAATCCCTTAGGAATTGCAACTATAACTCTAACGCTTTATAATATTTTGTATCCAGGTCCCAGATCTATTGCAGTTTGTGTAAGGATTCTATTGAGCATTGTGAATCTGCAGCAGTTGCGTGCATAAGAACTGGTAGGAAAAACTAGGTATGGGGAAATTTGCCACTGAACTTCAAGAAAGAGGAAGAAGGCTATGCTTAAGCGTGTGGAGTTCGAGTCTTCAGTGACCAGCTGCAGCGGAGACGTCGACGGCGGCTTAGCGGTACCAGCAGTAAAGCAGAAGCAGCCAGCGTGACTGATTAGATAAGTACTGCCGCGAATAGACTTATGTGTGAACTCGCAGGGTCACCTCAGTGATGTATGGTTCAGATAATGTACAAAGGCCAGTTAGTCCAATATCTGAACGTGAGAGTATTGATGGAGACGATATTAGTTGAGTGGATATAACAAAATGAGAGAAAGGAGATGTAATTGCGAGTGATTCAGTGGCGTGGTTATGGGAAATTCTCTCAAATTTGCAGTCTAAACTGGGTACAGAGAAACGCTCAATAAGGGCAGAGATGGGTTCAGTAGAGCCAAGTGTAGCTAAAACAGTAAAATCTGATGTGAAGAAAATTAAATCTGTTATAGAGGGAATGACTGATTCAAAATTAGAAGCTATAAGGGCAGATGAAGACAAAATTTCTGTGGAGGTTGGCCTGGTTAACACCAGAGTCGACATTGTAGAAAAAAGATTTTGAGAATAAGTTTTAAAAGACACGTTACGAGCTGTGTGGCGAAGTGAAAATTTGTGTGAAGAGGCAAAATGCGCTTGAGGACATGACCAATCAGTCTGTCGACAATTTAATAGGTACAATAGCAGAAAAGAAGATGCTTAAAATAAGAGAACATTTTGAATCACGATTAAATAAAGAAGCCGTGCAGCATGAATACTTGTTTAAAGACAAAACGTCAGAACTAAATTCTTTAGCAACGAATCAGGCTATTACTGTGATGAGTGTTCCATGGAGTATTTCAGGAACGACAAAGTGTTTTTGAGATGATGGGAAATACCATCCAGCTGATTTTTTTGCTGCATGTAGAGATGGCTTTTTGATAGAAAAGTCGGAAGAGGTAATAATTTCACTATAAGACATCTCGAGGGCAATGCACAATCGTGGGCAAATTTATTGAGCGGTTCGTTTATTAGCTATGATGTGTTTGAAAATTGTTTCCTGAACGAATTCTGAAGTGAAGCAAAGCAAACGCAACTTCTGAATTAGTTCCTGAATGGACCAAGTTTGAAACACGGAAGTGGGTCGATGTTGGACTTTTGTATGCTTGAGCTTGCTACGTTATAAATCGTTCGCTGGGAGAGCTGGCTGAAATCACGACTCTCAAGACACACTTACCGGAATATTTACAATGAGATTTTGTCCACAGCCTAACAGCTTCCACTGATGACGTTTTAGATTTTATTGAAAAGCTTGAAAAGGCGTTGAAACCCAGACTCATAAAGGAAACAGTAGACAGGAAAACGGATATCAGAACGGGAGCAATAGTAATATCCACAATAATTATAATGATTGTAACAGAAATAATTATCACCGTGATAATAATTTTCAAAGGGGAAATGCAAACGGAAACTTTCTTAATGGAAATTAAAATCGGAAACAAAAATTTGAGGGGCAAGGGCCTCACGAAATGCAGTGCCACAGTATGAGGCCTGGAAACCAGAGATCGCCGCATCTCAGCTCCGCGGTGGCGAAATAAATATACGTTAAAAGTTGTGTGGGTGTCGAAAATTCGGTAAATAAGCCCCAAATGTTGGTGATGGAAGTTGTAAGAAATAAAAATAAAATGGGGAATAATTTTAAGCTGCGCAACCATAAAGAGGGCGGAAGAAACATGATAAAATGTATAGAGATAGATAATGATGGCATGGGTTTGCAGAATTTGTTTTGTGAAAGCGAAGTGAATGATGGAATGAACGTATGTTTATTGAAAGATTCTGTGATCAAAAAAGAGGCTGAGATGGACCTGAATTTCATGGAGGTAGAATGTGTGACGAATTCTAATGATACACTAAACAGTAGCAAGAGTTATAGTATTGTAGGTGAAAAAAGTAGCTGATTTTGTATTGGAGGAAGCAGACGGAACAGTCTGTGAGGGCGTCGAAGCTGTAGTCTTGTCAGCTGGAGGTGAATTTTGTGATGTAACGGCAGAAGTATGAGAGTACTTGTGAAAGTGGCAGAGCAATAGTATCGTCAGCTGGTGAGGAGCTTTATTATGTATCGGCGGATGTGGGTGACTTTTTTATTAAGGGGAGGTAAGGGTGATGTTTTAAGTGCTGATGTTTCGAAGGCTGAAGCTGTTGACATAGATATCTCGAAAGAAGAAATTTGTGCATTTATTTCTATTGATGAAAGTGAACCGGTTCTCTTGATGAAAGCATTAATTACGAGTGGATGTGTAAGGAACGAATGTGAATGTAATGTATTAGGTAGCAGATCAGACTGTAGAGCGACGGAGCAATCTGAGAGTAGATAAATTGTAAAGGAGAAACGGTTAGGTCTGCGTTTGGCGGAATTCCAGTGTATTGTAAGTTCCAATGTAGAGTGATGCAATAATTTATCTGGTGTTTCGGCGGAGGTTGACGGAATTACTGGTAGTGATTCCTATTGTGTATCGACGGATGTAATAGATGCTTCAAGTAATAGAAGCTTACGAGTTATCTGTGGATGTTAGTGGAATTAACTGGATGTTAGTGGAATTAACTGTGATAACGTTTGCAATTATTCAGTGGAGATAAGTGAGATTTTGTGAAAGGAAGACGAAGTTTGGAGTTGTGTGGTCAATTGTGAGAATATTGCAGCTACTGATATCGTTAATTCGGAGGAAGTGGACAATACACTGCTGCTTATGGGGATGATGAAAGAACGGGTTTTCAGGGTGGTATAAATCGTACAGATGAGTCGTAGGTACAACAGGAAATTCTAGGAATGGATAATGGCTCTGAGGGTTGGTTCAAATGGTTCAAATGGCGCTGAGCACTATGGGACTTAACATCTATGGTTATCAGTCCCCTAGAACTTAGAACTACTTGAACCTAACCAACCTAAGGACAACACACAACACCCAGCCATCACGAGGCAGAGAAAGTCACTGACCCCGCCGGGAATCGAAACAGGGAACCCGGGCGCACTCTGAGGGTTGTTCTGACATTATAATATGTACCATAAATCCAAAGGAGAAAGGTAGGGATATTGAAAAAGATCTTCTGAGGGTGCAATGTTTAGAGGGCGGTGAAATTAAAGACGTACAGCCTGTAAGCGAAATAAGCGATGTTGATTAAGCAAGAAAGTGTGCGTCCCTCGAAATGGAAGATGGTGTTCCGGAGGTTGTCACAAATTTTGCCTGTAAAAGTAACAGTCAGTTGGTGAACGAGGAAAGAGGAAGGAGCAGTTGAAAAAAAACCAAAAAGGCGGGATTTAAAAGGTACTCCTACAAGCGAGAAAAATGCTATAAGAGGCAACGGTGCCAGAGTTGCACCTTATGAATGTAAAAGGTGGTATGTATTAATATAAGTGTGTAAATAAGTACAACATCATGTCTAGCTTTTTTTAAAGAATTTTGGGAGCTGTTTTTGTTTGGCGTAATATTAACTTGGTGAATTTAAATTGCATATAAGATGTGTTGAGGCACACCTTAGTGCCAGGCGTGTCGACGGCTGCTGCACAACTCTTGGTGCACGGAGATCGGCAAAACATGACTAATTTCTTTATTTACGTAAGAGAAGAATATAAATTGTTGTGATGTAAGAGTCGGGGAGAAAATTAAAGAGGTTATTTATATGTTATTGGTAGTATTTTGGATGGGTCTCTCATGTACTAGATGTAATTTATTTGTAATTATTGTTCACTCAAAATATGGTGCATGGAGCTCGTCAGACGTCATTAAAATTTTGCATTCTCGTGAGAGTAAGACATGGGTTATACGCAAAATATAAGCTGAGTTTTTAGGGATATATTATGTAGGTTAATTACGTAGTGTACGTTACTTGGAAGGGATTTGAGTAGATTTATGCGTGTAAAATTATAGGGATAAAGTCTGGGGATAAATCTATTTTAGTGCAAATAAAACATCTGCTGAATTTATGAACCAGCTATCATCTGAGATAAGAATGATGGTTACATGGGTGATTTCTGTACAGGGTAGTATTAGTTCTGAAGTCTCTAATTAGGAGTGGTGAAATTGTAGATAAATTATAAAATGTTAGTTGATTTATGGTATCGAACAATTTCGATAGCATGAAAGACCTGCTTTCAAGTGGCAACATGGACAGAGTGTTTGCTTAATCAAGAGTCTTGCCTATAATACAAGTCAAGTTTTTGCTTGCTATCCTGTTTATGGATGTATCGATTCAGTGGGGAGAGTGTTAGGTGCCTGATCTATGGGGATTCGGGAAATCATATGAGTATTGGTGACTAAACTAGAGTCGTATTTCGACTGCTGTCTTCCATCAGGACTGACTGACTGAGGAATGAAGCGTGTTTCGATGCAGTACGGTCAAGGCCGTCATGGATTTCGGCAGGGGAGGCTGGGCTGAGAAGCAACTAATCTCCGATACCAGAACACAGATTGTGTGTTATGATAATGGTGAAGTGCTATGATGTGAACAAAATAAAAAAGTAAAATCAAATGAACGCAAGTGCGATAAAGACTTTTAAAAAGATAGTGCTGACTCGGAAGTTACATTAAATTTATGCGTTGATTCGGGCGTGTAATTGATATGCTGCAATTTTTATAATTTGCTTTAGATTTAGTAAATGTATGGTGATAAGATGTTATGACATATCCTAGGAGCTACATGGTGTTTCATACACCACCACGAAGATACCTACTCTATTGTTCTGACATGCAAGTAAGGCATTCCATTTATTGTGTTATGTGTCTACTAAGTTAGCAATGACATATTTGGTGCTGCTTAATGTGGCAAGTTAGCTAGATAATGCGTCACATTACGTGGCGGTGTGTAACGTGACGCATATTTAGGCAAGCTAATCAGCTGCTCAGTATTGATACGAGGTGAGACGAATTGTTGTACGGCTGATCACAAGCAGCTCCAGGTCTAATGGCGCGCCACGGCAGTGCCGGCTTCTGGCTAGGTGACCGACAGGAGCGGAGCAATCCAGGTACAAAGACTGACAGTGTCGCTGGAAATGGGGAAAATCCCAAAGGTACGAATTTGGATAGCTATTACTCGCGTGGCCTTTGTGAAGGAGATGCTCCAAGAAATGGCTGCCATAAAATATTGAGGGTGGCTACGTTACAACTCCTTGAGATTCCACAATAACTTACAATCAAATATTAATGCAAATCTGAGTACATCGGCGATTCCAGAAAAATGAGGCACATCAAATGACAACAATATTTTAGTATCTTTAAAACTACAGAAGGCAGTAGTTCACAGCGAATAAACATTTTCACAGTGAACCTGTCTCTAAATTAACAACTTTTAAACACCACATACGATTTCAGTATACGATGTCTCAGATGATACTATTGCACTGTAGCTACCATCCCTGAAAGCTACGTATCTGTATCTACGTTATTTTTGTATTTTGTAATTTAGCCGATTTTGCACCTTACATGATGCTAAATCAGTACTAATACACCGAACAATAATTGACAATTGGCTCAACGGTAGGAGAGAATGACCACAGAAAAGGAAGTTGTGTGTGTCATGTCAAACTAACGAAATAGCCGCAGAGGCCGGAATACGGCCGGAACCCCTAAGGAAGGTGTTTATGTCATGTCAAACTAACGGGATGGCCGAGGCCGGACCCATTTGTCGGCTGGCACGTCAGACCACCAAAGACTTTGGGAGAGGCTGGGCCATCACAACAAGAAGTGAGAAGGAGCTATATGCGAAAGAGAGAAAGACGATTTCGCGCCATAGTGGAAAGTTTGCGGAAGACTGTGACGGGATTGGCGCAGAGCGCGTAGAGATAAATATTAAAGGTTTGGTGGCAACAGTAACCGTGGGAGAATTCTGTGTCTTGGTTGGGTACAAACGAGCACGGATACATGGAAGTCTGTGTCGTGATTGGCTACCAACGCGCACGGATCCATGCGGCAAAGAACGGCCAGGTTTGAAAAAACTCTGAAGGAAGACTCTGGGGTCAGCTGTGGAGGAGAGCAGTCGCGGTGTCTGGCTACCCCGCTTGGAGATCGTGGAGAGAAGTAGGTTGGAGAAGTTACCGGCATTGAGTCCAGTGGTTACTCTCCAAGTCTGAATAGTGTAGAGCATACGACTCCACACAGTAGCATTATCTGTTCCTCTGAGGATAGAAACAAATTTGTACTAACTTCTGGTGTTCATATGCAATCTGAAGTGTGCCTTTGCTGCCGCGTACCCGAGTCAACCAACTACTCTTGGCATATGTGCAAGTAGCTTGAGTGTTGACTAGTGACGGACACTGCAACTAAACACTTACGTACAGGAGTTTACGGGCGCAAACCACGTCCACATTGGAGATTAAAGCCAAGCTCACTCACGAGAAAGACGGCATCACGACGTTGGCTGGGCCGACCGGCGTAATCATCACGAAGAATTACGGTGATATTAACAATCATCAGCCAAAATAGGGCACCGTAATTCTAAATGAGTTCGTATTCCGCTAGCTCTTTGACTGGTGCTCTCTGAGTCTGTGTCCGTTCAGGCACAACTTCAATAGAGTCATTTGCGGGTTCAGTGTTGACTTAAGTAGTTAGGAAAAGAGGATACATTGAGCCAATGATAGGCTAGTTAGGTTAGCGAGTGTATTGGATTGTCATGTTATGCTAGAAATATTGCTCATCCTGTTTTTAATTTGGTATATGCTAATCACCGCATTATTGATTTAGTAGCTAGCAATCACCACATTTTTGTTTAATAATTAGAGTGTAATGGTAATTCCGATGCAAATGATACTGGGGGCATAACCGCGCGTTTAAACAGAGCCAACTTAAGCCAGATAGTAACTCAATGTCGACTAAAACTACCAACAGATATTTTCCAATATATCGATAATTTTACAATAAACTCCCCCTACGTTGCAATTTTTCTATATCTTTTTTATTAAGCAAATGTTTGTCAGAACACTATATCCGCCACAATTACACAGTAAATGAACACAGCATCAATACCTCATATGTCATATTAATCTAGTTATTTGATGAACGCAAACTATTTTGTCAGTGGCATTATTTAAATGTTGGTTGCAAGTGTTAGTAGAAAACGGCACTAATTACAAAGTGGTCAGTCGCATGTGTTAGCGGACATCACAATTGAAAAGAGAACCGAAAGATGCTTCTGACAAATAGGTCCAAGTAATACCTTAAACCATATTTAATGACAATCAGCAGTCATTTATTGTGAGCGCAATTGGGAAATAATACTGGCTTGCTTATTTGTGGACAAACCTTTATTTATATATATTGTGAATATTCTGAGTTTGACAATATTTGTAATATTTATTTAAATATTGTAATACTTTAGTTTAGTGTGAGAATGTTGTCCTGTTGATTTGAACCATGCATTTAGAACTTTTCAACGGTGTGTTTTTTGGTGTGGACCTCCTTCAGCCAATGGAGGAGCAGACTGTGGCAGAACACTACGGGAGTCAAGTGGAGACTAGGACTTCTCGGTTGAAGAGCTCAAGAGAGCGATTCTGGGCATCCGATGTCGAGTTCTTGGAGAAGAGAGACCAGACTGCAGTAATGTGGTTGATTCAGGGCAGTGAACGACCGCTACCATACTTTAATTTACGAAGGGACTTAAGTTTCGTAAGGTTTGAATGTGCTCCAGTGTAGGTCTCTATTTCCGCTTGATTTGCGGGACTGATAATAAGCAGAGTATGACTTACAATTTTTGTATAAGGTGTATTAATTTTTCAGTTATCATGTTGAGCTCCGAACTGTTTTGAGCCGAGGAATATTTCGTGTACTGTCATCACGAAATAGACTTAGTTTTCGTTTATCTTTGATGACTATGCCGGCCGGAGTGGCCGAGCGGTTTTAGGCGCTGCAGTCTGGAACCGCGCGACCGCTGCGGTCGCAAGTTCGAATCCTGCCTCGGGCGTGGATGTGTGTGATGTCCCTAGATTTGTTAGATTTAAGTAGTTCTAAGTTCTAGGGGACTGATGACCACAGAAGTTAAGTCCCATAGTGCTCAGAGCCATTTGAACCATTTGATGACTAGTTTGGGGATTTTGCTACCATTCTCGTAATGCTCTCAACTTTGTTGCATTTGATAAGGGTGTTTTCTGTCTGTATTTTAATCGAATATCGTAGGACCCCTTCCTGTTTATTTGAGCTATCCTTACTTTTTTTTAAGTAATAAAAAAATTCTCTGATGTCTTCATCAATTACAGACATTAGAATAGAATCCTTTTTATTAAATTACACTTCTATCTTTTGTTTTATACTACTGTGTATTTTATTAACTCGCACTTCTAGACAATGCACAGACTGTTTGAGTGCAGGATCACAACTACACGTTACTATTTACTGCGACTTAGCTATGGGGCATGAAAGCAGTCGTGCGCGGTTCTACCCTGACTGCAATGAGCTATTCTTTTTAAACAGAGGGGTGCATAGCACCAGTACCTAAATTACGAGTGACCGCAGGCAAAGAAGCAACTGGTTTGCTCGTATGAGATGGTGTTTGGAAGAGCAATTACACAGCAGTAAAAGTAAGGTACCGTCACACCCTAAACTGGAGAAGTGCAGACCCCTGAAGCACTTGGCGAAAAGCTCTACAGTCACAAAGACTTAATGTGACTGAGTAATTTCAGCTTAGGAGCGCTTTCTATTAGTCTTGACTGCTCCATACTACACATTTCCAGCGAAGGTGAAGGCAAATTTCATCTGTGAACGACCTTTAAATCTATACAATACCGCTTCTGTTCTTTCAGTGGCTCTCACACAGAGAAGCCCTTCAAGAGCCAAGTAAAACGCAGAGTCATGTTCGATAACGTGTCGGCCTGACATTGGCCTTCGCTATCGTTTAGAACAGCGTGCAGTGTCAACCGTACTTATCCGAATGCTGATACGTGCCAAGAGGTCGATGCCGATGTACGAGACGAGGGAATGAGTCAGAACCGTATTTTAGAATAGTCGAGAAGTTTTATCTGCTGTTCTACACCGGGTATTTTTCAAGTCAGTGTTCAGGATGCATTGGAACATAAACCTATGATAGTACAGTTGTTTTTTCTTCCAACTTACGAGTTACAAAAGAAAAACATTTGTTATATTATATGCAAAAATTTCTTTACGGATCTCTAATGAAAGGTAGAACGTTTTAGTCTTTTCCGAAGAAGTATCACCGCTCACTTGTAGTAGAGGTCAGAATATCGTCTGTAAAAATGCCACAGGGCCAGCTCGATAGGATGTGTTGGCAAGAATGGAAGGTTTTTCAGCAGCTTGTCTTGGCTATTAAGGTTAGAAACAAAATGTACGGGAAGCTTCATAGAGGGCATAATCAGGAGCTATATTCTTTACTTGCAATTATAGCTATTAACAATATATTCTCGTATCTAAACGATCATTACCGACGATTGTCAACTGTACCACTACAAAAAAATTTAGTGTGTTCCGCTGGCATACTGTTTAAAACAAACATGTACTTTGTTTATGGCATATATGCTGCTCTTGGGGCTGAGTAATTGATTCTAGACTAGTATAGATTTCTGTTTTTCAGAACCTGCATTAGTTTAAAATCTGATCTAGTGTTCGTAAACTGCGAAAGACATTGAACTCTATTCTTATGTAGGTATTTGCAACAATATATTAACGGAAAACATGAATGACTAACACTTCTCCCCATAGTCGACCCTATATTTATTGTTTAAATTTACGAAAGTCAGTGTATTTGATCTAACTCAATTTTCTCAGAATTATGTAATTTTTTGATATGAATTCTTATTAATTATTGAAGTGATGAGGAGGAAGCTAATAGTATTTTGGAAGTTTCTGTTGGTGTGATCTCCCCGAAAAAATACAGGCTTGGGCAACGCCACTAGACATTTCTCATACTCATACCATGTCTCAGTTTTCTTCTTCCTTGCTTTTCACACTACACAATATCTGGGATTAAAGAGATAAACCTACCAAAATCTAAAAACTATTGCATGTAAATCACAAAACATCGGAAGAAGCTGATTGTGTTATACACCACAAAATACATCGATTTCTCAGCTTTCCAAATAAATGGAAAATGTCATGCCATCTATTAACAGAGAAGCAGGAACACTAAGATGAAGCTATAGCTGCTCGGCCCCTCTCACAGCCAGCATTGTAATAATGGACTTGAAACCTGTAATCGACTGTAAGGTGGCTGTATAAGCCAATGGCTTAAAAGATATTGACAAAATGCATGACCCATTTCGTACGATTTATATAGTCCTAGGCACTGTGTAGTTCTCAGAGTGAAAAACAAAAGAAAATGAACTATCCTAACGTCTTTCTACTTGGAAAAAAATCCTATCAGATAGTACCAATTCTCCCTGAGATATTTTTGATATCAACACGAGGGGTTTCATATGCTTTCAGTGATCAAGAATAAGTTATAAGACTGAGTAATGTTGTAAGGCTGAGTAATGTCACTGAAAATCATCTTTTCTTAGTCGTATTTTGTAAAGCGATAAGAGGTTTGGATAAGGGATACAATTTGTCTTCCTTCCACGTGAAAATAAAAATTAGTCATACCCACCGCCCATATTAGTTGGTTCAATCAGTTTCCGACCCAATGTGAAGTCAGTAAATGTCTTACACTGCAGCTGAGTTATGTCTTCCAAGCTGGAACAAAACTACTATACAAGTATCAAATTCATGTGCGACATTGTATGGTATTCAGGATGTGCCAGTAAATATGTGGCAAACGCCATGGGACTATAAATCTCGTGGAGAGGATCATTCTTTGCATTGTCAATAACCTCAAGATGTCATTTGTAGCTAATGAGACTTCTTTGAAGTATGTCGCTGGGAAGAAGTATATTCTGTTGAGTGCTAAAGCTAGTACGTACGGAATCCACCTGAAACGATTTCAGACACGAGCTGGTATTGCATGGGGGCTTAGTTATAAATGGAAATATAATTTTAGTAGCTGTGTGTCCGGTTACGAAGTCTCGTAACCGGTTGGCCCTGAGTAGTACTAGTACGCAATCTGACTGCATAAAATAACAAAGAATGAAGGGAAATTTCCGTTAACACAATTGATTAATCAAGTCCCCAGCAACTATAAAAGCTACGAAACAACAAAACACAAGTGTAACTGTTCTGTGTGTGGAAGTGTGATTCAACGTACACGTATCTGCCACGGTTCTTTCTCAATACGACAAGAATTTTTTAACACCATTTACAATTAACTAATTGAAAAACCGTAAATACTATAATTGCACATAGAAACCATAATTGCAAGTGTAATACATGAACACGAGCCAGATGCTTTGTCGACCAAACCTGTGACGAAGAGGCATTATTATTAAGGAGATTTTAAATAAGAAAATTTTTTGTTACCTCCACATATATTGACGAAAAATACACTGATCATTGCAACATCTTCCATATATACATTACACCAACCGAACAGCATCTACTCTCACGCCCAACAGAACAGTAACTGCACACGACATGGTCTCAACTAGTACTGCTCCCGACATCATCTCAACAAGCACTGCCCACGGCAACCTCTGAACTACAACTGCCCTCGACATTCTCTGAACAACTACTGCGCCAGTGGAGGGGGCGGAATAATACTCTTTGGCGCAATCTCTGGCGCTGTGACTCAGTGTATCCACCTTTCATATGCCCCTCCTCCACGGGCTAGAATTTGATGGTATTTTTGCCAGCATTGGTGGTGAAAATACCACCAAATTTGTCCAAAAAAAATTACAGACATAAAAGATGATATTAATAAGTAAATATCACATAACTAAATAAATTTTGGCTTTGCACTGACCCTTCAATAACCTAATGTATAAAATACAGTGAGGAATACAAATGCTTGCATACATGTGATTTTACATAATAGTTTACGCAAGTATCCTTTGTTAAACAATGTGGTTAAATAATTCAACCAATAGCGTCAGCAATGACGAATAGGTGCAAGTAAGAGTCTCCTAACATTTCATAAACAGTAAAGACACAAAAAATCAGTTTATACAAATATTCACATAAAATCTTTTCAATAGTTCAATGAAGAGGTATCACTCCTCAGAGTAGTTGACAGTTCGAACAGTAGCACCAGGTGCAAATAGCAGTCTCATAACATTTCATCAGCAGTATTTAAACAGCTTCAACAGTGGCACCCAGCAATGGCGAGTAGGCGCAGACACCAACAAGTGACATTATCTCAGTAGTAGCAGTTCCATCCGTGGCACCCAGCAATGTTGAGCAGGTGCAGACAGCAACAAGTGACATTTCAGTAGAAGCCGTTCCATCAGTGGCACCCAGCAGTGTTGAACAAGCGCCGGTAACAGTCCATAGTATTCACTATAACTAATTAAACAGTTCATCAGAGTTCATTAGCAGAAATTAAACATTTCCAAATGGCACCAACCAATGTTAATACGTTTAAGCACGAACAACAGTTTAAATACACACACAATTGCTTTTACAAAATTATTATCAATGCTCTTACACTAAACATACAAATTATAATAAACACACAAATGATATCAGATAATTGTCAATTAACTATTGCAAATACACAAATATCAGTAAACCTATAATATTTATGGGTGTCAGTGAAAGCCACAACAAACAAGTAAAATCGTATTTAGTAGGCAGGTTGGTAACAATTATTTGGGATTAGGAAAGGAAAACACACAAAACACACTCATTCATCTATCATCCTCATTTAAGTACTACTGTGTAACTGAATAGTGTTAACTATGTAAATGCAATTCTGTCAAAATTTGAAGTTCAACATGTGTATCAAGTAGTAGTGGCACAGTGTATAACAGTCAATAATAGTCAGCGTCATAATCATAATGTCAAGACCAATGTTTGCCAAGCCAAATCAAAATGTAGGGTTGCTGAACAACTGTCAGTATGCAACATATGCAGTTACTTCCTCTCTTCAAAAAGTACATACTGCTTATTGATTTAACAAAGTGTGTGTAGACAATCTTCCTTCCACTTGAGTGTTCTAGTCTGCCATCTTCATCCTCCTTGTTCCATATAAACCAAAAAAAGAAAAAAAAAGGTATGCTCCTCACTTTACCTCTTATCCACCAAAACTCAAACAGTCATCAGTATCACATAATCTTAATACTTCAATAATACCTCTTACGTCGATACATATAAACGTTATCATCAATATCATCGATCTTACCTCTTGTCCACCAAAACTCCAATAATCATCAACTTCACACAATCTTAATACCTCAAAAATACCTCTTCAATATGTCGATACAAATAAACCATATCACCAATACCATTTCACTTCCATAACAACTCTTTCCTCTAGTCAGTGTACCACATTGGGATGAGGAATGCTGCGAATTCTGTATGGACCTGCGTATAGAAGTTCAAATTTACTGCATCTACTCTTTCCTCTGATGGATAAATAGTGTGTGCGTACTAATATCTTCTGTCCAATGTGAAAGTCACGGCGTGTACAAACCTGTTTTTGCTGTCTTCTCTGGCGCTCTGCGGCACGTTTGATGTTGTGCGGAATCTCAATTATTTCATGGTGGCGTAGTCGACGAGATGTAGGAAAGGATACTAATTCTTTAATTTTGTTAGGTGGTTCAACATTTTTCAATATAACAGTCGGAGATAGCATAGTAGATTCATTTGGTATGGAGTTAATTACATCCTGGAATGAGAGTATGTGTGTATCACAATCAATGTCTTATGGCAGTACATTCTACACAGTTTACTAATTTCTTTCATCAGTCGTTCACAAGGGTTCGAAGAAGCGTGATACTTGGATATATAATCGGAGAAATGTTTCTAGCTCGTAACATACGTGTCCATATCGCAGATCGAAATTGTGGTCCATTGTCGAAAATTACTTACAATACCTTCCCCCACACGAAATAAAAAATGTTTTACAAATGCATTCGAAATAGATTTAGCAGTAGCTTTGCGCAACGGAGTGAAGGTAACAAATTTCGAAGTGAGTTCAACAGTGACAAAGATGTAGCAAAAACCTCTATTAGTTCTGGGAATCGGTCCAAAAATGTCTACAGCGGCCATGTGTCTCAATTTAACAGGTACAATGGGATGTAACGGAGGAATATGTGAAGTCGTGTCTGATTTAGCTTTCTGGCAGATTTTACATGACGCTAAAACTCGTCGAATACGTTTCTCCATGTTGACAAAATAACAGTTCTGTCTCAGTATAAGAAGACATTTTCTGGCTCTATAATGTGCGTAACTCAAATGAGTATACCAAATTAATTTGTTAACAAGTTCGTCAGGAATGCATAATAACCAGTTGTTGCCGACAGGGTGAGAGCGGCGGAACAGAATGTTATTGCGTACCGTTTAATAGTTTCTAATGGTAACGTTATTCTTATCTTGCCAAAGGTTTTTAATTTCTTTCCATACGTTGTCTTTACGCTGCTCTTGTGCTATGTATCGTAATGACGATGAAATGAAGTTTTCAAATGCGACTTGTTGAAGATACATGACGCTAGACATTTGCTTGGCGGAAGTTGGTTGCGATGTCTTGCTGATTTTTGCTGAGAGAACGGCATAGTGCGTCTGCTACAATATTTTGTGTTCGGATATACGGAATAGAATAATATTTAACCTTAAATGTGTCATGCTGTTTAACTTGAAATTCATACATAAAACCGGACATAACACAAAGGACGTTTTCAAAAACTGGAGCTTGATGTAAAAGAATTTTGCGTAGTTGCGTACGTTCGTCGTCTGTATTTGCGCTGCTTTGTTTTACTTTCTCAGAAATCATTTGCATAATGTCGAAGTCGGCTTCGTCTGGTGTACTGTAGTTGTGTAGGAACGTATCTGTGAACAATGTGGAATGACAGTCTATGTTAAGTGATGTAGAAATGACCTCTGTTCGATTAATTGCCTGTTCGTCTGCAGATAAAGCGTGCTGAAATTCTAATGCCAGTTGTACATTCTCATCCTTTAACATTAAACAGGAATTTTGAAAGTCAATAATTGCGTCATGTTGTACCAGAAAATTCGTACCTAAAATAACGTCTGTTGTCAATAAGGGAACAATCCAAAAATTTGAGTGGAACGTATGACCTGTAATACAAAATGATAAGTGTGTCTGTATTTTTACATCTACTCCTTTACCAGATGTTGCTCCTTTTACTTTAGTTTTGCCTAATGGTAACGTAGGAAAAGTATTATCTTCGTTACATTCGTTGAAAGTTTCCTCATTTATAACTGACATAGGTGATCCAGAATCGATTACTGCTGAAAATGTGGATGATCCAATCTTTACTTCAATGACAAGGTGGGAAATGGTTTTTTGAATAACTGGTTTCTCCTGCAAAAGAGTGTCTCGGATGTCGTCAAAAGTAATAACATTCTCGTAAACAAGAGTCTGTGTATCAAAAGTATTGCTTACATCGCTGAAAGGTTCAATCTGTGCTGTATCTAGTCAAATTCTATCTGACGTGCTGTTATTTGCAGGAAGATGCTGTGGCATTTCGACTATTTGTACTGTCCTGTTACTCCGTCCTGACGTATTAGGTTCGGGATGATATCGACTGTGTGGTTCATTCATGACAATCTGTTGTTGCGGATGATTCTGCTCCTGTTAAGATGGATTGTTATTAAACGTACGCTGAAAACTGTGCTTTTTTTACTTTTACGTCTGTCATAACAATCATTGCTATACGGCGCGTTGCGATGAATTAAAATGATGTGTTTTCTGTACGCAGTGATTTCCTTATTGCTGTGGGTTAATATTTGGTGTGGCCGACGCTATTAAGTGTAGGCGGCGAAACATTAAAGCTTGGTTGATCTTGCAGACTACATCGCTGGTTTGGTATGCTAACCGGCTGCTTTTGATGCTGTTGCGGTGAAAACCCTCTATTGTTGCCAAAATGTGTTTGCGATAGCTGAAAATTTTATACATACTGATGATTAAACTTTACTCTGGTATTAAAGTTCTCGTGGTTGTAATTTCTGGAGCGTATAATGATGACTGTCACTTTCAGGTAAAACTCGTATCAGGTTGTCTTTACTCATGCATAACCCTAGATAGGTCGATAGTTGAAGAGCTGTTTTGATAGATATAAAGGATAGTAAAAGAGTAGGCAGCAGTGCAGAAAACTAAAGATTAAATAGCACTACTACGGCTCGGAGCCCTGTGCACGCTACGGCACATATTCATCGAAGTGTAATTTATCCCCTGAGGTCTCTTACGCGCTGCAAATAAATTTTAGTTTCTGCGTTACAGGCAATGTCGGTGAGAAGACAAATGCAAATTGTTCTATCCAGGCCAATTCTAGTTTCTGCATTACACGCCAAACTGATGAAAATACAAAAGCAAATTGTCGTATCCAGTCCAAAGGATGTATTTGTGTTCTGTCATTTTTAAATACCTTAGATTTTTTTCACGGATAAAAATTGCTTATAATCAACGTTATTGTCTCTGAATGTGTGAACTGGTTCACGATTGTATGATAATCCGTTTGTGTCTGCCCGGAATCCAAGTCACGTACTCTCTGTAAATTACGTAAATTATTCTGGCTGTGTGAGTGTGGCAAATGTTCGGAATGTGGCGTATGCTGTGTCGTGTTAGAGGCTGTAACATTTTTCATCTGTCACTTCTTGCTGTAAAGACGACACTTTTCTACGCAATGTATTATTGGACGAACCCATCACAGTGATTGCTGTAAATTTTGGAATTCGGGTGTTTGATTGAAAGAAATTGGTGACGTATCGTCTGATTTGGTGTCATTGTTATTTTCGATAACGTCAATACGACTGGCCAATTCATCAAATTTTTCAGTCAATGCTTTAACCTGATCATCATTTTTAGTGTCACAAGCATTAATTTGTTTTTGGATTTTACGGGTAGTTTTGTTCAATTTCTTAACGTCTGCTTTAATGGCATCGGGATCCTGTATTAATTCTAATTGTTCAAGTCTGTTGGTCACTGTCTGAAAGTCCACTGTGTGTGTGTGTGTGTGTGTGTGTGTGTGTGTGTGTGTGTGTGTGTGTGTGTGTCTGTTTTTGTTTTAAGATCGGAGATTTCATCATGCAATTCGGTGTTCAACTGTTTTATAGTATTGATTTCGTCTGATACTGTAGCAATGTTATTGTCTACGTATGTTTTTGCTTTCGTAAATAATTTGCGCTTATCTTCCTGTCTCTGTGCAGTAATTGTTTCCATGACTTGTTTCTTTACTTTCTTCTGTTCCTGTATGAATTTACGGTAACGCGTTTCACAGTTCTGTAGGTAGTGATTAAAACGTTTGTCAATTAGGCTGTTCTGTTGTTCGAATTTCTTGTCTACTTTCGCATCCAGTGTGCGTGCAAGTTCTGCTGACAATTTAAACTCGTAGCGTAACTGTGTTGCGTTTTCAGAACATTGTTTAGCGACTGCACTAATTTCATCTAAGTAATTTGGTAGTGGCTGCATATGTATTACTTAATTCTTATGCAACGGATCTAATTTCTTCACTACTATTCCTAGCACAAGCCTTAATTTCCTCACGTAATTGTTCTTTAGTATCATGACATTGCACGGCAACGGCTGCAATCTGTTCATTAATCTGTTTAAAGTTCTCATTAATTTGTTTGATGGACCTGTCATGTTTTTCATTCGACTGTTTGGAATTGTCTAGTTTTTCCATTAAGTTGTTTGTAATTGTTATCTTGTTTTACATTCGACTGAATTTTTCATCAAGTTGTAGCAATACTGACATAACTTGATCCATGCCAAAAGTAGCGACTATTTTCTATGATGTATGATGGTGTATCTGCATGTGACACGTTTTGAATAACCATTTGGTCATTGTCTGCTTCACGAAAGGGTTCGCTAATCGATGTGCACTGTTGGCCACTAGAGCGGAATCAAATAAATCTGACGTGTTTTGTGTATGTTGTTCACCTTCGTTACAAACAATTACCTGTTCGCTACGTAAATTTTGCAAATCAGGCGTGTCAAACTGGACAGCGTTCGTTGTAACGGAAAGTGCCGCGTTATCGATTGTTAAATTTACAGTGGACACAATTGAATTTGTTTGCTCATCATTTAGATTATAATCATTACCGGTGGTCGGTACGCACTGATTGTCTGTAACTGGAGGATTATCATCAAGACACTGAGCGTCGCTAGTATTATCAGTCAAATTATTAAAGTCGGCTTTTTCACCCATTTCGACTCGCGATGTACTGCTAGCAGTTTTTCGTGGCATTTTCACAACTCAAAGTTAAGCACAAAATCAAAAAAAAGAAAAAGCAAAAATGGAACAAATACAGTTACAACAAAGAGCAATAAATTGCCGATGATCTGTGAAAGAAAAAGTGACAAATTAGTAAATGCGTTGCGCCAGATGCAAACTACTTTTAATATTAAGTAAATAAGAGCAGATATATAACTGACTACTTCTCAGAAATAAGTAAATAAGAGCAGATATATAACTGACTACTTCTCAGAAATTCACAAAAATACGATCCTGGCCGGTTGTCGACAAGTGCAACCTCCCCACAAAATACCTAGGGTAACATCCCCACAAAATAAAATAATATGAATAATATTCTCATTTAGTGTAACCTCAAAACAGAAAAATTCCTAAACCTCCCAACAGTAAAAAAAATATAATTATGTCGTTCACATTCAGTATAACCTACCAACAGGAAAATTGCGTAACGTATCAATAATAAAATGTGACTAATCTCTCAAAAAATGTGGGTCACTTATAACCTTTCAATAATTGACAGTCAATTTAACCTGGTAAATTTTGGATCTCAGCAATGCTGCGCCATGGCCCTGATACATCATTCTGAATAAACTGAAAAATCTTACCTTAATGAGATCGCCGGATAACGCGTATGTATCTGCTCCTATAAGAAATTTTCCTGGCGCAGCTAAGTGCAATGCTGCCCGATAGATTTGTCTTATATAAAAGGAAAGAACTGATTTTTCTTTTCAATAATCGGGATGGCCAAGGATTGGAGAAATTGGTGAATTCTTTAAATTGAGATGAATGTGAAAATTTACTTTTTTTTGAGAAAGTTTATTATTAACAGATTTTTTTAAAACATTTACATGGGACTTGATGTAACAATACTACATATGCGCGAGGCTGCTTTTACCTTATCCTACAACGCTCAGGCTCCGCCATCGCTGCACACGACCGGCCCAGCCAACACGATACACCAGACACGACTGCTCGCTAGCAACAACTTACTCCTTCTGCTACACAAGTTCCTACTGCAGTCAATACTGCTGTTTGGTCTCAGATTCTCTTCTAGCTTACATATCGCAGGCAGCGCGTGAGCAATCCATCGAAATTACATCTGCTCGACCGCGCTAACAACAAATTCTTTAATCATGGACCTCTTACAACTTGCTGTTTCACGAAGAATGCAGTGTAATAACTGTCAATGGTCTAAAACCAGTGTTGGTATTTCAAGTCGTTAGCTTCCTTTCTATTAGCATAAATTTAAACAGCTTCCATAAAACCCCCAGCTCATGTAACTTCAATGAAGTTTCTTGTACCAATGTCGTCCGTAGAATTATAGCAGTTCATTTTCTTATCTTAAAATATAAAGCACTGACCGCAAGCAAAACATGCAATAGCGAGTAAATATACCAGTAGAGAACAGAATGTCAACAAATGGATGTAGCACAATCCCTACAACGAGGCTCTGCCAAGCGAACAATCTATAATTAATACCATAGTGTGACCTAAACTCCATGTTTGTACACCGTATATCAGCATTTCTATATACCAAATTAAAGAGTAGTTATGACAACAAAACAGAAATGCGTAAATATGCAATCCATACGCAAAGCAAATAATATATATCTTACATAATATTAGCATCATTAACATCATATCAGCATAAGCAAATAAATGTTCATATGTAATCTTAGGAAGTAAACATGAAGGCGTAAGCAGATAAATCACAAAGTATAACTTACATACATAACCATATCAGCACAACTAGTCAGGTGACAATTATAATTTAAATAAATAAGCGCAGCAGGCACATAATAAAAAATATGACATCAGTGAAAAAGCAGACCAGCCAAGCGTTGCATAATATACATAAGTAACAACCCTGTTCATTAATCAATCATTGTCAAAATCAGTTAACACAAAGTATAAATCACGTAATCGCGAGCAGAAAATTACGTATAAAGTACATACCTAAGTGGAAATGTGTTACCTGAAAAATAAACTCAATTAATAGTTACCTTTTTAGTTTATTACTGTCTTCTTCGAAATTACATTCTTCCTGAAATTTTCTCTATAGCAAGTTCTCTTACCGTCAGACACACACAGAATTTACCTGAAGTTCTAAAATATTTTATACAACTGTATCCTGAAAAAAACTGAACATTAATAACATAATTTATCAAGTAACTATAGCTTTATACTGAATTTAATCAGAGAAATTAGACTGTGTATTTGTTTACGGCTGTCAGTGCATTCGCACTGAGCGCTCGATCAGCTGTCGGTACGCGTGACGTAGGAAGTAACTGCGGTCAACGAGTGCCTTGTGCGGCGCGCAGACTTGACTGTTGCTTTGAGTATGTGCCGCCGCCAGAACACGGCGCGGTATCCTTGTATTCTCTGTGTGTTTACATGTAACTGTTAGTTTCTCAAAAGTATGTCATTCCACAAATATTTTAACGTTCGATATATGATGTATTCCCTTAGAGCACCGTGATTTAAGAGTTCCTACTTCGACAGTGTTATCATGAATAATTTTGCGAACTCCATATGGACCGTTATAAAGAGGAAAAAATTTGCGACACAAGCCTTTTCCTTTGTGAGACAAACGATAGACTTAATTAACACCTTTTGCCCAACTGACAAGGTTTTTAAACGACCAGGACATTTAGCTGATTTCTCTCTTCTAGCAGCCGCAGATGCAATGTTTTGTAGAGCCAGATTGACAACTTCAGAATGCCCCAGTTTCCGAGTAGGCGGAAAAGGAACGATTTCAGAAATGCGATTTGTCGGTGCTTTATTTTTAATATCAATATTGGCCGTAAAGAAGTTGAATCATTAGGGAGTTCATTCAGAATATTTTGAAAAATATGAAGATATTGATCCTACGTTCTGTGATTCTGATGACTATAAAGTCGACACAATTTATTGATTTCCTTCATCCATCTCTCTAAAGCGTTAGATGGAGGGTGAAAAAGTGAAACGAAAACTGGTTTAATCTTACGACGCCGTAGAGTGCGTAGCCAAATTTTATAGCGAAACTGTGATCCATTACCTGATATAACCTTATCAACATGACCCACTTCTTTAAGAAAATGTTTGATGAAAGCATTAGATACTGAACGAGCTGTTGCTTTGCGTAAAGGTGTAAAACACACATATTTTGATGTCAATTCCACTACTACCAAAATGTACGCAAAACCGTTAGTAGAACGAACCACTGGACCGAACAAATCGACTGCAGCCATCTCCTTTAACTTCGCTAGAATGATAGGAAACAACGGTGCTCTGTGAGAAATACACTCCTGGAAATGGAAAAAAGAACACATTGACACCGGTGTGTCAGACCCACCATACTTGGTCCGGACACTGCGAGAGGGCTGTACAAGCAACGATCACACGCACGGCACAGCGGACACACCAGGAACCGCGGTGTTGGCCGTCGAATGGCGCTAGCTGCGCAGCATTTGTGCACCGCCTCCGTCAGTGTCAGCCAGTTTGCCGTGGCATACGGAGCTCCATCGCAGTCTTTAACACTGGTAGCATGCCGCGACAGCGTGGACGTGAACCGTATGTGCAGTTGACGGACTTTGAGCGAGGGCGTATAGTGGGCATGCGGGAGGCCGGGTGGACGTACCGCCGAATTGCTCAACACGTGGGGCGTGAGGTCTCCACAGTACATCGATGTTGTCGCCAGTGGTCGGCGGAAGGTGCATGTGCCCGTCGACCTGGGACCGGACCGCAGCGACGCACGGATGCACGCCAAGACCGTAGGGTCCTACGCAGTGCCGTAGGGGACCGCACCGCCACTTCCCAGCAAATTAGGGACACTGTTGGTCCTGGGGTATCGGCGAGGACCATTCGCAACCGTCTCCATGAAGCTGGGCTACGGTCCCGCACACCGTTAGGCCGTCTTCCGCTCACGCCCCAACATCGTGCAGCCCGCCTCCAGTGGTGTCGCGACAGGCGTGAATGGAGGGACGAATGGAGACGTGTCGTCTTCAGCGATGAGAGTCGCTTCTGCCTTGGTGCCAATGATGATCGTATGCGTGTTTGGCGCCGTGCAGGTGAGCGCCACAATCAGGACTGCATACGACCGAGGCACACAGGGCCAACACCCGGCATCATGGTGTGGGGAGCGATATCCTACACTGGCCGTACACCTCGGGTGATCGTCGAGGGGACACTGAATAGTGCAAGGTACATCCAAACCGTCATCGAACCCACCGTTCTACCATTCCTAGACCGGCAAGGGAACTTGCTGTTCCAACAGGACAATGCACATCCGCATGTATTCCGTGCCACCCAACGTGCTCTAGAAGGTGTAAGTCAACTACCCTGGCCAGCAAGATCTCCGGATCTGTCCCCCATTGAGCATGTTTGGGACTGGATGAAGCGTCGTCTCACGCGGTCTGCACGTCTAGCACGAACGCTGGTCCAACTGAGGCGCCAGGTGGAAATGGCATGGCAAGCCGTTCCACAGGACTACATCCAGCATCTCTACGATCGTCTCCATGGGAATGTAGCAGCTTGCATTGCTGCGAAAGGTGGATATACACTGTACTAGTGCCGACATTGTGCATGCTCTGTTGCCTGTGTCTATGTGCCTGTGGTTCTGTCAGTTTGATCATATGATGTATCTGACCCCAGGAATGTGTCAATAAAGTTTCCCTTTCCTGGGACAATGAATTCACTGTGTTCTAATTTCAATTTCCAGGAGTGTAGTTGGCGGCTTAGCCTTTTGACATAATTTGCGTTTGGCAAGAACAAATCGAATACGTTTTTCCATATTACTGAGGTAGCAATTTTCTCGTAATTTATGAAAGCATTTTTTGGGACCAAAGTGTGCATAACTGAAATGTGTACATCACATCAATTTATTAACCCACTCATCAGGAATGCAAACTAACCAAACAGAGTTGTCAACCGATTTTCGTTTAAAAAGAATATCACTGCGAACTAAATAGTACTGTCTAATTGCAACGTTTTTCCTTTCTCCTCCACTTCTCCTTAATGTCCTTACTGATTGGATCCTTGTTTTGTTCATTAGCGATGTCCTGGAGCGAAGACGAAATAAAATTTTCAAACGCAACACCTTGAATATACATCAAACAATAACTGTTTTCTTTGCAGTCCTCCTCAGCACTTTGTTTCAAACCCATAGGTTCACGTGATAAAGCATCAGCAATAATATTTGAAGAAGCCTGGATGTTAACAATACTAAAATCAAATTCCTGTACATACAGCGCCCATCGTGACAATCTTCCATGTGTTAATTTTGTTGCCATAAGAAATTCCAGAGCTTGACGATCGGTATAAACCTTAGTATGTCTGCCATACAAAAAGGTGCGAAATTTTGTGAAAGCCCAAACAACAGCCAAAGCTTCAAGTTCCCTAATCGAATAATTCTTTTCTGATTTAGAGAGAACACGATTTCCAAATGCAATAGTTTTCTGTACTACAACGCCGTTTCCTTCTACCTCCTGAAATAAGTGTGCACCTAGGCCTTTGTATGATGAGTCCGTCGCCAAACAAAAATCTTTAGATAAATCTGGATGTGAAAGAAGTGGAGCAGCAACTAAAGCATCACGAAGGTGTTCAAATTCTGATTGAGCTTCCTCATCCCAACACCAATTAGAATTCTTTCCAGATAGTTCACATAAACGAGGTGTGGCCAAATTGTCCAATCTAATAAAGCGTCTAAGAAAATTACAGACACCAAGGAAACTACGAACATCACGTTTTGTGGTAGAAACAGCATAATTACGAATAGCGTCTAGTTTCTCTGGATCAGGAAGAATACCTTCTGTAGAAATAATATGACCAAGAAATTTCACGTGAGAACGACCAAATTCAGATTTTTCCAACTTCTCTGTAATGCCAACTCTTGGAAAAATACGTAATAATGAATCCCAAACTTTTTATACTCACTCCAAGAACGTTTAGCAATAAGAATATCGTAAACATATGAAGTAATATTGTCACGAAGATAAACAGGTAAAATTTCGTTTAAACCACGAATGAATGCTGCTGAACATACAGTAAGTCCAAACAGTAATTTCCGAAATCACTTTTGGGTAAAATAGTCATATCCGGTTATTCTTTACCGACTCTCTAGATAGATTGATAGTTGAAGAGTTGTTTTGATAGATACAAAGAAGAGTAAAAGAGTAGGCAGCGGTGCAGAAAACTAAAAGGGAAATAGCACCACTACAGCTCGGGGCCTTGTGCACGCTACGGCACATATTCACTTAGTGTAGTGAATGCCCTGAGGACTTAAATAGCCACACATAAATTCCAGTTTGTGACTTAGTGCCCAATTTGGCGAAAGTGCGTACAAAAATTGATCTAACTATGAACATGGATGTATGTCTTCCTTAGAATTGCGAAGGATCTTAAATTTCCGAAGAGTTAAAAAGTGTTTAAAGTCAAAATTTTTCGCCTCGTGGCGACAAAGACCTACCGCGTCTGTCGCAGTACGAATATCGATTATTGTCAAGTTCGCGCGCCTGGCGCTCTCTTGTTGCATCTCGTAAAAGAAATAAATTATTTTCTTCAAACCCCGCTGCTATCTGTGATTCTAAATTTCTTCTACTGTCTTTTCCTACGATTTCGCTTTCAATTTGTTTAACTTGCTTTCGTAACGCCTTTAATTCCCTTTTAACGCGTTCATTAAAGTTTCCTTGATTTTCAACATGTTTCTTTATGTTCTGGTACTCTTCGGTTTCCGCAAATGACAATGGAGCTGTTTCATCTGAATCTCTGTCCCCATTTAAACGGAGACTTGTCAATTTATCTGAAATCTCCTCAACTCTTTCCGATATGTCACCTATTTGTTCTTTCTGTTTATTTACGTCTTCTGTAAGTGTCGCGACTCGGGTTTCAGTATTGACACATTTAGTAGTTAACTGTTCATATTGTTGTGTTAGGTTATTTATTCTCTCCTTTGCTACGGATTCCTCGATTCTTTCAAATATTTCTTCCTTATCGTGTGCACGTTGTAAATGTAACTCTGAAAATTTTTGTACTATCAAGCGATCTCTTTCCTCCTGTTCTCTCTCCTGTTCCTTTTGTCTAATTTCTATTGAAATTAATCTATTATTGTGAGCATTCAAAATCGGTTGTGCTTCTTCTCTAATTTCTTTCTTTAATTCATCTTTCATGTTTCTAAAACATGTCCCTATTCGTGACTCTAACCGTGTTTCCATTGTTCCCATATCAGTTTTAACTGCTCCTAATTGTGAGTCTAACCGTGTTGCCAATGTTCCCATCTGTGATGAAAATTTAATATAGCACCCATCAACTGCTCCATATTAACTGGTTCAAAATTATTTTCATCCCTAACATTTCCCGTAAAACTAACTTCCTTCGTCATAGTTGTAAAGCTATAGTTTGATACTATTCCAGAATCTTCTGTTGTTAATCTCGTATTCTGAAAATTTTTTGATTGTGAAAAATTTTGAACTGGTTCCGGACTATGTTCCCGGCTTATTAAATTGTTTTCTACTTCATTATTCATCATACTTTTCTCCTGTGTTGGCGAGTTCGCCATGTTAACAACTTCGTCATTCCCACTATCCATCATTTTTGCCTTTTTCATCGATCATGTAATCATTTACAAAACATACAAAACTCGTCACTATACGAAAATTACACAGAATATAACACTTTATCACCAACAATACCATCCATACGAAAGGCTTCCCGACAAACACGCCTAATGAACAATTAAAAACCTTCACAATTGCACAAAATTGTCAAACCCGTATACGACTCATCAAAAATTAAATTAAAAAAAAATACCAGCAGAAGAATGACAAGACAACTACAAATGTTCAATTACAAAATATATACATGCGATATAGACTACAATTACTAAACTACAAATTACTACAACAATACTACTGTCTGCTGTTTTTACTGTCAAGAGAATTCCAAGGGACGATCCTGGCAGGGGAGCCACGTCCATGGGGACTTAATTATAAAATGTAAATATAACCATGGACCTTGCCGTTGGTGGGGAGGCTTGCGTGCCTCAGCGATACAGATGGCCGTACCGTAGGTGCAACCACAACGGAGGGGTATGTGTTGAGAGGCCAGACAAACGTGTGGTTCCTGAAGAGGGGCAGCAGCCTTTTCAGTAGTTGCAGGGGCAACAGTCTGGATGATTGACTGATCTGGCCTTGCAACATTAACCAAAACGGCCTTGCTGTGCTGGTACTGCGAACGGCTGAAAGCAAGGGGAAACTACAGCCGTAATTTTTCCCGAGGACATGCAGCTTTACTGTATGATTAAATGATGATGGCATCCTCTTGGGTAAAATAGTCCCCCATTCGGATCTCCGGGCGGGGACTACTCAGGAGGATGTCGTTATCAGGAGAAAGAAAACTGGCGTTCTACGGATCGGAGCGTGGAATGTCAGATCCCTTAATCGGGCAGGTAGGTTA
This sequence comes from Schistocerca gregaria, assembly GCF_023897955.1. NCBI lineage: Eukaryota > Metazoa > Arthropoda > Insecta > Orthoptera > Acrididae > Schistocerca > Schistocerca gregaria. The sequence continues at coordinate 599,934,052 of NC_064923.1, read as the reverse complement.
GAAAATTTAAAAAGGGAAATGGATAGGTTAAAGTTAGATATAGTGGGAATTAGTGAAGTTCGGTGGCAGGAGGAACAAGACTTCTGGTCAGGTGACTACAGGGTTATAAACACAAAATCAAATAGGGGTAATGCAGGAGTAGGTTTAATAATGAATAGGAAAATAGGAATGCGGGTAAGCTACTACAAACAGCATAGTGAACGCATTATTGTGGCCAAGATAGATACGAAGCCCACACCTACTACAGTAGTACAAGTTTATATGCCAACTAGCTCTGCAGATGATGAAGAAATTGAAGAAATGTACGATGAAATAAAAGAAATTATTCAGTTAGTGAAGGGAGACGAAAATTTAATAGTAATGGGTGACTGGAATTCGAGTGTAGGAAAAGGGAGAGAAGGAAACATAGTAGGTGAATATGGATTGGGGCTAAGAAATGAAAGAGGAAGCCGCCTAGTAGAATTTTGCACAGAGCACAACTTAATCATAGCTAACACTTGGTTTAAGAATCATGAAAGAAGGTTGTATACGTGGAAGAACCCTGGAGATACTAAAAGGTATCAGATAGATTATATAATGGTAAGACAGAGATTTAGGAACCAGGTTTTAAGTTGTAAGACATTTCCAGGGGCAGATGTGGACTCTGACCACAATCTATTGGTTATGACCTGTAGATTAAAACTGAAGAAACTGCAAAAATGTGGGAAATTAAGGAGATGGGACCTGGATAAACTGAAAGAACCAGAGGTTGTACAGAGTTTCAGAGAGAGCATAAGGGAACAATTGACAGGAATAGGGGAAAGAAATACAGTAGAAGAAGAATGGATAGCTCTGAGGGATGTAGTAGTGAAGGCAGCAGAGGATAAAGTAGGTACAAAGACGAGGGCTGCTAGAAATCCTTGGGTAACACAAGAAATATTGAATTTAATTGATGAAAGGAGAAAATATAAAAATGCAGTAAAAGAAGCAGGCAAAAAGGAATACAAACGTCTCAAAAATGAGATCGAAAGGAAGTGCAAAATGGCTAAACAGGGATGGCTAGAGGACAAATGTAAGGATGTAGAAGCTTATCTCACTAGGGGTAAGATAGATACTGCCTACAGGAAAATTAAAGAGACCTTTGGAGAGAAGAGAACCACGTGTATGAATATCAAGAGCTCAGATGGCAGCCCAGTTCTAAGCAAAGAAGGCAAGGCAGAAAGGTGGAAGGAGTATATAGAAGGTTTATACAAGGGCGATGTACTTGAGGACAATATTATGGAGATAGAAGAGGATGTAGATGAAGGCGAAATGGGAGATACGATACTGCGTGAAGAGTTTGACAGAGCACTGAAAGACCTGAGTCGAAACAAGGCCCCCGGAGTAGACAACATTCCATTAGAACTACTGACGGCCTTGGGAGAGCCAGTCATGACAAAACTCTACCAGCTGGTGAGCAAGATGTATGAGACAGGTGAAATACCCTCAGACTTCAAGAAGAATATAATAATTCCAATCCCAAAGAAAGCAGGTGCTGACAGATGTGAAAATTACCGAACTATCAGTTTAATAAGCCACGGCTGCAAAATACTAACGCGAATTCTTTACAGACGAATGGAAAAACTGGTAGATGCAGACCTCGGGGAGGATCAGTTTGGATTCCGTCGAAATGTTGGAACACGTGAGGCAATACTGACCTTACGACTTATCTTAGAAGAAAGATTAAGAAAAGGCAAACCTACGTTTCTAGCATTTGTAGACTTAGAGAAAGCTTTTGACAATGTTGACTGGAATACTCTTTTTCAAATTCTAAAGGTGGCAGGGGTAAAATACAGGGAGCGAAAGGCTATTTACAATTTGTACGGAAACCAGATGGCAGTAATAAGAGTCGAGGGGCATGAAAGGGAAGCAGTGGTTGGGAAAGGAGTGAGACAGGGTTGTAGCCTCTCCCCGATGTTATTCAATCTGTATATTGAGCAAGCAGTAAAGGAAACAAAAGAAAAATTTGGAGTAGGTATTAAAATTCATGGAGACGAAGTAAAAACTTTGAGGTTCGCCGATGACATTGTAATTCTGTCAGAGACGGCAAAGGACTTGGAAGAGCAGTTGAACGGAATGGACAGTGTCTTGAAAGGAGGATATAAGATGAACATTAACAAAAGCAAAACGAGGATAATGGAATGTAGTCAAATTAAATGGGGTGATGCTGAGGGAATTAGATTAGGAAATGAGACACTTAAAGTAGTAAAGGAGTTTTGCTATTTAGGAAGTAAAATAACTGATGATGGTCGAAGTAGAGAGGATATAAAATGTAGACTGGCAATGGCAAGGAAAGCATTTCTGAAGAAGAGAAATTTGTTAACATCGAATATAGATTTATGTATCAGGAAGTCGTTTCTGAAAGTATTTGTTTGGAGTGTAGCCATGTATGGAAGTGAAACATGGACGATAACTAGTTTGGACAAGAAGAGAATAGAAGCTTTCGAAATGTGGTGCTACAGAAGAATACTGAAGATAAGGTGGATAGATCACGTAACTAATGAGGAGGTATTGAATAGGATTGGGGAGAAGAGAAGTTTGTGGCACAACTTGACTAGAAGAAGGGATCGGTTGGTAGGACATGTTTTGAGGCATCAAGGGATCACAAATTTAGCATTGGAGGGCAGCGTGGAGGGTAAAAATCGTAGAGGGAGACCGAGAGATGAGTACACTAAGCAGATTCAGAAGGATGTAGGTTGCAGTAGGTACTGGGAGATGAAGCAGCTTGCACAGGATAGAGTAGCATGGAGAGCTGCATCAAACCAGTCTCAGGACTGAAGACAACAACAACAACAATAATTTTAGTAGCTGTGTGTCCGTTTACGAAGTCTCGTAACCGGTTGGCCCTGAGTAGTTTTAGTACGCAATCTGACTGCATAAAATAACAAAGAATGAAGGGAAATTTCCGTTAACACAATTGATTAATCAAGTCCCCAGCAACTATAAAAGCTACGAAACAACAAAACACAAGTGTAACTGTTCTGTATGTGGAAGTGTGATTCAACGTACACGTATCTGCCACGGTTCTTTCTCAATACGACAAGAATTTTTAAACACCATTTACAATGAACTAATCGAAAAACCGTAAATACTATAATTGCACATAGAAACCAGAATTACAAGTCTAATACATGAACACGAGCCAGATGCTTTGTTGACTGAACCTGTGACGAAGAGGCATTATTATTAAGGAGATTTTAAATACGGAAATTTTTTGTTACCTCCACATATATTGACGAAAAATACACTGTGATCATTGCAACATCTTCCATATATGCATTACACCAACCGAACAGCATCTACTCTCTCGCCCAACAGAACAATCACTGCACACGAGATGGTCTCAACTAGTAGTGCTCTCGACATCTTCTCAACAAGCACTGCCCACGGCAACCTCTGAACTACAACTGCCCTCAACATTCTCTGAACAACTACTGCGCCAGTGGAGGCGGAGGAATAATAATCTTTGGCGCAATCTCTGGCGCTGTGACTCAGTGTAGCCACCTTTCAGTATGATAGTTACATGTCAGTATAGCACATACGGAAATGGAAGAGAAATACTCTGGGAACTGTAATGGGAATCGTTGGAAGAAAGATGACAGACTTTTCATGATACATTATTGGATAAGTTTACAGAAATTCCATTAGATCCTTCGGATAGTTTTGAACATGATACCAATTTGGAGAAATTTCAGATCGTTCAGATACTTTTGCACATGGGCAAGTTGGTGGCTCTGGGACTAGTACTGATTGGCTGTTCCGTTTTAGTGACTGTTAAATTACTGAGCTATGACTGGGTGTTTTAAATGTGCATGCTAACTTAGAAACTCTCTGACTGGCCAACGGGTGTGGATTAAGATAGAGCTGAAAAAATATGGTTAGTCGCTGTGATTGGTAGATCTAAATATATTTGTGTGGCTTAAAAGCTGTCCAATTGGTCCATTTCCAAGAAAGAGGAGTGGCTTAGGAGAGGGGCGGGCATGCATTTGCTCTGCCTCTGCTTGTAGGTAACCAAGCCTCTACTTTTCTTTCATTACGCTAGCATTTCTTGCATTTTTTAAAAGGGGCCTCTGTCGCTAATCCTATGTCACTATTGCTGGATGTCTGATGTGCACAGGCGGAATGTATTGTTTATACTTCGATTCCTGCTCGAGAAGGCGACTGCTTTTGCATGGCATTACTGGAGCCACGGCGATGTCGATACGCAGAATATACGTCATCTGCACAAAAGTATTCAGCTAGGAGATAGATGATGATGATGTTTCGGTTTGTGGGGCGTTCAACTGCGCGATTATCAGCGCCCGTACAAATTCCCAACCTATGCTCAGTCCAATCTCGCCACTTTTCATGAATGATGATGAAATGACGAGGACAACACAAACACCCAGTCATGTCAAGGCAGGTGAAAATCCCTGACCCCGCCAGGAATCGAAACCGGGATCCCGTGCTCGGGAAGCGAGAACACGACCGCGAGACCACGAGCTGCAGAGTAGAATATAGAATAGTGTACCAGTTATGAAAGCAGAATCCTCAACAATAAATAACATTTCACACTGAAAGCACGTTTCCTGACTACACTCGATAGTGCAGACGGAACTGAAATGTCTACCTCAGCAGGGAGAGTGCTCCTGTTAATATACACATAGTATGCTCTAGCAAACTCCAGTCTTCTGTAAATAAGTAAGTCCCCAAACCTTCCAGGAAACCTAATCATTAAAAGATAATGAATAGCATTAGCGGTAGATGGAAATGCTGACACGCTTGTCGCCAGCTAGCAACTGTAACGGTTGCACTATGGCGGAAGATGTGCACCGTATGACAGTGTTATGGAAAGTTAGCGGAAGTGGATGATGAAAAGTTGGTTGTCATGCTGCTGTGACAAGAATTTAACAAAACTGTGAAGGACCTCAGTCGGAACAAGGCACCTGGAGTAAACAACTTTCCTTCAGAACTATTGCACTTAGGCGTCAAAAGTCTTGTGATACCTGCTAATATCGTGTCGGACCTACTATGGTCCGGCGAAGTGCTGCAATCGACGTGTCATGGACCCAACAAGTCGTTAGAAGTCCCCTGCAGCAATATTCAGCGGATGCAGGATTTTGTGCACGAACCGACTTCTCAAATATTTTTCTTAAATGTTCCGTGGAATTCAAACCAGTTGCGAACAACTGTGCACCGGTGACATGGCGCATTGTCATCTATATAAATTTCATCGTTGTTTGAGAACATGATGTCCGAACATAAACATTTCTAGTCAATGATCGGTTCACTTGGATTGCAAACCACAGTCCATTCCATGTAAACACAGCCCACATTATCAGAGGGTCATCACCAGTTTGCACAGTGTCTAGTTGACAGCCTGCGTCCATCGTTTCTTATGGTCGACACCACACTAGAACCCTAACATCAGCACTTAACAACTGAAATTTTTACTCTTCTTACCAGGCCACTGTTTTCCAGACGTGGGAACACGTGAGGCAGTACTGACCCTACGACTTATCTTAGAAGCTAGATTAAGAAAAGGCAAACCTACGTTCGTAGCATTTGTAGACTTAGAGAAAGCTTTTGTCAATGTTGACTGGAATACTCTCTTTCAAATTCTGAAGGTGGCAGGGGTAAAATACAGGGAGCGAAAGGCTATTTACAATTTGTACAGAAACCAGATGGCAGTTATAAGAGTCGAGGGACATGAAAGGAGAGCAGTGGTTGGGAAGGGAGTGAGGCAGGGTTGTAGTCTCTCCCCGATACTACTGAATCTGTATATTGAGCAAGCAGTAAAGGAAACAAAAGAAAAAACCGGAGTAGGCATTAAAATCCATGGAGAAGAAATAAAAACTTTGAGGTTCGCCGATGACATTGTAATTGTGTCAGGCAGCAAAGGACTTGGAAGAGCAGTTGAACGGAATGGACAGTGTCTTGAAAGGGGGACATAAGATGAACATCAACGAAAGCAAAACGAGGATAATGGAATGTAGTCGAATTAAGTCGGGTGATGTCGAGGGAATTAGATTAGGAAATGAGACACTTAAAGTTGTAAAGGAGTTTTGCTATTTGGGGAGCAAAATAACTGATGATGGTCGAAGCAGAGAGGACATAAAATGTAGACTGGCAATGGCAATTTAGACAAGAAGAGAAGAGAAGCTTTCGAAATTTGGTGCTACAGAAGAATGCTGAAGATTAGATGGGTAGATCACATAACTAATGAGGAGGTACTGAACAGAATTGGGGAGAAAAGGAGTTTGTGGCACAACTTGACTAGAAGAAGGGATCGGTTGGTAGGACATGTTCTGAGGCATCAAGGGATCACCAATTTAGTATTGGAGGGCAGCGTGGAAGGTAAAAATCGTAGAGGGAGACCCTCAAGAGATGAATACACTAAGCAGATTCAAAAAAAGGTTCCAATGGCTCTGAGCACTATGGGACTTAACATCTCAGGTCATTAGTCCCCTAGAACGTAGAACTACTTAAACCTGACTAATCTAAGGACATCACACACATCCATGCCCGAGGCAGGAGTCGAACCTGCGACCGTAACGGTCACGCGGTTCCAGACTGAAGCGCCTAGAATCGCTCGGCCACCAGCGGCCGGCACACTAAGCAGATTCAGAAGGATGTAGGTTGCAGTACGTACTGGGAGATGAAAATGCTTGCACAGGATAGATCAGCATGGAGAGCGGCATCAAACCAGTCTCAGGACAACAACAACAACAGAGTCCAACCGATATGGTCACGAACCCAGGAGAGAAGCTGCAGGCAACAACGTGTTGTTAGCAAGGCACTCGCGTCAGACGTCTGCTGCCGTAGCCAATTTCGTCGCACCGCCCAAAAGGATACGCACGTCGTACGTCCCACATTGATTAGTAAGGTCACTTCACGTAGTGTTGGTTGTCTGTTAGCACTGACAACTCTACGCAAACGCCGCTGCTCTTGGTAGTTTTAGTGAAGGCTGTCGCCCAGTGCGTTGACCGTGGTGAGAGGTAATGCCTGAAATTTAGTATCTTGACACACTCTTGACACTATGGATCTCGGAATACTGAATTTCCTAATGATTTCCGAAATGGAAAGTCTCATGCGTCTAGCTCCCACTACCATTCCTCGTTCAAAGTATGTTGATTCCCATCGTACGGTCATAATCACGTCGGAAACAGTTCCACGTGAACTACCTGAGTACAAATGACAGCGGCGCCAATGCACTGCCCTTTTATACCTGGCGTAAGCGATACTATCGCCATCTACGCAACTGCATTTTGCTGGCCCCTGACAATGTCACTTCAGTGTAAAACTCCTTAAGAAACCTGTTACGACCAAACTGCTACACCTGGTATATGAGATACAGGGTGTTTCACGTACGACGCAAGTGTGGGAACATCAATACCCCCATCCGCATGCTGCAACTACCACATGGCGCTCCGTCCCGTTGTTCGCCAATGGTACAGATTAGCGTCCGGTTTTAACCGAGACTGAACCTGACGAATAGGGAGCGACTTTGGAAGGAACGTTCGAGAAAACTGCTGCGCCATTTGTCACTTCAGCTCCGTGTGTCAAAGGCATTTGCTCACAGAACTGCGTATAAATCCAAACTAAAACCTCAAAAGGTAACATTAGTTCATCGAGTGACAAAATCCAGATACCGTGATCCATGTGATTCGTGTAAGCGACTATTGCAATCTGTGCACAATGAAGAGGTTGATGCTGAAATGCACAATTTTCTATTGAAAAATGGCAGCATTTACCGAGGTACGTGAACTCACAGAACAATCGACGCTGGGGTTTTGAAAATCCTGTCAGTTATACGTGTACCCTCTGCGCGATATGAAAAGAAGAGTGTCGGGACCGTTCGTGCAACGCCAGAGACATCGCTAGAGTCGCATGTGAAACACACAGTTTATTTAGCCATGGCTCAAAAATATTTAACACGAATTGTCTACAGAAGGATGGAAAGACTGGTTGAAGTTGATAACAATAAAGGTCGGGTTGATTTCCGAAGAAACGCAGGAGCACGAGGCGTAATTTCCAGAATTACTTTCACTCTGGAGTGGAGTGTGCGCCGAAGCTGTAGGAGAAAAGGAGTTGTCAGAAAACTGTTAGTCGTGTGTGAAGTGAACGCGAATAAAATGATATTTTTTGCATTTAAAGTTCAATTTTATTATAAACACAGTTTAAATGACAAAAATTTAGACAAATTTCCTTATTCTACAACAAATTTGAACAAATCATTCACGTCATTACCGTAAATAGTACGTATTCACTCCCTTCTGATAAACAGGATATTGTTATTTAAGGAAAAAAGGACGTATTTTGCTGTAGCAACTGTTGCAATCCTGCTGCTTAACTTCTCTAATTTACACCTAAAAGTAGTTCATACAATGTATCAACGTAGCACAGACAAAATGCTCGGGAAGAAGAAGAAGTTAAAATCAATCATGTTTCTCTACATGTTAATTTGCAATGTGAACGTAAAAAGCCTCTTTACGTATCATTATGATTTATCACGCATATGATGCATGGGTCATGAAACTGACTAGTCAGGAAAAAACTTAATCGTGTAGTATAATGTGTGTTGGCTTTGTCTTTCTGTTTGCTCATTTTTAATTAACTAACTTCTTTCTTTATGTAAATAAAATGATTAAGCTTTGTATCAGCATTTGAATGAATCTGTACTTCATTACATTTCAGTACAATAAAAAATAGTTAAAAAACGAAAAAAAAGATAACGCAGTCGGTACATCAATTGTCTGCAGAATGTAAAGCTCTAAGATCTGAGTCCTTGTCTGACACAAAGTTTTAATCTGTCTGCAAGTTTCAGACAACTAGTGAAGGACATTATATTAGAAGATGAGGTGAGGAAATATAAATCCAAATTTATATCTTTTGTGAATTTAGCGAAAAGGTTAGACAATGTGACTGGAAACAGCTTTTTGGAATTCTTAAAGTATCACGAATAAAATGCAGGTGACGAAAGATTATCTATGACTTGCACATAAACCACTTTGCAATTAAAAGAGTTGAAGGACATAAAAAGAAGGCAATAACTGAGAAAGGAGTGAGACAAGTTTGCAGCCTATCGTTGTTATCAATCCGCACACTGAGCAAGCGGTAAAAGCAAGTAAGCAAAAATTTGGAAAAGGGACTTAAAGTTCAGGGAGAAGAAATAAAGACTGAGTTTTGTCAGTGACTTTGTAATTCTATCCGAGGCTGCAAAGGACTTGGAAGGTTATTTGAACGGAATGGGTAGTGTCATGATAAGAGTGATAAGATGAATGTCAACAATAGCAGTTCAACTGTAATGGAATTTTATTGAAATAAATCAGATGATGCCGAGGGAACTAGGTTAGGAAACTAGACACCAAAAGTAGTAGGCGGATTTTACTATTTGGGCAAATAAAATACAGACTGGCAACTGCAAGAAAAAAATTCCTGTAAAAGAGAAATATATTAACATCGACCGTAAATACAGGTTATGATCTAGTGTCTCTCTCGGTTCTATGGACTAACTTACAGCTCTTATCGAAATGACACGATTTTCCAATGACTACCAGCCCATCATCTCATGGCGAAGTCTTTGGCAGCACTCGGCTGTAAACCCAACACTTTCATACTGAAAAAATTATGTGTCATGAAGATTTTTTTGAAAGTATTTTTTTGGGCTAGAGCCTAAATTTGACGTGAATCGTAGATGATAAACGGTACAGAACAGAAGAGCATAGGGGGCTTTGAAATATGGCGCTACAGAAGAATGAAGATTAGATGAGTATATCGAGTAATTATTGGCGAGGTACTCAATCGAAATGGGGGCAAAACGTCTTTATGGCACAACTTGGCCAACATAAGCTGAGACATCACGGTATTGTTACTTTGTTTAATGTAGGGAGGTGTCAGAGGCAGAAGTTGTTGAGGAATACCAACACTTTATTACAGTAAACAGTAGTGCACTGTCCAGTAGTTATGCAGATAAGAAAATACTTGCACAAAGTAGACTATCGTGGAGAGCTGCATCGAACCAGTCTTTGGCCTTTTGGCTACAGATGCAACACATCTTTATTTCAACTAGTTATTTCAGCGTCATATTTCTTTTATTTCCCTACGTGCCTCTACTACCCCCGAGGTAACGTAGGCGGAATTTAACGTTACAGGAGTGCAGTTTTGGGATCGGAGTTGTGACGTCTCCTGGCAAGACATTTACAAAATCGTGACAATATATAAAAAATAATAAAAATAGATATTAATCTGTATTATTATTATTATTATTATTTCATTACTGTATGAATTTTTTTAGATTATGTATAAAAGGAAAAAAACAATTTTTCATTGTTATGTTTGTGCAAATTTTTATGGATCTGTATTTCACAAATAACGTCTGTGGTCGGCGAATGTATGTATCAAAGTAGATAATGAAAAATAATTACAAAGATGCTTATTAAATTACCTATAAATAGTGGAGGTTAAAACATTACCCTGTCTTCTTGTAGCCGTTAAAGTTGTAAGAGCTTGTGACGCTCGCTTAAATGCTTAGGTAGCCTTCGTTTGTCCTTTGATCGAGGAAGACGCCATATTAGTAAAAGGTGTGTACTTTCAATTTATGTTGATTTTTTGAATATAGAAACTGTTAAAATTATTACCTGTCATAATTTATTGCTAGCTTGCCCAAGATTTCATTCCACATTCTTAGCAGTTTTCAGCATATTAGGAATTTTTCATGACGCAGAGCCGTGTAGCGATCGCGGGAGCCGATGCCGCGGCATATTCAAATTAAATTGAATGAAAGCAGTTTTCCCACAATATAGCGGGCAGGAAACGGTACATTAAAATTATCTCTTTCAGCTTCCTGGAGACCTCAGAGGGAAATTGTGGATTTTATTATGTCATATTCGATGGGACATGGACAGCTGATATTAGGTTTTTAGTTACGTAAATAATTCATGAGTGATAAAATTTTACTTGTGTGTGACCAAAGACTGCTGTGCAAAACCTGTTCTGGATGATAACATAAAAATCAATTTTCACTTTTTTTTAGTTTCATGCTCTCATGTTAGTCTAGTCAGGGTAGTTAATGTTGTTGTTGTTGTTGTTGTTGTTGTTGTTGTTGTTGTTGTAGTCTTCAGTCCTGAGACTGGTTTGATGCAGCTCTCCATGCTACTCTATCCTGTGCAAGCTTCTTCATCTCCCAGTACCTACTGCAACCTACATCCTTCTGAATCTGCTTATTGTATTCATCTCTTGGTCTCCCTCTACGATTTTTACCACCCACGCTGCCCTCCAATGCTAAACTGGTGATCCCTTGATGCCTCAGAACATGTCCTACCAACCGATCCCTTTTCTAGTCAAGTTGTGCCACAAACTCCTTTTCTCCCCAATTCTGTTCAATACCTCCTCATTAGTTATGTGATCTACCCATCTAATCTTCAGCATTCTTCTGTAGCACCAAATTTCGAAAGCTTCTCTTCTCTTCTTGTCTAAACTATTTATCGTCCATGTTTCACTTCCATGGTAGTTAATAGTCTTCATATATTTAAAAAATCCACTGCAGCTTTTACGTTTAGTGAACATAAAATACTGTAACTTCCGTTCAGGTAATAGGCGTAGTTTTCAGCGCGTTCAAGAGATGAAAGTAGGGCATTTTTTCCCATAATTAGTTACAGTAATGATACCATGTTCCATATCAAACAACCCAGATCAGTGCAGGAAATCTTTCAGTGTTGTGCGTATCCTTACATAATAGGTCAAAGTGCATAAAGTTAAAATATTTTCAACAGCAGAAACTAATAGTAAAAATCGTATTTTATCTGTCGTGCTCGCAACAATAAGCAATATAAAATTAATTAAAATATTATGCCATATAAACTGCATGTAAAGTAAAATGGGTGTGCGGTGGGGATTACGCGACAGAGTTCGCTATCTACTGCAAACGAATATATTACTCCACTTTTAATGTTTGCGTTGTCTCACTTGCTAATGGTTTGGTTCTAGCTGAGGAATATTTACGACCAATCTGAAATGAAGTATGAAAGCTAAATATGTTTAGCGTTGGTAAAGTAATCTCACGTTTAAAAAGAAAGTAAAGGTATCTTCAACCATAGCTCGGCTAAAACATCACAGTGCTCTACCTGTGATGTTTCTACTGGTTGTCGTGTACCCTTGCCTTCCTTTGATCTTTCTTACTCAACCAAGTATAGGGTCCCTTCACCGACCACAGTGCAGTTGACTATTCTCTCTCTCTCTCTCTCTCTCTCTCTCTCTCTCTCTCTCTCTCTCTCACACACACACACACACACACACACACACACACGGACATCAGCCCGTTGCAAGGTCACTTACTACTTATGCTGAGCTGGAAACCATTGTGCAACTTGACATTTTTCGCCACATCAATCATTTCTGGGGTTGAAAGAAGTGATAAGCAATACAAACAAATCCTAGCATCAACTGCTGACTGAATCCCCAACCTCTGGATTAGCAGCCATTCAGCTATATGTAAAATGCAGCACTACTGCGAAAGAGAGTGCAGATCCATGGGATATTCACTAGCACAACCTTGAATATATGTGTAGAAGGCGGGTCCTGTTACGAAAACCCTGTTTTTATCTGCCGCTTATTGCCTGTGTCCTATCTTTGAGATATGTGTAGAAGGCGGGTCCTGTTACGAAAACCCTGTTTTTATCTGCCGCTTATTGCCTGTGTCCTATCTTTGAGTAATACCGCCGTATCACGGTATTACAGGCAATAAGTACTATCTAACATAGCTTATAGAACGTTTTAGATACAGAGACGCTCTATCAACCAAGAGAACTTGTTTTTATCTCATTAAACGTTTTACATGCAGAGACACTCTATCAACTAAGAGGACTTGTTTTTATCTCGTTAAAGGAAAAAAATTTCAAGCTGGTAGGTCACACGAGTCTTCAAATTATTTCCCAACCACAACCATCCGAAGTACTTCCTACTTGTGTGATGTCGCCTTAGCAGTACACAGAAAGTGTCTCAATACGATGCTGTGCTTTACTCATTAAGGAGCATAGTTCCCGAAAGCGACTAGCGATATAGTGTACACTTACCGTAAATACTTTGATTCTGACGAAGTATTCGCCGTCTTCAACATTCACAACAAATTACAACAGTTTACTAGTTCCCAGACCAGGCCTACAAAAATTCGTGATGGTAAAATATTGCAAAAGGAAGGTGTATTGCAGTTCACTGACACGTAGATTCATAGTTATAAGACCCGAAGTGGACAGGGATGACGCAAATAATGAGCTATGACCTCAAAAAGATGAAACGTGGCCAACTGCACGCCAAAAACGAAACGGCAATCGAAGTAATGGTTAGAAGGCGGTGAACCTGCACTGAAAATATGAAGATTATGCCATCTGCTGGCAAAGAGTGCACAGAGTGTTATGGGATACTACTGAGTTCCTTATTATTTGATTAACTAAAAGGCGATGACGCTACATCTGGCAATTAGGATGGCTTTTCAACAAAGTGAATACGAGACGCGTGTACAAATAAAAAAGAATCATTGTCCGTCAGGATAGCGCACCTGTTGCTTTGGCGATGGGAAAACTGGATGTTCTGAAAATCCAAAATGGAGCTCACTCCCTTTCACTGGATATGGCCCTCTGACTTCCAAATATTCCCATATCCAATTAGATTTATGGCTGTGAAATGTTGTGAGCCTTGTGAAGAAATTATGCAATATATAGATGGGTACCTCACAGAAACACACTTCTCGGGTAGATTTGTTTTTCTTTGTTGTGCCATCCGTTTTCCAACTAGTTTGATGCAGCTCGTCACAACTTTCTCTCCTCCGTGAACCTCTTCGTCTCGGAGTAGCATTTGCACGCATTATCCTCGATTATTTGTTGTATACGTACTAGGGCTGTTGATAAAATACTGATTTTTGGAAAAAAATATAAATATTTATCGGCAATATTTTTTCACACGATAATCGATATCGAAATGGCTATCACGATTTCCAATATTTTTATTTTACACTACTTTTTCGCAATGTTCGGTAAATATTTGAAATTGTTCTTTTGAAACTGCAGAAGAACATAATTTTACTTTCACTGTGCGAAGCAAGTACAGGTGGCACAAAGAAGAAGTTCGATTGCTCTAGCGGGGGGAGGGTATGAATAGGATAACAAGATTTCCTATGTGAGGAAATAGCACAAAAGTTGCGTTAAAAATTGTGCTCATCCGTTACATCGGCATTCTTCAAAAACAGTTGCTGGAAATGATGAACAAAAATCTCAATGACGAGACTGGTCTTTGTGGCGGGCGGAGACGTGTGAGGGGAGGCGCTGACGTAATCGGAGCTCGGCGCTACCAACAGAAACTGCAACGTTCAGCTTCACCATGCAGTTTTGACACTAAAATTGCTAGGTCGCCGGCGTTGGCAGGAATGAAATTCAGGGAAGTCGACATGACGGGTTCTGGCCAAATCCGATATGTCACGAAACCGAAAGACGGATTCATCGTCATCGGACACCTTTTATTGTCCACTTACATGAGTTACCATTGTTAGAAAAGTGGTTATCTCCAAGCGTGAAAGTGCATCGTTATCGTTTCATTTCTTTCTCTTTGGGGGATAAGCAAGCTGATAGCTTGTTGATGTACTGAATATCTGATAATAAATCAATACTTAGCTCTAATATCGGCAGTGTATCTACAACGTGCAGCTGATGTTTTTATATGTGGTACGTCGATATTTTCTCCGTCGATATTTCGATACATTGACACATTTTCGATGTATTGAGGGCTGATAACGGTATGTTTTAAATATCGATGTACCAGATTCACAATATTTTTAAAAAAATATCAACAGTCCTAATAGTCCTAATATGTTCGAATCTCTGTTCCCTTTCAACTTTTTCCTTCTGCAGCTCCCATTAGTACGACCAAAGTTATTTCCCGATGACTTAGCACATGTCTTTTATCATTCTGACCCTTCTTCTCTGTGTTTTCCATGTATTCCTTTACGTGCTGATTCCCCAGATAACCTCCTCACCCCTTATCTTAGCAGTCCATCTAATTTTCAACATGCTTCTATACCACCACATCTTAAAATCTTCGATCTCTTCCTTTAGTGCTTTCCCCGTCTTTTCCCACAGTCTATGATTAATGTCCATGCAAATTCAAACGTACATTCTTACAAAGAAAGTGGCTTGATTTTTTAAACTCTTCTCTCCATTATCAGGCAGAACGTCAGAGCTGCCGTTGGTGAGTTTATCTTCCCTAAAGCCATACTGATCGGCAGCTGGTGGATCCTCAATTTTCTTTTCCATTCTCTGAGTGTTATTGTTTTAGCAACTCGGATGCAAGAGATGTAAAGATAATTGTGCAATAGTACTCGCATTTTCTGATCTTGCTCTCTTTGGACCTGTGTTGATGACATTTTTCCGAAAGTATGCTGGTGTGGCTCCAGATATTTGAATAGTCGTTTGATGCCATTTCTTCAATGATTTTTGAAATTTTGAAGGAATGTTATCCATCCCTTCTGACTCATCTAATAACTAAATTTCCAAATCTATGTTAAACTCTGACACTAATGCTGGATCCCACATTTCTTCCAAACTAACTACCAATTCTTCTTCTATAACGTCAACAGACAGTTCTCCCCTCCTCCCTTCCCATCCATAAATGGCTTTATTGTACTTTTCCCACTTACCTGGACCGCATTTAATAGTGGAATTTCTTTTGCGCTTTTAATATTGACGTCTTCGCTTTTAAATTCACAATGTGCTGTTTTAACTTTCTTATGTGCTGTATCTGTCCTTCCAGCGGCCATTTCCTTTTCGATTTCTTCACATTTTTCTATAACCTTTTATCTTTAGCTTCCTTGCACATTCTGCTGATTTCGTTTCTATATAACTTATAATTACATCGCTATACTGCTGTCGTTTCCCAAACTTTTTTGTACTTCGTTCTTCTGTCGCTCATTTGAAATTTTCTTCTGTTAGCTAAGGTTTCTTGGAAGTTCCCTTGCTTATATCCATATTTTTCTGTCTCACTTCCGTGATTAACCTTTTTTTAGAGATTTAGATTCCTCTTCAACTGAATTGCGTAATGTGGTATTCGTTAGAGAAGTATCTACAGTCTCAGAGAACTTGAACAGCACATCATCATGCTTCAGTACTTCTGTATCCCATTTGTTTACAAACTGATTCCTCCTGATGATTCTCTTAAACTTCACTCTTCGTCATCATTAAATTGTAATCTGAGTTTATACCCGCTATTGTATATGCCTTGCAATCCAGTTCCTGATTTCGGTATCTCGTTCTCACGGTGACGTAATCCAGCTGGATGTATGGATGGTAATCACTGGGAAAGCGTTGGGTTACTACCTGAAATGAAAAACAACTGATTTTAGCACAGTCAATAACATCATAAAAATACATTTTTTTAAAATTCCTATGACTGATGTCATTAGAAAAGGTCTAGTTAAATACTGTTTTTAATTCTCGTTTGAAGTATTAGTTTAAAATGCAGAAGACTATCACTCAATACAGACTTTCGCGAACATTACCTGCGTTTATGGTGAGATTTGTTTGTCGTGATTTATATCAAGGTCAAAGAAATATTTATCTGCCTAATGTTTCGTTTTTCAATGCTAGAAATGACATCAAAGGCTATAACAACTCAGAGATCAGTTTTAATGTCAAACTAGCTCAGCAAGCCTGTTAGGCAATGGTTGGTTTGTGACATCGTCAGACCACTCCTATCTTGGACTCGTGCTGATGTGTTAGTAGTGAGATAAAGGGGATACTGGTGCACTTTTGAAATCAAATTGATATGACTATTAATTAAACTGGCATCAGATTGATTAGCTAATTCATTAAATTGATGACATAGTCTCTTACCCTATTGTTCTGCTGACTGATTTATGACCTCCTGGAGATAATCCATCCTTCTGAGAAACACCCCCTCCCCTCCCCTCCTCCACACTCCACCCCTCAGGGAAATTCCCAGCTCTCCCCTGCACACCCTCTGTTGGCCAGAAATTCAAAAATCGACGGGAAATTCGAATTTTTATGGTAAATTCCAATTTTCGCAGTAAATTCAAATGCTAATTATATTGCATTGTAGATGACGTAATAATGATAATAATAACAATGATTAACAATATATTTTTATTTATAAAATTCAGTTTGTATATTGCTGGTGAGGAAGGATGTAGGGTATTCTCTTTATTTCATTATCTTTGGAATACTGTCATACCAACTGTGAGATCGAAATCCAAGTTGGCCGACCAGAATACTGCAGTCTAATTCCCCTCCTCCTATTGGCGGGATAGTCAAAAATTGGCAAGGAAATCCATATTTTTTTCACTGGCTGTGAAGCATAGGAGTTGGGGAGTGATAGTGTCCATTGACTGAGCACTAGAGAGTACTTCTATCCAGTCTTGTCGGTAACTGCTGGATACGGAAAGGATACTTTTGCTACTGATCTACTACAGAGTTGCTTCAGCCATTATAGCCAGTAGCCATGTGTGAAGGATGGATAATAATTATAAGACAGCAAGCTATCACTGAAGTGCAATGGAGTAGCCTCCTGACAATCCATATATAAATAGTTGATGGGAGAGATATAATGAAGGATAATAATATTAGAACAGTGACCCAATGTCCCAGTGTGGTTAATTTTTTTTCTTTATTGTTATTTCATCCCTCCATGGGTATGGGGGTGGGCTGCCAGCGCTACAGGCTACTCGCTCTTCTACTAGTTGGCATGATAAAAAAGCAACAGGTATTGGGGATAATTACACTGAATTTAAAACTATTTAACAGCGAAAAATAAAATGGAAGTTTCTTTTAGATATATGATAGATTACATCTTGCATTGGTAATTAAAAAAACAGTAATAATAAAGGTAAAATGAAACACAATAGGTGCAAATTTAAATCATTTTCTAAATATTGGTATTTAATAGATGCGCTTTCATGTCACTAGAAAATAGAAGGACCTGCCATGGGAAAGGGAGTCACTTGCTGAAGGGGAAAAGGTTAGCTAGTTAAAAGTGTATGGATGTGGGGGTATAAGAATGGAGGAATGGTGTGTAGCAATGACGGGGTAGGAGTGGCTGTAAGGACAGAAGAGGGGGTGCAGTATGGGGGGGGGGGGGAACTGGTGACCGTTATTGGGAGATATGGGGTGTGCAAAGAAAGGCAGAAGGTAAAAGAAGGGTCAGGATATATGGGTAGGGGAGGGAGAGGAAGCCCTGATAAGGTGGATCGGGAAGTTTTGACCAATAGCTTGTAGGATGAGTATGCGTCTGAGTGGTACATGTCTTGAATGGAGAGATGGTTGAAGTTTCTTTCGGAGAGCATGTGGAGGTTGTGTGAGTGGAGAGACGGTGGAATGTATTGGTAAAGGTGCGGAAGTATATGAGGATTAGGCAGTAGAGGGGAGATCATAGGATTATTAAAGTCGAGTTTGCAGACAGTGTAGATTGTTCAGAGATGTTCAATGTGAGTGGGAACAGGCAGGAATGTGATAAGCTGGTAAAAGATTCTTGTGGTGGAAGGTAAATGGATGGGGAAAGGGAGGCAGAGTGCACAGCGTTCGAGGATCTGGAGGGACTTACAAAACTAGGGGGGGGGGGGGGGGGGGCAGTGGATATCCATGCAACATTTGGATAGCAAAGGACGGGATGTATTAGCGATTTGTAGACGTGAAGGACAGTGAAGAGGTGTAGTCCCCAAGTTTCGCCAGTTAGTAGTTTTAGTCTATCGTGGGCTTTCTTTTGGATGGTTAGTAGGTGGGGCTTCCACGTTAGTTTCCAGCCAAAAGTTAGTCCAAGGTATTTTAGTGTATTAGTTAGCAGTATAGGATGATCATAAATGGTGAGATAGAGGTCATGGAGATGGAAGGTTGCGGGTAGTGAATCCTGTAACTATTGCCTGGTTTTTGGAGTGGTTAACCTTAAGGAGCCGTTGATTACACCAGGAAGGCCCCGAGAAAAGAAAATCTCGGACGCAGAGCGCATGCGAACCCGAGACCCCGCTAAGAGGCAGCAAGGCTGTCCGTAACAACTAGACGACTGGATGCGGACAAGATTGAAGCATGCAAAGACGATATACGCAGTAGGCATGTACCCATATGATTAAATTTTTGTGAAGCCACACGCGGGATATCACCTGGTCTTTGTAGATGCTTTGAAGTAATCAATACAGGCCATCCTTAAAATTCTCGCTAGTTTGTTGTTCTTCTCTTTCTCTCATACTATTTCGAGCAAAGTCGAGTAGTCGGGATACATCGACTTGACCTAAGAGTTCCTTGACCTTACGCACTTAATTCCTGTTGGTAATTTAGTAACATAGAGTGTAGACAAAGCATTCTGAATTTTTTTAAGATTTTTGGTTCTACAGTTCATCTTTTCCTCCAAAAGACTTTTGAGAATGATTTCACGTATTTGATGTCTGGAAACAAACACGAGATATGCTTCTCTCGGTCTAAGGCGCGGCTGGTCCCGGCGGAGGTTCGAGTCCTCCCTCGGGCGTGGGTGTGTGTGTTTGTCCTTAGGATAATTTAGGTTAAGTAGTGTGTAAGCTTAGGGAGTGATGACCTTAGCAGTTAAGTCCCATAAGATTTCACACACATTTGAACATTTTTTTAATACTTTTCTAAAATGTTTTCAGTCATAACGCGTACACAGCTAAAAGATCTCGTATTTGATACCGTTGTGTCACAATTAATGCTTTAACACATGACTGAAGACCACTTTCAGAGAGACTTTCGTACACAGCTGTACCCTGCTCTTTCCCACTTGCAGACGCATTGCAGGCGCTCCAAGAAGTTGCTCAGCGCCACATCTGAAAGAATCACAGCAAGTCTCTCTACCGCCTCACTACCTGGTAATGATGGTAGTAATTTGCCATCCAGGTTGTAGCAAACTGCTATTTCTTATCTTTAAACGGTTCTTCTTAGGAAGTTACCCTAGGAACTTGTGACTGTAACTCCTGTTCACAGCAGATTATTTTGACTCAGAGTCTCGTTTGTAGCTATCGGCTTATAAACTGCTTCTCTGCCACTGATCTGACATTTAGTAAAGGCAGCAGCGAGCTTGGGGGTCATCACTTGTTTGACTTTTCTTTCCTACTTGTGGTATAAGAGTTTTCGAGACAGAGTTATCAGTCGATGTTCCTGGAGGTCACTCAAAATCAAGTTACTCTGATTCATCATTGCATGAACTTAACAATTCGGGAAAGTGGCCAGAGAGAAATGTTGACAAAGATCTGAACGATAGCAAGTTATACGAGCGAAATCAGGTTAAAACTATGAGCATTCAATGAATAGAGGATTTTTATTTTGTTTCATTTTCAAATGGATATTTGTATAACATTTATATTACGAATACAGTTTCATAACTAAATGACATCTCTAAGGGTTGGATTTCATATTCGCTTCGCTCTCGCTTTTTTCCCGACTGCCAGTGCCCGCTCAAATGGTCTCCTCTCACACTCTCTCTCCCTCAAGTGGCTCGTGGTCGATTCCATGTATGTAACCTGGCCGTCCTTCCAACCGTTGTTTGATCAAAAATTGTTAATCTTCTACAGTTGTATTGCCGTTTAAAGAACAAGCGTGAGATATGTCTAAATTGTCAACAAGTATTTAAACAAAATCTATTTTTTTCGTTTAAGAATGTCAGACCATCTTCCAAGTTTCTGTAGTTGCCTCCAATGTTGAAGCACAGCTTCTAATTTTGATATGCAGTGTGGGAATTCGTGATTTTTCCCAACAAATCGTCAGTCCCCGCACAGATACTGTGGTACTTTGTCATACAGATAATTTACACCCTTGGAAACTGTAAAAGAAAACCTTTAACGTTTGTTTTAAATATAACAGTTTGTTTTCAGTTATTTCATGAGAGTAATATCAGACTATATTTCACTCCTGTGTAAGAACATAAGATGAAGATATTGTCCTTACTACGACAGTTATCTCCCCTCGACAGCGGAAAACTACCGGGATGGTCCGTGTTGAGTCGTTGCAGGGAACTCTGTGCCCCCTCTCTCTGACAAACTGGTCACGTCACCCAGCCAGGGCGATGTGAGACACGAGAAGGCGTTCAGTTAACGAGACAGAGGTGAGCAACCTACCTACATTGGGCAGTGAATGAATTTATCCTGCAGAACTAATAATTCGCGAAGCTGATCGTTTTATTTTCATGGGTATACCCAGAGGCACCCTCTTCCCTAAATCCCAATGAGACCAACTTCCACCTGGCTCCTTTCTACATGGAGTAGTACCAAACTGCGGGGTTGTGCAACAAAAATTATAAGTAATTTTGAAAATGTTCAAACTGAGAGCCACAGTACTGCTGCTTGCTCATGTTCACCAATGGAGTTTTTTCTGCTACTGGTGCTTCGCTACGGTCTCGTAGGGTCTCAAAGAGTGTTGAAGCAAATATGCTATCTGTCCGCAGGCTTTCGAATTTGGCCAATTTCTGTCGACTAAGGATAGGAGCTAGAACCGACGGTGTAGAAAGCAAGAAAAAAACGGTGGAGGGGGTTTGTTGTTTAGCTATCCTTCAAGCCAGTACATTTTGCTGTTCGCAAGGTTCGGACGGTACGATCTGATGAGTAAATAAAAAAGAATTGAAGGATAAGCCTTCTGTGCGTGATCAAATATATTACCGGAGTTGTCTGTCCCCGATAACTGAGTGGTCAGCAATCCGGAGTGTCATACCTAACGGCCCGGATTCGACTTCCGGCTGGGTCGGAGATTTTCTCCGGTCAGGGTCTGGGTGTTGTGTTGTCCTTATCATCATCATTTCATCTCCATCGACACGCAAGTCGCCAACGTCGCATCAACTAGAAAGATTTGCACCAGGCGAACGGTCTACCCGACGGGAGGCCTGAGCCACACGGCATTTCCATTACCGGAGTTTTGACATTGTCTAGCCACATTAATTTGACCACTTGAGTGTCCACTTCTTGCAGTGTGGACCGTACAGGAAGAGAGTCAGTGAGGTTCCGACACGTACAGACAGGGATGTGGAGCCACGCCGACTCCAGTGCTATGGGCAGCTGTGCTAGGTTTCTCGGTTGAGGACATGTGGCGCGGACAGCCCAATTGAGGTGGTCCCACAGATTCTCGACTGGCTTTTAACCCTGGGAGTTTCGTGCCGTTACGGTAAACTTATCACAGCGTTTTCGGGCTACGCATGTATCCTGCAAGCTGTTTGACAAGTCACATTGTCCGCTGGTAGATGTCACTGTGCCGAGGAAAAAAAAATTGAGAGTAGAGGTGAACAGGGTGCCCAAGGATACATGCGTACTTGTGTTGATCCACGGTGCCCTCCAGAATGACGAGATCACGCGGAAATTAGCTCCGGTCTGGGCCCTTCCGGCTATTGTTGCAGGGTGTTGGCTCTCTGACGTTTCCCGTTATATATGCCAATGGCGATCTATCCGAATGGACATAAAACATGATTTATCAGTAAAGGCCATCTGTTGCCATTCAGTGGACAACCAATCGCGGCACTGGGGTGCATATTCCGGGGTTCGTCACTGGTGAGCAGCAGAGCTCCCACCTTGGCCGGAAAGCCTATGATCATGTCCTTCTGGACGACAGATGAATGACTCCGTTTCCGCATTAGGACGACGACTGCTCTGTTTACTGCGTCCCCGTGACACGCTTTTATACTCTCGACTGTTAGTGCTACCAACTGTCGCCTGCGAGTGGTTATTGCACGCTGACGTCGAACGTAAGCGCTTGTCACATGAATGTGATTGGACCGTGCAGTAGTGCCTTTTAACCCGACTGCAGAACGATTCAACTGCCGCCAACTGTGATAGATCTTATTTTGGATTAGCCATAAACATATGTCATTTCTAAATATTGCTACATTGTGAAGGGCAAAGATGCAATATAAACATTTCCTCGCCAAAAACAGATATGTACGAAAAGAAAGATGAACATATATTTGTATTCTAATGTTTCCTTAAGCCGACTTCACATTTTTACTCTTCAACTATCTGTCGCTTCCCGTCCGTGATTCTAGGAGGAAGTATTACGAATATGTCAGACAACAAGACATCTTCTGGAAAGGGAGACAGATTTTTCCATCTCTAAATTGCTCATCCTAAAAATGATACCTGGATACACTGTAGCCTGCGATCTTCGACTACTAGGATCATTCAATAATTAAAGAGCCAAACTGGTCTGGGGAAAAAACTGTTTGTAGGTCAAGTTCGGTACTTTTATGGCTTTAAGTTTGCATCACTAGAATGAGCCCTAATCAGCTGATGCATCAACATTGTTTTGTTTATAACCTCAAAAATACATTTCAAGATGGCGAGTCCGCTTGAAACGTCCACATTAGTTGAACAACGTTCTATTATTCGTTTTTTACTTGCTGAAGGCGAGGAACCAGTAAATATATACTGTAGAATGTCTAAAGTTTATGGTGAAGCTTGTATGAATCGTGAAAGTTTTTACAAGTGGATATAGCAGTTCAAAAATGGTCGCGATTCAGTGACTGACGAACACCGTTCTGGTCGACCAGTTCCAGTTTCAATGCCCTCACTTCGAAAGTCGAATTGATGACATTATTCGTGCCGACCGCTGTGTGACTGTGGAAATAATAGTTGATAAGGTTCAAGTTAGTACTGGTACAGTTCACAATATTATATGTAACAAGCTGAAGTACTGCAAAACATGTGCAAGATGGGTCCCAAAGGAGTTGACGCGGCTACACAAGGAACCAAGGTTGGGAGTGTGCACAGAGTTAAACGAACGTTATGAAAGGGAAGGTGAGCACTTCCTCAACAAAATTTTAGCTTGTGATGAAACTTGGGTTCATTATTATAAGCCAGAATCAAAAAGACAAAGCATGGGCTGGAATCACACCAACTCACTTTGTCAAGAAAAAATTCAAAACCCAAGCATCAGCAGGAAAAGTCATGTTCACGGTGTTTTGGGATGCTGAAGATCCAGTATTTTGTGATTATCTCGTAGAGCAGCGTACAATGAACAGCCAATACCACACGGATTTGCTTTTAAACAAGGTGAAGCCATCATTGAGAGAGAGACGACGTGGATCTCAGAGGAGAGGTGTGATTCTTCAGCAAGACAACGTACGTCTTCATATTGCTCAACTAACCCATGTAACCATCGACATAATGGACTGGTAAATACTGCCTCATCCCCGTTACAGTCCTGATTTAGCACCTGGTGTTTCCATTTGTTTGGTGCACTGAAGGAGGCATTACGTGAGAAGAGGTTTCAGGACAAGGAGGACGTAAACGTGTTTGCGGAAAATTGGTTCAAACATCAAGATGCAGCCGGAATAAAACAAAAGCTTGTAGAAGATTATGTTGAAAAGTAGAAAAAGCATTGTTTTGTAAAAATAAATTTTTTTTTCTCCAGATCAATTAGTCTCTTTAATTATTAAATGAATCTCGTATAACGTCGGCGTTGTTTATGAGTGTATTATACTGCATTCTTTATCACCGAGGTGAACGGCGCTTGTTTATTTGAAGAAAGAAGAGGTAAATATCAGTCGGTTCACAGAAGAGTTAATGTATCAATCAGTTTAGAGTGTTACAGTGGTAATCGTAGCGAGAGACTGTAGAGGTGCGAATTTAGAGGCATGAATTGCTGCAGGTGAAAGTATCCGCCAGCCACACACCTCGAAATAATCCACGTTATTCGCACCTGCTTATGGGGCCAGTACTTAAATACCAGTATACAACTTACACTTAGCGTAAGGTCTGCGAAGACTAGATAAGAGAAATCAAAAATTGTACTGAGGCATATATACAGGCATTTTTCCTCGCTCATTTTGCGAGTGGAAGAGGAACAGAAATGACTAGTAGTGGTGCAATATTCACTCCGCCGTGCACCATATGCTGACGCTTGGTGTACGTATGTAGATGTAGATAGAGAGCTATACTCTATAAATCTTGTGAATGTAGTTTTACCATATTAAGGATGATAATAAAAGCTGCATAAGTTCAAGTATGTGTGAAAGGAGACTGTGAAGTACACAAGCGCCATAAACAGGATATAGTTTTCGCTTGACTTTAATTTTTTTATAAAATTTATGTAGACAGGAAGAGGATAGAAGAATATGAGTTGTTGTGCTACTCAAGAATGATGGAGATTAAATGGGTAGATCGCGAAACTAATGGGTAGGCACTAAGTGTAATGGAACTGGGAAGAAAAGAAATTTGTGGCGAAACCCCACTAGAAGAAGAGATTAGTTGATAGGACGAATTCTAAGATGTCAAGGGATTACCAGTGGATTGGAGGGAAGAGGCGGGAGGGGGGAGCAAAAATCGTAGAGGAAGATGAAGAGATGAATACATTAAGCAAATTCGGAAGGATATAGGTTGCAATATTTACTCGGAGATGAAGAGCATAGAGTAGCATGGAAAGCTGGATCAAATCAGTCTTCATACTGAAGGCTACAACTACAACATATAATTTCTAATTTACATTCTTCAGTGACACATTTACTTCTTTGTGAGCAAGAGTTTACATCAATTTGTTGTAAGAACAATTTTTTTGCTATCTCTAACCCATGTAAGTCTCTCCGATAAACTATTGGAGCCTACATCCAATTGAATATGCTTACTGCGTTTGTCTTTTGGTTTCACATTACAATTTTAACTCCAAACTTCCTTCCAATATTACGATGATGATTCCTTCATATCTGAGAACTTGTCCCATCAACAGATCCCTTCTTTTAGTCAACTTGTGCCACGAATTTCTTTTCTCCCCAATTCTGTTCAGTGCCTACTCATTAATTACGTGATCTGCTCATTTAATCGACAGCATTCTTCTGTAGCACCACATTTCAAGAGCTTCTATTCTCTTTTTGTCTGAACTGCCTATCGTCCATGTTTCATTTCCGTGCAAAGCTACACTGCAGACAAAAAGCTTCAGAAAAGACTTCCCTAAAATTATATTCGATGTTAACAAATTTCTCTTCTTCAGATACGCTTCTCTTCCCTTTGTCACATTTTATACTCTCTTGTACTTCGGCCGTTATAAGTTATTTCACCATCCAAATAGTAAAACTCATCTGTTACTTTTTGTGTCTTATTTCCTAATCGAATTCCCTCAGCCTCGCCTGATGCAATTCGACTACATTCTATTGACCTTTTCTTTTTGCTGTTGTTGATGTTCATCTTACATCCTCGTTTCAGGACACTTCCAGACTGTTCAGTTACCCTTAAACAGTACCTGTAGCAATTTTATAAACGCCAGCCCGGTGCCAGGGGCACGCCCACTGGGATTAACTCGGTGGGCACGGCCAAAAAAGTAGGTCTATACATTCACTGGCACGCCTGTAAGGCTGCAGGAGGTAACTTCTAGAATAGTTAGATTAGCGTATAGAGATTAGTTCTTACCCATTGAAAAACAGCCGGCCGCGGTGGTCTAGCGGTTCTAGGCGCGCAGTCCGGAACCGCGCGACTGCCACGGTCGCAGGTTCGAATGCTGCCTCGGGCATGGATGTGTGTGATGTCCTTAGGTTAGTTAGGTTTAAGTAGTTCTAAGTTCTAGGGGACTGATGACCACAGTAGTTAAGTCCCATAGTGCTCAGAGCCATTTGAACCATTGAAAAACTAACATATCATATCGTGTAGCATGCAAGAAGGTTTTAATTGGACTTAGAAAATTCTGCTAAATATTATTGAATGCATCGTAGATCTCAAGCCCACTAATGTATGAGGTGGTGTGTTATCATGTATGATATTATTGGTTTGAATAAAGAATTTAAAAAAAAACTGTTCAATTACTCTT
The DNA here is from genome assembly GCF_023897955.1 of Schistocerca gregaria. Lineage (NCBI taxonomy): Eukaryota > Metazoa > Arthropoda > Insecta > Orthoptera > Acrididae > Schistocerca > Schistocerca gregaria. The sequence goes on along the minus strand of NC_064923.1, from coordinate 599,907,284 downwards.
CCTAATCCTTTGCTGTCTGTGACAGAACTGCAGTGTCGTCGGCATACCTCAAATGTTCCGTGTTTTCTCCCTGAACTTTAATTCCCTTTCCAAATTTTTCTTTGGTTTCGTTTAATGCTTGCTTAGTACACAGACTGAATAACATCGGGGATGGACTACATTCCTGTCTCACCCTCTTCTCGATCACAACTTCCCTTTACTACCCTTCGACTCTTATAATGCTGTCTGGATTTTGACAAGTTTAAATAGCCTTTTGCTCCCTGTATTTTACCCCTACTACCTTCAGAATTTCAAAGAGAGTATTCCAGTCAACATTGTCAAAAGCTTTCTAAAAGTCTACAAATTCAATAAACGTAGGTGTGCCATTCCTTAACTTATATTTTAAGAGAAGTCGTAGGATAAGTATTGCTTCCCTTGTCCCTACATTTCTCCGGAATCCAAATTGATCTTCCCCGACTTCAGTTCTGCCAGTTTTTTCAGTCTTCTGTAGAGATATAGGTTAGTATTTTGCAACCATCACTCGTTAAACTGATAGTCTGACAATATCCACACATACCAGCATCTTCTTTCTTTGGAAGCGGTAATATTACATTCATTTTAAAGTCTGAGGCTATTTTGTCTGTTTCACACATTTTGCACGCCAGATGGGAGAGTTTTGCCATGGCTGGCTCTCCCTAGGATATCAGTATTTTTGAGTGTGTGTTGTTTACTCCAGGGGCCTTGTTTCAACTTAGGTCTTTCAGTGTTCTCTCAAATTCTTCTGCAGTACCATATCTCCCATTTTATCATCATTTACTTCCTCTTTCCTTTCTATAATACTGTTGTTAAATTCATTTATAGCCCCTTTCTTTTCTTCAAAGATCTCTTTAATTTTCCTTCTAAAAAAATGGTTAAAATGGCTCTGAGCACTATGGGACTCAACTGCTGTGGTCATCAGTCCCCTAGAACTTAGAACTACTTAAACCTAACTAACCTAAGGACATCACGCACATCCATGCCCGAGGCAGGATTCGAACCTGCGACCGTAGCAGTCGCACGGTTCCGGACTGCGCGCCTAGAACCGCTAGACCACCGCGGCCGGCTAATTTTCCTTCTAGTGGTATCTATCTTCCCCTAGTTACACATGCTCCTTTAGGCTTGCATTTGCCCTCTAGCCATTTATGCTTAGACATTTTCCCCTTTCTGTCAGTCCTATTTTTTAGATGTCTGTATTGTCTTTCAGTTGCTTGATTTGGTGAATTTTTTTATATTTTCTCCTTTCAACAGTTAAATCATTGTCTCCTGTGATATCCAAGTAATTCTGCTTGTCCTTGTTTCTTTATATAATTAATCCTCTGCTGCCCTCCCTGCTTCATCTCTCAGATGTAACCATTCGTTCTCTGCTCTTTTCCTTTCCTCGGCTTCATTCAATTGTTGCCTAAAGCTACCTTTAAAACTTGTTACATCTGGTTCTTTCAACTTATCCAGGTCTCGTCACCTTTATTTACTACGTTTTTGCAATTCTTTCGGTGTTAACCATTCGTCCTCTGCTCTTTTCCTTTCCTCGGTTTCATTCAATTGTTGCCTAAGGCTACCTTTAAAACTTGTTACATCTGGTTCTTTCAACTTATCCAGGTCTCGTCTCCTTTATTTACTACGTTTTTGCAAGTCTTTCGGTGTTAACCAACATTTCACAACCAATAAATTATGGTCTGAGTCCACATATGCTCCTGGAATTTTAAAATCTGGCTCCGAATATTCTGTCTTACCATTATCTAATCAGTCTGAAACCTTCCAGTGTCTCCAGGTCTCTTCCACGCATACAACGTTCTTTTATGATTCTTAAACAAAGCGTTAGCGATGATTAAATTATGCTCTTTGCAGAATTCTACCAGGTGGCTTCCTCTTTCAATCATTTCTCCCAGTGCATGTTCTCCTACTACTTTTGGTTCTCTTCATTTTCCTACTGTCAAATTCCAGTTTTCCAACACAATTAAATATTCGTGTCCCTTGACTATCTGCATAAATTCTTTTATCTCTTCATACATTATTTCAATCTCTTCATCATCTGCGGAGGTAGTTGGAGTGTAAATTTGTACCACTGTGATAGGTGTTGACTTCGTGCTTACCTTGTTTACGATAATGCTTCACTATACTGTTCAAAGTAGCTTACCTACATTCCTATTTGCTTATCCATCAGTAAACCTATTCCTGTATTACACTTACGTGATTTTGTATTTATAACGCATTACGCCTAAATTATTTTGTGTTACTAAGTCTTATTCATCCTGCCACTAATTTCCACTGTATATAACTTACACTTACACATCCCCTTTTTAAATTATATGACCTTCCTAACAGGTTATGGGCTCAAACATTCCACGCTCTAACCAGTAGAATGCCAGTATTGTTTCTCCTAATTCCAGTATTCTCCTGAGTAGTGTCCCCCCCCCCCCCCCAACCGTCACCCCTACCCTCCATCCGCCCCAGAGATCCAAATGAAGAATTGTTTTCTTCTGGAATACCCAGGAGGAAGCTATTGTCATTTAACTATAGAGTAAAGTTGCATGCGATCGGGAAATCTAACAGCTGTAGTTGCCCCTTGCTCTCTGCTGTTTACAGCACCAGCAACCGCAAGGCCATGTTTGCTGATGCCTGGTCAGTCAATCATCCAGACCGTTGCCCTGCAAACTACCGAAAAACCTTCCTCCTCTCTTCTGGAACCAACGTATTGTACGGTCTCTCCACAGACACTCCTCTATTGTGGATGTACCTACGGTACAGCTATGTGTATCGTTGAGATGCGCAACCTCGGTAGTGTTCGTGGTTCATCAATATATTTAAGTAAAATTTTTCAATAGTGTGTTTTATTAAATTTACTAAATCAGCCTGGAAAAAGGTTCGAGAAAAGCAGTTATACGCGAGGGGCGGAGCGGGGGGAGGGGGAGGGGGGGGGCGGCATAGCATTAACAGTTCTGCGAGAGGCGCAGGATCACCTCGGTGCGCGGGGCTGTGTTACCATTAGTGAATTAGCAACTCGGAAAGAAAAACCTTGCAGTTTCCACCATTGAAGCACATCTGTTCATGTTTCAAGTCTAGGAGAAGCTTCATGCATTCAACCAATGATATGACTGAGTCAGAGAATTAGGTCAGATTAGAAGAAAAGTGGGCACGTAATAAGCTATGCTAAACTTTTTGGTGTCCCTCGAAGACTTCCACTCGGACGCAAAAAGACTAGATCGACGTGGATATCCCTGAATAGGTTTCACACAGGAGTGTCTACAACTAGAGCTGGAAGAATAAGGTGGGTCTTCTCACGCAAATCAGTTGTGTGTGACAGTGGAAAAGAACAGACAGTGGCATGTTTCATGAAACTGTCCACTGTGTAGGGCAGCAGGCATTTCAAGGCCTGTTGTTAGGAACGCCAAATGTGATTGCTGTAATCAACTAGTCGTTGAAAATAACTTAGATACACAGCACAAGGATAAAGATGATAGGTAATTGTTGTGTACATAGACTACTAGTGGAAACTACACTAAAAAATAAACTAAAAATGCTACTTTATGCTGGAAACGCTTTGTTTGTGATATATGGCAACTTCGTTAGAACATCCTCCAGTAGAACAGGAAGAAACTGCAAGCAACTGAAACACCGTAGTCTTCCAAGCAGTTCAAACGGCCAAGTAGGCCATCACCAATGATTCCTGCTCAAACGTTAATGGGGAACTGCTGCTGGGACTATGGAGTGTCGATGTTTCGTCATTCCAGACATGGTAATTGTATTGATTGAAAATGCCATTTATGGTAAATGTTGTTTCGTCCATTGCCAGAATTCTACTGAGGAAATGTTGATCCGTGGTTGAGCAGCTAATTGCAGGATGTTCTATGGCGCTGAAAAGCAGGGTCTGGGTTCAGCTCCTGCAGAGGTTGCAAATGGAAGGGACGCAGTATTTGTCTACGTACAGTCCGCCACATAACAGGCGGCTGTGAAGACCTGTCTCTCTTAAACGGCGAATCAGTAACACAGAAGTGTACAAAGTTATAATAACATCCGACCATTTCTTCTGGGTGCTTCACTTTTTTGTCAGGGAGGGTACGTACACTGATGAGCAAAACATCATATCCACCTGCTTAGTAGATTGCCTGTCCATCTTTGGAACAACTGGATCCGACAGTTTGTTGGTAGTTTTGTGGAGGTATGTGGCATATAATTCGCGTAAATAATGGGCCGCTGCTTTGCGTACGTGATGATGGCGTCCGATAGCGACCCAGATAAATTCCGTAAGATTTATATCAGGCGAATTTGGTCACTGAGATATCAACGTGAGTTCATTATAATGCTCCTCAAGCCCTTGTAGCACGGAATTGGCTCCATGACACGGACAGTTATACTGCTGGAAGATGATACAGTCGTCGGGAAAGACATCAAGAAGGAAGGGTTGGGTTGTTTTGGGGAAGGAGACCAGACAGCGAGGTCATCGGTCTCATCGGATTAGGGAAGGACGGGGAAGGAAGTCGGCCGTACCCTTTGAAAGGAACCATCCCGGCAATTGCCTGGAGCGATTTAGGGAAATCACGGAAAACCTTAACCAGGATGGCCGGACGTGGGAAAGAATGAAGAGATGCAGTTGGTTCCCAGCAGTCAGCTTGTCCTCGATTACTACCACAGTTCCCACGCAAGCACAGGAAATGTCACCCATAGCATAATACTGCTTCCACCCGCATATGCACTGCTCGTTTCAAGCCACTGTGCACCTCGATGACGGCGCTTGTGGAGACGACCAGAGACCTAGTGTAGCAAAAATGTGATTCGTCCAAAAAGCCGGCACGTTTCCAGTGATAGACGGTCAAATCCCAACGGGCCCGTGTCCACTGCAATCGTAACTGACGACGTCATTGGGTCAACATGTGAAGATGTAGAGATGGTCTACTGCACAGTTCCATGTTCATCAGTGTACGATGAACGTTGTGCTTCGAAACACTTGTGCGTGCACCAGTATTGTGGTCTTTCGGCAGAGATGCCACAGATCATCTTCTATTCTAATGTACAGAGCAGACAACTTTCAGAGCCGCACGTTCTGTGAAGAGTCGTGGACGTCAGACAATTTAACGCATAGTGGTAGTTTCACTGTCCTACCTATTTCCGTAGATGTTCACGACAGCAGCACGTGAATATTCGACCAGCATCGCCGTTTTCGAGATACTTGCTCTCAGGCTCTGCGTAATAATAACCGGCCCTTTGTGAAAATCGCTTATCCCAATGGACTTCCCTATTTGCAGCCTAAATCTTCGCTAGGATGATCCCCCGTCGGCGTCTGCTCCGGTTACATAGTTTTGTTAACGCGTCACTTGCCCGCAACGCCACCAGGTGGCATCCAACATCACCGTGGGCAGTGGTCTTAATGTTTTTGGTTGTCAGTGTATATGATAATAAAAGGAAAGCCGTTTACGCTATCCATTACATAACCTCGACAACCGCAGAAAAGGATGGGGAAGTGAAGCCATAGAAATTTCTTACTATTCAGTCAGTAACTCGAAGAGTATAGTAGAAAAAAATATATAGCTATTGGAGGTCATACCATCAATACTACCTCATTCCAGAAAAGATTCATAAACCAGAATGAGATTTCCACTCTGCAGCGGTGTGTGCGTTGATATGAAACTTCCTTGCAGATTAAAACTGTGTGCCGGACCGAGACTCGAACTCGGGACCTTTTGCCTTTCGCGGGCAAGTGCTCTACCAACTGAGATAACCAAGCACGACTCACGCCCCGTCCTCACAGCTTTACTTCTGCCAGTACCTCGTATCCTACCTTCCAAACTTTACAGAAGCTCTCCTGCTAACTTTGCAGAACTAGCACTCCTGAAAGAAAGGGTATTGGGGAGACATGGCTTAGCCACAGCATATGTTTCCAGAATGAGATTTCCACTCTGCACTGAGTGTGCGCTGATATGAAACTTCCTGGCAGATTAAAACTGTGTGCCAGACCGAGACTCGAACTCGGGACCTTTGCCTTTCGCGGGCAAGTGCTCTCTTTCAGGAGTGCTAGTTCTGCAAGGTTCGTAGGAGAGCTTCTGTAAAATTTGGAAGGTAGGAGACAAGGTACTGGCAGAAGTAAAGCTGTGAGGACGGGGCGTGAGTCGTGCTTGGGTAGCTCAGTTGGTAGAGGACTTGCCCGTGAAAGGCAAAGGTCCCGAGTTTGAGTCTCGGTCCGGCACACAGTTTTAATCTGCCAGGAAGTTTCAAGATTCATTAAGTTCCGTATATAACTGTGTGTGTGTGTGTGTGTGTGTGAGAGAGAGAGAGAGAGAGAGAGAGAGAGAGAGAGAGAGAGAGAGAGAGAGAGAGCTTCACAATTTCTAAAATGATTTTCTAATATGTCTAGAAGAGGTACGGTCGTTTGTCTACAGATGAGTCATTTGCTAGAAGACAATCCATCACTGTGCACCTCCAATCACAGCATCAGTGTGGGAGGAAAGAAAGCCGCCTTGTAGCCACAGAACAGGGGCCGTAGGAGGCCGAGAATAAGCAGCGGTGTGACCCAGACCAGTTCCGACATGGCCTCAGGCTGCGGTCAAGGTCGAACGGGCGCTTCTGTATCTCGCGGAGACCTCGGGCGGTGCGTGTGCGGCTTGCAACGCGATAAGAGGGTGCTGCTGCCTGAGATAGCGGTCCCGTCATAACCAGACATTGTCGCACAGACGTGGGCTGTAATTGTTCACTTCTCCAAGGAAGTTTGCTTTTTGTTTCATTTCGAACTTAGATTCCAAGTTCCCTGTAATTCCTGCCTCATTTGTGCACCGTAGAGCACCACATTTAACCTAAATGAGTGCTCCACAGAAACAGTCACCCTCTAGCAATCAAGAGCTTTCATTGTTCTTTGTTAGAACAGTTTCACCTTTAAGAACGAGAGGTCCGAGATAAGAATGCTCATCAAGCCTCATAAATACGTTCTGAAAAGGATTTTGCCTGGAGAAAACACAATTCGCTTCTTTTTAACTCTTAGATATTTCGGTCAAGTTCTGCCATTGATCAGTGGATTCATTTTGTATCGAATAAAAAGTAAAAACTACAGAATTGAAATGTTATCACAAGGAAGCATGCAACCTTATAAATATTTACATAACAACTAGCTGTGCCTGGCATATGTTGCAATACCTCTTTTTCTTTCGGAGTAGGTGCACATGTACAAAGTAGACACATTTAATTGTACAACAGAAATGAAAAGCAATGATTTTTATGCATTATTTTAAATTAGAAAGAGTTTATTCAAGACGTTTGGGATGTTACGATATTTTTAGTCTTTCAGTCTTGTGTAAAATCAAAACAATTTTCTAGCTGTGTCCCCGCCCCCCCCCCCCCCCCCCTGTGAGCATCCATTAAACATTGCTCAACAGCTGCTAAAGTCCAATTTCCAATTTATTGGACAGGAATAATCACAGGCAATGAATACAGTACATACTTAACAGAGGTGGAGTGGTACGTTTATGACGAAAAATAGTACCGATTTCACCACAGGGGACAGCAGAATAAAAGACATAAATAACGTTCATGTTTGACACAGGTCAGACTCCCATCATAAAGGTCGTCATCGGACCTGCATTGGGCATTAATGCACACTTCGCACCTGTTTTCGTGTTAGTTACGCATCTTTTGAGGGGTTCTTGGAGGATATTATCCCACTCCTCCCTCAAGGCGGGCGGTTTTCAATTCGTACATAGTTCGGGGATGAGGTGTTCACTGAGGAACGCGTCTGCCAAGTGCATCCCAGGTTTAGGTCCGGGAAGTACGCAAGCCAATCCACGTTCACGACCTTCACATTCCATTGTGTCCATCACCTGAGCGATCCTGTGCGTGCGGGTATTGTTGTCCATAAACAGAAAGCCGGGACCTACTGTAACACTTTAAATACGAACATGATCTTCATGCATTAACGCTGTGCTGTAACGGTACCTCGTGCAAAGATAAGCAGCCGTGTTCGGGCATTGTACATACTGCCTGCCCACACTATAACGCCTAGACGATAATGGTGACTTTCATTAACATTTTGTGGTGAATAAGGTGTTCCCCTCTCTCTCCACACTGACTGGTGCCCAGAATCACTTGCCACAGTGAAGCGAGTTTCGTCGGAGAACTTCACTATGGACCTCTGTTAGTGACCCCAGCCAAAATCATCTCTGCGCCAACGAACTCTTTCTAGACGATGGCATAGCTTAGTGGGCTTCCGAGCATATAAACCAGCATGGTTTAACCGTCGCGAACTGGTTCTGGCAGACACTCGTGTACCTGTAGCAGTTGTAAGGTCTGCAGCGAACTGCCTAGGAGTGAGACGCCCGAACCGTTTTCGCCACTAGAGCTACGTATCGATCCTCTTGCGGTGTGGTGGTCCTACTAGGGCCACCGGCATGCTTTCGCGTAGCATTTCCACCGTCAGCGGCCTTTTTTAATCGCGAGGTGACACTTTTGTACACACCCATACAGTGGTCACAGTAGTTACACTTTCATCTGCTGTCAGCCGTCCAACTACTCGTCCACGATCGTAAGCACTCTGATGATGTCTTGCAGACATGTTGCCGTACGACACGGAATGTCGCACTAATCGGTTCCACAACGACCTTCGTCAAACACGGTACTGCGTGGATTGTCGAACGCGTACAGAGCGTTCGTGCACAGGCTTCGCTGCAGTTAACACATCCCACCCTGTACATTTCCTTTTACTGTCGTTGGTCTGGTGTTCCGTAGCAGCTGTCGGTTGTTTCTTAGCAATTGGCAGTTGTTGCTTAGCAAGTGTCAGTTGTTCCTTAACAAATCTCAAGCAGTTTATAATTAGTTATGCGTAAAGCATGCATTTTCCAGATATAACCCACACAAATAAGCGATTGACCTTGTACCCTATTAATTGTCATTGAGAATGCAAGGCGAATTGGCACAGCAGTCGTTTGAAATCAGATGACATGTCATGGGAATGTGTAGAATCAGCATGTCTTCTTCTTCTTCTGACATGTCATTCACAGTTGCTGTGTCAATGACGTTTGGCACTAGTTTTTGACAGCGACCCTTTTCCCAATGCATAATCGTTGTGGACTAATGTTGCGCAAAACAATTATTGAAGCACCAACTTTAGTGATTGTGTGCGATGGAACACCAGAAAGATCCAATGAATTTATGAAGTCAGGTGGATAATTTACAATCTCGTCCGCATTCATGACGCTATCAATCGATTTCTAAGTGACAGACTCACCCGCAAATTGTTTGTGGATTGCGTAGTCGGCTGCATTGACTTCGGTGTTTTTTGCTACCGAAATAGCAATTTCACAAAGCTGTTGGCGACTTTTCTAACTGGTGACAAACTGTGGGAAAAGCTCCTGAATTAATTGTTTGATCGGTTAAATTCTAGTGTTCGACTCCACTCGTCGGCTTTGAGCAATGAAGTCATACCCAAGGCAAAGACGCTACGTATCCGCAAAGCCACGGGTCATACGTGTAAACATACGTATATAGTATGCAATAAAATTACAATCACATTTCACGTAGTTATTTACTTAGTCATGAACTATAGCGAAACGCAATGAAGAATCGAAAATAATTAAGAACATGAATTCAAAAAAAAAAAATCACGTCTGAGAAGATTTAGTCTCGTAATTTATGAGAGTAGAAAAGTACAGAGAATCTTTAAATTGCAATACAGTAAATCACATGGTGAAGTCATACTATTGTAACGTAGGGTTAATTTTACTACTAATTATTGAATCTAACCGGAGAAGAGTAGCAAAGTTGGGGTTTTGGGTGGGGAGAAACTAAAAAGTAACAGAAAAGAGGGAAAATGAAATGAATGACAACAAATACGAAACAGTAGAATGAAATATGGAGAAACTGACACACTAAATTCTAAAAGAAAAGCCAGTACACAACTAACAAAAATTTACAAAATTGGAATACATAACTACAATTACCCTATATAGGTAAATTGCAGTCACCGATTACAAACTTTCCATGATTGATGTGTAAATTATTTTTGCAAGAGTTGTATGCACTGAAACGTAACAGCATTTCTACGTTCGTAAATGCTCTCTAAACCTATTGCAGTGAAATCACAAAAATTGTAATCGATAACTAGAACTGAGCTTCTACATAGGTCAATTCTAGTAACCGATTACAGTATTAGCAACTTTTTGCTGTAGTTTAGAAAGCACTTACAAGGTAATAAATGCTATTAGCTTACTTTTATAGCACACATCCGCTGAAAAAAACGATCTAATTAATGAATCATCGAATGGTTGAAATCGGTAGCTAGAACTGACCTCCATAGGTGGCTAATTCTACTTACCGATTCCAACTATTCGAAGGTTCATAATTTTGGACATATTTGCAGTAAATCTGTGGAATATGTGTTTGCAGGATTCCTAGATTTCTTATTGATCTCAGAACTATCACGAAAAAGTAATAAATATTCTAGGTACAGCTTCCAAATTTCTCTTCTACATAGTTGAGAAGAGAATAATACCAAATCTAGAAATCCTGTAACACTTTGGTGCACACACTTCTCAAAACGGTCTAAATAAAGAACAGTGGAATGATTGGAAACGGTAACCAGAACTAACCTATATAGTTTCCAATATTAGTCATTTTTCCGCAGAAGTTCAGAGAGCAATTTCAAATGCAGAAAACCTATTAATTTTCAGTGCACACACCTGCTGGAAAAAACGGGCTAAATTATGTATCATCGAATGGTTGGAATCGGTAACTAGAAATGACCTATAGCTTAATTCTAGTTACTGATTTTAATATCTGTTAAATCCTACTTTTCGTGAATTTTCGTTATTTGGATACTAGTGTCGTTGGATTTAATAATAGCTACTAAAAATTAACTTTATTGCACAATATCATGCGCAATACTGTAATGGATTTCAAGGTTCCCTGTGCTTTTCTCGATAATAATATGCTTTAGACATGTATGCTTCTCTTTTTCTGTTCTTACTTATTTTCTTACCTTCAGTTCTTTTCTACATTATTTGTGACTAAGTAATTAATCACGTGAACTGTGGTTTGTAATTTTATCGTATGTTAAATTCATTTGTTTACGAATATGATCATCTGCTTTTAAAGATTGCCTCTATGTAGCGTCTCTGCCTTAGTGTGACGTCATTGCTCAAAGCCGACGAGTGGAATCGGACACTAGAATTGACCTGTTTGATCGATGGAAAAATAACACAAACGTTCAATGGAAATGGAATATATTTTCTGTCGTCATCAACCTCACTTTAAAACACAACAACATTAAACAAATTAGTGGCGTGAATAGCAAAGACAGAACAACTTAGGCGGACGCGCAAGCAACTCACCAAAGTTTCATCGTAATCGGATGAATGGTATAGGAATGCACACAAGACGAATAAATATTCATTTTTCTGTAGTTATTACATGTTGTTCTAAATAGCTGATTTTTCAAAAGTAGAAGTAGTAGGAATTATTTTTCAGTGTTGTGGAACTGCCCAGACGGAACACTCACGTTTCACGAAAAGCTGCTACCAAACTGCACACATACAGCCACGCCGTAGCGTAGTAATCGGTAATACCACAACCGCATGCCACCGTCGACGCTGCCGCTGATGGAATCTCGTGCGGGTGATCAGTGTCCCTCTCTTTAACAATCACTTCAAACTTCCCAAAGAGATATAAAGTCACCGTGAAGTAAATTCATTAGCGGAGCTGTGTCGCCGGATACTTCTGTCGCAATCGTGTCTTTTCCTCTAGCCTGAGAAGCGCCTTACAAATTGCAAAAACAAATGTCTCTTCTGCTTCGTTACCGGAGAAACGCCTAACGAACTGCAACAACAAACAGTCTCTTGTTATCCTTTGTCGCTAGGGAACCGCCTTACGAAACGCAACAACAAACAAGCCTCTCTTCTCCTCCGTTGTCGGAGAAACGCCTGAGGAACTGCAACAACAACCAATTTTACCGAACTTCATTGCTTTCAAAATAACAGTGACCTGAACAACATATATGGTGGGAGGGACGGGGGGGAGGAAGTTTGAGGCGTTGCGTCAACTCTCAAACAGCGTGCCCAGTATGAGTTGCAGTACCTGCCTTCGTTTACTGAGTAGGTGCACACATACAAAACAGACACATTTACCCGTACAAATAATGAATCATGTACTCACGAAATTCGGTTCAAATTGCTCCATGCGTTCCGAAATTATGCTTTTGTGTCAACTGTTTCCATTCCCACCCTTAGCCCTGTTGAATACCATACCATAGTCCGATCCACGGACTATGGTACGGTATGGTGGTTCGCGCTTGTCGAGGCACGGATGTCGATGATTCGAGGCGACAGTTGCAGTAAGCGCATATCCGTGCTTTCCGCTTGAAGCAAGCGTATATCCTGCAAATTATGTCTCTCGCTTGCTTATGCAGAAGTTATCACTTACCACCATATAAATTCACTAAACAACTCACTACGGTCGCGTTTAATGCTCTCATTAGCTACGGCATTCAGAGCAGAGCGACTCGGAACACTACTGAACGCTCATTGGCTGTTGGAATATGCGTGACGTAGATGTGTAAAACGAACCTAAACTCGACCGTCATTGTTCGTGACTCCAGCTGTATAGCCTTCGAGCAGCGCCGTTAATCCAACCCGTCTGCGGCGGTGTACTATATATAGTCTGTTCATCTAAATCTACATCCATACTCCGCAAGCCACCTGACGGTGTGTGGCGGAGGGTACCTTGAGTACCTCTGTCGGTTCTCCCTTCTATTCCAGTCTTCATTTATACATACTTACGCATTTGCCACTGTATCATTACAATACGAACACAACAGAACTTATCTGGAGCCAAGTTAAGGGATTTGTCGCCAGGAGTAACAAGATTGTTAAGCTACCGGATGTACTGGAACTAAAACGCAGCTTTTTCACATGTCATTGCCGAACGCTGGCGGGATACAGAAAGTCACATCAATAAAGGAGAGAATGCGGCGCCTGTGTGGCTTCGTGGATTCTATTGTTAATCGACTCATTGTCAACTTAGCAGATGACAGCTCCAGAACCGAGCAGATGACAATTCCAGAAGTGAAATGTATTTCTCGGATTCGGATAATGAAGGATTTAAGTGATTACCAGACGACTGACTGTAATTAATACATTTAGTGGTTTCAGTATTCAACAATATGATGAAATCCCAGCAGAATGTTTTTGCATCACACATACACTATGTAATCAAAAGTATCCGGACACTTGGCTGAAAATGACTTACAAGTTCGTGGCGCCCTCCACCGGTAAAGCTGGAATTCAATATGGTGTTTACCAGCCGCTGTGACCGAGCGGTTTTAGGCGCTACAGTATGGAATCGCGTGACCGCTACGGTCGCACGTTTGAATCCTGCCTCGAGCATGGATGTGTGTGATGTCTTTAGGTTAGGGGACTGATGACCACAGCAGTTAAGTCCCATAGTGCTCAGAGCCATTTGAAACAATTTTGAATTTGGTATTGGTCCCGGCGGAGGTTCGAGTCCTCCCTCGGGCGTGGGTGTGTGTGTTTGTCCTTAGGATAATTTAGGTTAAGTAGTGTGTAAGCTTAGGGACTGATGACCTTAGCAGTTAAGTCCCATAAGATTTCACACACATTTGAACATTTTTTTAATATGGTGTTGGCCCACCCTTAGCCTTGATGACAGCTTCCACTCTCGCACGCATACGTTCAACCAGGTGCTGGAAGGTTGCTTGGGGAATGGCAGCATTTTCTTCACGGAGTGCTACACTGAGGAGAGGTATAAATGTCGGTCGGTGAGGCCTGGCACGAAGTCGGCCTTCCAAAACATCCCAAAAGTGTTCTATAGCACTCAGGTCAGGACTCTGTGCAGGACAGTCCATTACAGGGATGTTACTATCGTGTAACCACTGCGCTATAGACCGTGCATTATGAACAGGTGCTCGATCGTATTGAAAAATGCAATCACTGTCCCCGAAGTAGTATTCAACAGTGGGAAGCAAGAAGGTGCTTGAAACATCAATGTAAGCCTGTGTTGCGATAGTGCCACGCAAAACAACAAGAAGTGCAAGCAAGCCCCCCTCCATGAAAAACGCAACCACACCATTACACCACCGCCTCCGAATTTTACTTTTGGCGCTACGCACGCTGGCAGATGACGTTCACAGGGCATTCGCCAATCCCACGCCCTGCCATCGGATCTCCACATTGTGTACTGTGATTCGTCACTCCACACATCGTTTTTTTCACTGTTCAATCGTCAAATGTTTACGCTCCTTACAACAAGCGAGGCGTCGTTTGGCATTTACCAGCGTGATATGTGGCTTACGAGCAGTTGCTCGAACATGAAATCCAAGTTTTTTCACCTGCCGCTTCACCGTCATAGTACTTTCAGTGGATCGTGATGCAGTTTGAAAGTCCTGTGTGATGGTCTGTGTAGATGTATGTCTATTACACAGTACGACCCTCTTCAGTGTTGGCAGTTTCTTTCAGTCAACAGACGAGGTCGGCCTGTACGCTTTTATGCTGTACGTGTTCCTTCGCGTTTCCACTTAACTATCACATCGGAAACAGTGGACCTAGGGGTGTTTATGAGATGGAAATCTCGCGTACAGACGCATTTTACAATATGGAGTACCTGTCAGTACGTGGCTGCATAATGCACCTAATACGAAAAACAAAAGTGTTTGGGGGTGTCCGAATATTTTTGATCACATAGTGTAGCTCGCTCAGAAATATAACCCTGTGTTTAAGTTAGTAATTTTCATCATTATTGTTTGTAATTAGAAAACTATGTTATATGAGAAAGAGAGCAGTTTATGCTTTTCGTCAGGTCTCCTAAGAAGCGTGCGGTGGTGCTGGAGTTTTTGCGAATACTAATTCATTCTCTTTAAAAATTAAAAGACGTTTGAAGCTGTTTAGTGTCTCTGCTCGTCTCTTTTTACGTCTGAACTGCAACTGCTCACATCATTTCAGGTTAGTTGGACCAGCTGGCTGGCCAGTGCCATCCAAGTGAAACATGCCGGTAAAGCTGTTGTCCCGCATTATCGCCCAGTCTATGTGTGTGTAATACAGCATAAAACGTGCCCTTATGATCGTACTTTGGTGTACAGGACACAGCTTGGCTCTCGCTCCACTTGAAACGGAGTCCAATGAGATTCAAGCAAACGCGGAACAATACATGGTGTAATATTTACACCAGGTTTAATCTTAAGATGAACACGGTTTAGAATTATGCCCGAATTACGTTCGAGTCTCGTTAATTTTATTTTCCTAGCCTTCCACTGGTTTAATGGGGAAACTTTTCTTCTACCAACGACAACGCTAAAGCCGTTGCTAGATGGCTCGTATGGTATTCAACGAGATAGAAAAACTGAGGACTTCGCTTTCTCGAAAAAGCCTAAAAAGGGCATCGTATGAGGATAGCGTTTGGCACAGCTATACGGATTGGACTAAAGTATGTAAACACAGCGAGAAATGCATACTTAAACACAAATTCAGATACCAACCAAGTTTGAAGATTGAAATGTTGTACATGGTGGGACAAATAAAAGTGGCCTTGAGAACAGAGCTCCAGGATATTAAAAAAAAAGCAGAGAAAGAAAATATAGTGTTAATCTGAGTATAGCAGATGTTGAAAGTGATCGCGATTCATCTCTTGTCACCTTCGAGCTCTGGACAGTAAGTTGTTGAAGGCGGGTCGATGCTGGACTGCTGGAAATTCTGCAGTCCGATCCGACATATTCTGACGCAGTTCTTGAAGACTAAGAGGGTTGTTGCGATACCCCTTAAACTTGAGGTCTCCCCACACAGAGTAATCGTCCACAGACACATTAAGTGACCTGGGTCGCCAGCTATGGCCGCGACCAGACTGACTTGTGCTAACAACTCTGTCAGGCACGAAAGTTGTCTAAATGTGATCCAAGACTCGGCCGGCTGCATGGGCAGTTGCACCGTCCTTTTGGGAGTAACTGTAGCTCTTTCCCTACTCCGTTAGTGCAGACACCAATTCGCGTCCAATCGTATCCACTCGTGCGGGCCATTTTTATTTGCCCCACCGTACATTTGATCACGATCGGCACTTGTGCAAATCCCTCAGTACGTTGCAAGTGTCAGTGGTGGCCAGAACAGTATTCTGTGTAGCTGAGAGTGCTTTATGTCGGAGCTAAGTCAATTCGAACGTAAGAAAACTGTTCGTGCTCTGTGCTGGGTGAGTCCATAACCAAGGTAGCGAAATTGTTTGGTGTTCCAAGAGGCATCGTATCGAAGATTTATACCATGTACAGTCATACTCAAAAGTATCCGAACGACCTGAATTGCATTTCGCCGGATTCGCATGCAACCCACATAACGCAGCTGTCTAGCAGGTCCTCTAATCGCTCCTTGGTACAGTCGTTTGACTATTGAAACTGCTTCCAATAAGTCACCACTAGAAAACACTGCTCTGTATCGCAATAACTCAAGATGTAAAGTAATACCACGATACTGGAAATATCAGGGAACACCTTATCACAGATAAGACTGTCCTTAAGGACTGTACGCTCACATTTATTACAATAAATGACATACCTGAAATGTTACCACTCTAATTATTACGTCAGATAGGTAATGCACGTAGTAAGTTAGTCGTATTCATGATTTCCTCTTCAGAGTATCATACCGTACTTATTATTAGACACAAAATGACATTAAAAATTTAAGTTATGCACTAGCATCTAGTTGAGAATATTATGAACTTCGAATGACACGACGAACCGTCTCGTTCTGCATATGGATTCAAACACAGGTCATGCAGACAAAGCAAAGATTTCGTGACTGACGGAAACTAATAGTCATTCCTGATTAGGCATACAGAGAGTGATATACCTCGACAGTATCAATTAGCAAATACTAACTTTAAATTACATAACGCAAACACTTTTAACGGATACGAATTCCTACCCAACACCTATTGTCCCTGTTAACGAACTACGAGAGATGTTGAATATATTTCTTAACAAGTAACTTACTTGAAATGCCGTGAGGTAAACCTTTGTGTTGGACAGGGATTCGGACCCAGAACCTAATAAGTTAGATATCGAAGCACAATCAACTGTGACATATCGCATTCTCTTGGCAGTAGCTAGATGTTTTAACTGAAATGACGAGGCGAAACATTAATTTTTTCCTTCCCAGGACTCCAATTCGGCATCTATCGCTGTTATATTCTAGAGAAAAGGAACGTTAAAATGGGTTTGTTGCACCAGAAGCGACATGTGAGCATGTTTGAACTAGAAATAATATGACGAAGAGTTCAGTGCTGACTGGGAATAGAGCTCCGCACATATCGATGTTGACTACACACAAAGGGACGTCAGCTACCACAATTTTCTCCACCAACAGCTCGGAATAACATCTTGAACTTACAGTGATCTCGCGAATATTTCTGTGTCTCATTGGGAGTCAAAAACGTCAAATGTCGTTAGTGTGGACAACGAATGAAAATATATTAAACATCGAAATTATTATCCACCAGCAGATAGGTGTTCTCATGGTAGATCTCGATAATACATAATGAAATCTTTAGTGCCGCGCCAGGATTCGAACCCGTTCACGCGCAATATGTGGAGATGTTGAGGAATCTGCAGTTTCGAAGAAACAACAAATTGTAGACGAACTGTATTGTCGCGAAGGGAACAAATTCCGCGTTAAGTGCGGTCTGAGTTGCATTCCTAGTTCAGAACCAATTTTATCGACATTTAGAAGCTCAGATAAAAAGTTGGAATAAGTGTCCTGTGATCCTACATAGCGTTTGTTTCGTTACTAGAGATAAATAACTAGTATAAGGAAGGTTACTGGTGATAGAGTTTCTATATGTCGCCACTCCAGACTTTATTGTGGCTCAATCTGACGTCTACTTGGTGGAGAAGGAATATCATTTTTAAAGTGAATCTCAGACCAAAATGCCATTATATCTTTTTCACTTGGTGTAGCCAGAAGAAAATCGAATCTGTCTCTCCCTATCTAAAATCACTGATCGACTTTGGAATCGAACCCAGACCATAGATACATGAACCTATCATCAGCCCAACAGACCACCACTCTTTCCTGGCTCATTTTTCTATCATAACGCTGGTGTGTCACACTGGATGAGAATTCTGACACACAGGCTGCTTGTATCAATTTGCAGCATGTTCAGTAAATTCATTTACTTGGTTGACCGAATCACCATGAACTAGATGCCTCGGCTACCCAGTGCATATATTCAACTTTATTTTGTAATCACCGAAACAAAATCACGGAACTGCCACCCACACAGAACTGCCAACAGTGTAGGATGCAGAAATTTAAATGGGAAGTGTACCTTTCCACTTGAGCTACTGAGCGCTATCTGTTTGCTGAAAACGTCGTGCAGTGCAAAAGAAAAGGTATAGCTGTTTGTCCCCTTATAAGTATTGACGTGGCCATATGCATTATCCCACAGCGCTGTGTTCTGGAGGAACTGTTCTTGACTTCTGCAGCTGATATAGCTACATGTCAGCTAGTAGCGTAATGCTATGTATAGCGCGCAGTAGATGAGATGTCTCGAGTTCGAGTACATTCACTGCTATATTTTTTTTAAACGCAATTCTGCTGTCTGCTAAAGTTATCAATCTAATGGAACTTGTAACATAATTCTCTTCTCTTCTCAACCCGAAATAGTCGCTTGTGGGCAAAGGGCTAACTTCTGCAACATTTTATTCTTTTCAGGTTTGATAGACAACCAGGCAGCACACGCATCTCGAAACTTATGTATTATGTATGGGGAGAGCGCATCGTGCCAAAATACGTCGGAAAAATATTTTCTACATTAGCTGTCGTCTGGTTGTGTCATTTTATTCTTCTTCAAACCTTGTTTTCTACAAGTAAAAAATTGTAAAGAAATTGAATCATGGTATGTAAAAAAATCATTCATTAAAATGACACGTTTCACATCATTACGAAATATCGTATTCATGATCTATGAAACAAGAATTAATCTAATGTAATCTAATCTAATCATATCATATTGATGACTAGCCATGAAGAGTCATGAATTACCGAAATTTTTGCTATTACTAGTAACCAAATCTAAGCTTGAAAATAAAAGACGACATTTTTTGTAATAAACCGGGACTTCTATCAAGACCCTTTCGTCCCTGTTACCTAACCACGAAAGATGTCTGATATACCTCTATTCTGAAGTAACAAAGTGTGCATGCATTTAAAGATGAAGTGCATGATGTGAAGTTCTGTGACAGAGATACGAACCCAACACGGTTCTTTCCCTGTCTGCGGAATCCTTTTCATGTTAATATCAAACATCAGCAATTACTCGTAGATTACATTAAAACTAAAGTAATTGATGAAGACGTTACTTGATAACAAAAACGAGCTGCCTTTCTTCATTTACTTGTGCCTACAAATGGCTATCGAGTACTGCCAAACCAAAAGGCAACAGATCTTGCTGCTTCCGATATACGTCGCTGTCAGTTCTTCCATATGATTTGGTCGACATGACCTGTTTCAACTTGTGTATGAAGACAATGTTTTAGAAAATCAATTGTTTTCCTTTGCAATAAACAGAAAGATTTTCATTCTAAGGTATCCAAGTATAAAGTTTTCGCAATATTAGTTCAAATTTAATATTCGCTTCTATAATATAGGAGAGTATTTCACAGTTGAAAAACTCGCATCCGACTCATTGTCCTTACACTTAGTCGCTGACCATAAATTCTAGCTCAGAGTGACACCAGATTAAGTAACCTAATGTAGCGAAGACTGTTTGCCAGTGCTCTTTCTCACCGGTAAATACGCAATTCACTCATTGGGCTCCATACGTACACTGTAACAGTAATTTCTGTGTGTATGCAAAGCATACGGATTAGAATTTAGTGGTGCTCTCTCTTCCACTTCTGTATACAATATGCCTGACCTAAACGGGTCGTTTATCATTAAAGGCCCTGGGCAGTGCAACATTTCTAGTAACGAAACAAACGCTATGTAGGATCACAGTACACTTATTCCATCTTTTATCTGAGCTTCTGTATGTCGATAAAATTGGTTCTGAACTGGAATTGCAACTCAGACCGCACTTAACGCGGAATTTGTTCCCTTCGAGACAATACAGCTCATCTACAATTAATTGTTTGTTCAAAACTGCAGATTCCTCAACATCTCCACATATTGCGCGTGAACGGGTTCGAATCCTGGCGCGGCACTAAAGATTTCATTATGTATTATCGAGATCTACCATGAGAACACCTATCTGCTGGTGGATAATAATTTCGATGTTTAATATATTTTCATTCGTTGTCCACACTAACGACATTTGACGTTTTTGACTCCCAATGAGACACAGAAATATTCGCGAGATCACTGTAAGTTCAAAATGTTATTCCGAGCTGTTGGTGGAGAAAATTGTGGTAGCTGACGTCCCTTTGTGTGTAGTCAACATCGATATGCGCGGAGCTCTATTCCCAGTCAGCACTGAACTCTTCGTCATATTATTTCTAGTTCAAACATGCTCACATGTCGCTTCTGGTGCAACAAACCCATTTTTAACGTTCCTTTTCTCTAGAATATAACAGCGATAGGTGCCGAATTGGAGTCCTGGGAAGGAAAAAATTAATGTTTCGCCTCGTCATTTCAGTTAAAACATCTAGCTACTGCCAAGAGAATGCGATATGTCACAGTTGATTGTGCTTCGATATCTAACTTATTAGGTTCTGGGTCCGAATCCTTGTCCAACACAAAGGTTTACCTCACGGCATTTCAAGTAAGTTACTTGTTAAGAAACAATATTCAACATCTCTCGTAGTTCGTTAACAGGGACAATAGGTGTTGGGTAGGAATTCGCGTCCGTTAAAAGTATTGGCGTTATGTAATTTAAAATTGGTATTTTCTAATTGATACTGTCTAAAATCGAGGTATATCACTCTCTGTATGCCTAATCAGGAATGACTATTAGTTTCCGTCAGTCACGAAATCTTTGCTTAGTCTGCATGAGCTGGGTTTGAATCCATATACAGAACGAGTCGGTTCGTCGTGTCATTTGAAGTTTATACATATTCTCAACTAGCTGCTCGTGCATAACATAAATTTTTAATGTCATTTTGTGTTTAATAATAAGTACGGTATGTTACTCTGAAGAGGAAATCATGAATACGACGAACTTACTACCTAATAATCAGAGTGGTAACATTTCAGGTATGTCATTTATTGTAATAAATGTGAGCTTACAATCCTTAAGGACAGTCTTATCTGTGATAAGGTGTTCCCTGATATTTGTAGTATCGTAGTATAGTATATTGTAGTATCATCTTGAGTTATCGCGATACAGAGCAGTGTTTTCTAGTGGTGACTTGTTGGAACCAGTTTCAATAGTCAAACGACTGTACCTGCTAGACAGCTGTGTTATGTGGGTTGCATGCAAATCCGGCGAAATCCAATTCAGGTCGTTCGGATACCTTTGAGTATGACTGTACATTGGAAGTGGTAAAACATCATCCGCCACGTCATAACATGGACGAAAGCATCTGTTGAGTGATCGTGACGGCACGGTACTTGAAGAGGAATGTAACAAGAAATAAGAGGACCACAACCGCAAAAGACACTGCAGAATTGAATTGGCACTCGTGAACCCTTCAGCACCAAAACAACATGACGCTAACTCCAGAGGCTGGCATTTGCAGGGCGAGCTGGAAACCCAAACCACTCTTCAGTGACGCAAAGGTCCCCAACAAGGAAACGTGGTGGCAGTGATATAAAACCTGGACTATGGAGCAATGGAAGAGTGTCATTTGGTCAGAGGAGTCTGTTTCACAGTACTTCCAACTTCTGGCCGGGTTTACGACCCTAGGGTTGCGTGACTCTGCCCGTTAATAGAGTAACTTCTACCTTGGACGGGTTTCCATGGTCTGATCTGATGGGTCTGATCCCGTAACAGGTCTTTCCTCAGCGCACAATGCTAATTAATGAAATTTCACAATGTATTTTTGGATAACACCTTAAGAAATGTATCCTGAGGTGGTCTCTTTAAATCATCTCTGATTTAATAGCTATGAAATCAGTGTCATCTGTTACAATATCTACAATTTATTCCAGTAACAACGTTATGATTTGCAAGTGTTAACACTTTTGGTTCACAATTGCATATCAGTTACTAGATACGTGTTGACAAGGTTTGGTGACTACTAAGCATATTAAGGAGGACGTTCTGCGAGTTTGCGAGTTATCATTCAGAGACACGCGAAGCTGGATGGCAGGCAAGCAGTGATTGCACGGCGTTGAACTAACAGTGAATGAAAATACTGTTACTCCTTTTCCTTGTCTATCTGTAAATGCTTCCGAGAATGAAATGGCAGGGGATCGGCGATGAGTTTGGCACCCGTATAGTGGTATTCCATACGCTCCATGATTGCTCTGCTAGGTCGCATTACTACCAAAAATTATGTGACTATTCTGTTCCGCAATGGTGATCCTGTGTTCCAAGACGATAGGGTCCCTGCCCACACAGCTCGCATCGTCTAGGACTGGTTATGCGAGCACGAGGGAAACTGTTACATCTGCCCTGACCACCACAACCACCATGTGTCAATATTATTGAGCCTTTGTGCTCTACTTTGGAAACAAGGACACTTGATCGCTATCCACCTCCATCATTGTTATTTGGACTTGCCACTGTTTTGCCGGAAGTGCGGTATAAGATGTTCTCTTGTTTTTGCCCATCCCGAGGATGTATATAATCGTGCAACAGGTAAGCAAAATTGATGATCTGGTGGGTGTACACTTCCCATATCAGGTGGGCAAGGATGGTTTCGGTAACTGGCCGCAACTATTAGGACGGAAAGATCTCAAGAATTATCTTGTTACTCTCTTCTGCGAAATTGCAGAGAACGTAAATGTGGACAGCCGTACATCTAAATCTAAACTCTGCGAGCCATTGTGTGGTGTGTGGCGGAGGGTTCATTGTTACCAGTATCATTCCCCAACACCCCACCCTTTCATGTCTAACACGTCATTAATAAACACGACGAACAACAAATGTTTCAGTACGCAGTACATAGTAGCTTGGAGGCACTTCTACATCTGTCAGTGACTCTCCATCAAAGATGAGATGCTGCACCCTCCCAACCAAGAAACATCAATCCAGTCACAAATTTCGTTCACCCCGTACAATCACGAGGTTGTTAACGCACGCCTGGGCAGCCGGGTTTGACTTGGAGGTAACCAGTTCGAAGTCTGGTGATGGCGTGAAGTTCCAGATAGCCAGACTTAGCGGCAAAGTGCTGGGTTAAATTTCACGCATCTTGGCACTGTCACACAGTGTGAGAATACGTTACACTGTTGATGGTGATCCGTCCCATAGACGGGGACGTTAAGCTCTGGTTTTACACGGGCTGAGCAGTCTACGTATCGACACCGGATTTCCATTTCTCCTTAGCATTTGTTCACAACAACACAACAACACAACAAACAATACAACTTCACACTCCACGTGCACGCGCGATTGTCATCCTCAAGACACCGAAACATCATCTCAGGATTGAGAAAAGCGTTGGCAAACATGTTCCTCTACGGGGTCGTCAGACGACAATGTTGAATTCCCGCATCTGCCTCAAACCCCTTCCTACGAGACTAAGTGACTAAATCTCATATGATCGTAATTTTGTTAATAAGCTTTATTAAGCGCTGGTGTGGAATGAGTAAACTGATTTTCCAAAGTCAAGAAATACTGCGTCGAAGTGATCGCCCTGAGTCACGGCTTTCATGATTTCATACGAGAAAAGCTCGAGATGTGGAACGTGTCAGCTTAATGAAAGGTGTCTATACAAGATATTACATTGCACAAAATATTACATGACACTCAATTTTACGTGGGGGGTGGGGAAATTTCCCACTTACTATATCCACTTACTAATGAGTAGAAGGAGTTGCCATTCAGAAATTCTTTTAATTTCCTTTTAAATGCTATATGGCTATCTGTCAGACTTTTGATGCTATTAGGTAAGTGACCAAAGACTTTTGTTACAGCATAATTTACCCCCTTCCGAGCCAAAGTTAGATTTAACTTTGAGTAGTGAAGATCATCCTTTCTCCTAGTGTTGTAGCCATATACACTGCTATTACTTTTGAATTCGTTCGGATTACTAATAACAAATTTCATAAGTGAATATATATATATATATATATATATATATATATATATATATATATATATATATATATATATATAGTGAGGCTACAGTGAAGATCCCTAGCTCTTTAAATAAGTATCTGCAGGATGATCTTGGATGAGCTCCAGCAATTATTCTGATTACACGCCATTGTGCAATGACCACTCTTTTACTCAATGATGAGTTACCCCAGAATATGATGCCATAAGAAAGCAGAGAATGAAAATAGGCGTGGTAAGCTAATTTACTCAGATGTATATCGCAAAAATTTGCGCTGACCCTAATAGCATAAGTAGCTGCACTCAAACTTTTCAGCAGATCTTCAGTGTGTTTTTTCCAGTTCAACCCCTCATCAGTGTATACACCTAGAAATTTTGAATATTCTACCTTAGCTACCGATTTCTGATCGAAGTTTATATTTATTAATGGTGTCATTCCATTTACTGTGTGGAACTGTATATACTGTGTTTTGTCAAAGTTTAATGAGACCCCATTTGCAGAGAACCACTTAATGATTTTCTGAAATCATAGTTTATAATTTCATCAGTTAATTCTTGTCTGTTGGGTGTGATAGGTATACTTGTATCATCGGCAAAAAGTACCAACTTTGCATCTTCGTGAATATAGAATGGTAAGATTAATATATATTAAGAACAGGAGAGGACCCAAGACCGAACCTTGTGGCACCCCATTCTTGATTGTTCTCCAGTTAGAGAAATCAACAGTTTTTTGCGTATTATGTGAACTGCTTATTTCAACTACCTGGACTCTTCCAGTGAGGTATGATTTAAAGCATTTGAGCGCTGTCCCATTCACACCATAGTACTTGAGCTTATCTAGAAACATTCCACGATTTACACAATCAAAAGCCTTTGAGACATCACAGAAAATCCCAACGGGTGACTTTCGGTTACTCATAGCATTTAATATTTCATTAGTGAAAATATACATAGCACTTTCCGTTGAAAAACCTTTCTGGAAACCAAACTGACATTTTGTTAAAACTTTATTTTTGCAACGGTGTGAAGCTACTGTACAATACATAAATTTTTCAAGAATTTTGGATAAGGCAGTCAGAAGAGAGATTGGGTGGTAGTTGTTGACATCAGACGTATCCCCTTTTTTATGCAGTGGTTTAACAATGGCATACTTCAGTCTATCTGCGAAAATACCCTGCTTCAGAGAGCTATTACATAAGTGGCTAAGAATCCCATTTATCTCTTGGGAACAAGCTTTTATTATCCTGCTGGAAATGCCATCACTTCCATGTGAGGTTTTATTCTTGATAGAGTTTATTATCTTCCTAATTTCAGAAGGATAGGTGGGTGGAACTTCAATTGTATCTAATTGTGTGGGTAAGGCGTCCTCCATTAACTGGCTTGTTTCTTATAATGAACATTTAAATCCCATTTTCTCTACAACATTTAGAAAATGATTATTCAAAATGTTTTCGACTACCGGCTTGTTGTTTGTCAAGTTTCCATTCGCTTTGATGCCGTCATCCTGTACTCTTGGTTGCCCTGTTTCCTTTGTAATAATATTCCAAATTGTTTTGATCTTGTTACCAGAGGTATTAATCTCAGACATGATGAACATGCTTCTGGATTTTGTAATGACCTTCCTTAATGCAGCACAATAGTTTTTATAATATCTGGCTGTTTCTGGGTCATTACTCTTTCTTGTTGTTAGATACAGTTCCTTTTTGTGGTTACAAGATATTTTTATTCCTTTAGTAAGCCAAGGCTTTTTGCATGGTTTCTTATAATTAGATTTAACTACTTTCTTGGGGAAACAGTTTTCAAATTCTCTTACAAGTGTATCATGAAATAAGTTATATTTTAAATTAGCATCAGGTTCCTTGTACACCTCATCCCAGTCTAACTGCTGTTGATTTTCCATGAAATTTCTAATTCCTGAGTCATTAATTGAATGCACAACTTTGGAGGGAAGTTTTGAAATACTGAATGGAGCTATGTCATATACTGTAACTAGCTGAGCACCATGATCAGAAAGGCCATTCTCAACAGGACAAGAATTTATATTTTTAAACTTATCTTCGTCTATAAAAATGTTATCTATCAATGTGCTGCTGTCCCTTACTACCCAAGAAGGAAAATCAATGAGAGATGTCAAATTGAAAGAACCGAGCAAAACTTCCAGGTCATTCTCCTTATTACACTCATTCAGTGAATCAACATGCAATCGGTTAAGTGTGTAATGTGCTTATAAAGTATAAGAGGCCTTACAGTAATAAAAAGCGATTAAATATGACAAAAGTTAGATTGTCAAAAAGAGGTAGAGTTAAGAGACAGTAATTGTCATATGTTCAAGTACCAGTGCATGGACAAGATTATCTAGTTAATGTAGTATATTATATAAACAGAAAAGGAACAAAAAAATAATATAGTTACGCATACAACGTATGAAAACGAAGTAAATATGTAAGGCACTCTGTACGAGGTGAAACTATCAACAAATTATATATAACATTGACGTTCAGTGATTAAATGCTTTACCTCTTCTCCTTTCTTTCCGCTCATCTCTCCGCGTCCTTCCGCCCCCCCCCCCCCCCCCCTCCCTCCCCGCCCCCACCACCTCATCTGCCTTAGGCTGTGGTGTGTTATCATCGTGTCTACTCTATAGTACAGTGTTTAAGTCAGTGTTCAGTGTTTTGTGTCCCCTTTTTTAAGCATTGCAAACAGAAACCATGCTGTCTCCAGGTGTGTTTTTTATCTCTCGCGAACAGAAACCAGACTGTCGCTGGATTTTTTAAAATTGTACCTGTCTACTTACTGTGTGTCTTCATTAGCATCGTCAAGCCCGAGTTTTTCTACTTTAACATCCACAGCTTTCCGCCATTTTGCAGTTTTTAAAAACGTCACCGTTTTATGGCCAGTTTTTTTTATTGTTTGTTATCTTCTCATTATGTTTTTTAACTCTTCTGTAGGCAGTAGAGCGGCATATTAAGCTGCTGCCAGTCCCCCCCCCCCCCCCCCGTCTGAGAGGGGGGGAATCGAAATTCAGTAAAGGAAAAAAATGATTAAAGTAAAATAGTGTCAAACAAAGCACTGGGCACCAAATCGTTCTGCCAGTTAAGCAGTTTTGTTGATTATTTCTTTTTTGTGTTAGAAATTTCAAATTACTCTAACAATTTAAGAGCACGGCCTTTTTATACTCTGTGGAGAACATGCGTACAATTCTCAGTGCTCCCTATAGAATGATCAGTTTCAGATAAATGCTGTCCCAAAGCAGTTTTGTTCCGTGGTTGTAAATGTTTTTTAAACCTTAAGTTAAACGAGCGCCCCGTTTGACGTATATATTATTTGTCACAGTTACTGCAGTCAATCCTGTATACTCCAGAGCCATCACATTTGTCATACTTCCTTTTCAGTTTATGTTTTATTCGCAGTTTTAGGGTGTTGTTAACCCTAAAGCCACATCTGACATCAAATTTTTTAAGGTATTTTCTATTTGGAGGGACATTTTGTCGTTAAATTTCATAGGAATGGATTTCATTCTTTTTTTACTGGTTCTACTTTGTGTGTGTGTGTGTGTGTGTGTGTGTGTGTGTGTGTGTGTGCCTGCCGTTTGTTATACGTTTCTTTAGCCTACAGTAGGGGCGCGTGACGTCATTTACAGAAAAGCCGTTAGCTACCGCAACCTGCTTTAAAATGCTGAATTATTTACATATTTCGCTTTCGTCCAACGGTAGACGAAGGAGCCGGTGAACCATGGAAGTGAAAAAGGGCTTTTTATATCGGGGACGATGGCATGAACTGGCATTGATGACACTATCTGTACAAGTGGGTTTTCTAAAAATCGAGACCGTATGTTTGTTGTTAGCTTTCCTAATAGTAAGGTCAAGGTAGTTAATGAAGCACACTACCTTACAGTCATTTTGGGCACCACTTTTGCTACCCTTCCTGTAGGCAGATTTCTGCTCCAGATGATATAACTAAGGCAGGACTTTGGTATCAGTCCGGTATTCCCGTATTGGGATGTACGAAAGGCAAATTCCTGTCGCGGTGCACAGCCTGTGGACGAGTGGGGAAGATGACTCACGTTATACGCATCTTGAGATAACAACCGTAATATACCATCCTGTTTGTAACACGTGTTACGTGATGTGTCAGCTGCAGTCCACTTGGAACTGCCACAAAGATATTCTTTGTTACAAGCTTCGTGCGGCAGGTGATTGTGTCGGCTTCCTTAGTAGTTTGGTGCAGCTGCCCGATCAAGCAGTAATCACGTGCGTAGGATGATGCAGCACGCTTGTCATTCTCGTCAAGGTTCCCCTAATCTTCTGGACGTTTGTGTACCGTTAAGAGTGTTACAAACAACACCTACATCTGCATCTCTAGTGTGCAAATCACAGTGAAGTGTGTGGCAGAGGGCACTTTCATCGCATAAAGGGGGGCCTCACATGCTCAAAATTTATTGTGCAGTACTGAGTCCTGCGTAATAATGGTGACGTCTGTGAGCGATATTGGCGGTATTGAAGGAGACTGCAGAACTTTACAAATATTGACTTTCGCTCAATACAGTGCGCAATATATCGTACCTTGTAAAAGTGAGACTGTGCAATGTAGGGAGTTCGCGATTCGAGGAGATGCAAACAGTTGATACGGCGACGCCACATAAATACATGAGGGACAGATGAAAGCAGTCATCTGTTGAGGTACATTCGAAGGAGTAGTTTGATTACATATTTAACACATCTTCAGTAATCAGCCATAAAAACATTCCACAAAGGTGTGTAATTGCAGGGAAATAACACCACAACTGCCTATTTCTTCGTTTCTGAATCTTGGATAATTCATTGGAAAGATATATGACTTTTTAGGTTCATAGATCTCTTCCAGCACTGTGGAAAGTGAAATCCGACGAGTATATGGACAATATCTCCTTGTACACTAGTTGTAACGAATCATCTTGAGGTTGAAACTCTTTTGTTTGTGTTTGTTTTAACAATAACATATGTTTCTGGGTGCAGTCCGCCTTTAGCAAAACACAATTTTGTTTTTTGGCCCAGACATGTTTCAGTTTCTTTACTGTTTGAATACATATAAATATTAGTTTCTAAATCGTAATTACAGATTTTTGAAGCGCACATAAAACTTTGTATTCATACCTTCTTACCACATGGTGTGGTTTTCCTGCTGTATTACGTTTTTCCAGAGCCCCCAAATGACGTTCTTTTAAGAAATTTTTCAGTTTTGGGAATAGAAAAACATCACAAGGACTCCAATCAGACGAATAGGGGAGCTGTGGAACAACACGAATGCCTCTTAAGGTCAAACATTTCGTGATGGAAGTGGCCATGCGACATGGGGCGTTATCATGATGCAGCATCCTCTTGCCTGCAATGATTCACCCTTTTCCTGAACCTTTCAAGGACATCTTTGTAAGACATTTGGTTTATAGTTCATGCTGGAGGAACAAATTCCGTATGCACAATACCCTTATTGTTAAAGAAGCGAATCAGCATTGTTTTGATCTTTGATTTGCTCATTCGACCGTATCTCAATCTAGGAGATGCCTCAGCGTACCACTCCTAAAAAACAAAATGGCTCTGAGCACTATGGGACTTAACTGCTGAGGCCATCAGTCCCCTAGAACTTAGAACTACTTAAACCTAACTAACCTAAGGAAATCACACACATCCATGCCCGAAGCAGGATTCGAACCTGCGACCGTAGCGGTAGCGCGGTTCCAGACTGTGGCGCCTAGCACCGCTCGGTCACTCTGGCCGGCGTACCACTCCTCACTTTACCACTTTGTCTTAGGATCGCACTCAGAACTCCAGGGTTCATCACCTGTTGTCACACGACTGAACCATTCGTTGTTGTTGGCAGTCCTCTCAAGATGAAGACCGCACACATTTCTTCCAGTGTATTTCTGCCTAGTTGTTGGGGTTCTAGACACCATTTTGGCACAAATCTTTCATGTATGCCAAAATTCGATGTACAGTGAAAGTGTTTACGTTTAACAGGTCACCCATCAAGATTATTGTTAAATGTCGGTCTGATCTCACAGGAGCATGCACACTTTCGACATTTTCGTCGGTTTTTGAAGTTGAGGGCCTTCCTGAGCGAGGTTCAACTTCAACGTGTTCTTGGCCCACAAATTAACAACGAAATATCACTACATCCACGTTTATTTACCTAGCAAGAACTGAAATGTGCAACAGGTGCCGAAAGCATAGAGAGAACGATCACACATCTCGTCATCCTGGGTGCTCTTCATCGAACTTTGAGAACTTAAATTACGTGTATGTCAGCTGTTAGCGTTTATCACTGCACGAGACCTACGCCGCGCGGGATTAGCCGAGCGGTCTGAAGGCGCTGCAGTCATGGACTGTGCGGCTGGTCACGGCGGAGGTTCGAGTCCTCCGTCGGGCATGGGTGTGTGTGTTTGTCCTTAGGATAATTTAGGTTAAGTAGTGTGTAAGCTTAGGGAGTGATGACCTTAGCAGTTAAGTCCCATAAGATTTCACACACATTTGAACATTTTTTTCGAGGCCTACGTGGCGTGTCGGAGGTCATCCTGCAGTATCCGATCCCATTCGTCAGTGAAAACGTTGCGGAGTTCTTGGACAGTCTGTGGTGAACCGGGAGGACCGAACACCTCTGTCAAGTACGTTCCACACACGCTCGATGGGGCTTCGGTTTTCATTCCTTCAATATCCAGGCTTCGCAAGGCAGCCCTGCTGACCCCCGCCACACGTGCCATGGTGCCACACATGCCTGATATGGAACTGAGGGGCACCATCAAATGCAGCATTACCACATGGTTCGCCAGCATCTGTTCGACGTACTGTCTAAAGCTAAGGTGACCATGGAAAACGTCAAGATGTGTACGGCTGTCAACACTGATACATCTCCACACCATCACAGAACCCTGGCCGAATCTGTCGATTTCCTGGACAACGTTTGGTGGCACGCATCCTTCAGCACGGCGATTTCACACACGAACAAGGCCATCAACTCGCGTCAGAGGACATTGGGACTCGTCTATAAATAACACGTTCCTCCAGTGACGAAGCTGCCAGTTGACATGGGAACGGCTGAACTGAAGGCGAGTTGCGAAATATTGTCGTGCCAAGCGGGGTACTCTGACAGGACGCCTGGTCCTAAGGTCCTTTCTCGTAATGCGCTCCTTACAGTTTCATCAACATAGTGCCTCCAGTGGTCTTTCTACTATCGTCTTGTAGTGCTCTAGCGGTAGCCGTATGACGCCGCAAAGCAGAGATCGGCAGATATAGGTCTTCACATCGGATTGTAATGCGTCTGCTACCTTACCCAACACGCCTTGTGTATTGCCGTGTCTCAGTGCGGCGTATCCACAACATGTAGATGACAGATGGAGAGACATTGCCATCTGCAACAACTCGCCGGAAGGTCCATCCTCCTTGGATCAAACAGATTGCCCTTGCACTTGCGCTGAATTAATATGCCGCACTGCATGTGCTTGGTTGAATACAACGTCTACGAATGACAACTGCCGTCTGTGTACCTTACTTGAGAACACTGGGACACTGGTACTCACTTCCATCTGGGGGTTCACCTGAGACTGTAGTGTATAACCTAGCCGACTGGTGGCGTAAGATTTTCGTTGTTGCATACATTGAAAGCGAAGATCTCAGTCTGTACAGTAAGTTCAAGGGTACCACGTTTTTCAAAACAGATTTAACATACCGGACGTTGACATATATGTTTCCCGAATTCTTTTGAGCAGCGTGTATATTATGGCACTTGAAACAAGAGCGTCGGACTATGATAGCCAGATGGTTGCAAAATTTTGTCCGGAGCAGAACCCGAAGGAGTCACATATGTGTCTTTATATCCCTGTCTAGAAAATATTTCCGTAAAGGAATGGAACAGTAGAGGGTCTGAATGTAATCCACGAGAGAAGGAAGCTATTTCCTCCATAAATAAAATACACTGATGGAAAAGAAGAACGCTACCAAAACTATACCCCAGTATATCCATGGCTGTTGGATATAATGATTACAGTTTCATCCTTTTGCGAGCATGTCAGTACAAAAAAAATTTTCTTACAGATAAAGAATGGTTTATCTGAGTTTTCTGGTAGAGATAGCAAAACACAGCGTGCCTAGAGACGTGCACTTGCAGCTTATCGGCATCTTTCGGACTAACTCAAAGTTCGTGTAATAGGAGTCAGGGACTTGTACCATACCGACAGATCGTATAGACATCTGACTGTAGCGCAATGACTTCAGAGTAGTTGGTGACGATATGAACTCAGGAGAATACTGTGGCAAGAGGAGAAGACACGCTCCCTTCCAGACGAACAACACAACGAGGAAACACATTGGCAGAAAAATAATTTGTGCTCCTTGACAGACGACGTCGATTTTGATCCGACGACGTCTTATGCCACCTGGTTCAAGTGGTTCAAATGGCTCTGAGCACTGTGGGAATTAACATCTGAGGTCATCAGTCCCCTAGAACTTAGAACTACTTAAACCTAACTAAGCTAAGGACATGCCCGAGGCAGGATTCGAATCTGCAACCGTTGCGGCAGCGCGGTTCCAGACTGTAGCGCCTAGAATCGCTCGGCCACTCCGGCCGGCCTTATGCCACCTGGGGTATAGTAGATGCACTGATGACTGTTTCAACGAAACTAACCTGCGATCCGTACATTCAAATGTTGTTATACCTTTTCATTTGCCGCTCTTGCAATAGGGAGGTGACGTGTTGTCCCAACAGAATAATGCTCGCCCACACACTGCCCGCCGGCCGCGGTGGTCTCGCGGTTCTAGGCGCGCAGTTCGGAACCGTGAGACTGCTACGGTCGCAGGTTCGAATCCTGCCTCGGGCATGGATGTGTGTGATGTCCTTAGGTTAGTTAGGTTTAAGTAGTTCTAAGTTCTAGGGGACTGATAACCACAGCAGTTGAGTCCCATAGTGCTCAGAGCCATTTGAACCATTTGAACCACACTGCCCGTCAAACTCAACGCGCTCTGCAAGACATGCAGCAGCTTCCCCGTCCAGCACGATCTTCGGAACTGTCTCCAATTGAGCACGTGTGGTATTTGATGGGACGATAAGTGACTCATAATACTCGTCAGCTAACAACTCTTACAAAAGTGCGTGAACAGCCGTGGCATAATGTACCCCAGGACAGTATTCGCCATCTGTGCGATCGATTGGATACCAAAGTCAGCGCCTGCATTGCCACCCGTGGCGGAAGTACCACATGCTAGCTAATATGGGCGTTTCACCGTGGCACCTCAGAACACCTTGTGCTACTGATCTGTAAATGTAATTGTTTCATGCACTCCATATGAACTGCTGCAACAATGAGTCTTGAGTGAACTGGAAACCTTTAAAAGGGTGTACTATTTTTTACCGGTAGTGTAGTAGGCCAGTTCTACTGGGCTGTGACGATTAGACGCGTGACAACAGCACGAGCTGTCAGGAAAATATTACTGGACGCTGAGCTGACATCTCGAGTTGCAATGCGTCGTTTATCGCTGACACAACACCAAAGAGAACAGAGACTTGACGACCGAAAAGCTGGGATACTGGGTGGTATTCTGCCGTGTTCAGCAATGAGTCCTGCTTCTTATGAAAGTGTCTCGGGTTTCCAGCTGGGTGGCAGTGTTGAAATATCACGATGGTTCGAAGTGTGTCATATTCATAATATTATAAACTGGAGAGCTTTTCACCAATATTACACGACGGTAGAGTCTGCATTCACACAGTCTTGCTTCTCTTTGTGGCGGTCAGAATGACAAGCGTGTTCGTAAACAACCTAGTGAAAGGTGACAGAAACTAGCGACTCTCTATACCCATATCTCTCCATGGTGTGGAGTCATTCAAGGGAACGGTAAATCGTGTTATCTTACTGCAACGCCTCAACAAAATGTCAGTAATGCATACTCATTTTTATTTCTCAAATATGAAGTAACATAATCAGACTGAAGGGTTGTTACGTACGAGAAGTCGCAGCTTTGTTTGTGATATTTGCCACAGTAAACATTTTTATTGAGTACATGTTCAAACGACACTCTCCGGGTTCCAAAGTTAAAATTGTTGTCATATAGTCAGTCCGCTTGCGAGAGTTCGGTAGGGGATGGCGTTTATCGCTGAAAAAACAGCTTTTTGGTCATATCGGTCTTTTTGCACGCCAGTGTAACCTGACTGTGATAACCGCTCAGAGTAATCGGCTTCTGAAATAACCGATTTTCGGTTTTTTATTTCTATTATTTCCTTTAATACAAGTAGAAATCGAGCAAAGACTGAAAAATTTTGAGTCTCTGTTTCAAGATACTTGGAATCAAATTGAATAGGCAAATATATGAAAACTTAGCTTGCCCCTCGTTCGCTGCTTTTTCTCGAAAAGTGGGAAGTGGTTGAATACTACGAAAAATAATCTGCATTCTCCTACTGATTCTAATTTTTTGAAACTCTCCTCAAAAAACATGTTGGAATCGGGGCACTATTTGGACATTGCGGATAGTCAGTGCTAAAAGGTGAAAACTGGGGTTAACTCTGTTTTCCAAGTTAATTTGTCCGTTTTCAGTGGCAACATGCAGAAAAGTCCTATTAGGTAGACGGAAGAAGCAGATCAGCTACTTTCTATTTTTACTGTATACCATGAATCAATTGTTAAGTTTTCAATTTTTTACTGTAGCCATAATTTCCTCCCTCTTTTATTATTTCATAGAAATGGCAGACAGATTTTCAGTCTTTTAAACGAAAAGAAGCCTTGTACTTCATTGCTGTCACTTCATAAAAATATTTGCAGCCTAGGGTTGGTGCTATTCTGCAATACAGTAGATGTCGGCGACGACAGCGAGAAACTCTGAGGGCAATGTCGTGCACACTTCAAAGTACACGCATACCGTAAGTCACAACACACGGCGACATGAACATTATTGTCTCAGCAACGTTGTACCAATTCTTTCGCCATGTATGTACTGCTCGTTTCTGTTGGCAATGTTATTTACATCGCACTGCCTGATTTTCCCATTTTTCTATCGTAACGGAATATTTCAAATCAATGCAGATTTTACGAATAAAAATTATCCCGTTTTACAAAAGGTTTATTATAAAACGAAAATCTTTAGCACTGCTGCATTATGGTTCATTGATATTTCGGAATTTTACTTGGTTATTAGTAAAAAAATAAAATGCAGCTTTTATAATCGAGACCCTAAGTTAGGTCCTGAGCGCTGGCAGAAGTACACGTGTATGCTGGTGTGAGAACCGGATTTCGGAAAGCTGTTGCTACAGCTTGGTATACTCGTATATTAAAGAAGGTAATCTGCCTTACACCCTAGTTTTGTAGAAAGTGGATGCCGTGTTTAAAGAACCTTATTAGTTTTGGTTTGTAAATTTTCGTTACTTCCATTGTTTTGACTATTTGATACTGTTGTTTCAAGTAGAGCAAAATGTTAGTATACTTGAAAGAAATACGACACTCTCTACCCCTTTTCATTTTTAAATACTGAACGTAAATTTTGTTCAAAAAGTTAATTTCGAGAATATTAGAAGTTTTGTCTTAAGAGTTACTTTTATGGACCTTGTGTTCAGTGTTCACATTATAGGCCTAGTTATAATGATCAGTATTGCAGTTTTGTTCACACGCTTGTAATTTCGCTGATTCATATACAACTGAATCAAAACAGTTTTCAAATTATTTGACACTGAGCGTCCACATCCCACGGGCTATTTAAAAGTTTTAGCACATAGCAATTTGGACGGGCATTGCAGTTCGCCAGATCTCTTTACCACTTGCATTGCTCTGCACAAGTTCTAGTTTAGTGATGCAACTACTGCTTTATCCGTTAAAGCATTGTTTATTGTTTTATGCACTTACGGAATGGCAATTATCTTCTCAGATTACATTCAGTGAAACAATAGCTGGTCTGTAATATTTCCTCATATTCTTTAGTTCAATGACTGTGTGTTTTGCGCTGAAGATCTAAATACTCAGATTACCTATACAGTTTATGTAGTAACATAATATTCACATGTTGTTGTTGTGATCTTCAGTCCTGAGACTGGTTTGATGCAGCTCTCCATGCTACTCCATCCTGCGCAAGCTTCTTCATCTCCCAGTACCTACTGCAACCTACATCCTTCTGAATCTGCTTAGTGTATTCATCTCTTGGTCTCCCTCTACGATTTTTACCCTCCACACTGCCCTCCAATACTAAATTGGTGATTCCTTGATGCCTCAGAACATGTCCTACCAACCGGCCCCTTCTTCTGGTCAAGTTGTGCCACAAACTTCTCTTCTCCCCAATCCTATTCAATACTTACTCATTAGTTATGTGATCTACCCATCTAATCTTCAGCATTCTTCTGTAGCACCACATTTCGAAAGCTTCTATTCTCTTCTTGTCCAAACTATTTATCGTCCATGTTTCACTTCCATACATGGCAATATTCACATATGGTACACCAAAGATAGCATCAAAAGGGATCAACTTTGGAAGGCAATGCAAAAGGCAGAAGCCCCTAACAAACTGATAAGATTGGTTCAAATGACTGTGAGAAGAACAATATGCAAAGTAAAGGTCGAGGGCACTTTATCAAAGGCATTTGAAGTTAACCAAGGACTGCGGCAGGATGATGTGCTCTCCTCTATTCTGTTTAATGTCGCCTTAGAGAGTGCAATGCCAAAGACACAAAGCAACTACCCTGGGGGAACACTGTTTAATAGAGCGACTCAGGAGCTTGCATACGCGGCTGATATTGATTTATTATCTAGGAGGAAACAGGATCTTGGAGAAAAGCTTGAAAAAGTAGAAAGATATGGTGTGGGAGTGGGGCTGACCATTAATCAGTCAAAGACCAAGTATATGTTAACATTTAAGGAAACATATAGTGAAGGAGAAAGAAGCGTGACTTTGAAAGGAAAAGAATATGAATACTGTGAGAGCTTTAATTATCTTGGGTCACTGGTAACTGAGAATAATGGTACGAGAGAAGAAATACATGCAAGGATTGCAGCTGGTAACAGGAGCTACCTTGCACTGGTTAAAGTGCTTAAAGCAAGGAGCCTTACTAGGAATCTGAAGCTGACCGTGTATCGTACAGTAGTTAGGCCTGTGGTGATGTATGCTTCTGAGACCTGGACTATGACACAGAATGATGAGGAGTTGTTGCTGAGATGAAAAAGGAAGATACTCAAGAAAATCTACTGGCCAATAAATGATAGGGGTTTTTGGAGACTCAGAAATAATAAGATCAGAGAGTTGTACAACAAACCAGATATCGCGACAGAAATAAAGAGTAATAAACTACGTTGGTCGGGACATGCAGAAAGACTGGTGGAGAACAGCAGAGTGAAGAAAGTTTCCAAAGGAAAACCCGGTGGACGTTGTATCGGGGGCAGACCAAGGGCCAGATGGCTAGATAACGTGGAGGAGGACTTGAGAAGGATGGGATATGGAGAGCCAAGGCAACCGGCAGAGAAGAGTGGGCGGAGATTGTCCGGGAGGCCAAGGCCCAACAAGGTCTGCAGCGCCAAGGAGTGAGTAAGTAAATGAGCATGGTACATCACATGAGCCTACTGTTCTGAAGAATTGCACAGAGTGTACGTAATGAGTGAAAACGTAGTAATAGTTACACAAGCCATCAATGAGCATAAAGTTACATCATGCATGCATACACTCATCTTAAAGTCTAAGGGTTTCACTAACGTGCAAAAACTAAAAACTCTCTTTTCAAAAATTAACGCAAGCACAAAAATTACAGTAAATTTTATAGTTGGAAAGATACACTTCTAGTGTAATAAGACTGAAAATTACACGGAGTAGAAATCATAAGAGTCACAAGATTTAACGTTTCCTCTGCAGGTTTCATGACGCACACTTTAACTAAAAATTCCATGCTTATGATAGCAATGTGAAACTACTGTAACTAATGGGATATCACAGGGCAAAGAAAAGTCCCAGGATCCATTAATTCCTTTACAGTTTTGATGATGCGCACTTCAACCAAAAATTACATGCTTATGATACTAATGTGTAACTATTGCAATCAATGGGATTATGGAATGTTTAGGACTGATACGTCTTCCTAATAATGTATTTGAAATTGCGCGTGCTGGTTGCAGAGAATGATTTCGGCCGCTGGAAGCATCGTTATGCCGCAGAGATTTTAGTCGTGAGGTGGACTCGTAAACGACGAACTGTGCTTGGGTTTATTTCGCGAGGCGCGAATTGTCAGTATGTGACTTTCTTACAAGCCTTACGCCCTCGGGTTTGCAGAGAATGCTGAAGAAAACTCTGACAACAGTTTGCGACAGTTCGATGTTAATGAGTTGTCGCAAAAATCGGAAATGGAGCAGTTCTGTACCATTGTTGCCACCGTCCGCCCTCTCCATAAGATGTTCAACGACACCAGCATCCAGAGGCCATAAGACTGGCTCTTAGATTTATCAGTATTTGCCCTGTAAGTCCCTGTGACTCTAAAAAACATTAATTTTTCTGTGATATAGTGCTTTATATTATGGCCTGTTGTGCCTGGTGGATTACGTTATTGTCCTATATCATTATTATCTGGGATATGTTCCTGAGTCGATTACTCTTGTTGGCACGACCGAGTACCATAAACATCTATCAGAATGTAACATAGTTATTTCACATTTTGGAGTTTTGAACACGCTACACTCACTGGAAATCGTTTTTGTGGTACTATACTCCTTCTCCGTATGGTTCCTTTCAGAGGTGTACTCGGCCCTGAATTCATTTTTATGTATGACTATGCGTGACTGCCTCGAACAGGGCAGGTGTAGGAGCTCTCGGAACGAGAGGATGTTAGGCAAATGGATTAACCTGCCCGTTTCTTCGACTTAAATATCCAGCACGTGAGGGATGCGTTGGGGGGGGGGGGGGAGAGAGGGGGGGGGGGAGGTATTGCAGCACGTCCACGTGCGTAAGTGACCATCCATCAGTTGCCAACCACGCTGTTGGAGGAATGTAACGCACTTGAGAAGAACTTGTCAACTGTGGCGTATGGTGTAATTGCGTGAGTTGTGTTGTACAAGTTCAGCAAGGTTACAATAAAACTAGTTACTTATTATTAATGTAGCATTATGTTTTATTTAATCAGTGCTTTTCCCGGTTAATGATCGTTCTTTTGTTAAAGAAATCTCCACCTGAGAAAGTGTAGCAATGTTGTCTGTCAAGCAGTGTAAATGGCACTAAGTTCATTCACAAAAGTAATCATATATAGCCAACAAACTAAACAAGAGTAATGATTTTTAGTTATTTCAGTGCTGTTGTTTAAAAGTCTCTTTGCTTGTTGCAGATCGTTTAACAAGCCTAACGCTACTGTTATTCGAGGTGACAACACTTTTCCTTAAGTAAAATGAACAGTTTTGTCACACAATACCACAGTTACACACCACTAATGTATTTTCCTGTCAATATATTCGATAAAAGTTGTTACAAAGTAACCCGGCTTCATACATCAGCAAATATGAATTTATATGTAAGATGTTGTTTGCTTTCATAGAAGTTCATGTATTCACAGTCTCTTTCTTTCTTTCTTTCACTGGTGCCATGTCCCGCGCTGACGCAGGGTCGGCATTGTTAGGAACGGATTTGGCAAGGTTAGGATGAAGGGGCGGCCGAATGCCCTTCCTGCCGCCACCCCGTAACCCCCCCCCCCTCCCCCCCCCCTCCCCCCCCCCCCCCCCGGAATGGAATTAGTGTGCCCTGCTGCCTGCCCCTAGTGTAATTCATGGAATAGGACGAAGTGTAGAGCGGTAGTTAAGATAGGCAAATAAATTAGTGAAATCAATGTGAAGTGAAGTAGAAATTAGAAAATAAATGAAAAACTTAGTTTAGTTTAGAATAATTACACACTGGCAAACAGCAGTGGCAACAGCCGGCGCTTGCAAGTGAACAAGTTCAGGAGAAGCCATCGCCCTCCCCACATCAGCGGAAGCTGTCGATTCAGCCGTCAGGGCATCGCCCGACCGGCTCACGTGTTTCTCAGTGATCACATGTGATCAAAGGCCCTCTCCTACATTCCAAGAGCCAATGACCGACGTTAAGAATATAATTCGAGAAGCTTTTCAGCGTGACAGAAGAGGCAATGACCGTGAAGTTGTTCACCTCCAGACGCAGTGGGCCGGACAAGAAGAGTAGTTTTCAGTTCAGTTTTGGAGCTGAAGACCGTCATGCAAGAAGAGACTACATCGTACACAGAAGCACCAAGTCCGCCGCTGTGATGGAATAGCAAGCAACAGCCTCGCCGCCAGAAGACAGAAGTGAGGACGGGAAGGAGACGGCCTCACATCAACAGTCACCTGTGAGCTGGGATGAAGATCTGACAGCGGAAGACTGGCAAGCGGGAGTCCGTTGTTCGAGTCCGGGAGACTGGCCTTCCCCCGCCGCGCCGCTCCGCTGGCCGACGCACAACACTGACACACGCGGCCGCTTAGAGAAGAGAAACACGGGCACGCCACATCCAAGGTATCACCGTCCGATGCACGACTTCGTTCTCAATAATTAAACGGGCCATCTCGCGATGCGCGTCTCCAGTCAACTGGGCGAAACAGTGACACAAGATATACACCGCCAGGCGTA
This sequence comes from Schistocerca gregaria, assembly GCF_023897955.1. Taxonomy (NCBI): domain Eukaryota; kingdom Metazoa; phylum Arthropoda; class Insecta; order Orthoptera; family Acrididae; genus Schistocerca; species Schistocerca gregaria. Next base: position 599,866,563 of record NC_064923.1, on the reverse strand, counting down.
ATCAGACGCCGCCGCTGCCGCAGCAGAAGGCTTCGCAAACGACACAGCTGCCGCTCTCCCAGCCAGAACATCCAGTAAGGAAACAGTTGTACAATACTTTCAATAAAAGTTATCTTGTGTAAAAATGCTCTTTCATTGTACCTCATACCCGAGCCAAGGAAGAACCCACCATGCCAACATGTTGTTAAAAGAGAAAAAGTAATTTACTTAGTGTTTTTCACCCTGACATAATGCTTTAGAATCAAATGCCCTTTGCAGTAATGCTCATCCTGACAATTGACTAGCGTAAAAAAAAGAGAAAACCCAGTTACAGAAGGCGTTCCGACGTCTAAGAGTCGTGTAACAGGCGGAACGTGGGGACCAGCTGGTATTCACATACAAGGATGTGGAAAACCGCCTAAAAACCACATCCAGGCTGGCTGGCACACCGACCGACGTCGGTAATCCGCTGGGCGGATTCGAACCAGGGCTGGTGCGCCTACCCGAGTCCAGGAAGCAGCGCATTAGCGCTCTTTTTTTATATAAAACAGTTATTAAACAAAACAATGTTGTACATTCCATATACGTACTAAGTTCATGTACTAACCATGGACACTTCTTATACATGAAGTTCGTTAAACAAAAACAGTTTGATCATTTCAGTTATGCTGATGTTAAAGAAAGACAACAGAGGATTGTGTTGCTCCCTGAATTACCAGAAGGAATTATGTTAAACATCAAGAAAAGTTTTTTTAAAAGACATTCAAACTTGAACATGAAGAAATAACATCTGCAGTTTTAATTACATGAGCTCCAATATTTACAGACGCATAAATAGTTCTTTATGATGGATATCAGCCAATTGGTGGTATAATTTTAAAAATAAAACAATTTAATAATGATATTAGACAAATTCTGAAATACTTGAGAATGGCGGAAAGGAGATATATAATAAAGTTGACTAGCCTTCCATCTACACTTTCTGGACGTTAATTGAATGTTAATATCTGAAGTGATCAGACCTATATAATAAGTCTTTCACTGGCAACCTGACTTACACATCACAGTGCAAAAATGAACAGGGCAATGTGCCAGCCATTAAATATTACATTATCAGATAGAATCTTATTGTTTTAACCAATCGATAAGGACCTTTCCATAAAAACTGTCTATTTCCCGATTTCTAATGTAAGTCAATAATGCACCTTTAATGTTTTGTGTTATGACACTATTAGACACACAATCTCACCGTCACATAAGTTCTGTACATTAGCTTATAAATTTCAAAAACTGCTCTCTGAAGTAGAAAAAGCACACACCAAAAATATACTGTAAAATTTTGAATAATATCCTTAAGGTAACTACAATACATTACTGCCAACACAGTCTTCTTTTTTATATTAACCAATGCCCATTCTTTCAAATACAATTTTAACATATTACCCGACTTTTTCTTGTGATTCGAATAACTTCTAATTTTGTGTAATTCACACAGCATGTGTATCTTGAACTCTATGATGCTATCGGATCCTAATTTGTTAAGGACGTAATTAACAAAATTACCCAACAACTAGTACACAGCGTTATTTTTTGCTTCTGGGAAATACCGTGCTTCAGGCCTGTGTATCAATGACAGCGATATATACTCAGGGGATGTTCTTGTAATCAGAGCTATTTGCTCCCGGATCCACTTCCAACTATTCATGTGACCTCTAGAAGTATATCTATGAATTATTGTCTCAACTAGATGGCATTTTTGAAATAAATTTGTTTCACAGAATCCGATTGCGTGCAGTCTTTCATTTGTGCTAACTATGTTGTTAACTGTCTTGTACCACGACGTTTTTATATTATACGTGAGCACATTAGAACTAATGTTTTTCCAACTCTCAGTCCACTCAAGGGTTGGAAACTGTCGTTCTATTTTGTTCCTTCTTTCGCTTTTCTTTCGTTCTCGCATTATGGTTCTCGATACACTAGATCGCGTGTTCCTGAGTTCGACACTGACATAACTAAACTCAACATAGAAAATCCTCACATGCTGTAAGCGACTGTTAATATTCTGCACGTCAATCGGGGGAAGCAGGTTTCGAGGTTTAATGATCTCGAAAAGTTGGCTGGTTATGCTTTCTCGTGTGTCTCTTATTAAATTAACTTGCCTTTTGATAAAAAGTGAAGAGGCTTTATCCGTTGTATCAGTAAATCCTAGTCCACCATTTTTAGGATCTAAAGTGGCTACTTTAGCAAGTATCTGAACACTTCACCTCTCCACAAAAAGTTGCTGATTTTGGACATTATTCTCCTCGCTGTCATTCTCGGTATTGGAAACAGCTGGGCAGTAGAATAAGCTTTAGCGAGGATGCATGAGTTGATATACTGTGTTCTTTGAACTTGGTTCATATATCGAGTTATATTCTCTATAATGGCTCCTTGCACTTTATCTGCTGCAACTTTCCAATTTAAAGCCGTCATTTTCATAGGGCATGCTGTCAAGGTGATCGCAAGTGTTTTATGTTGTCGGATTAATTTTGCCCACTCGACGTTGATATTATCAAAACCTCTGAGATTTAACATCTTACTTTTTTTCGTTTTCATTGGCTCCAGATGCTCTACAGTACGAATCAATCGCTGTTGCTAGCGTGGTTTCCTCGTCATTATTCCTTATAATGACCCTTATATCGTCAGCATAGGCTCTTATAACTGATTTATTTCCTGATAATGTTAAGCCTTTTAATCTAGCATGGACATGTCGGAGGAAAGATTCCAGCGAAATGGCGAAGAGCGACATGGACAAAGGGCTTCCTTGAGGAACACCTCGTTGTATTTCCATCGGCCTGGATTGTTGGCAATTCACCGCTATTTATTCCAGTTGCTATGTTCTTAATCATCTGTATGACCCTATCGTTGAAACCTATTTTCTTCAATGTCTGTAGAAGATATTCATGATTTACTACATCGAACGCTTTATAAAAATTTAAAAACAATGAAGCACACTTTATGTTTGTTACAGAAGTTATTGCAATGATATCCCGGAATTCCGCTAGATTTTGAAAAATGGTTCTGCCTTGCGCGCAGTTCTGATGTTGACTAATAATTTTATCTGTAAGGCATGAAATTCTCTTGTTTACTATTCTAGCTATTAATTTATAATCAGAATTCAGCAGTAAAATTGGAAGAAAATTATTTAAATCTTTGTTTCCGTTATTTTTTGGCGCCAGAACAATTTTACTCCCCTTAAACTCACCCGGAATCATTTTACCCCGATTAACCTAATTTACAATGTCCGTGCTTTTTGCACCTACTATTGGCCAGTAACGGATGTAAAACTCTGCTGGCAGACCATCCAGTCCTGGGGACTTTTTTGGTGTTGAGGCACACAGAGTCTCATACACGTCTTCTTCACTGACAACCTTGAGAAAATTTTCGTTGTCATCTTCTGTCAGCTGTGGGGCTAGGATGTCAAGGAAGTCTTCCGAGGAAGCATCACTACTTTGATGTACAGGATATAGCTCGCAATAATAGCGATAAATCTCGTCCATAATACCCTGTTGGGTTCTGAGAATCGTACCGTGTTTTGTTTAAATTTCATCAATAAAAGTCCTTCTCCCGTTCTTCGTATGCTTCACTAAATGATATAGGGAAGTAGTTTCATCTTCTGACACCGAATTTGCCTTCGATTTTATTTTCAACCCTTCCACTTGACTTCTCTTGATATTAAGTAACTTGGCTTTGGCTTTTTTGATGTCTGCTATACGAAGTGAGGAACCTGCTGAGACTTGATCAAATAGATCTCTCAAAACGGAATAGTATTACTCTATAGTGCTCTGCGCACTGTATTGAATAAGAACCTTCCTCAACTTTGGCTGTGCCATTTTAACCCACCAGTAAATAGCAGTGGCATATCTACTACGAGCACGCAGGAATATTGCCCATGTTTCTTTAATCAGGCCTTCTAAATCATGATTTACTAAAAAGGAAGTGTTCAGATTCCAATGATTCTTGAACCGGCTGTCTTGTTAGATTTATGCAAGCTAAGACACGTGAATGGTCTGAAAAGTACGTAGGAATGGCTTCTCCTTTTGTCACGAAAGTTTCAAAATTTTTAGAAATATATAGTCTATCAATCCTACTACATGATGTTGCCGTGACATAAGTGAACTCAACAACGGATGGGTAGTTGATTTCCCATATATCCTTTAATTATAAACCAGTAACTAGTTGTTTTAGTTCACTTGAGAAATTAAAATTAGGTAACTGATCTTTTCGATTTAGTACACAATTAAAATCACCTCCAAGTAATAACTGTCTTGGAGTTTTCCTTAACAAGTATATCAGGTCATCTTTGAAGAAACGTGCCCTGTCAGCTCGGTGAGAACTTCCTGAAGGGGCCTACAAGTTGATGATAGTCACATCATAGATATTTAGTCCTATTCCCCTTCCGGATTCCAGTCGTTCCACCTCGCTTACTGTAATCCCGTCCCTCACCAAAACAGCTGTTCCAACACTTGTTTCGGGAGACACATTTATGTAACTGACAAAACCGTGAATTACTAAATCCGAAATTAGAACTTCTTGTAACAGGGCAATATCAGTCGCGGATTCGTACAAAAATTCCTTAAGGGCCGATAATTTCAAACCGGTCGTAATTTTATTTATGTTTATAGTGGTGACAGAATAAGATTGCGTCATTGCGCTGTCACTATGTAGTTGTTTTGATGAACTAATTTAGTTTCCTGTGGTTCAGGGTAACAGTTTCTCGGAAGGCTGAACACGGACTAACACTTCAGTCAGTTTATTAGTTACTGTCCTGTTTTTTTTCTACTTCTCATGTTTTCTCTTGTACCGCAAGCAGACTGATTTCCTGGTGAACTTTCTGATTTTTCCTCCAGTGATTCGCATAGGACCGTTTCGGACCGAACATTCTTTGGGCTTGGGTCGCCCCTACCAGATTTTCCCTTCCCTTGGTTACGAGCTACATTCTCATTTGGTTGCGTCGGTGTTTTACTTCGCGCCTTATCTGGAGCAGCAGCAGACGCTTTCGCAATTTTGGTTGCCGGCGCCTGCCCTGAGGTGTTGTCGTGATTTCAGTTTGGCCACCACTTCTTCGTTCTTTATTAATTGCACTCACTTCCTGATCGAGGGCAACAAATGGAGACTGCATTTTTGAAACCTCTCCCTGAATTTGTTTATTAGCTGATAGCTGCTGATCTTTGCAATCGGCTACTGCACCTGTTGTTACTTGTAAATTAATGCTGATTACACCCCCTTCATTTTCTGGAACCGTATGTGTAGTATCTTTCTGTTCATCAGTTTCTATTCGCGTTTTGCCTTCAGGTTTCTCTGCCTCCTCATCGCACTGTTTTTGCTTGAAGTGAGGAAGTGGGACAAGACAGCTCGTCCTCTGAACAACTGTCAGAGTTAACTCCAGAGGTCGTTTTTTCGGTTGCATTTCAGTTTCACGAGTAGTGGTAACAGGTTTTCCCTTTGTTGCTAATGGGGGAAATTGACTGTTATCGTGAAGGGAGATATATGCTTGGCCCGCTGCGTTAACATTCTCAACCAGTTGATCCGGGTTATTCTTTGGTAACAAATCATTTAAGGTAAGCTTCTGACGCTGTATCAAATTACTTTTAAGAACAACAGTTCGCCGCGGACATTCCTGTCTGAAGTGGCCGGTTTCGTTACATATATGACATGTAGCTTCCTGACCTGTATAAACAATTTGTGCCTTATACCCACAAACAGTTATTTGAAACTGAATATCCGTCTTAACGTCCATCTCTACACAGCGGACCCCGTTGAAACACTGCAGTTTAAAACGAGGCGACCATCTTTCATTTACAATTGATTTAACGTCTCCGTAGTTTGAAAGAGCTTCCTTAATCTTATCATTTTCAATTTCAATGGGAAGATTCAAGACACGAACGGTTTTGCAATGAATATCCGCTCTATAGATGGAAACCTTACTTTTATAACCATTTCTATGCACAAAATACTTCATAGCCCCACTTTCGTAACACTTTATCAACAGTCGCAGCACTGATTTACTTGACAAAAACACAGTAGTTTTCTCCTGATCCAGTTGCCAGGTATGGACAGTTTCAGAATTGAGACCAATTACCTGTGTAATCCAGTCATCCATTTCCAGGGATGTCGGCTGAACAGGACGGGATTCCTTGTCAAAAGCAACTACCAGAGTACTCTTCCTGAGGTTTGTAGCCATGGTTAATACAGCGACGCAATTTCGGTTAAACAACCGAAATTCCAATTAGCAGCAGTAAGACCAGAAAGGGCGATCAGGTAAAAAGGAATAGGAGCGAACATGGAGATTAACGGACGGACGGCACTCGGTGAAGCACAAGTACAGCGATGTAAACACGGAAGTGCACTCGGAGAAGCACAAGTACAGCGATGTAAACACGGAAGTGCACTCGGAGAAGCACAAGTACAGCGATGTAAACACGGAAGTGCACTCGGAGAATCACAAGTACAGCGATGTAAACACGGAAGTGCACTCGGAGAAGCACAAGTACAGCGATGTAAACACGGAAGTGCACTCGGAGAAGCACAAGTACAGCGATGTAAACACGGAAGTGCACTCGGAGAAGCACAAGTACAGCGATGTAAACACGGAAGTGCACTCGGAGAAGCACAAGTACAGCGATGTAAACACGGAAGTGCAGCGCAGCAGTGAACAGCGGCCACTCGCGAGGGCGGCTGAAACGGAACTGTGACGCTCTCGGCTAACCTGGCAGGTTCATGCATTCACACTAACTGGAATTTATTAGCTCGGAGTGGGTCCTCTGTCACCAATACACAATTATTATCGCAAATATGATCAACAACATTTATGTCTGCATAGAAAATCAATTTAAAACTGCTGCGGCTAACATGAGACAATCACTTATCGATTCTGGTGCAAGCTGTGTTTTGCTTCTAATAAATAATATATATATTAAATCTTTTTGCACCTTCACTATATGCGTTAACATTTGAAAATATTTCTCAATTTTAATCGCTTAATATTCACCATTTACTAATAAACTGCGCTGTAGATCAATTACGCCAATCGCTGCGCTCTTTTGTAGCTGAGCAGAAAAATTAACATCAACAGAGGACGAGAATTACAATGAAATGAAACTCCAAACAAAGAAGATTCATTTTAGAAACACATAAACTCTGTTTTCAAATACTGGTTAACAATGTAATACAGTTTTATACAGACCTCTGTGTTACAAGACATCAATCACACCCTATCAGTACAATAGTTCGATCAAGAAGACTGATTTTTCTACAAAAATCATAGAGACCAAAAGATTGAGATTTTTCATTATCTTTTTACATGGATATTGTCTGAAATATAATGTTTTACAAAATATTAAATTATGTCGTTGGCAATAATTATTTATTATTTCATTAACGCTGAAGTCACTTTTATTAGTATTACGAGAATAGGATCAAATTTCAGTCACGTTCCACTTGCAGTGCTATCGTGAGTATTATTTTGAATAAAATATAAGCGTGGATATTACGCAACCTTGTGGGCAGCATGAGAGCATGTTGTAGAACATGCATTGCCGTCCGTGGTGATGACATACCCAATTAACAACCATGTATTTTCAGGAGGCTGTCCCCCACAGACCGTAATTTGAAGAACATCGTGATTACCGGACTAAGCTGCTGACAAAAGTCTATATCTAACAACCAGTTTTGTTCCAAGAAACCACCATCAGTTTTCAAAAGCATCTGAAACATCGTATTAGGGCTAGGCGATATAAAAGTCACTGGCGTCAGATAATAAAAACCATGAATTTGTCATTGTTGACACGTAGCTGTATACGAGGGTAACCCCCAAAAGTAAGGTCTCCTATTTTTTATAAGTACATAGACCTGTTTATTTCTACAATGTTTTACATCAGTTTACAGCTTGAACATTTAGCTATTTTTCGACATAATTACCATTTCTCTCGATGCATTTTTGTAGGCGCTGTGGCAGTTTTTGTATGCCCATGTCATACCAGCTCGTCGCCATGCTGCGAAGAAGGATGAAGCCACTAACGTGATTGTTGCTTGGTCTATGGTGTAAAGTGGAATGCCCAGGTTTCGTCACCCGTGACAATTGAGTCCAAAAAGTTGTCCTGTTCGGCTGCAGGGCGGTGAAGAAATGCGCGGGAAGCATCAACTCGTTGCCGCATGTGGTCCTCAGTCAACATGCGTGGCACCCATCTTGTGCACAACTTCCAGTAGTTCAATGTTTCTGTTAAAATTCTATGAGCGGTGCTTCGGGAAACCTCAGGAAGAACCAACGTGCAGAGATCATCCAGGGTGATCCGCCGATCTTCACGCATGCTTTGCTCAACCTTCAACACTGTCTCCTCAGAAATTGACGGTCTCCCGTTCCTTTGTTCGTCGTGAATTTCGGTCCGACCAGCTGCAAACTCTCTAAACCACTTACGAATATTTTTGACATCCATGCACGTCTCACCATACACTTCCGTCAGTTGGCGATGGATTTCAATCGGCGCTGTGCCCTTTGCGTTCAAAAACCGAATAACTGCGCGCAATTCGCACTTGGCGGTAACATCCAACAGGATCTCCATTCTCTACGGCTGCCAAGCCAAGACTGAGCGCCTCAGCGCGGCGTGCTCATCCTCACACATAGCACGTCAAGCACTCTTCATAACAGTGTGACCAACTGCCACACAAATAGAGTTCCGTACTTATAAAAAAATAGGAGACCTTACTTTTGGGATTACCCTCGTAAATTACGTTAGCCGTCTCAAACCGTGCGAGGCAGTGCACTCATTCATGCTCCATCAACAACCAACATTAACGCTAGGATGCAGGCATTGTAAATAAATAATGCCTCTGATCGTACTATTGATGCTTGCTGTTGATGTGACGTGAATGGCCGCACTGTCTGCCACAGTTTAAGAGAGATGATGTAACACTGACAATTCATGGCTTTGATTACCTGATGCCAATGATTTTATATCGCCTAATATGATGTAATGCTTTTATGAAGCTAATGATGGTCCATGGATCAAAACTGACAGTTAAATAAAGAAATTTTGCTCTTGGCGATAATCATGACGTTCTTTAAATAAGAACCAAGTCCCACCTTTTGTAATGTCCAGTGCGGCATCACCAATCGCTGTGACTTTGGTGTAATTATTTTCTTCTTTCTGTCGTCCCTTTGCGTATATCTCTGAATTACCTGTATTCAAACATTATGAATCACCTCGAAGGGAACGATCTATTGACACGTAATCAGCATGGCTTCAGAAAACATCGCTCTTGTGCAACGCAGCTAGCTCTTTATTCGCACGAAGTAATGGCCGCTATCGACAGGGGATCTCAAGTTGATTCCGTATTTCTAGATTTCCGGAAAGCTTTTGACACCGTTCCTCATAAGCGACTTCTAATCAAGCTGCGGAGCTATGGGGTATCGTCTCAGTTGTGCGACTGGATTCTTGATTTCCTGTCAGGAAGGTCGCAGTTCGTAGTAATAGACGGCAAATCATCGAGTAAAACTGAAGTGATATCAGGTGTTCCCCAGGGAAGCGTCCTGGGACCTCTACTGTTCCTGATCTATATAAATGACCTGGGTGACAATCTGAGCAGTTCTCTTAGACTGTTCGCAGATGATGCTGTAATTTACCGTCTAGTAAGGTCATCCGAAGACCAGTATCAGTTGCAAAGCGATTTAGAAAAGATTGCTGTATGGTGTGTCAGGTGGCAGTTGACGCTAAATAACGAAAAGTGTGTGATGATCCACATGAGTTCCAAAAGAAATCCGTTGGAATTCGATTACTCGATAAATAGTAAAATTCTCTAGGCTGTCAATTCAGCTAAGTACCTGGGTGTTAAAATTACGAACAACTTCAGTTGGAAGGACCACATAGATAATATTGTCGGGAAGGCGAGCCAAAGGTTGCGTTTCATTGGCAGGACACTTAGAAGATGCAACAAGTCCACTAAAGAGACAGCTTACACTACACTCGTTTGTCCTCTGTTAGAATATTGCTGCGCGGTGTGGGATCCTTCCCAGGTGGGATTGACGGAGGACATCGAAAGGGTGCAAAAAAGGGCAGCTCCTTTTGTATTATCACGTTATAGGGGAGAGAGTGTGGCAGATATGATACACGAGTTGGGATGGAAGTCTTTGCAGCATAGACGTTTTTCGTCGCGGCGAGACCTTTTTACGAAATTTCGGTCACCAACTTTCTCTTCCGGATGCGAAAATATTTTGTTGAGCCCAACCTACATAGGTAGGAATGATCATCAAAATAAAATAAGAGAAATCAGAGCTCGAACAGAAAGGTTTAGGTGTTCGTTTTTCCCGCTCGCTGTTCGGGAGTGGAATAGTAGAGAGATAGTATGATTGTGGTTCGATGAACCCTCTGCCAAGCACTTAAATGTGAATTGCAGAGTAGTCATGTAGATGTAGATGTAGATGTACTCTACTGTAGTAGTAGAGTAGGGCTTGGCAGTGGTCTGTGCTCTCTGCCTACCACGCTTACGAAGTCAGTACCGAGATACAATGTTTATTAGACATCAAATAAACAATTTAATAATAATACTTGCAAATGAATCTGTTTTTGAACTCAACACTGAGATGCTGTATGAGCGAGTGCAATGCTCGTTAGGCATCCATCAAAGAAATTAATTTTAATCTCTGCCAATAAATCTGAATTTTCCGAAGGGTGGACAGCTGTTTTGCAACGGAAATACCATCACAGAGGGTCAACAAATAAGATGTGCAAATGATTGATTATATTTATTATTAAAGGGTTACCTAATCAAGACCGGTTGTAGGACAGTTAGGTTTGGAAATGCAAAGGGAGTCAGTGTTTAACAATATTGATTTATTGACTCAAAGTTCGACATGAACTACACTGAAAATGACTGATAATCAGCTAATAGTGAAACTAACATTAATCCTCGTAAGATTTGCACGAAATGTTCGTTCAGTCGAAGCTCACCTGCATGATGAATATACTGCTAACACTTTTGGAAGATACTTCACGACTATCTCCTAATCTGTACAGCTTGCAACTGCAAAGTAAACTGATTCAAAATTCATGAAACCGTACAATTAATGAGGCTACACAAGCTGTGTACTAGAAGTCGCAGATTATGAGCCGCTCAGAAAGTGGATAGCGTAAACCCAAAGTGTAGATCAGCAAACTCTCCGAGTCGAAAATGGTTTAAATGGCTCTAAGCACTATGGGACTTAACATCTGAGGTCATTAGCCCCTAGACTTAGAACTACTTAAACCTAACTAACCTAAGGACATCACACATATCCATGCCGGAGGCAAGATTCGAACCTGCGACTGTTGCAGCAGCGTAGTTCCGGACTGAAGTGCCTAGAACCGCTCGATCACAGCGGCCGGCCGCTCCGACTAGAAGCTGTATCAAACACTTCTCTTTCCGTGACCAGGCAGGACGCCATCCTCACGCTGAACCTACTCTCCAAACATCGCTCCTCTCCTGTCCAAAGCAAACGCAACACGGAGGGGATGACTGCCACCTATTACCACAGTGACTAACAATAATTACCCTAAATTCACATAAATGCGGGGGAACCTTGCCGAAATATCCCTTCCATAGCTTACATAACGTGACCGAGCGAGAAGGCGCATTGATTAGCACACTGGGCTTGCATTCGGGAGGACGACAGTGAATACTGCGTCCGGCCGCCGGATTTAAGTTTTCCGTTATTTTCCTAAATCGCTTCAGACAAACGCCGGAATGGTACCTTTGAAAGGACACGGCCGATTTCGTTCCCTTTTAGCTTGCGCTCTGTCTCTAGTGACATGTCGATGGGACGTTAAACAAATAATCTGTTCCTCCTCGTTACAGGAAGTGACTTAACCTGCAAGAGGCTGGTACTCGCTGACAGCATTGTCCCACTAATTGGTCGTGCCCTTCGCGCCATGGTGCAGAGGCGAACTGACTTGCCTGATTGGACAACAATGTTTAGAATGAAAGACAACTAATGCTCTCACGATGCACAGCATAGGTGCGGCGGGGCGCTCTTACATATGCCTTCAGAAAGGTGCCCTCAGTCACGCTTAGTGGTTCTCTAGGGACCCGCCGGGGCTTGGCACAGGTTATTAAGGTGGACGCCGCGCTTGTAGACAAAAGCATACGGCTGGCCTGTCCTCGCCGACTTCCGCAAACCGCAGTCCCTTGGGAAGCTACAATATTTCCCGTACGCAAAGAAGCTCGCAACCGGCCACCAATAACAGAAATGCACACTTGGATTTTTTCGTTTCTGTCAACACAATTTGAAGCTTCATTCCTGAGCTAACAAGCCGTATGCCCTACTTTATTCCTGAGCTAATGAGTCATATGCCCTCCTCCAACATAATTAAGAAAAATAAAGAACTGGAAAACAATTAAGTATCGCACATCTTTATGTAACTGTGACGTCACAAGTTCTTTCTATGTATGGTCCAAGTTTCATCGAGCCGCATTGCATGGCAGTGACACATCATGCAAAAGTTAATTTCTTCCTTAAATTTTAAAATAACAACAATGTAACCTACCGAGAGTTTGCATACGAGCACGCTTCATCCTAGCAGTCTTATATCTGAAAGTAATTATTTAATTTGGTTTGAATGTTGGCACTAAACAAGTTACTTATTGAAAGAATTTATTGTTATTTATTGTTGCTCTTCCTTATGTATTGCTGTATATTAATCGCTCGATGTGCAGTATTTCAGCATTGTTTCAACAGCTGATATTTCCTTAATGAATGCCATTTGTTTCAACGTTTTATTTGTCTGTTCTACTTAATTCATCTAAAAATAAGTATGTGAAAATAAATATTAGTGTGCTGCGACGTCCGTCTATTGTCGTGTTCAGGATCATTTCATTGTTAGCGCAATCACAGCACCCTTTATCGTATTACGAATTGTCTGCCAGAATTATTATTCACACATGCTAAATTCTGTAATTGCAGGAAATATTTGCGTCAGCAGGCTTGACACAGAATTATGTAATCGATTTTTAAACGAAATCCTCAAGTATGGATGCCTCTGATGAAAGTAACTGATTTCGCTGCGAAGTTTATCAATTTGGAATGATGACCGTACTACTTCAGCGCTATCCAAGTTCATTTCAAGGAGCCCAGCTATTCAACCGGCGTAAAAATTTACCTCCATGAAACATCAGTACCATCTTTAAAACCCTTTTATTCATTAGTAATTCCGTATTGTAAATACTGTAATTGACTGTATTGTCCCTGCCATACTCGGTAGTGAATTGCGTATGTTTGCGCAATTAGATTTATCAGTATTCGTATCCGATAGCCTTGCGGCCGAAATCCTTAGGTACGCAATCACACGGCTGGCTGATTAAACCGATCAGAGTGTGGCGACGTTACAAGACCATTCATAACCAGGGTATCATATGTCATATTTCAGCAGGATACTGCAAGACCACACGATGCAATCTACACCACAGACGACTTGAGATATGTCCGGACCATTGACAGGCTTGCCCTATCCCTTGATTTGTCAAAAAAAGTTCAAATGTGTGTGAAATCTTACGGGACTTAACTGCTAAGGTCATCAGTCCCTAAGCTTACACACCTCCCGAGGGAGGACTCGCACTTGCGCCGGAATCAGCCGCACAGTCCACGACTGCAGCGCCCGAGACCGCTCAGCTAATCCCGCGCGGCCTTTGATTTGTCAGTCATAGGGTATGTCTGGGATGCGATGGGAAGCCTTAACTTTCATACCACACTCCAGACAGAGATCTTCATGAATTGACACAGCACGTGTTTCAGAAACGCAAGAAATTCCTCTAGTTGATATTCATGGGCTTCTGCTTCGATAGCAAAACAAAATAATATACTGACGTTGCACAATACTCGGTGGTTGTTGGTCTGAGTGTGGGGCTGGAAGAAATTGTCACTTGGTAGAAAAGGAGAGGCGTATGATTCCGGGTCAAGAGACTGCGCCAACGTACTGTGTTAAAGCCAGCAGCTCTCTGTAGAGTCTTATGGAATGAGGGCGTGTGGCAGTATTGTCGGTGATCGATCTGTCACTTCAGAAGTCATCTTAAGAGCGATTCACACTAGTCCAGTAGTTTAGTCCACAGGCGAGTAATTTAATAGTCAAACAAAAGTGGGCAAAATTATTTAGACTTAAGTGGGAAGTAGATGCTTGAGTAACCGCACCGCTACCCCCCCCCCCTTTCCAAAAAAGGTAAACTAACTACAAGTAACGCACCACTGGGCATGTCTTACACTGTCTCTTTAGTAGATTTCTTTGGCCAAGGTATCTGTACACCTGCCTGTCTCCTCATTCGTCATCACAAACAGTTTCACAGACACCACATCACCACAAAGTAGTATATCTGTTTTCATCTAACCTGTGCAAAACTGGAAGGACAGTAAAAGAACGCATGAAAGAGCATGAACGCCGCACTCGATTAAGATGAAAGGCACACGGTCCAGTCACATTTATGTGAACAACTCCTATGTTCGTCGTCAACGTGCAGTAACCATTCACAGAAAGCAAGAGGCAGCAGTAGCGGTGGAAGGTATATAAAACGTGTTCGTGAACGTTTGTGCATATGGACCTCTGCAAGAGACACCTGGTTCAGGCAGCCAAGATGACTGCTGTTTATCCGCGAGGGAGGCTGTAATTTCCACGCCAATACTGCACATGGACGTCCACTGAGTGGCGACAGGTGGCCTTTTCAGATGAATCACTTTTCATCCATCGGCGTGAAACGTCTGAAGTAAACACCCTACAACAATAATCGGGAGATGCAGGCCAGAAGAGGGAGCGTTGTGGTCTAGGGAATATTTTGGTGGCATTCCCTGAGTGGTTTCGTCATTCTGGAAGGCACTGTGGATCCCTACATCCTGTTTAATTTTCTCGGCGCGATGGCATCTACCAGCACGACAACGCAACGTGTCACACACCTTGCAGTGTATGTGCGTGGTTCCAAGTGCACCAGAGTGAGTTTACTATACTCCCTTGTCCATCCAATTCCTCTGATTTTAATCCAGTCGAGAACCTGTGGGACCTCCTCAATTGGGCTGTTCGCGTCGTGGAGCCTCAGCTGAGAAACCTATCATGGCTGGCCACGGTACTAGAGTCTGCAGAGCTCCTTGTCGGTACTTTTCAAAACCTTATTGACTCTTCCTTGACGTCTCGCAGCGCACCACGCCGCAAATGGTGGTTGTTCAGGCTTTTAGCAGGTGATTACATTAATGTGGCTGCACATTGTATAATCAGCGGTAGCGGAGCACCAAACAGAATGTGGCTACTAGCTATCAGGGAAGTAAACTCCCAGGCACAGCGAAAGAGGAACATAAACAGCTCCCAAGAAACAAACGAGACGACAGAACAACAATACGATTTTGAATTCCCCGTCTTTGTCAGTATCTACTTTCAGTATTTACGCAGAGACGATAGTCCGCAATAGCACCCTGAAGATTTTTACCCATTAATTCTACTTCTCCAAAATAGCGTGAGGAAGCAGCCTTTTATAAGGGGCAATCAAATGAGAACAGAACACCCATCATAATGGGACCATGGAGTGAATCCATTCAAAAGTGATCACTAAAATCAGTAAGACATTTATCCCACTGGGAGACGATACGATCAATTCCTGTTTCGTAGAAAGCGGTCGGCCTCTGACAGATCCACAGCCGCACTTACTCTAGAACTTCCTCGTCCTTACTTCAGGTCGCCAAAGATGTGAAAAATCACACAGTGAAAGATCCGAGCAGAACGGAAGATGTTGCATTGTTACCCAACCAAATCGCTGAAGCGTAGCGTTCGTCCGATTGACAGTGTGGGGAGGGAAGTTATCGTACAACAGAATGCTCCCATCTGTGACAGTATCCCGAAAGCCCTCAGGACAAACGATAAATCCAACAGTGGAAAGAAACAGCTCACATCTCCACCTACAAAGTAATCCGAACCAGTTCATACAAGTTCCGGTTAAGGTCACGATGACCTTCTTCTTCGACTGCAGGGACCTTCTGCTCGTCATGTTCCCCAGCATGGAATCAAAATTATTGCGTAGAGGCATAAAGACACACTGCATAAACTAGCTCTTTATTTACATGAAGTGTTGAGTGCTATTGACAAGGGATTTCAGATCGATTCCGTATTTCTGGATTTCCGGAAGGCTTTTGACACTGTACCACACAAGCGGCTCCTAGTGAAATTGCGTGCTTATGGAATATCGTCTCAGTTATGCGATTCGATTTGTGATTTCCTGTCAGAGAGGTCACAGTTCGTAGTAATTGACGGAAAGTCATCGAGTAAAACAGAAGTGATTTGTGGCGTTCCCAAAGGTGATGTTAAAGGCCCTTTGCTGTTCCTTTTCTATATAAACGATTTGGCGGACAATCTGAGCAGCTGTCTTCGGTTGTTTGCAGATGACGCTGTCGTTTATCGATTAATAAAGTAATCAGAAGATCAAAACAAACAGCAAAACGATGTAGAAAAGATATCTGAATGGTTCGAAAAGTGGCAGCTGGCCCTAAATAACGAAAAGTGTGAGATCATCCACATGAGTGCTAAAAGGAACTCGTTAAACTTCGGTTACACGATAAAACAGTCTAATCCAAAAGCCGTAAATTCAACTAAATACTTAGGTATTACAATTACGAACAATTTAAATTGGAAGGAACACACAGAAAATGTTGTGGGAAAGGCTAACCAAAGACTGCGTTTTATTGGCAGGACACTTAGAAAATGTAACAGACCCACTAAGGAGACTGCCTACGCTACGCTTGTCCATCCTTTTTTAGAATACTGCTGCCCGGTGTGGGATCCTTACCAGATAGGACTGAAGGAGTACATCGAAAAGTTCAAAGAAAGGCAGCATGTTTTGTATTATCGCGAAATATGGGAGAGGGTGTCATAGAAATGATACAGGATTTGAGCTGGACATCATTAAAAGAAGGGCGTTTTTCGTTGCGACGGAATCTTCACACAAAATTCCAATCACCAACTTTCTCCTCCCCAATGCGAAATATTGTTGATACCGACCTTCATAGAGAGGAACGATCACCACTACAAAATAAGGGAAATCAGGGCTCGTACGGAAAGATATAGGTGTTCGTTCTTTCCGCGCTATACGAGATTGAAATAATAGAGAATTGTGAAAGTGGTTCGATGAACCCTCTGTCAGACACTTAAATGTGATTTGCAGAGTATCCATGTAGATGTAGATGTAGGTAGATTTGACATTCCATAAGTTCGAATCGCACACGAATGCTGTTGATGGTGATTACTTTTGAGTAGAACCATTCCACGGTCCCGTTGTTGCGGCTGTTCGGTTTTCAGTTGGCTGTCTCTCATATATGTGAATGCGACACTGTCTTTCGACAGCGTTCAGCCATCTAGGGACACCAGTGGAATTATGAAGAAGATCGCAGATTGAAATGTTGAGCAAAGAAGAAGTTCGAAGAGGAATGGGACGCAGCCTAATGTATCAGGAGATTTTATGATCAATGGCAATGCCACGGCAGCCTGCAGCCTTATACAATATTTTCAATTATATTTGACACCATGGAGACCAAACATTACAAATAATGTGCTATCAAAATTGATCGCGGACTGGTAATTGACTTTGTATCTTGAATTTGCAGATGTTACTTAAGCTTCATAGCTCTGTTAGAATTTAAAATTGCGTAGCATCAAATGTATTGCTTGTAGAATTTGCAGCCTTTGCCAGATCAGTTTTGATGATGGCTGTATTTTGAAGTTTGATGTTCATCAAAATGGCCGCAACAAGAAGAATAACTTATTTCAATCGTTTGAACTGGGCTTAACAGTATAGATTATGTACATGACAGGGGTTCTAACACCGTGGTATGAATTAGAATGTCCCTGGAACATGTTACTTGCACCCGGCTTGTGTGAGAGTCCTGATGGCATCATGAGAGTCTAATTCAGAATCGTGACAATAAAGTTACCGACCGATCATACGACAGATTTTTTTGGTAGGTGACATGGCAGGTGGAAGTGCAGAACCAGAAGCAGTTGTTTTGCAAAGATCGCGACAGCATTCTTAGTCACATGCACCTAGAATTGTCCTCTAGAAATATAGCGAGTAGATTTGCTTGAAGGAGACGCTGTTCTTTAGGCTTTAAAGCCTCCTTGGTGTAGCGCTTGAGCTTCACTTGGCCCCAACATCTAGTGGTAAATTTTATGCGAAGGAACTTGCTTCCCTCTAGCAGTAGTTTATCGAAGGCCCCTGGGGCAACGAAGAGTTCCCGTTTTGAAGAAGAGCCGTCGTAAAGAGCCGTCGGATAGATGCACGTTATACTAGGCCCATAGCGCTCACGTCAGTCTGTTGTATTATTACAGAGCACTTTCTGTGGTTATTTATTATGACGTTTTCTGAAAACTAAATCTCCTGTATTGGAATCAATGTTGATTCTGCAAGAGATAATGGCGCCCATGTTGATTCTGTGTTTCTAACTTCGAAAAGTACTCGATATTTTTTCACATTGCTACTTAGTGAACAAAATACAAGCTTACGCAATACTAGACTAGAGTGTTCAATGACCTAGCGTGGATTTCTGCCACCTGGTGCTAGCCCTAAAATTTCGCGTCCACTCATCTCCCCCCCCCCCCCCCCCCCTATTTTCGGAATTAAGTAAAATATAATGAATACCTTTGACAATGTGTAGCAATATTTGCTTAATGATTATCAAAAGAAGATGGGGACATTGCGATTTATTTTCTATGGATAACTTTTTGTGTGTCTTCTAGGCTTGCCATTACGACAAAAAATCGTATTTAAGACAGTTTCAACAAAGAAAATGTATACATTCATGCAGAGAGAAGTGAATAATTTTTACCATCTGAATCGGCTTCCATAGCGATAAATCATGCTGTTCTGATTTAAGTGCGGGAAGTACGCTTCCGTATAATGTACTAAGGCTGTAATAATTCCTTGTCAATTGGACCTCAATGGGCATTTCCACTGCCCATTACGCGATGTACATCAAGTCTGCGTACGGACAGGCGGGATCTGTCGGCTTATAATTAGCTGACGGGCTGAAATCAGTTAAACCAGGCTGTGTTGAATTCATGAGAATTCCACTATTCATAAGAGCTTCCCTTGACGTATAAGTTAGGATGGAAATAACAGTAACGTGTGCCGGCCGTTGTGGCCGAGCGGTTCTAGGCGCTTCAGTCTGGAAGTAAGCCCACATGATGAAGAGTTTGACGCCCCACTGCTTACGCATAGATTAATCATAGAGCCTTTACATATGGCGAAGCAATCGAGTCGCTTGCTCAACCAAGAACGTAGCCAGGACTTTGTCAAAGGAAGAGCGGGAGGGGGGGGGGGGGGGGGTAGGAGGGGGGAATCCATCCATCGCCGTTTAGGCAATGTTTCTGTTGATCAGTGAGACTTTCGTGCGATGAAGGCAAGGAAGAACTGAACTAATTAACAAAACAAAAATTGAACTCAAGTAAGGCCATCAATGTACAACAGCTGATCTCGTCGAAAGAAGAGGTATGTGAAAGTCGATAGTGCAGTCGACATATCGAGAATTTAAAACTATTAACTCTATCGATGACTGTTGGCTATCGATAGTGCGTATTACTTTTACGTCTTATGACTGAAAATCAAAATACAATAGACAGGCAAAAAGTTTCCGTTCGAATACGGTACCATGCAGAATCGGTATGCCACTCAGGCAAACGGGGTTCCGGCTTCGATTCCCGGCCGGGTTGGGGATTTTCTCTGCCCAGGGACTGTGCGTTTGTGTTGTCCTCATCGTTTCATCATCATCATCGTTCGTGACAATGACTAGATTGGATTGTGTAAAAATTGGAGTGCGTAAAAATTGGGACTTTGTTCGGGCGCTGATGACGGCGCAGTTGAGTGCCCCACAAACCAAATATCATCATCATCATCACTCTGGCAAAATAGCAGTAGTCACTGAGTCAATAATCCGACCGACGCACCACGTCGAAGATACTAGTTTGGTAAAACACCGTGTCCTACTGCGCGAAGAAGTCCATAACTACCTGCTGAACGTCCTCGTCTGACAGGAATCATCGACCCTTTAAGGGGCTTATAAGGGACCGAAGGTGTGACAATGCCATGAGGAGAGATCAGCACTATAGGCCGGTACTCGAATGTCCCCCACTTGAGTTGGCGTAACTTATTCGTTACGATATATAGGTTGAGTCACGAACTATTGCCACCAAGAATAACTCCGAAAGTATGATAGGAACTGAAAAGCTTGTGGGACAAAAGTTGCATGACGTTGATATTTTGTTGCTAGGTGGGATCGCTTCAGAGATATGAAGCTCAACTTTCTTTTTTTAAATGGGATGCTATAGTTTGGTACTTATTTTCTGATAGCGGTTATCGAGACGAATCCAGTGATATGTAACAGTATGGTCTTTGAAGGTCAATGAAGGTCACAAAGGTGGCATGAACGCCCATCAATAGAAGGTGTTCGAAGTGATGACCATTGGTGTCAATAAAGTGCTGTAGTCTTTTTATCACAGATTGAGTGGTATTTCTTATCACATCGGCACTTATCGAAGCTCATGCTATGACAATTCTCTCTCGCATATCTTCAGGTGTAGTTGGAACGTCTTTATAAACGTTGTCTTTTACGAATCCCCACAAGAAAACATCCAGAGGCGCCACGCCTGGCGAATGAGCCGGCCACGACACATCTCCTCCGCGTCCAATCCAATGATTTGGGAACTGTCTCTGCAACTCATTGCTAGCCATCAGTAAAAATGAGCCGGACACAAAAATGGTTCAAATGGCTCTGAGCACTATGCGACTTGACTTCTGAGGTCATCAGTCGCCTACAACTTAGAACTAATTAAACCTAACTAACCTAAGGATATCACCACATCCATGCCCGAGGCAGGATTCGAACCTGCGACCGTAGCGGTCGCTCCGTTCCAGACTGTAGCGCCTAAAACCGCACGGCCACTCCGGCCGGCGAGCCCGACACCCTTAGTGTTGATACCACATTCTGTTCCTTGTTCCCAAAGTTATTTCTTCCAATAACAGACCTAATGATTCTTGCAGGAATGTGGTGTACCTTTTACCATTAAGATTTCCTTCGATGGAACTGGAGCCTATAATTCTGTCCTCCAGAATCCCACACCATCCATTCACCGACCACGGTTTTTGGTGTGCAACTTGCCACAGCCAACATGGATTTTCAGTTTCCCAATAATTCCTGTTATTCAAATTAACATTTCCATGGTTCGTGAAGGTAGGCTCGACAGTAAATAAAATCAAATTAATCAATGTATCATCCCTCTGAATCTGAAGTTGAGCCCATCGGCAGAATTCAGTGCGACGCATACAACCCGTACCAGTTAATTCTTGGTGGAAACTGATATAGTAAGGGTGATATTAATCTCGATTCACAAAACGAACAACACTACTATGGCTCCTGCCAGATTCCCTTGCGATTTGTCGCGAACTAACACAAAGATCTCAAACCACAGTGGCAACAGTACCAATTTCCGTTTCCTCGTTAGTAACTTCCTTTGCCGGATTTGTTTCCGTTGCGTTAAAGATTCAGTTGTTCTCAATTTATAATACACATATTTAAATGTACGACTTGTAGAGTGAGTACTTGAGGATATCTTTCGGTGTATAAGTCTCTAGCTCTCTCTGAATTTCGTTGGCAATCTCCGTAAATGAGAGGCATATCGACTTGCTCTTTGAAGGAATACATCATTCCAAATGGTTCAAATGGCTCTGAGAACTATGGGACTTAACATCTGAGGTCATCAGTCCCCTAGACTTAGAACTACTTAAACATAACTCACCTAAGGACATCACACACATCCATGCCCGAGGCAGGATTCGAACCTGCGACCGTAGCGGTCTCGCGGTTCCTTAGTGAAGCGCCTAGAACCACTCGGTCACAACAGCCGGCCCTACATGATTCACATTCGCATGATTCGACGATACTAGTCTTACCGTTCCTATTAGTGTTGTATTGCGAAAGGGTGTTTACATGTCAATGGTACGTTAGATGGATACGCCGTATTGGGTGAATTTATACTGTTTGCACGATATACGAGAGAGAATTGTCAGACCATGTGCTTCGATAAGTGCCGAAGTGAAACGGAATACCACTCAATCCATGATACGAAGATTGCAGCACTGCATTGATACCAATGGTCATCAATCCGAACACCTTCTGTAAATGGACGTTCATTCCAACTTTTTGACCTACGT